>NW_017728906.1:152425602-152467192 GCF_001723895.1 Crocodylus porosus | reverse complement strand
GGCCTGAGGGGGTCGGGGTGGGGAGGGGCTGATCTGGTCCCTGCTCAGGAAAATGGAGACAAAGAAGTCATTAAATAGGTTAGCTTTGTCGTCTGGTGTGATGACCAAATTTCCTAGCATGTCTTGCAGGTGCCCCACGTTACCTGGTACCTTCTTTTTGCCCCCTATGCATTTAAAAAAGGACTTCTTGTTGTCCTTGATCCAGGAAGCTAGTCTCAGTTCCATCTCTGCCTTGGCCTTCCTGACTGCCCCCCTTCATCCCCGAGCAACCACAGTATAGTCCTCCCTGGTGATGGCCCCTCCCTTCCATTGGGCGTACGCCTCCCTTTTAGCTAGAAAACTTTACCAAATGCTTTTGGTGAGCTATGGGGGCTTTTGCACCGTCCTGCTCCCTTTGATCCTTGTTGGGATTACCACCCTTTGGGCTTGGAGGATCGTCTCTTTAAGGAACAACCTCTCTTCTTGGACACATGGCTCCCCTCTCCTCCGGGACCTCAGTGCTTCCCCAACTATTCTCCTTAGCTCTGCCCTCCTGAAATCTAGGGCTTCTGCCTTGCTGCCACCTTGCGCTGGATGGTGAATTCCAGCAGGCGATGATCACTGTCGCCCAGGTGGCCGAGCACCTGCAGCCCCCTCACCAGGTTGTCACCCGTGGCCAGCACCAGGTCCAACAAGGCATCCCCCCTGGTGGGGCTGTGTACCTCCTGGGTCAGATGGAGATCCTGCATTTTGGCTAGGAACCTACATGAGTGGTCAGACCTGGCTGACTGCTCTTCCCAGCAGATGTTTGGAAAGTTCAGGTTACCCATGATGACCATGTCCTTTGACCTAACTACCTCCGTGAGCTGACTTAAGAATTCCTGGTCTAGGTCTTCCCCTTGGTTGTGTGGTCTGTAGTAGACCCCCACCATTTAATCTCTTTCCCCTCGACTGCCTTGTATTCTAATGACAGTCTCCAGATAAAATAAGAGACCAAACTGCTTTTAAAGAACTGTCCATGAAACAGGAGCAAAAACTGTTTTCTGAATTAAAAAGGGGAAAAAGATAGCTATCTAGAATTGTTTTAAAGATTTCTCTTCCATTTAAGTGCTTTTAAAAGTGAGTATGTTGCTTTAAGAAGACTGTGCAATCACTTATATTAACTGGGAACTACAGCTCAATATCCACTTAAAGTGAGAAACTTCCAGGTCCACCAGGGAAAGAGGAGGATTTACAACCTTAGATTGACATCTGTGCAAAGACTAGTCTGGCTAACTCACAGTGATGGTGCTGAATTTAGCGATTATGTAGTCATTATTTATGAATGACAAATACAAATACAAAAAGCTCTGGAAAAGCCAATATGATACTTAGGACTATAAAAGGGCAGGCTTGCCTGTGTTCTCAACAGAGTGATAATTCTGGCTTTTAAAATTTCTCTCCAAGTCTTATTTCCATGTAATAGGACATTTCAGAAAAACATATTTTCACATTACTGACTTAAATGACTCAATCTTTTTCAACAGGAACATGAGAGGGCCCATACAGTGTTTCTACTGCATGGGCCTCTGCTTATTCTTTTATAGATTATATAGTATTTTTTAGGTTAAGGACTCTTCTTGTTGCTATGTGACCTATTCTATCCCTACTATATAGTTTATAACCAGCTATTACTGTACCTCATTAATAGACATAACTGAAATACAGGTTAGAGATACTTACTATCAAGGTCATCTCCCATTCTTATAGGGTCTAGTTCAACTGTTTTTGCTTTTACTCTTATGTTGATGGATCAATTGTTGCCAATTTAAATTTCTGGCCATGCACTTCTCTCGCTTTAAAAAACCCAAAACAAAATAAAAACAACAACTTCGTACCTTAGCCCTCACTAATTTTTTTTCAACTACCTTCTCCTAGGTGGTGAAAACCTAATGCAGTTATCCCTTTTTTCTTTAAAGATCCAGCTTACTTCTGAGAAATTATGGAAAAAAGTTTCAGTGCAACCATTTTTAACATCTAGGAAGACACATAGTCAAAATAAAAAGATTTACTTTGCTATCAAACCAAAAGAAAATATATAGAACTTAATATGATCGTGTTGGGGTGATTATTATAGTTTTGATGATCTAGGAAATATATAAAAAAAAGCAAGGATTTTTGTGAGACATTATTTAAAAACCAGCTGCATGGTTGGGATAGATTTACACAAGTTTTTGAATGCAATGATTCTTTTTCACCAACAGATACAGGTTAAATGAAAAATGCCCCGCATTCAAAAGCTTGTCTAAGTTTATCCCAACCATGCAGCTGGTCCAATAAATGATATCACCCACAAAAACCCTGGCCCAAGACTTACTCTACTAGATTAGTGAGATGAAGAGACAAACTAGGCAACAGCTCATTCCTAAATGACTTTAGAGCATCACAGGGATTCTGGCCACATTTAGTGCAGATTTTTACGCGCGACCTTGTTACACCTTACATTGTAGGCTGCATAAATGTTGATCAGTGTTAGTAGTAGCTCAAAATTTGGGGCAGCCCTATGTTCAGGGGCTGGAGATGTTGGTATTACCATTACCAACAGCAGAGGGCTAGAGGACTGAAAGGTAAGAATCCTTCCCCCTTCCACTCCAGGCTTCCCCTCTGCCCCTGGGACTACCCCAGTTCCCCCTCTGTTCCCCTTGCTTACTTGCAACTGCCCTGCCACCCACTGCTGCCAGGCTGCTACTCTCCTCTAGGCTGAGCTTAGCCTGGATAGCAGTAGCTGTGGAGACCAGGCAGGCAAGTTAATTCTTCCCTGCCTGCTCCCCAAGACAGACAGTACAGTAAACTGGGGGAGGGGGGGGCAGCGGCAGCAGAGAAGGCAGTAAGCACGGATCTGGGATACTGGGGAAGGGCCCAATCCACCAGGTCAGAAGGATAGGTAAGGCAGATAGGGTGTTTATACGAAGGTGCAGCTTAGACTACAGTAGCTACACCTTAGTGTAACACGAGCTAAGCAACATTGATGACTGATGAACCTACCCTGGAGTGGCATAATTTAGAGCCGCCTAACAAGTGCTGAAAACTAGTTTCAGGTATTAACATGCAAACAATCCAGGCTTTAAGAGCTCCAGGAGCTGCCCAAAATTACCATGCAACAAGGCCCATACATTGTGAAGGGTTAAAGGTTTTTCCTGGAGGAGATTTAAAGCTCTAAATAAATTATTTTAAATTAACAGCATTAGCAATATTGCTAATACTATTAAGTCTGCTACTAAGGAGTCCAGAAAATTTACTGCAAAGTTACAAATCAATTTTTATTGCAAAATATTCAGTAGCAGCAATAAGCAGATCATTAAAAGAACCTAACAAGTCTTAAGTATAAATTAGATCAGGCTAAATCAGGGGTGTCAAACATATGGACTGTGGGCCAAATGCAATGGTTCCATAGGCCACATGAGTACTCCAGTGGGCTATCAGGAGTGTACACCCTTGGCTCCAAACTGCTGCACATCTCTGGCACTGCAGACCGGTGAGAGCTCTGTACGATCAGGCACGTGGCTGCAAGAAGCCGTGTTCAGGCAGCCACATAGAGCCAGGCAAGAGCCACTGTCCAGTCACATCCTTGTCCATGCCACTGCATACCCTCTGCTCCAGATCTGTGTCACCAAATGCAGCTCTGCACAGCTGCATGCCCCAGCAGTGTTGATCAGCCAGAGCTCTGTGCTGCCACTCAGCCCTGGCTCCTTGCCAATGCAAGCCCCTGACTCCACACTACTCAAATGCAGCTTTGTGCAGCTGCATTAGGGTGCCCACCTTTTCAAAATGGAAAGGTGGAACAAATGCCTACCTTTCCTCCCCCACCCCCAGCCTCCCCACCCTGTTGCCTCTCCTGAGAGCCTCATGCTGGCTACATGACCCCTGCCCTCCCAGCAGCAGTAGGGGGCAAAATTCTTTGTCACTGCTGTCTCTGCTGCTGCCAGGTGGGCAAGGGGCACCTTGCAATGGTGGCACAGCCAGTGCAGGGCTCCCAGAGGAAGGTAGCAGGGCAGGGAGCCCCGAGGCCACAGTGGGCAGCCCACATCCGCCCCCACCCTACATACAAGTGTGGTGGGGCATATGCCCTCTATGGCCCCCTTGGGAGCGAGCACAGCAGTGGGGAAGCACGCCCTCCCCACCACCTCCTAGTGGAGTTGCCTGTGGCTCCATCCTACTCCCTGCCCTAGGCCCCATGCACTACCCTAGCTGGGCAGCACCCCCAGTACCTGCCACACACTTCCTTCCTCACCATGGGTGCCTCTATCTGCTACCTCCCCTCCATAGTCTTACTTGTAGGTCCACTTACTTGCTCTCCACACTGCTTGGCTGTATTCCCAGCCACATGCATGTGGCACCCCCCCGCATCCCACTCCCAGCAGCCTGTAAGAGGAAACATTTCCCGAACCTGGATCCCTGAAGGATACTGTGAATCCAGGACAAATGGTGTCCCAGAGACACGTAGCCTGGGACCAGGACTTGATGTTCCCATTCCAAGACTGTCCTGCCCAATTATGGATGGGTATTCATGCCCTCAGACCTCTGCTTCCACCTGAAGCAGCCTAAGAGATTCACTACAGAGGATCCTCTGGCACCAGGTTTGAAACCATGTGATAGTCTTTAAGCATACAGGTACTTGGTTAGGCTCCATATTTCTTTTCAGCAGTGCTAGCAAAAAGAAGCAAACCGAAGGTTGCACTAGCTCTTCTAACACTTCTAAGCTGGAGGGGCACTTTCCTCCATGCTGAGCAGCTGCTGCCAGTACGGTGCCACTCCGACAAGCAAGCCTGGAGCTGGCACAGGGCCCAAGCTGGACAAGCTGATGCCGATCGTGGGAAAAGCAGCCCCGTGCTGCAGCCGCTCACAGCCCACATGGGGCTGCCTGTGCCTGCTCAGAACACCCCCACACAGGTTGCAAGCAGCTGCAGCAGGGAGTGCCGGCCACGGGGTGGGGGAAGAGGCTGCTTTTCCCTGTGCTCAGAACCAGCTCCTTCCCTGCCAGCAAGCAGGGGGTCAGTGCTGCATGCTGCCCCCTACCTGTACCTTGGGCCCGAGCCGGGTACAGGGAGCGAGTGGGCATGGGAGTCGGTGGGAACATGGGGCCCGCACCGGTGTCCCAAGGCCAGCACTAGCAGGGTGGCAGGAGTATGGGGTCCCAGCCAGCAGGGGCTCTATGGAGCTAAGCCAGCTCCCCCCTCTTCCTGCTGGTGCAGCCCAGCCCATCTCCACAGACCCCTGCCAGCCTGCTCTGGGCCCCACCAGTGTTGGCCCTGGGACATTGGTCCCAAGAGAATGATTAGGGGGTGGGACACCTGTCAAGGGGAGGGGCTAACCATGCAGCCCTCAACAGCTTGCTAAAACCAGGTAAGCAGCCCCCTGCACAAAATAATTACCCGCCCCAGGCTAGTCCAGGGGATCTCAATCCTCAGTCAACGGGCGAAATCCAACACCTGATGTCATGTCATCCAGCTTGTAGGGCTCCCTTTGAGTTCATAGGGAGCCTTGGAGGCCAAGGCCCTGCATATTAGATTGGGCCCCCACACTACTACATATACCCACTTCCACAGACAGGGTCCAGTCCAGCCCACAGACTGATCTGTGACACCTTATCTGACCTGTGGGGCCAAAAGATTGAGCATCACTGAGTTAATTCACAGCAACTGTCCGCATGTACGTTTCTGTCTTACAGTAATCAACACCTACCCTCACCTGGGAGACTAATCCCCAGTAGCTTACAACTCAGGTGACAGAAGTGTAATTGGTTACTGCAGAATAGCTCATGCACTGTAAACCTCTGCCTTCATTAACCTTGCAGTAGCCTGTTTATGTGCCCATGTCTTCAGCTTATAAGTTTTATTGCAGTGGTAAACAGGCTATTAAACTGCCTCCCTGTACATATGCAGTAAAACACTACATTGATTAGAGCAGAATCATTAGACTCATGTCTTCATGGAGGGCTGACTTAAAATGTCCTGAACTACTGAATTCAAAATTTTCCTTCCTCAACTTCACGCTTCCTAAGAAACCAACTATTGACAACCATACTTCTGACAGGTATCCTGGGCATAATATCTTCCTGTCCCATTGGAGTTTCAACAGCAATCCTGAATTGGACTCTAAGTCAGTAGTCAACTACCAGTGGATCTCAATCCATTGGTAGATCATTGAACCTCTTAGAGTCGTTCCAAGCCTGGGGTGGGGGGGCTGAATGCCTGCGTGCGTGCGTGCATGCATTCATGCATGCATGTGCCCCAGCCTAGCAGGTCAATCCATGGGGGAAGGAAGGGGCGGGGGCTAGATCAAGGCCCCCCATGGTGATAGACAGTGGTGCAGAGACAGGACTAAGTTGAGTCGGGCCGCAGATGAATGGGACTTACCAGATGGGGACAAATGCCCCCATATAATTTGTTCTCCCTCTGCCTCCATCTGTGACACCCTTCCCTCCCCACAGACTTACCTGCTGGGGGAAGGGGGTGGCAGCATCACAGGAGATCTTGGGTGGCTTTTAAATGCCAAAAGGTGATCTCCTACTTAAAAAGGTTAGAGACTACTGCTTTAAGTCATACTCTTCCCTTGAGAAAGGTCTGCAGTCTCTAATGGTGTTCTTCAGGGGTGGGCAATTATTCTGGCTGGAGGGCCACTAAACAAGTTTTGGTGAGCTGTTGAGGGCTGCAAGGGTAGCCCTGCCCCCTGGTTACCATCTTTGAACTGGCAGTCCTGCCCCCTAACCCCTAGCCTTTGCTACTGGACTTCCCTCCCCTTGCTCCTAGAAGTATTCCTTTTGGCAAGGGGGTTTGACATCTTGGAACCAGAGAATAACCGAATTATATTCTTAAAATCTAACAGCATACATTAATTTGATATCAAAAAGTATTTCTGTCCTGATTTGTGTGTTTCTGCGTAGTGTACATAGACATGATTGTGTAACAGATTAAAATGACGTCTTACATTGTATACTGCGGGGGGATATGGAGGGGTATAGGGGTAAGGAGGAGCATGTGCAGGTAGACAGGTGGGGGGGAGGGTAGCTGAGAGGGTTGTGGGTTCCCAATGTATGGCAGTGGGGGCATAGGGGAGGTACAGGTACAAGTATGGTGGGGTGTGCATGGGACCTTCCCTACAAACACCCCCCACACACATACCCCTCCCTTCCCTCATTGCACACAGCCCTTGCCACTAGCAGCAACACTGGATGATGAGACCAGGGCTCTCATGGCCCATGGCGACACTGGACTGTGCACGATTCTGGCAAGCCCCAGGACTGCATGTGGCTGGGCCGCAGGCAGGAAGAGGGTTGGAGCTGGCCTGGCTCCACAAAGCCTCTACCAGCCTTGGCTCTGCACTCCTTCTGCTCTATCCTAGGCCCCCACTGGCTCTGGCCCTGGGGTGCCATTGTGGGCCCTGAACTCCTGCCCACTCACTTATGGCTACTTCTTCCCCCACCTGTTGCTGCTGCTGCCCTTCCCCTGCCACTTCCCTTCCTTCTCCAACTACTGCCACTGCTACCCCCACCCCCATCCCACCAAGCGGCACATGGTTCCCAGCTGCATAGCCAGGATGGCAGGAGCCAGCCAGGCCCCTGCTGTGCTGTGTGGTCCTGGCTATGCAGCCAGGTTGGGCTGGCTCCAGTGATCCTCCCCTCCCCCCTTCTTATCTCAGTTTCCACTCTCAGATAGAGGGAGGGAAGGGGGAATAGCCCCATGGGTTGCCAGGCCAGAAGCCTCTGTGCTAAGCAGAAGCTTCTGGTTGGGGGCTGGGGCAGGGCCAGGCAGGCCTTGGTCCCGCTGCCTCTGGGTCCTGCTTCTGCTGGCACCTTGTCATCTTTGACAGGCAGCCATGAGCAGATAATTCATTTTCTAACTATTTTAGGGGACCTGTGGGCCAGATACAAAGGGCCAAGTGGGCCGGATCCAAACTGCAAGCCATGTATTGTACAATACATCTCTGTGTTGTACTGCATAAATAGCTAGGTCACATATTAAGAAGTCTACACTGTAGAAAGATTGTGCTAGGTGAAGCCAGCATAGGCAGAGCTAGCTCTGGAACTGGAATGAGTATAGTCAAATTAACGCAGCACTGGGACAGGCTAAAGCAGCAGAGTTCATTACCTCAACGTAGCATTATGCTAACATGTATGTCTTGCACTCGAGAGCTTGCCCAACTTTGTCCCAACTATGCAGCTGATCCAATAAAAAGATATCACTTTAAGAAATCCTTGCCTCTAACATAAGTAAGTTGTTTTCAGTTCCAGGATAGTTTGCAGAACTAGCCCATGCATCTCTGTCTGGCACTAAGCTTTGCCATGTAGACATGCCCTTAATCCAGCGATTCTTACTCTGGAGTGTTTTAAGGTCCTTTCAAGAGTGCCGTGGGGTGCAACACAAGGTTAGCAGTGTTAGGTGTGCAAAACACAATTCACAAGATAAACCCTGAATTTCAAATAGGAAGTCAGTTAGGAATTAGAAGAGATCAAGATGTGGCAGAATACTTTTGCGTTCTTTGCAACCAAAAATTTGCTTCATTATTTTTCTGTAGTCAAAATACAAGTGAAAACTAAGAGCTGGTATTTTCTGAAGGGTGCCTTGAGACTAGAAAGTCAGGAACCACTGCCTTAATCTCTACTAATACAGAAAGAAAAAAAAAACCAAAACCTGCCCCTCTAGCCCTGTCAGTGCCCCTTACTCCCAGCCCATCTTTCTTCTCTTGCAAACGATCTCTTGCTTCCTTCTAATTTGTTTTGCAGTTCCTGTTTTCCCTTCCCTTAGTCCAAACTAGTTTGGTTTCATATCCCATTTCCACCCATTAGGTGCATTTCATTCAGTGGAATCAGCTTGTGGGGGACTTGGCCTTTCTTCTCTAGCAACCAGGTTAAGACAAATTATGTACTAGGTCATAATGTGAAAGGTAGACTTAAACAAGCTGCATATTTGACATACCAGAGTCTATCCACCACATATTTGGCTCCCTGCATTTCCTACAAAATGAAAGGTCAAGGTATTCTGAAAAAACTCCCACATTTAGCAAAGTTAACACCTTCATCCTCCTCTCTCCTTTCCTAGGATAAAGCAATGATCCAGGAATCCCAAACAAGATTTAAGGAGTTCCAACACTCTACCACACCCTGAATCAGAGCATACAAGACAGACTGGCTCAATGGTCTCTCAAAATGCAGTTTACAAGGACACAGCAAAAACACAAACATTACAAGCAGGATCCCTGGACTGGTCTTGGTGCAATGCCATTTGATATTTTCATTGGACAGGTATAAGATTAAAAAAATAATAATAATAATTCTGATAACATCTATGGATGACAGACTGATGGAATAGAATTATTGGAGTTGCCCGACTAAATGGTCACAATCCAACGTGAAACAAAAGTACAAGATAAATGTATTTGGGAAACACAGAATGCAAGGTATTAATCGTATAAATGCTATTTTGGGAAGCAGCAATTCAGAAGGAATTAGGAGTCATCACCACAGGAAAACAGAGTGAAAAAAAAAAAAAAGATTCTCCGTTACCTGAGGAAAGTATGGATTTATTTATTTTTAAATTAACGCCCCCCTCCCATAAATAAATGGAGAAACCTGTGGATTTTGCACTTTTGCAAAGAGCTCTCCACAGGATGACAGAGTGCCAGCCTGCAAGGGGCTGGAGAGGGGGGAAAGCAGGAAGAAGGCAGTCAAGCAGGTGTGACCTGGTGCTGCAGGGCACAGCAAGGCCACATGGGTAAAGCTACTTGCTGTTGTGAGGTACACACTGCCCTGATGAGCTGTCCTCTGCCTGTGGCAGCAGCCAAGGGCACAACCCCATGTTGCTGCTGCCACACAGGCAGGGAATACCCTGCCAGGGCAGCGGTGAGGAGCCTCCCTGCGCAGCCTTGTTCTGCCCTACAGCACCAGGTCTCGCCCTGTGGAGACCCCACAGGCTGGCAGCAGGACAGGGAGCTCAAGCCTGTGGTGGGCAGTCTACATCCACCCCCAGAGCTGGGGGGTACAGCTCTCCCCTTCCCCTGGGAGCGGAAGCAGTGGTGGGGAGCCAGCCTTGCCTTCGCCCAGCCCGCAGCAGGCAGACATCAGGTAGCTGGGGCTCAGATGCTGCTGCAGGGAGAAGGGGCCTCTGGGACCATATAGCCCTAGCAGCTGGGCCCCACCCCCAGCAGGGCATGGACTTGCATTCTGTGAACAGAAGAGGCATAGGGAGCTCCGATTTCCCCATGATATCCCTCCCCCCAAATCAAATACCAAAATGTATAGTCATTTCATTTATTTTATTATAACTGAGGCACTGATAGGCTTCCAAGTTGTTTTAAAGCTGTAAAAATAAAATCAAGAAAGCACTGGGTTCAAGTGATACCTCTATATACAGTGGCCTTTCATTTTAAGTTACAGATTTTGGGGGTTTTAGATGAATAAAAATTGTAAATTCTCTGATTTTTATTTATTTATTTTTAAATCAAAAGAATTAGCGATTTGTTATCAGGGAAAACCAAGAGCCCTGGTCAGAGATAACTGCCTTAGCACAAGCTCTTAGTGCAAAATCCCATGGGTAACAAGTGTCATGGGGTACATAAAAGAAAGATATTTAGATGGAATCAAAGATCACAGAAACGAGATCACTTGTAACATCACTCTTAGAAACCTATACTTAGTTCTGGCATTCAGACTTAAGAGAGTTCAAAAACGAGGAACAACAAAAGGGATCTAGGAACAGAGAAGTCCTTAGAGGGGTGGAAGGCCTTATAATGCAAGGTATAAAAAAAATTCAACTTACTGTAGAGGAGGCTGAAAATTAAAAAAAAAAAACAAACAAACCCCACAACAAAACCAATATACACATAAGGAGGTGTATGTTTTTCAATTTTGCAAGGTATGATATAAAAAGAAAAAAAAAAGTCACTAGAGCCGTTATTAGTCTCATGAAACAATGCAATCAAACCCTCAATAGCTTGCCAGGGAAGGTCATTAACTCACCACTGCTATTTAACCCTAATGTTCTGTATCCAAAAATACAGTACAGGTTTTCCACGCTTTAGGTAGGTTCTGTATATGGAAGTTTCTTCTTGTGTGACAACCCTTTTATACCCAAAATTTGTTATATACAAAGCAAATACAATCTTAAGCGATTGGCAGCAGGTAAGTCTGTGGGGAGAGAGAAAAAAGCTGTGGGCCAAGGGGCAGAGGCCCCAGTGGCAAGGGAGGGGGGCTATAGGGGGCCTGCAACCACTCCAAATTGTGTTGTGGGTCCCCCAATCACCCTCCCAACACCGCCACTGCCTGCCCCAAGTGCAGCATGGCCCAGCCCCCTGCCAGGAAGAGCCTAGAACTACCCCGGCTCCAGCAGACTTACCTGGTGCTAATGCAGTCAGGGTCTTGGAATGTATCCCTATTTGATACCTTGTGAAGTGGGTTCCCTTTATGCAAATTTGAGTTATGCAAGTTTTTCAGGAACGCATCCACTGCATATAGCAAGAGGAACTAGTATTGCCCTGTGTAAACCAGACTGAAGTTTACTTATCATAGTCCTAAATCATACTATAGCAGAGGTCAGCAATAGTTTTTGGTTTTAGAGCAGAGTGCAACTAGGATCAGGTCAGAAGCAGCTGAATGTGACATAGGACTGAGCTGCAGCTAGCACTTCCCCACAGGGTAACACACATGGGGAGAGTTCCTACAGCTGAAGTCCCCAGCCACCAAAACCCCCAAGTCTGCAGGCTAGATTCAATGACTGCAGGCTACTGACCCTTGTAATAGTCTTGTACTTTGCAAGACTGTTACAAAAGGATGGGCTCAACTATTTTAGAAAGTGATTAGAAAGTTGTATTTTTATATTAGTTTCCCCCCCCAAAGCATTCAAAGAGAATGCATTTTTTCATTTTCAAAATTTTATCTGAAACATTAGTTCAGACCAACAAGATGTTGATAGTTATTTCTATATTTTATACATAAAATAAAGTTGAAAGATTGGCACAAGATTTCATGAACATTTAAGTTTTAACAACGTACACAGCTTTATTGTAAAAAGACACTTAACAGAGGAACTTCATTTGAAAAACTTTGCTCATCTCTGAATTTTCACCACTTTAGGCACTAGCAACCAGAACCTGCGATGCAACCACAGATTTTCATTTAATAGATGTACTTGTAAGCATATGCCTGACTTGAAGTACTTGGGTAGTTTCACGGAAATTGATGTAGCTGAAGAATGTAAGCGATAAGTTTGCATATCTGGCTTGGGAGTCTTACATACCAATGCAAACAGAGACAAGTTTCACACAGACATGGTCCAGTTGTGTACAGAGGGCACAAGAATTAAGCCTTCATGTACTCAATTTGCACCATAGAACTGCACAAAATTAATACTGCATCCTTTTGTGAAGCATGGATTGGAACTCTGAAAATAGCCACCAACATTCCTGAAAGGCTTCTAGCCTATACCAAAAACTAGATTCCAAATTTCACTTCTAAATTTTGGCCTCTAACCTAGAAACTGGGTTGCCAAAAAGTGTATTGTAACCACATTTCTATTCTTTCTTTAGTCATCTTTAATTTCTAGCATTCAACTGCAGAATAAACGCACATGCTATATTCTTTTTGTTACACTAAGACAAGTGATGTTGTGCAGTTTACAAAACAACTGTAAACAAAAGAGCCATCATCAACAGTACATGGGGAATAGGAGCAGCATCGGTAGGTTGCAACAAGGATTTGTTAAAATGAACCCAAGAGCTAGCTTCTCACAAAACAAATCTGGAAGATGATATTAAGAGCAGGTTAGTTAAATATAGACTAGGACTACTGCAAACACTAGAGAGGAAAAAATGCAAGAGATGAAGAGAAAGCTGAAGTCTAGACAGGAAATACAGAGAGATACAACTTGGAAAGTTGCAAAAATAGCAGATGGAGAAAAATAATCCAACACACACATGTTCACAGCAGGCAGCAGACATTTAAAATAGTAAAGCTGAACAATACCTTTGCTTAATACAGGTAAGCACTGTTGTCTAATGTAAAGTTTAACCATGGGATACTAGAGGGTTTGTTTCCACTGCAACTCTAGTACTGGGAATTGTACCTTTATGTGGGTTAGCTTCCCAAACAAGTCAGAGAAGAGACAATACATACTTTAAGCAGCAGCAATTGAAATGACATCCTAACAAGAACAAAGACCCACCCACCCAGCATCTTCAGTCTGTTATTCAAACTCACATGGAACAAGGAGCAAAAGATTAAAACATGAGTAGAAGTTCCACAGCTGAAACACCATGGGCATATGGAAGGACTTTACAAGGCACTTGTCTGTATCTGTAAGCAATGGTGCCAGTGAAAAAGACAGACAACCATAAGGTGCCTTATCTGACAACACCACCACCACCACATTCTGATTAACTAGCTTTAACAGTTTATAGTCAACTCAGGCAGAAGAGTCTGAACTCACACTGCAATAGAAAGATGCAGTTAATAAACTCCATATAAAAATTAAAAACGAGATGTTTTTAAGCAGAAAATATAAAAGTGAAACTAAGCATGTGTGACTGATTTTATCACCATAAATGCAGCTGAGGCACTAAAGAGTCCCTGACAAGGGAGCAGATTGTGACTGGAACCCAGCATAAAAGTTCTCAGAGAGAGCGAGAGACTGCTGGCAGACTCAGATCAATATTAGACAAGAAAATTAGAATTTGCCAAGCCAAAGTTAAGAATGGGGGAATAGACAGTGCTCCAACATTATAGGCATAATTGAGAATCCAAAAATACCATTAAGGAGACCAGTAGCAAAAGACATGCTGAGATTCAAGCCAGAATCCAGAAAGCAAAAACACAAAGAGCTGCACATACTCTGAAAAGGAGGACAATGCCCATATGGCAAAAGATGCAAGAAATGCAAAGAATTACAAAGCTTTGCAAGGGCCGGAGGGCATGCACTGCAGACAAAGGATGGTGGTAGCATCATTAGCGCAGATGACTTTTTTCCACTGCAGCAGAAGACATCAACCTGAAAGTAAAATGAAACACTTGTTATTAATTTTAATTGGACATTGGTACAGAAGCTTATATGTTGACAGAAAGTGCTGCTGACATTAAAAGTAATGCCATAAGTAGAGTAGAAAAATAAGTAAATTGCAGGGCTTACAGTGGTGAACTCATCCTCATTATAACAAAATAATGAACTAGATTTATGGGCAAAGAAAAAAGAAAAATCTGTTACAGCAACAGAGGAAGAGAAGCCAGTTAATGGTTAATATAAAACACTGAGAAAGTGTATGCATTAGAGAGGCAAGAATACCCAGTGGTATGGAAAAGGTTAAAAACATCTTCCAAGGGACAGGGATGTTCTTAGAGTATAGAAATGAGCTGAAAGATCTCAGTTTCTTCGGCTATACAGAAGAGACTAAAACCAGGGCTGAGTAAGTTCACTGCTGTGGGTACACTCCACTGTTATTGCAGAAAGGGACTGAAGCCTCAGCTTATATAGAACCCCTTGCTTCCCTCTCCAAATTAAGATATTTAATAAAGGGGACTGTCTTCCCTTTCTCTAATTCTGTATTTCTTCTCTTCTGGTCTAACAGACAGAGGGATGCAGTGCTCTCTGGGAATAGAGAGCTACGTACAGAAATGCATGTCTTGCCTCACTAACGGAGATTCCAGAAAGATGTCCAGTGGTCACAGGATGCAAAATTTCACTAAAGAGTTGAAAAGGCCCAAGTCTTGAAGTAGTCTGTGAACAACTTAATTCTATGCTTATATACTGGATCTCTAGAGGAGACTACTGACACCATCCTTTTACAGCAGCAGGGAAAACTGGAGATTAGCAGCTTAGTCATCACATGCACTAGCAACAACTATCAATATGCTTAAAAAGAGCACCTAGATCTAAATAAAGTTGCAAGTCTTCATAAAATGGAAGGCTAATTTTAACTAAAACCAAACAGAAACAGGCTAACATCATTGCTAGAAAGGGCCCTTGTAATTTTATTAAACAGGAACAATATTTCATTTGCAAATCATACTAGTCTAGGAGATACCTACTGGCTGCAGACTCTCTAGAAAAATCAATAGAAACACAGCAGGACAGAGTCCAGAGCAAGACAACACAGGCCAGACTCAGAGGCATAGGAGTGCCCAGAAGTTCAGTTCTATAAGAAGAATTCACAAGCCCAAGCTAGGCACCTAATTTTGCTATACCACAAAGGTGGAGAGAAAGGCACCTAGAATTGGGATTCATAACGTCCGATGCTGTCAGGACATGTCAGGTGTACTCTCAGGACACTTACTGGATTACAGGGACTTGGGCCCCAGGCATACCCAGTTTGTGAATCCCAGAAATCTTATGCATGAGACAGGTACCTAAACACTCAATTCAACTCAAGATGGCACCAGCTTTAGGCATGGGTAGCAGCAGAACTTTGAGTGCTTAAGTTTTAATCAGTAAAATTACTTAGGGACCTAAACATCTCAACAGCATTTTGTGGACTCTTGAACTTAGGTGCCCACATCCTTTTTCAGTCTGGCTGTGTGCATCTGATTTAATAGTCTGTACTCAGTGTGAACTGTTATTGCTAATGGAGCAGTTCAGAATTGGAACCCACAGGAAGGCATGTCCCCCTATACTCAAACAGTGTTAATTCAGAGACAAACTCTCATAAAGACTCTAGGATGATTCTGCCATGTTACAGAAACTGCTAAAACAACCTTCAAGCATACTGTTAACACTGAAAAACCTAAGAGGAGGGCTAAAGATGTTAATTTAAGGATAGTATATGACACTGGGAAGCTATCAAGACTTGTTGTTGTATATCTTGGTATAGGCAAGAGTCCACGTTTATAGCACAGCAAACATGGGTCTCCCAAACATGGAGAGACGTAGGCAGATTTATTTACATTGACTGGAAGTTAAAAAAAAAAGTTATGTAAGCACCAAGGTTCCCTCCAAGGTGCGTGCGTGTGGCTACACACAACTAAAAGTGTGGCCGTACACAGCTTTTTCAAGGCTATGTACCAAGAGAGGCTGGGGCGGGAGCCTGGTACGGGCTCTGCCAGTTCAAGGGAAGTGCTCCACTCCCCCATATCAGGGCTGGGAAGCAGAGCACTTCCCTGGAGGCAGTGGAGCCTACACCAGCCCCCCACCTCAGCCTCCAGCCTTGCCTTGCCTCGCCTCACCTTGGAGAGGAGCCGCTGCCTGCCCCGCTGAGGCTCCACTGGCTAAGCAACAGGCAGCGGCTCCTCCCCGGATGTGAGGCAAGGCAGGGATAGAGGCTGGGACGGTGGGGTGGGGTGGGCTCCGCCAGCTCCAGCGAAGTGCTCCACGCCCCAGCCCTGATGCAGAGGAGCAGAGCACTTCCTCAGAGTCAGGGAGCCCCTGGCCCCGGCCCCAGTCTTTGGTAAATGTCCCACACCGGACCAAGGTGGCATGCTCATGGACCACTGCTCCTTAGAGGGAATAATGGTAAGCGCTATGGGCTATTAATTTTCACTTCCAAGACAGCTGTAGTACCTTCTAGGAAAACTAGACAATGATGCATCTCAAACCTGTTTTTCCTAGGCATGGTCATATCCGATAGTTAGCTGTAGGTTTTAGTGGAAAGGAGTTTAAGCAGTATGCAGTGAAGTTTAGTTTACATATATTACCACAAAATCTCCAAACCAACTGGTTGGTGTTAAGTGTCACATAATAAGATTACAGAACAGTACCAGTTACAGATCTGTTTGTTTTTAAATAAAACATCTATAGAAAAAACAAACAAACAAACAAAAACAAACCAAGGACACTGAACTAGAATTCCCGCAGCAATTAAAAGCTAAGGTCAGAAAAACTGAGGACTTCAAATCTTTTTTGTTTTTGTTTGCTTATCATACTTAGTACTCATGAAGTGGCAACAGCTCTTTAAACATGATGCAAAGGGCATACATACAAGACAGAAATCTCTAATCATAAACACAATGGTGTCACAGAAGATTGGTCTGTAGTCTAAATGGAGGCTTCCATCACAGATCAACGTTTCCCAAGGGAAACAAGGCAATACCTTCTTGTAAAACAGAAACAGAGGGCAGGAAGCATGACATTTTGCCAGAAAAAAAAAAAACAACACAAAAAACCTCAGCTAGGCAATGACCTCATAAAGTTTGAAACAACCAACTCACAAATCATAACATTGCCAGAACAAATGATCTACCTGATAGTAGCACTCACATTTTAGAGACAACCAAGTGCAGGACGCTGTGGAGAAGACCCCAGAACTGACATGAATATTGCTAGCATATTTAGTTAGCTAGTTATAAAAGTATCTGTAAAGGTCACGTACCAGTCCATATTAAATTTTATATAAACCATTTAAAATTTTGGCTATACAAGGAAGATGTGTTTTTAGGAACAGTATCTTTAAGTGATTTAGCTTCCCAGGCACCAGAAGTTTCACAGAGAGATGAACAGTATTTGTGCTTCTGCCTTTGAACTACAGTTGGAACATGAACACTTAAGGAAGATCTCTTTTCAGCACCTCAGGCCCAGAGCAATTACTGATCACTAGAGCAACAGTTGCTTTAGCTGGATTCCTTCAAGCCAGTCTAGTTCAAGGAACTATGCAGCAAAAGAACACTTGAGCTATGCAACACAGTTTACTGCAACACAGAATGACCAAATTAGCAACTCATCACACTGCTTTAAACTTTAGTAGTGCAGTGGGGCTAACTTCCCTACAGCACTTAAGCTTCAACCAAGTCCACATGAGTTCAAGAGTACCATATATTTCAAAATAAAAGATTAATTTGTAGCTGGTAGCCCAATTTGGAAGAAAACTCAAGTTTACAGCTTGTGCTAACACCACGGTGAAGGCAAGCCCTAAGTCTTGAACTGGAACTAAAAGGATTTCCTGTCTTATCAAAGTACGAGTTTAAAAGGATTTTTTAAAATTTTGCACTGGATCAACAAGCCCAAGAGCTTTTATTTTATTTATTTATTTTTAAATGGAAGAAAATAAGCATATGCCCAATTATGTTAGAATACTTGGCAGACTAGTGTTTATGCCACTCATATGTGGTATTGAGACAAAGGATCAAATCCTTGCTCTGTCAGGTTCAGACTAGGCACCTGAATTTGCATCTCCATATCCCAAACAAATGCCGCTGGGAGGGGGGGGGGGAAACACGACAAGGGGGAGAAGAGGTGGGAGAACACACCATAACATGTTCTCTCTCTCCGTTTAGCTAGAAATCCATGTATGACTGTGAGAGAGCATCTCAGACTCTGCAACACCTGCTGCAATGGCCACTGCTTGAAGTCACATGTACAATGAATGATCTTGCAAAGTACAGTAAATAAGCACAAGCATCTGTAACAAAATGGTCAAGTGTGGTGTCAACACAAGAAGATGACTACTGGAAATTCCATCCCTGTCAAATTTACATTTCTGTAGAAAGTTGATTTGATGATGCAAAAATCCATCTCCAAGAAAAAAGTCAAAAATAATAAAATAAAATCTGGAAAAAACCTGACTGTAGAGGTGCACTGATACATCAGTCCAATATCATCAGATCAGCACAGATAAAGAAAGTGTAATATTGGCCTGATATGGCCAATTTCCAATAAGCGGCCTGTGCATGTGTGCAACGCAGGTAGCGAGGACCACAGGCCAGCAGTGTGGAGAGCTTTGTGTAGCTGGTAAGTCCAGCGTGGTGCGGGTGGGGGGCACAGATCAAGGCCCCCCATGGGGAGGGAGATGCAGGGCTGGGGCAGGAGCTGCCTAGCCAGGGCAGGCACAGGATGGAGTGGCAGCTCACCTGGGATGTACAGGCAGGGCATGGGTGGAGATGCATGTGCCCCCAGATCTGCACTGGGCAGGCTGGGGCCAGGGCTACACCAAGCTCTTTCCAGCAGGGTGGGGCTGCAGCCAGAAATTTGCTGTAGTTCTTCCCCAGCACAGCCCCTCCCCTCCAGGAAGAGCCTGGTGCAACCTTGCCTCATGCAGATCCAGGAACACCCCCCACCAGCAGGAGCAGCAGCGAGAGCTGCTGGACAAGCAGGCAAGTGCCAGACAAGCCACCGGACCAGCAGCTCCCAGACCAATGGCTCCCCCCATCCCAGACAAGCCACTGCTCCACCTGCACCCACCCTACCCCACCCAGGCAGCCCCTGCTCCAGCTCCCTCTCCCCATGGACGTACCGGCTGAAGGCAGCTCTCCAAGCTGCCAGGCTGGTATTGGAAGTTGGATCGGTATTGGCCAATATGCCTCCTTAAAAACCGGCTATCAGTATTGGCTGCAAAAACCTCTATTGGTGCACCCCTACATGACTGAGCAGAACAATAGAGATTTTGTCAGAGCAAGACCCTGATGTACACCAAATGCACAGATAAAATATAATTGTGAGATCTGTGATAATGATAAACATCCCATGTTCCAAATGAATGTAGGCACAAAGAGGCATTTCAGCAGCTGTCCTTACAAAACCTCTTATTTAGGAAAGCTGTAAACTTATGTTAGTTAACATAAGTAATTTCTAACTCCCACCATAACTGGCACTTCCAACTTCCAGAAGAGCAGATCTTGTAGCTCAGAAAGAGGTTATTCATTTCCTACCCCTTACCCCCCACCCTCATTCCCAGAGGCAGCACTTGGCCACTTCTCTGTTTGAGAAGTACCATGACTTCTGGTAAAGGTACATAGCAGGGAGAATTAGGGAATCAGATCTGTGTGACTTATCTGTTATGAGGATCTTCCTGAACCTAAACCACATGGAAGTATTCTCTTTTAATATATGCACAAGTGTAAGCCACATTTCATTCTAGAAAATAGAATCCACATTCAGAAATACAGATTGGGTAACTAGTTCACTTCAGATCAATTATTTCTGAACCTTTACAATCCATTGCAAGGGCTACACATAACAGTTAAATTGCAGATACACAGAGCCCAAATCTTACAGAAGATTTAACATATGAGCAGGGAGTGACTCACTCACAGAAGTGCTTGCATTGGAATCAACAGCTTGCCTAATTCTTTGCAGGACTGTGGCTCCTATTACCATAGAAGAAATTGGCTTCAGATGAAAAGTTTGACAGACATGAAGCAACTCTCCCAACTTCAGACAGTTGTAAGTGTAGTGAAAAAAGAATAAATAGAGTGAATACTTAGGGCTAGAACCAAAGTCAATTATTCTGAAACTAGGAAGAAAAGTTACTTCACGGAAAGGGGTGTTGTAAGATCTCTGCTGGGTGCCCCAAGGCCTGCAAGGTGGTTACAAGCCTCCGCAGGGTAAGGAGAAGGGGGGGGAGGGGGCAGGAGAGAGGGGTAACTAGTTTTCAAGTGAAGTCAGGCCACCCCGAGCACTGCACTGAGGCAGAGGACTTGTGCCAGAGGCAGAGCCAAGCATCATCTCTCTCTTCGGGTGCCCCCTTCTCCGGGGCCCGCGGTCCAGCAGGGGCTAGCTCCCTTCCTCCCCTAAGCCCCCGGCCGCTCCCACGCAGCCAGACCCCCGGGGGGCGCCCCAGGCCCTGCCCCGGGCCGGCTGCTCGGCGTCCGTTCGGCACCACAAGACGAAGCGAGGCGCTTTCGCTTTTGCTTCGCGTTGGTTTCGCTTTCTGATGGCGGGCGGCGGGGGGGAGGCTACAACCCTGCGGGATGCGAAGGGATCGGGCTGTACCCTGCGTCCCCCAGGCGCGCACCGCACCCCACCCCGCCCGCAGCCCCGGGACTCCACTCACCTAACTAGCGTCCCCGCCCCGCCGGTACCTGCCTCCCACGCCTCGTCACTGCCTCCTGCCGCCGCCTGCCCCCCAGGAGCGCAGCCGCCATCTTCTTCTGGGGCCAAGGAACACAAAAAGCCACACACTGCGCCTGTGCCGCCCGGGTCTACCGTTATCAGCGGAAACGGCGCGGGAGCGGGGCCAGCGCGGCAGCGAGGCTGGGGGCGGGGCCAGGCCAGGGTTGGGTTAAGACGCCCCTCGCGGGCGGGCCGGGGTCAGTTCCCGTGACCCCGAGGAGGAGGGCCTTGGGTCCCTTGCATGCGGCGTCCCTGGGAGCGGTCGTCTCGGGGAAAAGCGGGAGGGCAGAGACAGGTTCTTGGCCGCCCATCTGCAGGGTGCCTAGGGGGGTGTGAGCAGTCAGCGTGGTCGCCTCTTAGAGCAACTAGACAGTAGTAAAAAAAATAAATGTTCTTTATTTGCAAACTTAGGGGCTCACACACCTTTCCTTGGGTGCAGGAGAATGCAAGGATTGTAAAATGTCTTCCAGGTAGAAATAAAAATTCATTTATCCCAAAAACGTTTGAGGCATTTCAAAAGGGTGTAGTGAGAGCAGGCATGGATGGTTTCTCAAGCCTACATCAGGGCTGTGCAACCCCCGGCCAACAGGCCTGCTGGAAGCTGTGAAGTGGAGCTGCCGGGTTTGCAGGGGTCCCCACAGGTCCAAAAACTTGGGGGCAGGAGAGCAGCGGCAGCAATTGCCAGAACCCTGTGCCAAATTTCTGGGCCCTTGAGTCACCCTGTAGGTCTGCACCAAATTTCTGGACCCTCGAGGAGCCCACGGGGTCTGGCTAGCATGCAGATGCAGCCTGGCCCCCAATCTAGGCACGCAGGCCAGCTGGAGGTGGTGCAGGGGCCTGATCCTTCACTACAGAGCTAAGCAGAGGCAGCACAGGACCCCAATTCAGTGGTCTAAGGCTGAGTGCAAGTGGTGGGGGGCCCAATCCAGCCCATGTCACTCATTGGGCCTGCAGCATCAATAGGGTGGGCACCAGTGCTGTATGTGAACTTCCCTTCTTTTTTTCCCCCCTAGGTCCAGTAACCAATTTTAATACCGAATCACTCCATTCCTTGAAATAACATATACGTAGAAGTGAAGATTATACTTTTCTTTATGCCTGCAGCATTCAGTTGATGTCCTGAGTAATAAGCTGTGATTATCCTTTGCTAAATGTAGACCTTGCTTTATTATGGGTCAAAATTATCCAGCTACAAGATTTGGCTTCATGACCTCCTGCAGCAGTTATTTGCAGAAGCGAACTCAATGTATAAAATGTAGTTTTGTTAGTGTCTTGATTTATTTGTTAGTGCGTTGATCTATTATTAAGATGATAATGTCCCCTGGCATTTAGTGTAAGGTGCAAATTTACTCTGCTTTCTGTCCTTGCATGACACCATAGTTCAATTCCATTTATAGCCTTCATAGTCACATCAGACAGAATGATGAAAGAATCACACACATCTATATGATGCATATCCTGATAGTTCACTATTTAAATTCCTTTTCCAAAACTCTGCAAAGGCTCTTCCTGAAGAAATAGCATCTTAGGCTGTGATTTGTCAGATCTCAAAAACTAAAACAGAGTTTAGCCTAATCAATATTTGGATGAAACATCTCCTCAGGTACTGCAGGAAATGCTGCTGCTGATCCATTAGATGGCATTCATCTGTCTGAGTCAGTATTGAGCAAATGCCATTGTATAGTATTAGGGGCGCTGTTCCGCTTGGAGTGCTATCTTTTGATGAGGCATAAAATGAGATTCTCACCAGGTCTAGCTATTAAGAGATGCTGAAAAGGCAGAGGGCTTAGTAGTGAGGTCCTAGTCCAATTTCTTCCTACTCAACCTAAATTCCCAATGAGTTTTAACAGAACACATTCTTCTTTATGTGCTATCCAATTTGCATGGGGTTGTTAAACAGCTTTTTTTCTTCATCACAAATTGTGGGTGAAGTATTTCATATAGTCCTTTTTGTGGCTGTAAAATGCTGCCCCTTTCTACAAGGCAAGCTACTACATAAATTTTAGATTCCGTTGAAGTCACTGAAGTTGACAGCATTAGAAGATACAGGAAAACCCAAGGGACCAACGCAGCGGCCCTGTTCATCTCTCTTTAGGACCCTGCTAGTAAGTTTTTTTTTACTGAAAAATAAATAACACCGCACACTTATGCATATTCCAGGAGGCACTAGGTGGCTGATCAAGATTTCTTCCCTTCATTCATTAGGGGTCAGGCCATAATGGGATTGAAGCAGAATCTTTGATATCACAGACAAATGACTTAGAGGAAGAAATCTCATTTTACTTTCTAAGAGCCCATCAACATGCATGCAAATATTACTGATGAACTTTTCAAATTGATAAACTTTTCAGACTGAATAGTCTAGGTAAGCTCAGGAAATGGCAGGAACCCAAATCAACTGTTAAAGATCTGTCTTTACATTTTATCTCCTTCAGTTGCATTCCTGATTTCTGCAGTACAAAACTTCCCTTTTTTGGCTCTCCTTCTAGTACACTGAAAGGTATTCATAGACTTCTGAAAGAAGAGCTATGCAGCAATATTTAATTTGACATTGACCACTCTGGTGCCATTTGAAATTACCAGGAGCTCTAATCATTAACAGCAATGCTAGTATCACAGATGCAACGTGTTTGTGGGCACCATCATTACAGAAGGAATGTTCACCAGACATATATAGCCATTGGTACTACAGTTTCACTTCAGTTCGATTTAGCGATCAAGCTCATGAATCAGTAGAGCTGTGCAAAGCTTCAGGTGGTAATTTGATTTGGAGGAGATTTGACCCGATTTGGTTGCCGAATCTCTGAATCTGAATCAAATCGGGACCAATTTAAAGGTCTGAATCGATTCAAAGCCCCGGTGCTCCCCCAGTCTCCGCACAGGTGCCAGCTCTGGCCCTTAAAAAAAAAGCTGAGAAAAGCCCCAGGACTCACCACTTCTGCAGCAGCCTTGGGGCTTTGGGGGCTCATGCAGAGCCCCCCCCAGTGGGGATTGCCTGGCAGCACCGGCTGAGTCAGGGCTTTTCTTTTCCAAAGTGCTGGGAGCTGGGGTGGGCAAGGCAGCCATTGCCAGGCTGGGAGAGCAAGTGGGGGATGGGCCTGGCTGATTTGGAGATTCAGAGATTCAGCAGCAGCCTTATGTGCAAATCAGAGTCAGCTGAATTGAATCAGAACAGTGATTTGAATCCTCAAATCAAATCCTCACTGGGGGGGCTCTGCACGAGCCCCCAAAGCCCCAAGGTCACTGCACGCCTTGTCGCACAAATCAGCCGAATCTGAATCCAAAGCGAATACTAGCTGCTTCGCACAGGCCTACTAATCAGATCTATGTAGCCCCATGCTACTAGGATCAGGATTGGGCCCCATCCCTGAAAACTTAAAAATATAGAATATTGGAAGTGCTCTCCATCCATTACATGAAGGTTCAGATGAAGGTGTTCCAAAGTGGAGCACCTTCTTTAATGTTGGATGTCAGCACATGCCAGGAGCAGAGGTGGAGGGCTCCAATCCACTCATCCTACTCTCCAGCGCAGGCAAGGCAAACCCCAGGCCGAGCTCCCTCCCATCTTTCCCCCCTACCATTCAGAAGACAGCACCAGAGCTGGGGGAAAGGGGACAGGGCTAGGGGACAGCAGCGGCAGACATGCAACCACTCCAAACTGGAACTTGATTCCCCAACCCTCCAGACCCAACAGCAAATATCTACTGGGTTGCGGGGAGCTAGGCATCATTTATTTCAAATTAAAATAAATCATATTTGTGGAAGAAAAGGAAGGAACTAGGATTTAAGTGACACCATCAGATTCATCTCTACCTAATCAAAAATCCAGCCAGTTTGAGCAATGCCCAATCATAATGTTTATATAGTGCCTATAATTGATTTGCAAGAATTGCCAAAAAATAAACATAATATAGACTTGATATAAATTAGATACGTTGATCAAAATGCCGACAGATATTTTAACAGGTCACAAATCATTGGCTTCTTCACCTGCTATTTGTGACATGGATGATGAAGTAAACCATTTTTCAACAGAGAAAATTATACTAGTTTAAAGTGCAGACTATCAATCTGAATAGGAGGATCAAAATGATAAAAATGCTAATCCAGGCAAAGAAAACAAATACCTAGTCTTCAACACTTAAATTACTGAGATGGAGTTTCATATATTTCATAAATTGCCAACAATTTAGAGGTCAATACAACTTGTTGAATTTAGAGCAAGCTTATCCAGCTTCAGAGAGGCACAGGCATGGATCATTGACTCAGGCTGCACACTGTGTGGGCTGCATGCCATGGGGGCTACATGGGCTCCCTGGAACTCCTGCTGTGTGAGGTAATTAACATTTCATTTTTATGTCCTGAATTACAGCATCTTGGGGCAGGGGCCAACCTGTGGCACACAAGTGCCAGAAGTGGCACAGGCAGCCTCTGTATGTGGCGTGCAGTGGACCAGGGAGGGGACAGGCAGAATAGCAGCATATAGGGCAAGAAGCAGAAAGCAAAGGAGATCAGGCAGGGACCACAGGGCAGGAAGCTGAGCTCGGGCATAGTACACAGAGCAGGGAGCGGAGAACAGCAAATTGGGCAGAGCAAGGGGATTGGAGTAGCACTCAGGGAGGATGCAAGGCTAATTTGTCATATACCTGTCAAAAAGGTTGACCCCTACTATCTCAGGGTATGGACAGATGATTAGTTATACTGATATAACAAAAATCTTTGATCCACTGCTCAAAAGCAAGCATCAGTTGATCAGTTGATCTGATATGATTTTTCATCTGTTTCCTTCTGTAAAAATGTGAGGGGAACTAAACCTCTGTAACTTTAAAACTTGAAACAAATTTAAAGTTACAGAGGTTTTTTTCTCCACTCTGAACAGACAAGACATTTACATCAGGTTGGTATGATGTGTAGGTATTCCCCCGGGTAAAATGGTGTAATTAGTTGTCTCTCCAAACTTTATTTTAATTAATGTTCTGATTTGATACATATATTTAAGAGTATCTCTTAGGATAGTATTACTCTTAATAGCTTTCTCATATACCAAATTCAAAGCATATCCATAACAATGAATCCGTGTCACTTGTATTTACTTGTGTTGCAGTATTGTTGCTAGGCTTGATACTAACCTTGCCATATTAGCACTAGTAGCACCTCATAGCATTTTCCACAACAGTTGTGGATCTTCTGATTTAGATGCAATAATGATCTTTAATCACTGATAAAAAATATAATCACTGATGCGCAGGCTGTACCACATAATCCCATGAGCTCTTCATGAACATTCATGCCTTCATCCACCAATCTTGGGGGGAGGGGCAGGAAAGGAGAATTGTTCTCTGTTGGAGAAATATTTTGTTTTACTTACCACAATTTCAAGAATTTTTTAAAAAAGAATATCCCTCATGTTTCTAAGAGCCAGAACTTCCATTGTCTCATTCTGAATAAGTTGTGAATTTGTCTGTACAATTTTTCAACCAATTGTCAATATTAGAATAATATTTGTGCCTGCAAACAAAGATGCCCTCTCCACTTAAGGACATATATATCAAATTTTTACAAGCCATGTTTATGTAAAACATGACTATAAATATAACCAATCTATAAGTTACAAATTAGAGCTCCTAAAAACTTCACTTGATCTCTGAGAATCTCTTGCATTACCTCTTGGACTTGTGGATCTCCTCTGATCTATCAGTAAGTACTGCTATCCAACTTAGATAAAACATCTGGAATTAACTTATATCCCCCCAAGTGTATCCCTTGGTAGATAGTGGAAAGTCTTCCATTGTAGCACATCTATTTAGGCTAGATTGGCATACAGCTACAAGTTTTGCCTTTTTTTTCCTTCAGTGATTAAGTGTACCCACCGTGTTGGTTCCTTTACTTACTCCATAGTTCTCAAAGAACTGCACCTATCCAGTCCCTGTATGTTCCCTAGGAGAAGGGGACTTTTCCCAGGGCATAGGCTATGGAATACTTGGGTTTCTCCCACTCTATTCCATACTCTGTTAAGAACTTCCTTATCCATTGTTTGATGTCCTCAAACTCTTTCTCAATTAATCTTGTTTCTTTACCTTCCAGCAAGTGCATCTTCTTGATAGCACCAAGATATGAATTATTTTAAAACAAAAAATGAGTACTCTTCCCCTGGTACTATTACAAGATCTATATTTTTCAGATTGTTTTTATACATATTGACATTTTTTTCTGTTCTTTCCATGGACACTGTGAACGAGCCTATTGCTCGCCTTGCTGTTCTGTCCAAGTGTCCATTCTTTTTATACCCAGTCCCTTCTCTCTCTCAATCTGCCACGACTTTGATGTTTTCCCTGGTTCAGTTGGAATTTTGTGCGGTGCGTGCAAAGATGTCCAAAATTGAGACTGGTGGTCCATGAGCTAATTGAGGGCTCCTCCACCCCTACACCCTCGCCCGTGCCTCCGGGTGAACGTCCTTGTTGCTCTTTCAATCAATATCAATCCCACGTCACCAGAAGTGTTGAGGAATGGTGTCCCTGGCACTTTTGGCCTCCGTATATGAAGTTCCGCCCGTCTCCTCCACCTGGTCTGCTCTTATCCCTGGAGCCTCTCCAGGGGAAGGGTCCCGCGCCCCTCCTCTGCTCCTGTATAGCGGGGCCACCACCTGGAGTCCATGCGCCCCGGCAGGCAGTAGGGTTCTGCTCCACCCTTCGCCTGCCGGATCCTGTGGCTCCTGCACGCCCCAGTCACCCAACTCACCGCCGGATACCAGCCTCCTTGCTGTGCATCCCTGCATCACCTTACTGCTGCTCCAGAACGTCCTGGCTCCACGCTGGGCGGTGTGCATCCGCCCCTCCGCTCCTTTGCCAGCAGCTGGCATCCGCCCCGGCACTTCCAGTCCCGCAGCTCCCCGCGCCGGGTCGGATCCCGGTCTGTCTTTTAAGCGTGCCGCATCGTCCGGGTACCTGTATCGGGTAAGTGTTCGCTCCACCCCCTGCGCCTGGGACAGACACAAACTCATCACAGAAAGTTTTGACTTGGGCACCAGCATGAGATTTAAAATTAACATATGTCATGTTTGATTTTAGGTTGACTGTCCATTCATCTTCTGCTGCAATGATGACAATTGCTTCCACAGAAAATCCATCTCAGGTAGTGATGCTGTCACTGTGCTTTTTAGTCATGGTGTCTTGGTTCATTCAAACTCTTCTGAATTAATATATCCCATTGATTTCCTGCATCGCTTCCCCTATGTTGGGCTTGTTCCAACTTGTACTACTAATTGTAGCATGAGCTGCTTTATGTGCTGGAGCTGCTTTGTGTGCTCTTTCTACTTGACTTGAATTCAGCATGCCTTTGTAGTACCAATGACATTATGGGTGCTTCTACATGTTCATTAATGTGCCGTAATTATGGTGCATTAATTATAGTACCTGTAATAACAGGTACTAACTTAATGCACAGTAATGGGCACTCCTGCACATTAGCACAGAGAAATGCTTTTTGTGTGACAATGCTCATTGGACTAATCTACTGCATATTAGTGCATTAGCATGGTTTCTGCTATCCACGCTAATGTGCAGCAGAATTAGCCGAATGGGCATTAAGTGTTTTGTGTAGATGCACCCTATGGGCGTGTCCAGATGAGTGCGCATGCACCTCTTGCCCCACCTCAAACCCTTTTGAGGCGGGACAAGAGGCATGTGCAGGAATAAAAAATGTTCCCCATATTGCAAGTTTGCAATGCAGGGATAAAAAAGGGGTCTAAAAAAACCACTCCGCAATAGAGCAGAGCAAGGCATGGTTCCAGACCATGCCTGTAGCCAGTCCTCCATAAGAGACACTGTGGTTTTGGCCAGAGTGTCTCTTTGGTGTTCCTGCTGCCCCCAGCCCCTGGTGCTGTCCAAGGTAAGTTGGGGGAGGGGAGGTTCATGGGTGTGGGTGGGTGAGGGGTGGCAGAGGGATGTGGGGGATGTCCCTGAGACGGCGGGACAGGGGGCAGAGGCAGTCACCGCATGCCATGCTGGGTCCTGCTGCCTAGCCAGGCCCTTCCTATTGCAGCAGGACCCAGCTTGGCTCCATGCGGTCCCTGTGCACTGGGCCAGGCCAGGCAGCACGAGCCATGCAGTCCCCAGGTTGCTCATGCTGCCTGGCCTGGAATGCAGGGACCGTGTGGAGCCGAGTCGGGTCCTGCTGGCCCTGGGGCTGCTCGTGCTGTGACTTTCCTATTTTTCTAAACTAAGAAAATATCCTCGTGATCCCATCTTGAATCATGCTCCCTTAAAATCCATATTTTTCTTTCTCATGTACAAATATTTGGATGTAGAACTGTTGTCCTTGCTAATGAGGTATTTAAAGCAGGGGGCATTGCCTTGACAGTGTACAGCTTCCCTAAAATACCAACAGCAAAATTTTGAGGCATATAACAAAAAAACCCCACAACCAATCAATATTTCCACAATCCTTATAGGTTACAGAAATATCCTGCATTTCAGTTATGGTATAAACCAAGCAAGAAAAGATTTCATTCAATTATTCTACTGAAGGAGTTGTTACACATTAATTTGGGGTGGCTCCTGGAGCTCTTAACCCCTGAATTGTCCAAACATTAATACCTTTAAGTGACTTAAAGCACTAATATGCAGCTCAGAATTACACTACTCCAGGACAGGATTATCCCTTGAGCCACACAACCCAGCTCCTGTTCCATTAGGTGTGGCCACTCCCCACAGATGTGCCACTCAAACTGAAGTGCAAGCTAGCACTAAGCCAATCAATATTTATGAGGTTCACAGTGGAATGTGTAACAAGGTCCTGATTCGCTCTCCTATAGTTTTTGACTAGAGAAGCAATGAAGAGGGCATAGCACTGGCATAATGGTCAGTGATTAAATACATGAATTTCCCTGATACCAATTTAGGAGATATTCAAAGAGAGATCAATGTACAATATGAACAATGCAATTAATTGCCCAAATGTGAAAATATATCAAAATGTTATTATATTTACAGAGAATTGCCTTTCAGGATTTTACAAATAACAGATTACTAAACATAGCCATATTTTAACTGGCTTTCATTTCTGATTTGCTAAAAAAGAAAATGTGATATTGAGGCTGTATTTTGCAGTCTCCTTAAGATATGTAAGAATCTTGCTCAGAGATGAAAGTATCCTCCTTACTTTGATCTGTCTCTAACAGATGGTCTATATTTTATGTCAAAATGTTTCCACTAGCATACACATTATATTGCAATGTATCTCTAGGTTTGAGGTGTGAAAGTCAATGCATTTGATGCAAAAAATGCATTGTGGATACAAATGAAAAACCCTTATCTTTTTGCAGAAAAGAATAGTGGATTTAATTCTTGGTTTATTAGATTTATGAATTATGGAATTGTAGCCATGATCCTGCAGTTAAATCACAGAAGATGACTTTTCATGCCTTTGCGCAATAAGCTTCTTGTAAAAAAACTCATGGGCTGAACCTTTCCAAGCTTATATCTCAGTTCAGAGATGAATTATTTTTTTCTATATAACATTAAAATTAACTTTCCTAAACTTGTATTAGGCCTAGAAGTAAAATTCCTGTTAAAATATCCCTCAATGCCGTTATGTATTCAGATAACTAAAAAATAGCTCACTTCAACCACTTCACAGTTAGACTTAGTCATTTCCATAGCTTATCTTTTATATTTCAAAAAAATGATTTAAAAATTAGGAACATACTATCACAGGAAAGTAGGGCTGGAAGGGACCTCATGAGATCATCTAATCCAGCTGCCTGCTCAAGGTAGAATTGTCCCTGACTAAGTCATCCTGGCCAAGTGACCATCTAACCTACTCGCGAAAATTTCCAAGGATGGAGATTACACAGCTTCTCTAGGTCCAATGCCTGATTCAATGCTTGAAGACTCTCCAAGTCAGAAAAGTTCTTCTTAATCTCCAAACTAAATTTTCCGTAGTTAAGAGAATCCTGTGGTCCTAATTCTCATTTAGACTGCTGTAAAGCAGTGTTAAGGACCCTTAATATAAATAAGATGCAGGCCCATATGTATGTTCTTAGACAAATTTGCTCTAATTGTTCAAAGATGCCCATGAATCTCAAACTTCAGAGGAGTATTGTACCTGGTTGATGGACTCTTTCATCTTTGTATTATTTTATTGTCTGGTTATATATTTCATGATTTTCCCATTGAAAGCTAATTTTAATTGCTGGATAAAACCTTACTCTTTCTCACAGGCACAGAAGTGCATTAAAATAATTTTTTATAGACTGTGTATTTCACTTTGTTAAAAAGATCTGTAATTTGGTATGGTAGTATCTGGATTTCATGTAGATATCAGTTTTCATGGTGATTTTCATTTTTACTGTATTCAGTAAAAATGTAATGATTCAAATGTATCATTTATATTCACTGTGGCAGCCAATTTATTGAAGTCAGTTGCTGCAAAAGAGTTTGAAACAAATACTATTTCTGACCCTCCTGGAAAAGTCTTGTTGACTATAATAGAAAATGTAGCTTTTAGCTTGTTTTTGAATACCCCATAGAGATTATTAGAGAATTACTGCAAATCCCTGCTGTAGAATTCTGTTGGATGATTCACAAAACAAATCAAAACAATATGGTTCCATATTTTATTCTGGAGTCTTGTAGAGGGCAACGGGCAGAGTAAAATTTTGTTAGTTCAACTTGCTGCATATTTGAGTGACTAAAGCAAACGTGTTTGTATGGGAAACCTCCATCTTTATTATATCTGTTTTCTCTTAACTCTCTTTTTCAAAGGTCTCCAAGGCTATTTTCACTGTTAGGTATGGCTTTAAACCTATCTTTTTATTTGCGCTATTCAATGAATAAATTAATTTTACCATAGCATATGAGATGCACTTTCTGTAACTCTTGTACACATATTTTCATATGCCTACTGTTTATGAAAATTAATATTTTCTTTTTATTTCTATTTTTTCTAATGAGTGTAAGATTGGGACCCTAAATCTGTAGAGGCTTGTGTATGTTCTTAATCTTTACAGACTATGAGTAGTCCTTGAGAAGTTAATTATATTAATTCATAGTTTGTAAAGTTAAGTGAGTATTTTTGGACACCTTAAGTCTGGAAAAATTCAAGTTCTGGTATATATGACCAAAACACTGCCATTCATCTCTTTTTGTCCTCTTATTTTCAGAAAGCCTCTGAGACGTTTACCATCTATGGACAGGTTATCTAGTTATAACAGACTGCCTCCATGGTCCGGATTCAGCCCAGAGCTCAGGTTGAGTTTGACACCCCTGCTCTAAAGCATCCCCTCTTGACACTCTCAGAGAAAGGATCTGGGCTGGATGGACCATTGGTCTGACCCAGCATGACACTGCTAATGTTCTTATGATGGGAAGCTGTCAGACCACTAACACAAAACAAAGTTGTGGTAGTGCTGTAGTGATGTTGTAGTCATGACGATCAGCCTTTTTTTTAATAACATTCCAATTAAAGTTTAGTTTTATCCTTCTATTTCTGATATATATATTCCTAATATAAATGAAGATTTCTGTCTAGAGATTACTCTACATTTTTCTAGTGTTACTTTACTTCTAGGTCATTACAGGTTTTGTTTTTTCTTTTGACTGTCTGTTTAAAAATGTATCAGGCAGGGTACACTTAGCCTTTGAGGTTTAAATGACCATAAAACTATTTTCTGTTTTATGGAGAAAATAACTAGTCTCCAGTTGCTTTAGTGCAAATGTAGTAATACATCCCTTCTAGCAATTTTTTTTGGACAGAAACAATCATAGATAAAATAGTGGTTTTGATTCTCGGGAATCTTCTAAAATGGGACCATTATATTTTTCTTTCTTCTTCACACCTTCTGTAGAGAAAAATTCCTCCAGGCAGATAAACTGATGCCTTTGCTATATTTTCCTAAGGCAATATTTTCACCCATATCATCACACTATACATCAAGTTCATAAACCAGTTACCTCTTTTAGCCTAGGAACAGACATTGCATTTATCCTTGGAAAAGTTTTGCCTGTGTTTGTCCCAGAACAAAAATACCCTGGGATTCATATGTACACACATTGCCTTTCTAATTACCGTTTGGTGAGCAGCTGAATGCACTGCCACTTTTCTGCTATTGATTCAATGGCACAATCCCAGGATAACCATTCAGATGCACTTTACAATGTCACAGGATAAACTGTTTCTATTTTCTATCCCAAGAATCTTTTCAGAATTTGTTCCATCACAACAGTCATGACTGTCCAAACAATTGCACTTTGTCCTGGGATAAAATTATTTATCCCAGGGCAACATCTGTTTGCAGCCTTAGTAAAACATAAGTTAATAGTGCTGTGTGTGAATTCGGTACCCAAAGTATAACAATTAACAAGTAACTTTGTGTTCTCAAACTAAACCGTTATCATATAAGCTGTCTTCTGATTGCGCTGCCATTACATATGTGCACACCATAAAAGATAAAGGATTTATTTTCACATCTTTGTGAAGTAAAATACATATATGCGCCTTTCCTACCTTGAGTAAGTTCCAATACATTTTGATCTTATGCCACATAAGGAGATGGTGCCCCAATAGGTCTCCCTCACCTAGAAACCCTGTAGTCTTCAGGACTGCAAGCAGATAAAATGGTGGCTGCTGCTAATACTTCCACCCTAAATTATATATATTTTAGCCTTGCTTTACAAATGGTGAACTGAGGCACAGAGGGTCACCATGCAATCTTGAGTCTGATGTGGTGGGCACACAACCTATGACTACTTTAATTCATACTTTAAAACATACAACCTATGACTACTTTAATTCAAAGTCATGGTTAGCAACAGGATCATTCATCTTTTATTAAGTCTCATGGTTATAGTTCTTCCCTCTAAAGACTGAGGCTTGGCTGCTGTGCTTTTCTCAACTTAACAGCATCTTAACCACCAGGCTAAAGGCACATCTAGGCGTGGAAGGAGCCACTGTGCAGCCAAGCATATAAGATTTTGAGGGCTAGTGAGGGAGTAAGCAAGAGGGAGTACAACTGTTTTGCCCAGTGATGATAAGGGTGCTTTGATGGGGAGGTTGAGTCCTAGGCCAGTTCAAGTTCCCAACACTGTTTATACATTTTGTCCTGTGATTCTTTAATGTAAACATGCATAAGCAGTTCTGGGAACAGAAACCATACCTAGGCTTACTGCCTGCCAGGGGACTCCAGCTGGGTGTAACACTTGTCGGTTAGGGCATTTTCCTGGGAAGCAAGAACAGCGAATTTGACTGTCAAGCTGAGGAGGATATAGAATCCAGGGTGAGTGGTTTGATCAGTAGGCCATTATACACTACCACCTCTGATTGTTTTTTAAAAGAACAGAGTGAGCCAATTTTCTGTACCCAAATGGATGATTTTGGAATCTGAGGTAGCCCCCTGAAGGGAGAATCTGGGCTGTGAATATGTGAATCTCATAGGTGCCTAACTCACGGGTTCAAGGAGATGCCCAAGTCCAGCAGAGAGTATTTCAGACCCACCATGTTCTTTAGCATTTTCTATTGGCTGGCTTTGTGGTCCTACTTAGCAAGCCTGCTGTTGGGTATGCCAGTCCTGGTTGCCTGACTCTTTCCTCAAGTACAGGGGGGATCTGAGGCCATACCTTCATGAAAAGCTTACCATACCTAGCAGCGGTGCCCTCTAGCACGATAGCACTCTGGACAGGCTGCCTCCTAAATCTGAAATTGTTTTGGTCCCTGTAGTCCAGGCCTCTTTATGCACTTTACGTTAGACAGGCATTGATTAAAAATAGAAATAATCTAGTGGCAAAGACTAGAATCCAGGTCTTCCTCCACCTAGAGGCATACCCTAACTATTGGACTACAGAATTTTTCTTGTTCTCGTTCTGGCCCAAGGACTCCTGTACCCTAGTGGCCCATCTTCAATAGAAGGAGTGTAGAGTTTCCCCACCCAGCCTATTCTGTAGCCTGATAGTTTGGGCACTCCACTACAGGGAAATGGGAGATATGTGTTTGAGTTTATTCAGGTTGAGGACAGCCTAGAAGCTAGATCTCCCAGGGCATTTATACACATACATTTTTTCCCCTAATGCATAGGAGATCAGCCGCTTTGGAGCAAACTTAATTAATTGAGTCTGCTCCGCACATGAGCTGGGGCAAACTGCACTGTGCTAAAACACTCCAGGGGGGTTTAGTTCAAAAGTGTGCCACTGCCATTTTCTCAGCACTAAAATTTTGCTGATTATACAACTGTAAGCATTGCAGCGCTGGATGCTTTTCAAAGCGCCTGGTGCTGTGGTGCTTGCATGTGTAAAAATGCCCCAGTTCCTGAGCAAATACTTTAATCACTAAGCTAATGTGCCACCACCTATTCTGAGCTGAAATCAGTGCCCTGAATTAATCATAGATTTTGACAACCTAATGGCAAGGTCCACTCTGCATCTGTGTATAAAGTGTGCTTTTTCAGTGAGCAATTTCAATTTAAAGGAGTATAGGTGAGACTGAGGTACGCAAATGGCTGCTCTGGTTTGTTCTGAGAATGTGTGCGGCTGAGTAGAGTCTGAACTCCAAAACAGAGGTGCCTGCTGGAGGTAGGTGGTTATTGTGTGTTATTATTAGGGTGCTGGCAGTAGGCCAACTTGAATCTGTCTCTCCCTTCCCTCCTATTTTCTTTTATCTGTCTTCCTTTCTCTCCATTCTTATTTACTATAATCGTTTCCCTTAGTCTGTTTTTGCCTGTACTGCAGATGCTACAATAGCATCCAACTGCTTTTCTAAAGAAACTACTCAGAAAGAATATAATTCAGTTTCACCTCACTCCTGAATGTTGAAAGCAGCAAAAAACTGCAGACCCTCAAGCTGAACAAAGAGCTTAAAAACTCTATAAAAGCCTGCAACATAGGTGGATCTAGGGTTTTGAAAAAGTGGGGTTGGGCAGCAGATGTGATTGACACCACAGGGGTGACTGCAAATGCTCAAACTCCAGCACCCCCACCTTGATCTGCACCACAGCTACCTCAAGCTGGAGCTGCTGCACCAGGAACTGCATAGTGCTCAGGCTGGAGCTGGGAGACATGCCAGCAGCTGCAGTTCCCTGTTACCCTGAGCACTTGGATCCTCTGTGGAGTCTTGGCAACATGGACCGCACTGTGATCATGGGGGGAGATGGGGTTGAGGGATAGGTGAGGTCTCAGTCCTGGTTCAGTGAAGGCACACAGGCATTTCTGTGGCTCTGGTGACAGAAGAGGGTAGGGTGGGGAGGCGGTTGAGCCTAGTGCAGGAGAATGGAAGGGCAAATGGGTGTAGTGATCACTAGGTTCCATAAGCAACTGGTGGGGGAGCATGGGGAGGGCATGTACCCCCCCTGAGATTGGCCACCGCTGGCTTCTCGAATTGCTGCTTGCCACCTCCCCACACTGCTGCCGCCACCGTCTTCTGTGAGTGGTCGCCATTCACCACCCCCCCGGCTGCTGCCACTGCCGGCTTATGCGGGTGGCTGGCACTCGCCACCCCGCTGTTGATGCTGCTACCCACAAACTATGTTCCCCCAGTCTCAGGAGGCACCAGCCATGCATGCCAGGTTCAATGAAGACAGGCATAAATGAGAAAAACTAAATATAAAAACTGTAAAGGTTTGCTTGGCTGCAAGCTGAGTGGGTGAGCTGCACCTAAGAACTTTCTAAGAAAGGCAGCAAAACATTTGCAGAGGGTGCATTAGCTTTTCCAAATAGAGGGGATGCTGTGCACAATGCATACTTTTTACTGGAGCACTTGAACTGTGACCAGAGCCGGCCTTGCAAACCCAGAGCTCTGATTGGCTACTATGAAGCCATAAAAAGCTGAGGGAGGGAAAACAGCTCTGGAGAAGGGTAACACCAGCTTGGAGAGAGGGGCAGAGACTCAGCCCCTCCTCTCCCTCAGGCAGAGGAAATGGAGCTGAGGGTTGCTGGGAAGCAGATATCAGGATGGAAGACAGCTTGAGTCATCCCAGGAGAAGCTGATTCCTCACCTGGGTTGGAGCTGTACACTTAGGGACACAGGTACCCAGAGAAAGTGTGAGGAGGGGTTGGTAATCTAGCTGGGAGGCTGGAGAAGCTGCCGGGTTGGGGACCTGCGGAGAGAAGTCCTCTGTTTTGGCTAGAAAGGCTTGTACTGCAGGAATAGACAACTACAGAGGGAATTCCCTGTTTGCATATGGAGGTGCTGGAGGAGAGAGACAGCTCAGAGAGGGAGCAGGCTAAGAGAATCCCAAATCTGCATGAGCATGTGAGGGGACACTTAACCCCCATTGTTTGCAGGAGGTGTATTTTTTCAGAAGGAAATTAAAGAAAAGAAGCCTATTACCTTCAGTGGCTGATTGGAGACTTGCTTTTGCTGAGTTACCAAGAAAGACTAGAGTTCACTTTCCCCAGAGCAGCAGAAGCCTTGCCTTTGTCACTTAGTGGTGGATCATAGTTATAGCTGTGTTGCCATTTATTGTTATGGGAAGGGGATTGTGACCAGAGGGAAATCAACTTGGGTTATGGTGGGGAGGGGGGGAACTGTTTTAAAGGGTTATAACCAGGTAAATGTAAACACTGAGGTTGTTTGATGCAAGTGGGATGGACCACCCAGTGTGGTGGAATTACTCACCTAATGTTGCAGTTGTAAATTCTATTCAAATTGTTGGGGTGTGTATGTATGTATGTATGTATGTATATATATGTGTGTGTGTGTGTGTGTGTGTGTGTGTGTACACCCACTGCCTAGGAAATGACCTGCTCAGCAGCACGGAAGCGGAAAAGGATCTCAGAGTCCTAGTGGACTCCGAGATGAACGTGAGTTGTCAGTGTGAGAAAGTCATCAGCAAAGCTAACTGCAATTTATCGTGCATCGGCAGGTGCATGACAAACAGCACCAAGGAGGTGATACTTCCCCTGTATTGGGTGCTGGTCAGACTGCAGTTGGAGTACTGCGGTGCAGTTTTGGGTGCTGCACTTTAAGAGGGATGTAGACAACCTGGAGAGGGTCCAGAGAAAGGCCAGTCGTATGGTTAAGGGTTTGCAGGCCAAGCCCTATGAGGCGAGACTAGGGCACCTGGACCTCTTCGGCCTCTGCAAGAGAAGGTTGAGAGGCGACCTTGTGGCTGCCTATAAATTCAACCTGGGGGCGTAGAAGGGAATCGGTGAGGCCCTACTCAACAAGGTGCCCCTGGGGGTCACAAGAGATCATGGCCACAAGCTAGCAGAGAGCAGATTTAGACTGGACATTAGGAGGAACTTCTTCACTGTTGGAGTGGCCAAGGTCTGGAATGGGCTCCGAAGGGAGGTGGTGCTCTCCCCTACCCTGGGGGTCTTCAAGAGGAGGTTGGATAGGCATCTGGCTGGGGTCATCTGAACCCAGCACTCTTTCCTGCCTATGCAGGGGTTTGGACTCAATGACCTATAGAAGTCCCTTCCAACCCTAACATCTATGAATATATATATATTTGTGTGTGTGTGTGTGTGTATAAATGTGTGTGAATGTATGAATATATGTATGTATATATAAAAAATGGGTTACATAAGCAAGTTTTATTGTGAAGCAGTAAGCAAGCTTCTGTAGTCCTTTAGCCTCTCTAAGTAACTGACTGTTACCTAACTGAGGGTCCATTTCAAAATTTCCAACTCTTCTAAATTAGGGAGCGTTAGAACTTCAATAACTACAGGGGAGGCAGAGTCTTACCTTCATATGGATTGTGGCTGCAAATGCCTTCATTCAGTGGTGGCTGCAAAAGCATTAACAGTAGCCGTTGGCTGCACAGCAAGGGGAAAGGGAGAGCAATGCCTTTTTACGTATTAATTTTGGGTGGCTCCTGGAGCTCTTAGCCCCTGGGATTATCCACACGTAAACAAAAGAACTCACTATGCAGTTTCATAGTTTCTAGGGTCGGAAGGGACCTGAGTAGATCATCTGTCTGACCCCCTGCCATGGCAGGAAATAATACTGGGGTCAAACGACCCCAGCAAGATGTTCATCCAACCTCCTCCGGCTCAAAGTTATGCCACTCCAGGGCTGGATTATCTCTGATTTGCACTACTCAGTTCCTGTTCCATTAAGGTGTGGCCGCTCCCCACATGTGCTGCTCAAGTTTGATGTATGACTGCAAGCTAGCACTAAGCTGATCAACATTTGGGCAGCTCATAGTGTAACATGTAACAAGGCCTTAAGACTTCAAGGGGAAACCTACTCCTGGTCTGCCCAGTTGGTTGGAGCTAATAGTCACTGGGTGAGCCTGTGCGGAGTCCTGCCCCCTGCTTTCACTCCAGTGCCCCACCCACTCCATTCCAACACCCTACTATGTTTAGTGCATGGAGTTCATGCCTCAGTTGCCCACCACTCATTATGCTACTGCTGTGGGGAGGGGGGACCAGGGATGGAACGGGAGCAGGATGGTGGGACCCACCTGCTGCTGAAGCTGTCCTGGCTGAGCCAGGAGTGAGAGAAACCTCAGGGCCACTCCTCCCCTGCTCGAACAAGGGGCTGTTGGGAGTTTTTGCACAGGAAGCCAGCTCAGTCAGGGTCAGGGTTAATGGTAGGTAGAACCTCCCTTTCTACCCATGTTCCCTGCCTGGCCCCTTTTCCTGCAGCCTTGGGCATATCTTTTGGAGAGCTACACAATGGAAGGGGCACGTGACTGGACCAGTACACACCTCCTGATCTGCTCCTGGCATATGAAAAGAATGCAAAACAGGATGGGCAACAAATGTCCAAGATTTTTTTTTTAAATGGACGCCTAAAATTAGGTTCCTAAATCCATATCTGGGTACTTGGAGTATATGGTTTTCAAAAGTACTGGCAGCCAGAAGCTCCTACTATAATTCATAGGACTTCAGCAAACCAAAGACAACATGACTTGGCATGATCTGATATTTGTAAAGTAAAGACAAGAAAAAGGGGGAAAACCCTCGTAATTTTCAAACTTTTATACTCTGAGGGCAATACAGATGCCAGCTCTAGGTCATGTTACACACACTAATCTTTTTAAATAAGTGTGTATATATACAGGAAGTAGCACCCAATATTTAAGTAGATATTAGTTAAACCTAAAGTCAGAAGGTAATTTATATTTGTATAGTGCTTTGAATGTATAAAATACTACACAACTGACTTGTTATTAATTATCATATCATATAGTTAAGTATATGACCAGCTGCTCAAACATCAAAGGTAGAAAGCTTCTGAACAAGCCACGCAAGTGGCTGCTCAGTGGAATGAGGGGTTTTATATATTAAGTATTATGATTCGTAAGAGAACAAATAAGCAGATGTGTGTAGAAGGATCTAATTTGTGTGTAGTTTGTGGTGTCAAATATAAACTTTGTGAAACAAGTTTTTGCACCATGCCCCGATTTCTAGAAAGAATGATCAGATGATTGTGCAGAGGGCAGCAAATTATAAGGAGAGGATTCTGTGGGATAAATTTCCTTTTCACATTATATAAAAACCCTCTGCACATGGTCATGATAGCATTCTTTAGGTTCCCCAATCCGCTACTGGAGAAGGGGAAGCCCAGCTATTATTCATTTTAATCTTGGCAATGGCAAGATTCTATCATCTTCCAAGTTTATCTGTTTAAAGTCAAAGAGAAATAAGGACAGTTCAGATTCTCTTTGATAGGACCTAAATGTCAGCTATACTATCACAAGCTCTCAGACATGTGTCTCTTATTGCAAGCCACCCTGAGCCTTTGTTAGGAAGGGTGGTATATAAATCAAATAAATAACAGAGCAGTGGATTGTCAGGAGCAGGTCAGGTCAACTATTTTCTGCCAAAGTCAAGTTTATATCAGACTGAAATATTTTTCAATGCTTCCTCAGATTCCATAGCTATTCAGTGACATTCTTATCAGTTTCACTCCCAGTGCTGGCTGTGGAATTGACAAGAGGGCCCAGAGGAGACTTCCTGGGGCAGCTTTCCAACTGAAATGCCTTAGGGAGAGAAGCCCACAGCTTCCAGATCCCTAGCCTTAAGGTAGACCCAGAAGTGAAGTGATCTGAGGCCAAGGACCTGTAGCTTCCAAGGTATTTCTTATTTTAAAGAAAAAGAAGAAAACAAAACCACAAGTACTGGAAAAAGTCAATTATGCATCATGGTGCTGGTTGTCTAAAAATCATTTTGCAGACTTATAATTTTGGAGCATGGAAGTTGTTGAGTATTTACTGAGGTATTTAGCCTGATAAATTGGAAACAGGCATACGAAAGATGAATGATAGCAAGCTGTGTTTGTCATAGTGCATTCATGCTTGATGTTTACAGGCCAGCTTATGGTCCTCAGCGGCTCACTACTACTGGAGATGACACGGACATACTTCTGAGGTATGTCTATATGTGCAATTAATTCAAAGCAATAAACTGTGGTGTTTATTGCGCTAGAGTTTTATTGCTCCCAGGTGTGCCATTTGAACATGCACCCAGGACTGTAGCACGCTGAGCCCTGTCGGAGCAGCCTCAGCTGTCAGGGGGGCTTGGGGTCAGCCTGCCAGCCCTAGATTGTTCCAGCCTGGCTCAATGTGCTGCAGAGGGGCTGGCTGGGGCACAAGGGTGCTCCAGTGTGGGGCTAGGTGCCAGGTAGTCCCCACGCTGAAGCACTCTTGTGCTCCAGTGAGTCGTATCAGCATATATACGTGCACTGCAAAACACAACAGCAGGTTAGTAGTTGTATTTACAAGTACCACCCTGCTGCTGAGTTGATTAATTTCCTGCAGCCTAATAAGGCCACATAGATTTCATAGACATCAGGGCTGGAAGGGACCTCGAGAGATCATCGAGTCCAGCCCCCTGCCCAAAGGGCAGGAAGTCAGCTGGGGTCATAGGATCCCAGCAAGATAAGCATCCAATTTACTC
>NW_017728906.1:152391819-152424937 GCF_001723895.1 Crocodylus porosus | reverse complement strand
GCCTGGATCACCCGCCTGTCTTCTGGCGTGGATGCTTTGCCCCAAAGTTTGGTGTCATCGGCGAACTTGGCCAGTCCACTCCTGACATGTGTAGACACAAGATGTTTACTGTGGAACTAATTAGTCTACTCTGCAGTAAATATCTTGTGTAGATGTGCCCCTCTAGTGGGAGTTCTGGGTTGAAACATGGGTTCATGGACTCAATAGAAATGTTCCCAATTAATTCAGTGGAGCCAGGATTTCGCCTTTGATGTGTGGGTATAGTGCCTAAAATGCACCCTTCCTTGGGCTACTATAGATTTCTCTATACAATGCTGTCAGTCAGCACTTAGGCCAGTAAAAGAGAGGTTTTCAGGTCCCCAATTTTAGCTTGCTCTACCAAATGCACAGAGTACAGCTGTCCCTAGTTCATGCATATGTAGCATAAAGATTAGCTGAAGACAGAGGATGATCTGATTCGCAAATCATTGGGTAAGCAATGGGCCATGAACAATATCTGTCAGTAAACGCAGGTGTTAGTTAAACATTTCATTTAATTTTAAAAGGGAAAGAAAAAAAGAGCTCCACACACCTGGTTTTTAAAAAAACACAGGAAACTGATTCAGTGCAGTTACTAGAAAGATAAATCAGTCTTTAAAGGCTCTTTGGTCAATTTAAAAGTCTGTATAGATGCTCTTTCAGGTTGCATCTATGACGTTATAATCAAACATATCATTATATATTTTAAATATTATTAGCTGTTACCTGGGTATTAAAAAAATATCCCTTAGAGGTCATATAAAAAGATTGTTATCATTCCAATTGTGAATTTCCAGGCAATGTGCAGCTGGCTCAGGGACATCCTACTGTGCAGAAATAATCTGGTCAGATGATTAATGTAAAACAATCTGATCCAGTAAAAAGGGCTTAGTAATGACTCATTACTCATGAGTCAAAATGTTACTATGCTCAGACTAAGTGGCAAGATACTGCACGTATTTATCTGACCACTTGAGCTTTTTCTTTACACGTGATGGGATGGCACTTGCTTGAGCAAGAAAAAAGTGGGCATAGCAAGGTACACAAACTGATATAATGTATAACATATAATTAACCTATCCTGATTCCTACTTCTCAAGGTGCCTATAGAATATTTTGAGGCCAGAGGAAGCCCTTGATACAATTTTAAAACAAAAAATATCTGAGTTAGAGTGAATCAGTACTGGGGAATGCTATTTCCCCTAACCCTAGATCTAGATTTGAGGGTTGCATAGTAGGATAAGATCAAAAAGGCATATTCCCTATGTCTGGAAGAGGTGGGTTGCTGTGTGTTGGTTTCTTTAAGAAGTTTCTTCCAGGAAGTGAGACTGTGTATGAGTCAGAGAAGGAGTGTGCGGGTGAGAGAGGTTTAGGTGACATTATTATATGCTCTCCATACTTTGTCTTTCCTGTCATGCATCTATGTTTGCAAAGATCCACAAATTAACCTGATAGGAAACGAAGCACAATTCTTACACCTCTTCATATTTTTGTCTTTCATCCATATTATTCTTAATAGTTTTAGTTCTTAAGCCTCTTTTTTAATGCATTTATTTAGAAGCCTACAGGAAATATTTGGTCACCGTTTGGTCCCTCTTCTAGAGGCACAAAATACAAAGAAATATGTTGTTTGATCTCATTCCAGAAGGGGAAAAGAGAAGCAAATATTCCACACATACACACTGTGAAGAGCATATGTCAGGACAGCTGTAATACATAGTGAAGATGTTGAGCTCCACAATTTACTCAGGGCTGCCTAACAATGCTTGTGGGCCCAAGCTAGCCAATGAGTCAAAGTTAGACTCAGGGTGGATTAATTTAGGGTGGTGGTATAAGCAGCAGCTGCCAATTCTTTCTGCTTGCAGTCCAGAGACTACAAAGTTTCTAGGTGAGGGAGACCCACTGAGGCACCATCTCCTTATGGTGTGCCATAATATCAAAATATATTGGAATTTACTCAAGGTAGGAGAGCCACAACTTCAGTACCTGTGGAGGAAGAAGCTCTAAGATAGCAGCAGCAGCAGCAAACAACACTTACACATGCCCGAGATACTATTTGGAAGGGTGAAGAAGTAATACCTCAATATCCTTTCTGTGAGACAGGTCCCTGCCAAATTCTTTTCCCTGTGGTGAACAGGAAAGGCTGTCTACCACCGACTTCCGGCCAGTTTTTTTCAAGGTGTGAGAAATTCAGGAGGAATGAGTTAAAAGGGAACAGAGAGATAAGAATGAGTGTGGGGAAAGTGATGCTGCAAAAACTGAGGGTAGGATAGGAAGTGATAGGAAAATGAAGGAGAGAGTGAAATAAAGAGGAAGGGGAGAGGGATAAAGACAGAAAGGGCTGGAGTATAGAGTGCACTGACACAAGTGACATTTTGCCACACAATCGGCCACTGGAAGTGCTCTATACCCATGCCCTTACAGAAGAGCATGGCTTCAGAGTGCTTTAAAAGGGCCCAGTCCCATGACAATCTGAACCCTTATTACATGAGGGTTCAGATAAAGGCACTCCAAAGTGGAGTGCCTTCATTAACTTGTCTGCCTGTGCCAGGAGGAAGGATGGGCTGATGCAGCCCAGCCCTGCTTCTGGTACTGTTTTCAGAATGGGAGGGTGGGAAGGGAGCAGAGGAAGCTTGTTCTGGGAGTTGCCCAGCCAGCACTGGAGGGTGGGGCAGGTAGATTGGAGCCCAATGGACTGGAAAACAGCACCAGGAAAATGCGCCCCCCCCCACCAGGTGGGGGAGGGCTCCAATGCACCCACCCCACCCTCCAGCGCTGGCTGGGCAACCCTCAAATGAGTTCCCTCTAGTCCTTTCCCCACTTCTCATTCTGAAGACAGTGCAGGGGCTGGGAGGGGCAGGACTATGGGGGAGTGGCTGCAGACTCACAGATATGCTAAACTGCAGCTCAATCCTCCAACCCCCAGGACACAACAGCAAATGTCTATTAGGTCTGTGGGATTGCTGTAACACATGGCATTTCCTGTGAAGTGCCATGAGTTACAGTGGGGACCTGCATTTCTGTTTGTGTCCAGAGTGAAAGACGGAGAGAGAAAGTGAGCTGCAGAAGACATGGGTGAAAATGCAGAAAGAGTTGGAGTACAGGCATAGATTTGGGAAAGGAGATCCCTCCAGACTGCCACTTGTTTGGGACAGCTGAAAAGCTCTCCACCCACACATGGCACATTAGCACAGCACACCCCATCACAGGGGTCCCCACATATGGGTGTGCAGGGGAGGCTGTTTCAAGATTTCACTTCACCTATAGAAAAACCTAGCAACACCCATTAATGGAGCCAGAAGAAAAGGGACTGAAGAGGAAATATTTTGACAAAGAGAAAAGAAAGAGTAAAGGCAGAAAATACTGTACAGAAAGAGACAGAGGCAACATAAGATGCTAAAAACAGGCAGAATAAGAAGAGATAAAGGTCTTGCAAGAAAAGAAAGATTAAAGGAGAATGCTCTTAGAGATTCCACCCACTTTTGATCAAACTAACCCCTCTGTCTTTGGGCATGGGAGAGCTCTATTAAACACAAATGCATACAACAGATGGCTCAGAAGATTTGACTTGTTCCAGTAGATGAAGCCAAAATTGGGTTTAAAGGCTGCCATCCAGCCCCTCAAGGTTAAATTTTAAAAAACATGGGCCAATAACCTGAGATTCCAGATTCATAAAACTCATTTCATTGACTCATCTTTCTCACACCTGTCATAATATCATTATTTAAAAAAAATCCCCTAAGATCAAATCTAATTTATTTTAGTGGGGAGAAAGTAAGAGATTGACTGATTTTGTTTTTCTTTATAGAAGTGTTCAGACTACTGGTGGTATAACTCAGAGTTTTAGAGGACCATTAGATCACATAGTCTGACTCCCTGTATGTTATATACCCTTATTTTACCCTGTATTGAGCCCAACAACTTCCATTTGCCTGAATACTAACTTGTGTTTGCCTAAAGTATTTCTTTAGGCAAACATCTAAGCAGCTATGCCTGATATGAAGATATTTGGAGATGGTAAAACTACCACATCCATTACTCTACTCTAATTATTCTAATGGTTAGTCATCCTCAGAAACAACTTTTTAAAAAAACCCTTATTTCTAACGTGACTTTACCTGGGTTTAGTGTTTAGCCGTGGGTTCTAGTTATGTTTTTTTCCTACTAGACTAAATAGCCCTAAAATAAAATACCTGACATTCTCTCCTGGCATTTATACATTGTAGTCAAGTCGCCTCTCAATCTTCTATTATATAAGTAGCTATTTTCTTTGTCTTCTATGACTTACCTGGCGCATAGCTGAGCACTAGAAAAAACTACTGAAACAGCTGTAATGCATGTAAAGATGGGTATATAATTGCACGCTAATTTTTGCATGTGGAAATGGGCTCAGAATTTGTGTGAAAACCCAGAATAGATCTAGTACAATATGTTATAGAAAAAATAGACTGCCGTGTCCATAGGAATAATAAAAGGCTCTTTACAGTCTGGCTGCTTTAGTATGAATTACATCTACCTTTGTAAAAACTGCCCAGAAGAAGAAGAAGAATATCCCTTAAACAGTTTTCATACATGTGTGTAAACATAAGATGGTATCTCATAACATCAGCATACTAGAAGTCTTATCAAACTTAGTTATAACTTTGATTATTGAAACGGTTGCAGTAATTACCATAATTTGTATTAGTATTAGCATAATTACATTCAAAATGGCAGTCCTAGTAAAATGTAGGTATGAGTCTTCAGGATATCTTTGTCTTTGTTATAGTTTTTCCTTGTTTTATAGATTTTTGTTCTGTGAATTTGGTGCTTATTAACTGAAGGACAGGGACCACCACTTATAATAAGAGAACAAAAACGTTTCTCTTTTAGCCTCCAGGCCTTGCTTAAGATATTTTAAGACTAAGATATTTTCAGCAGAGAAGTCTGCAGTAAAATAATAGGAAGTGTCTGTTTTGACAGCTTTCAATTGGGCTAGCTAATTCTATCATATTTACTTCAGAATGGACTTCTCAGGAAACTAGATCCACTTTGTAGGAGGTTTCAAAAGAAGAATTACATGATGTCAATTTTTTTTAATTTGTATACATTTTTAAGCCTTCAAAAAAGAGTTCATAAGGATCAGTTGGAACAGAATGATTACACAGACACTAAGCAGCACATCAGTGTTAGCAACAGGGTACCATATCATTAGTCCTTGGCAAGATTTTTTTTTAGGCTATTTATATCCCCATGTAGTGTACCTACAGTACCCACCCACACCTGCAGATGTGTTTCCTCTTAGGATAGAAACACAAATTTTGTCTCATGTCAAAAGCCTCTCTAATATTGTTGGTTCACTGTTTCTTTAGAGACTCTTTAGACTCTGCATGAGACTTTATGGAAGGTAAAAGTGGTTTTAAGCCAAGCTTTAAAGTTGAGCTCTTCCTTATATAGACTTAAACCAATTGTATATTCCACCCTTGAACCCATTAACTATAGTATTACAGATTAAGGCACCACCAACTACAGCACTCTCTGTCTCTTCTTTCTTCTCCCACTTTGTCTATGGAACCATGAGAAAATTATCAGAGGCCTTGGACTTAAGCCTCTCCTCAAACTCTAAATATAGCTTCCAGAACCACGTCCCCTGCTCCTGCCCATGTCACTGACATTAGTACTTACGAGAACCATATTACTTGCAGATGATGCTTTATTTATACATCTTCTCCTGTTCACGTTTCTCCCTTTTATCTGACACCCCAAACAAACATGCTTTGGGGAAAGCCGGTATGCAGCTTCATAGTAATACAATACTTTTATTTTATTTCTTTTGATCTGCTTTGTTAACAAGGTTGTCATTTGAAATGTTTTTGCTGGTATCTGAATTTGCTCTACTGTTCACATATAGGAACTATTATTTCAGGCTGTCTGCAAATTCAGGCAGCTTTCTCTACATTAATAAGATTCACTTCACATTTTGAAGGTTTTCTCTGAAATGATAACAGCTAAAGTCTTACTCATTAACAAAATAAGAAATGAGACTCAGGAAAGCAGTTTTGATGTTTGTTTACATCCTCAGCTAGTCTTTACTGCCTCCCCCTCACCCAAAAAGTTTTATGTCCTACACTTTGAAATGCAATTATTTAAGTCTTCTCAAAGCTGTCTATGAAGAACTGCAGAACTCAGCTGCATAGAACTGCAGCAGTGCTGCTCACTACAGTCTGCCCCTTACAGGCTCCTTCCTTGGCCCCATGCCAAGACATGAAAGACTTGAGGGGCAGGCCTTATGGTGGTCCTCACACTGCCATCCCCATGAGAATTCTCTCCCAGTCTGTTCGAGGAGTTTATGAACCTGTACACTTGCTGTAGCTGAATGGGGATTGACCAAAGCATGTATTCAGGTTCTCTTCTGAATCAGGGCCGTAGGTTATCCAAACTGGAATTTGGTCAGAGTACAGGCTACAAGGCTCAAGCTTGTAAAAGCACTATGGGATTTTTAAGGAGCAGGAGTGGATATAAGTTACACTGGTGCAGGAGATTGTTGTTACTAGACATTATGCTTGGTTCATTGCCGCAGCTGGCAGAGGAGATGCTTTCAGGCACAAATTAAAATTATTAGAAGGTCAAACCCAAACACTAAGTAACTATTTCTTTTCTGCAAAAAGAGTTAATTTCTGGTGATGTATGACAACTGAACACAAATGGAGGTGTCCATCATTATGTGACGCAGCATGGACAGTTATCTAGATCACTAAGGGAGGCTTTACATAGACATGTCCTATGGAAACCTTAAATGTAAAAGTATGTGAAATCTAGGAAGATGAATAAAGCAGCTACAGCCAGATTTGCCTTGGGGAGCCTCAAGTTATCTTGCTAGGTCTACTGCTCTAAGTTGGATATGAAAAAGAAAAATAGACTCTTTTTTAAAGCCCTGGTGTGAAAAAATGTTACAGCTTTGCACTTTGTTCTGACTGATTCTAAAATGAATGGTTCATAGTGACATTTGACTGGTTTTCACTGTAAAAGGAGATTTCTCTTAATACAACTGTGTTGGCATCTGAAAGATCAGCTATCTCCCTTTGACATTCCCTGTTTTAGTAAGATAGTAGTCATTATTCCTTCTGTGAGCAGATAGGGTCTTGTTGCTGTTCCCTTAAATAACTCTCTACATCATGCTTAGCTGAGAAATTTCATTAGTACATCCCTTCTTATTTACATCAGAAGTAAAGAATCATGAGGCTGAGGTTATAGAAAAAGCTGCTTGCATCAGAAGAATTCCACAGAAATGAAAGTTTCCTGCAAAACTAGTTCTTTGATGTCCTTCAGTTTGAGACTTTTATCACACATAGGGTGCATCTACACAGGCAAGTAAGCATGACTAAATGTAATGGGCATTAAGCAATTTTTGGCAGGTTTCCACACCAGTAGCAATGGGAGAAAATATTAGTGAGGGTAGGGGCAGGGGACTGAGGGCTACTGCGGGGCTGGCATGCACTGGTGGCAGAGGAGTGTACAGTAGGGGTGCTGGGCATGGTGCTGCAGGGTGGTGGCACTATGGTGGTGCTGCTGTTACCAGCCACCACAAAATTAGTCTGGGGAAGCTAAGCCCCATTTGACCACAGGTGACAGAAGGCCAGGGCTACATGTGCAGGCGCTTGGGACTAACTTTATTGTACTTGGCACCAGTGTTAGTCCCAAGTCCCTTCAGCCCTGCTATGTGCCCCTGTGGTCTCCAGGGGGAGCTCCAGCCTTCAGCTGCATGGCTACCAGCACCTGACAGCCATGTTGAAGCCAGAGCCAACTGCTAGCATTTGGCAGCGATCTTGGAAGCTCTGATCCCTAGCCAGCGCCTTCCCTGCCCAGGAGCCGTGTGCTCAGCACAGGGGCAGCATGCAACAGCTCCCTCCCTGAACACCCTGCTTTCACTGACCGGCCCATGCCCAGCCAGGAGACACCCCATGGAGGAGCTGGCACTGCTGGGGCCAGCAGTGGTGTGTCCGCTTGCAACTTGTGGCAGGATGTGGGGCTGGGCCAAGGGTCAGGCAGCTGCTGGACAGGGCTCCCCGGGCTGCCAGTGCATGCAGCAGCCGGGGAGGAGGGTGGGGTGGGGCACTGAAGCCCCAAAGGCCCCTTCTCCAGTGACATGTCACTGGAGGCATCAGGGTGGGGTGTGCATGTGGCCAGGCTGTCCCTGCTGGTGGCACGCGCAAGCCTGCAGCTTGGTTCTCAGGGTACTGTCAGCTCCTGCATAAATGGCATAGTTTTTTGGGCATGACTGGACAGACGTTTGATGTCATTCACAGCCATCCACTGTGCCCACAAGACCTCGACCTTTACGTGGCACTGCCACACTGTCTGGGAGTGGCCTTGTGCATGAATCCTACCTGTAGATGGCTTCATATGTATGGGCATTCAAGTGCCTATGCCACATGAGCTGCATCTGCATGTCAGCACAGCACCATGAGGTTGTGCACCTCCCGGGTCCATTTGGGGGTGGCTGGGATGGCCATGCACATGTAGGTGGGGCTGGGGCTTGATGGGAGGAGGACATGGTGGACGTGATTCCCATGCCAGGTCTCTGGGCCCGTGTGGCTGTCCCTGCATGGTTGGCCCTGGATGGCTGCCAGCAGCACCCAGTGCAGGGGCATGGTCAGGGACTCGGAGCTGCATGATGTAGGTGCCTCACTACAGGATCTGCAAGCACAAGGGACAGCTTGGGGTGAGCAGCAGCAGGGAGCAGGTGCTGGCTCTGCTGCCAGAGACAGCCAGACAGCAGCCCTGGTGGAATTGGGCTGGCCAAGGGGTGCAGCAAGCTGTAGCTTCTTGCAACCCATCTGTGGCCAAGCAGCAACTCTGGAGGGGGACAGGCCAGTGTCTTGTCCAGGAGGGCACACAGGGCCTGCTGGGCTGCTACACAGATGAGCAGTTTCCTGTAGACTGCTGGTATATGTGTGCCCCAAGGCACAAAATGGCTGCTTGCTTTTATATCTTGCGGCTTGGGGCTGCCAGGCAGCACTTCAACCCTGGAGCAGAAGAGGCAGCCAGCCAGGAGCCCTGGGGCTCTGCTCAGACCGGCCCCCTCGTGGCAGGGTAGACCCAGTATTAAAGTTAATGCCAGGTCACGTCTAATCATGCGCGAATGTATTTTAACTAATCGTGCCTAAATTTGATAACTGCAAATGCAGCAACGTGATTAGCCTAAATTTGTCATTTTTAATACATGTTAAATTAGGCTAATGTGCATTAACACATCCTGTGCAGACACACCCCATGGAGTCCTGCACTTAGGATTTAGGAGGCTGATTTCTATTCTCTCTCAACAATGTGACTTGCATCATTGGCATAAAATCAGGCACACTGAAAACTTAAGACCCTATATGGATCTGAAGCAAGCAAATGAGTTATGCAATCATGGAATCAAACTGCAATATGGACTTCTCTTTTCTTTTTATTGCCACTCTGAAGTATGCTTCTTTTGGACAAATGGATAAGTGGAAAGCCATTATACCTGACAACTCAAATCGCAGCTCTACTCCTTCCATGTTGAAAGAAGGTGGTATAATCTGAAAGAATCTCACAGTATATATAGCTCAATTCCAATAGGTTCCGCCTTAGCCTGATTAACTGACCCATTGTGAGGGTAGAATGGAGACTTTAGTCACTCCCTGACCTTTCCTAGGGAAAGGAAGTACTAAGAGCCACATAGAACTAGTTCTTCATCACTATATCCTGAGTGATTAAGGCAGCCATGCAGAGGTAGTGACTGGGAGAGCATGCTTTAATTCTCTGTATTTTCACATGAGTACTTAAAACTGGGCCAATATCTGGCTCTTAGAAAAAATGTTTCATTTCCTGTCCGAAGTTGTAGTGAAAGTGTCGTTTGCATTGTTCAACAGTATTTTTGCACTCCAGGGCTTCGTTTCAATGTAGGTGAAGGGCTCTCTCTCTGTAATTTGTTCATTAGCTTGTGAAGTACATGAGACTCTTTCACAGTTCAAGAAAGTGTATAATGCAAGACCGTGTATTCAAAGTAATGAGTGGCATTTTAAACCACTGAATTACATTATGAGTAGGAATGGGTGACTGTTTGTAAAAAAGATAAGAAATCATCTTGTATTGTTACCTGAAATAGAAATCAAACCTTTTCTGCATCTTAGACTTAAAATACACAGTTGACTTGATTATGGCTATTGTTTTAATGTAAATGTCTTCACCCTAGTTTCTTCTTTTAGCCAAATTGCCAGGCTACCATCAAAGAGTCTGATGGTGAGGTATCTACTGCCCTACTACAACTGGGAAAGATAGACTATCTTCTGAGAAGGCCTATTGTTGTGAGACTTCAGACTCAGGTTTCACACATACAAGAGTTTCCAATACTGTAATATGGAAAAGCAGCTAAACTTTGGGATGTTCAAACTAGAAATCCAAACCATTTGAATGTTCTCCCGTTGCTTAGACATTAATTTAGTGGTTGTGGGCCATATTCTGACCTTTAAAATATGAGTGCATGCCTAACTCCTACTCACTTTAAATGTAATTGCATACAGGCATCAGAGATGGAACTGGCTCCAAAGTGGGATCTACCCTTCTACCTCATCTTGTTGCACTATATGGCATCTGGTCAGAAGACTACTTCTCCACATTCCATGGATGAACTAGAGGCAAATCTCCCTTTATTGACATTTTCAATATTTTTTGTTACACATTTCTGTGAATGGATGTCAAGGGCCTAGCTGCACCATAGCCCCAGGAGCTTTGTTTTAAAGATGCTCATCAGCAAGGTTTGGCATATGTATTTATATTTTTGATTCTTCACTATGTTTACCCCCTTGTAACGGCCTGCAAAAGTCATCCATTTCTTTTTTATGGAGGGAGAAAATTTTATATTTTTATGATAACTCAGCTCTGGGTCTGTCTCAAGCAAAAGTTGCTGATCATATTGAATTATCTTGCATTCCATGTGATGATTGTCAGTGTGGTTTACAATGTGGAACTATGTGGAAACCATTAACCTGTTTTCCTTAAACATGAGTAAAGATCACACAATCTTATTTTATCAGAATAACTCCTGCCTTAACTAGTACTTGGAGCTTCATTTCCAAAACATAAAAAGGCAGCCTACATACTGTTGTTCCTGTGTTCATAGATTCTACTGACTAGTAGGACATGGTCTGCCCAATAATGCAGCCCTTCAACATTGGCCTTGGGTGTACAGGAACCACAGACCTGACTAGTCATTTCAAGAGGGAGACCACCTACATGGATGGGCAAGTGCCTAGTTATGTAGGGCCTGTACTACAGAATGGCCTTATGTTAACCTTCCTTGGGGCTCTTGGCACAGGGACAAGGTGAGGGAGTGGCCAACGGAGGAAGAAGCCAGGGCTGGAGCACCAAACAGCTTCACTAAGGATTGTAGTAGGCACTGAGCAGTTCCGGAGGTTACTCTTGTTTACACCATGGACTGCTGGTGGTGCCTGGCTGCTTCCAGAATGTATGAGGCAAAGGTGATAAATGGCATCTTCTGCTTGTCCCACCTTTCTGCGTTGCATGAAGCTCAAATTGACCACAGTCAGGGCCAGCTTATTGCCATCCTCTACATTTCATGATTCTGCAATTCCATTTGGATGGGTTTTGGAGACTTAATCACATCACAAGCAATTACTGTCTTTTAATTTGGTGAATAATAAAGTAATATGAATCATAGGATGTCTTGCCTTTTTAAATGTGTCTTCTTTCTTTTTACACTTCCTGATTTTATAATGCCTTCATTGTCTGTTTTCAGTTACAGATCAATCTATGCCTTAAGGTTCAAAGGTATTTTGTTTTTGTTCTGGACCATCTATATTTTCAGACAATTATATTATTTTTGGAAAGACCTTTTGTCTCTTTGGAGTCCACACTGTATTCTGTTTTACTTTATTTAGCAAAAGTATGTGTTCAGGTTCAGTATGTTGGTAATTAATTACAATGGATCTGAACTGGGCCAGACAGAAAAACAGGCCACTTCTCTGTCGGTGGATGAAGGAAAGACCAGGCATTTCATGTTTCCTCCTACTATATTCAGCATTAGGATCCTTTTGTGAGGACAGAAGTGGATCAGTGTAGTATCCCCAATAGGTCTATTGGTCTTTTTTTTTTTTTTTTTTTCCTGATGGCATATCAAGGCTTCCTGAAAGTCCATGTTCAGTGTCTATTTCAGTACCAAAAAGAGTTCTGCAATGAAAAATACTCGGATTAGGTAACCGAACCTACAAAATTAAGCCAACAGCAGTTAGAATTGGTATAAACCATGGGGGAAAATGCAGTGCTGTAGCAAAAGTCTTTTGAAAGAAAAACTTCTATTACCTTGCTTTTTAAAGAGAATAATTCTTAAATTAAGAGTACTTTTCTTTTCAAATTACATGAAATTTCACATAGGAAAAGCTATTTCTCACAATATATAAGAAGTTAATTGCATCTAATTTTTTTTTTATTATTAAACTGTTATTTCTAATGACAACTAGCTGAAAGTGCCTTTTCATTCTAGATCTCTAATTAAAATGGAGTCCGCAAGAGTTGTGATGACAGTTCTTATCAACTACTGGTTGATCAGCGGTCTATGTGAAATAAGCATTCAGGTTTTAATAGAAGGGAAACAATCCTCATCGCAGAAATCAAGACCACAGTTACCATTAATAGACTGACCCACAATGGGGACTGAAGCATTCTTTTTACTTTTCAAAGTAGTCCTTCAAATCTTTAGTTGTCCACAAGAATTGTGAGGGAACTTTCACTGGCACTGCCAAAGTTGGACCTTTTCTGTGGAGAAAGAGATTAATTATTAGCCAAGACTGTCAATCCATTTGCTTTCATGAGCACTGCATTCATGCAAAAAATAAGGTGAAAAAGCCATTTCAAAGTCTTGCCTGTAACTAAATAGTAAATGAAGCCTTTTCAGAGGAGCCAAATGTCAGTGACTTAGTAAGTTCTATCTTGCTTCAGATATTGTTAGAACAATTAGCAGTTTTTAATTTAATAGTTAATCAGAATGTTAAAGAGGAAAAACTTATGTCTAAGGACTGCTTTGATTCTTCCTATCACATGTGAAAAGCAATTAAAATAGGTTTTTTTCAGCATTTATAGCAGTCCTTTTACATGATGTAACGGGACCCAGGCCCTGTTACTCAGGTGTAAGGGACGGGGAGGAGAGGTAACTGTGGCAGGGAGCCAGGAGCTCCTGCCCCTTGAAGAAGATGTAGTAAGCTCAGCTGGCTTTGCTGGGCCACAGATGCAGGAAGGCAGGCTGGCCTTTGACTGACACGGTAAGCCCTGTGCAGGCTTAGGGAAGGCATGTGACCAAAAGGGGTTGTGGCTTCTAGGCACATAAACCCAGGTCCTGCATGCTAAAGAGAGAGGAGCTCCCGAGGGAGATATTTGCAGTGGATAGACTAGCAGATGTTCCCTGGAGCTCTAATTAGAATGCTTTGGAGCAGACTCGATTAATCAAGTCTTCTCCATGTTCTAATTAAAACACTCCAGCGTGCCCTTATTGTCATGTGTCTAAGCCCCCATGGGTTTAAAAATGGCTCCTGGGGCACTTCATCTAAACCTCACTTGATGAATTTTAGATAAAGTGCCCCAGCAGCCATGTTTAAACCCATGGGGGCTTAGACACATGGCAATAAAGCATTTTAATTAGAGCGGCTCTCTGGGAACTGCTCTAATTAAAATGTGCCCCCCACCACCCCTGAGCATGTGTAGGCAGGCTAAAGAGAGTTGATGACCCTGCAGTGAGGTAAAGACCAAGACCTGGTAGATTCTTTTATAGTGAAGCAGGGGCTCTTGTTTATGTTGTGAGTTAGGCTTTCGACCAGAGCACCTTGGTTGTGGCTTTTGGGTAGGCCTGGAGGCCATGGAGGTGGTGCTGTGTAGGGCATTCTGCACTAGGTAGCCAAACTGGGGTCAAGGACCTAAGGGTTATGGGCTGGAGAGGCAAGCAGCCTGGCTTGGGGTTAAGGACCAGAGAGCTGAGGACTGGAGAAACAAGGAGACCAGCCTGGGGTAAGGAACCAGAAAGCTGAGGATGGAGACAGTGAGGGTAGCCTAGCCTGGGGTCAGGCACCCTGATGCTAAGGGCTGGCCCAAAGTGAGTAACACGGGCCAAGGGCCCAGAGAACAGACAAGGCTGAGGTTGAGAGAGCTGGGCTCATATTAGTGGGCTAGGGCTGGAGCCTGGAGAAGAAAGGGAGGTTAAAGTCAGGAGGGCTGAGGCCTCTACAAGGAATGGAATGGTGTATAGAGGAACATCTGCAAGGCATGGGCCTGGCTGTAGGGATGGAAGGAGACCAAAAATTTAGCCTTTAAGGGGAATAGGACATAAGGAACTGGCACAGACATAAAGAGAATGCATCTTAGGCTCACCAGCCTCTGAGGACAGCCTCCCTTCATCAAGTTTTACAGCAACATGTGGCAGGCAAGGAACCAGGATGGGACTCTGGGAGGCAAGGGCTAGAGCCAGGCAGGGTTGAGGGGACCGCTAGGGGGCATTACGGCAACCTCTAGCTCTTCACCTGTTACACATGACTGAGAATATAGAGAAATGTATTTTGCTCAGTAACTTTGGAGTTGCCATTACTTGTTAAAAACATCTGTTCAGTAATAGTGGATTTAGTTTTATCCCATGGGAGCATATCTTTATAGAGCACTTCATGATTTGCAGTATTTTCTTTTGTCACAAACACTTACTGTAAGCACTACACTAAATCTGTCTGTGATAAGTAGTTTTCAGAGGGTTTAATGTATATATATTGCCATCACTTTTATAACATTTTCTGGATGAGAAGACTTTCCTGATCACCCTTCTGGGCCTCTTCCTCTAAATGTTACACAATGGTAAATCAACTCCTTTTACATACTTTGTGTTCAAAGAAAGGGTTTGAATATGCTAGAGGTGTGTATATATAGCAACGTTTTGCTGCTGTGGGTTGGAGCATGTGAGCCCACACTTCTCCCAGCCCTAAGGCCACAAATTTTCTCCCCTCCCCTGCCCCTGAGAGTGCAAGCTGCTTGTGCTTACCATTGCTGCACTTACCATCCCTACAGAGGGGTTGGGGAAGTGCAGGCACAACACAGCAGCAAGGAGGGTTGAAAAGGAAGGTGCTGCAGAAAGAATGGGAGGCATGGCCAGCTCTATGTCACTAATTCCCCATGCTGCCCTGGGCTAGGTTGAAACTTCCTGGGCCAAATCCAACTTTTCACAGACTGGATCCATCTCACAGGCCATTAATTACTGGTCCCTGGATTATGCAGTTCTTACTCACAAAATAACTCAACATTGTTTTTGCCTTATAGAAAACATGGGATGCAAGACTATACATGCAAAATGTCCTGCATTACTTATATCCCATGCTTCACTGTAGCTCCCTGTGTGCAGATAAGGAGAAAAGGAAGCTAGAGTTTGTCAGGGTGTGCCAGCCCCAGAGAAGTTTATGTACACTCTGTATAACATAGCAGGCTTTGCTCTGTACTTGCCCAGGGATTCCATTGCATCAGGGTTGTTTGGTGACAGGTGGACCTACACATAGACTGACTCTTCTCTCTGTGACACCAGTTTTTCACTAATCTATCTATTTGAATGCTCACATATAGACACACATTCTCTTGAGGAGGAGAGAACATTCTACAGCCCCTGACAAAACTGTCTGCCACAGAGATTTACCTATTCTAAAGCAGGTCAAGGATGCCAGCAACAGCTTCCTAGGCTACACCATTTTCTTCTTGACCTTCAACTATTTTCCCTTTAGGTTTTTGTAGTAGAGGTAATTTTTACTTACACTTTATGCAAATAAATTGAAGCAAAAAAAGCGTATCAAATGAACAAAATATTCAGTATAATCAACACACACTACCTTGAGGTAACAAAGAAAACACTCTACCCAAGGCGTTTTTTAAATTCAAAGGGGAGGAAAACTTGTGGTCTTTACTATTGCTACTGATTTTTATGTGTCACTAGTCTTAGAGCAATATGAATCCCTAAAACAGACAGATAGCCAGCCTAATACAATTATAATAGACTCACTCTTTCCAGTGCTTCTCTGGAAAAGCTCACATGCATAATAGGGACAGAATCAGGACTATATGAAGTTCAGTAATGCAAGTAGCAGACAGTGGAATTGTACAGCAATGGAGCACATCAGTCAAAGCAGAGTAATTGTCTTAAAATGCTCTAACTGGCATTCTTTTCAATTCCCTATGACTGATCATTTTGTTTCTCTTCATTTCCTTTGGCATCCTAATTATAATGAAACTGTCTACTGCCATGATTCACTGACAAGTTCTTCTACTTGTTCACAAAATCTTATCTTTTTTTTCACCTTTATTTTTTGCAGTGGAGGAGGAGATTAAGTTGCATTATTGTGCTGCCTTTAATTGAAAACATTCAGGGATATTAGTGCAAAGCTTTGATAGCCTATTTGATTCAGAGGAGATTCGGCAGGAGAATCTCTGAATCCGAATCAAATTGTGAGACCAATTAAAAGATTTGGGGCTGGTTTGGAGATTTGACCATAAACTAAACAGGCTGGGGTCGGGGGGCATGGGATGCGGATGCTGCTGCTGCTTGCCCAGCTGGGGCGGGGAGGTGCTGGGGGGCAGGCGCTGCTGTCAGTTATCCAGCCTGCATGTGGGGGTGGGCGCTGCCGCCACTTGCCTGGCTGGTGTTGGGCAGCACGGGATGCAAGCATGGCAGTGCTAGGAGTGGGGGCTTTGCCCTGCTGCCGCATGCCCCCTTCCGCCTGGAGTTAGCCATGCCTGCATCGCGCTCCTCCCAACACCTCTCTCTGAGTCCGTGCCCCCTGCCCCAGCTGGGCAGTTTGTCTCAGCCCCAATCCCTTTCTTCCCCATGCCCCTTTCCTCCCCTCCTCACCCACTACAACAGACTTATCAGCTGAAGGCAGCTGTGTAGGTGAGGACTGCTGCCTGTTTAGTCTATGGCCAAATCTCTGAAGTGGCACCAAATCTTCGGATCCAATTTGGCCAAATCAAATTCGTATAGTGATTCAAATCACTGTCCCTCCGATTAAGCCAAATCCAGATCCAAAGTGAATTCTTGCTACTTTGCACAAGCCTAATAGATATCTAAACCTATTTTTTTCTTCAATTGTTTCTGATAAAAAGTTTGTTTTTGGATGAGGAAATTGCATAAGTATGGCCAGTATTAGGAATACATTCTCAGATTCTAATCACTCTGAGACCTATACATGGTTCTAAGGACTAAATCTGATGCTTATAATTGGATCTGAAAACTTTCATTTGAAAACTTATCATCTAGGTTCAATAATTCATAGATGCTAGGGTCAGAAGGGACCTCAACAGATCATCCAGTCCGACCCTCTGCCAGGCAGAAAGAAGTGCTGGGGTCAGATGACCCCAGCCAGATGCCTATCCAGCCTTCTCTTAAAGACCTCCAAGGTAGGGGAGAGCACCACCTCCCTTGGAAGCCCATTCCAAATTTTGACCACCCTTACCAAGAAGTTTTTCCTGATATCTAACCTAAATCTGCTCTCTGTCAGTTTGTGACCATTGTTCCTTGTTACCACAAGAGGTGCTAGGGTGAACAGAGCATCTCTGATTCCTTGCTGCATCCCCCTAATGAATTTGTAGGTGGGCACAAGATCACCTCTCAGCCTTCTCTTGCAGAGACTGAAGAGGTCCAGGTCCCTCACTTTCTCCTCCATAGGGCTTGTCCTGTAAGCCCCTAACCATATGAATGGCCCTCCTCTGGACCCTCTTGAGTCTATCAACATCCTTCTTGAAGTACGGCCGCAGTACTCCAACTGTGGTCTGACCAATGCCGCATAGAGGGGAAGTATCATCTCCTTGGATCTATTTGTCATGCATCTGCTGATTGTGCTTTGCTGATTATTTTATCACACTGATGACTCATGTTCATCTTGGAGTCCACTATGACTCCGAGATCCCTTTCCGCTTCTGTGCTGCTAAGAGGGTCACTTCCCAGCCAGTAGGTGTGCTGAATATTTTTACGCCCCAGGTGCAGCACTCTGCACTTGTCCTTGTTGTATTGCATCCTATTGTGCACTGCCAACTTTTCTAACCTGTCCAGGTCTGCCTGCAATTGTTCCCTACCCTCTGGAGTGTGCACTTCACCCCACAATTTAGTATTGTCCACAAATTCTGACAGTACATTTCACACCCACATCCAAGTCACTGATGAAAATATGAAAGAATACAGGCCCAAGGACTGAACCCTGCGGGACCCCACTACCCATATCCTTCCAGATTGATACTGACCTGTCTACTACCACTCTCTGGATGCAACCATTAAGTTAATTTGTCACCCACCAGACCATGTAAACATCTATGTCACCGACTCTTAATTTATTTATGAGAATAGGATGAGATACCATATTGAAGGCCTTGCTAAAGGCCAAGAAAAAGACATCCACCTCTACTCCTGCATCTAAACATTTTGTGACCCTGTCATAAAACAAAACCAGATTGGTCAGGCATGATCTACCTGCTACAAATCCATGCTGGTTTCCCTGCTGCATTATTTTTCCCTCTGGACTCCCACAAATATGATTCTTCATGATCTTTTCAAAGACCTTTCCAAGGATGGAGGTGAGACTGACTGGCCTATAATTACTCGGTTCCTCCTTCTTCCCCCTCTTGAAAATAGGGACCACACTGGCCCTTTTCCAGTCCTCCAGGACCTGACCCAAGTGCCATGAGCACTCAAAGAGCCGTGCTAGTGGTTCTGCTATGACACTGATATGATTCCTTCAGTACCCTTGGATGTAGCTCATCCGGGCCTGCTGACTTGAACACATCCAGTCCATCCAAGTTACTGTGCACCAAGTCAGCGTTGACAGTTGGTAGGCTGGTGTCCCTCTGATGCCCATCTAAGACTTATCTTGAGACTTATCAGGAACACTGAGACAAAAAACTTCACTGAATAGCTCAACCTTGTCCCCCCTCTTTGTCACTAATTGCTCCTCCTTGTTCAGTAGGGGTCCTATGCTGCCCTGCGCCTTCCTTTTACTCCCTACATACCTAAAAAAAAAAAGACTTTTTATTGTCTTTGTGTTGCCAGCCTCAGCTCCGTAGTTGCTTTGGCCTTTCTAACTGTCTCCCTGCAAGTGCGGGCCAAGTAGGTATGTTCCTCCCTGGTAGCTTCCCCGTGCTTCTACTGCCATAAGCATTCTTTTTTTGCCCTTTGGCTCCCCTGGATTTCCCTGTTGAGCCCAGGAAGTTTTTTGGCTCTTTCCCCCCTTTTCCTCATACTGGGATAGTCTCCCTCTGTGCCTGAAGGATGACTTCCTTTAGGAATGACCACCCTTCCTGGACTCCCATCTCGCCAATACTCTTCTCCTACAGTGCATCATTGACTAGACTCCTAAGCACACTGAAGTTAGCCTTCCTAAAGTCAAGCACTTCCACCCTACTAGTTATCTTACTCACCCTACACTGTATGGTGAAGTCAACTGATTGGTGGTCACTGTCCCCAAGGTTACCATAAATCTGCAGCTCCTCTACCAGGTCCTCCCCCATAGCCAACACCAAGTCCAGTAAGACAGTCCCTCTAGTGGGACCATATGCCTCCTGCATTAGGTGAAGGTCCTGCATGCAGGTCAAGAACCTACATGAACAGTTGGATTTGGCTGACTGCTCCTCCCAGCAGATGTCAGGGTAATTTAGGTCCCCCATGACAACCATGTCCCTAGACTGTACAGCCTCTGAGAGCTCCCTCATGAATTTCAAGTCTAGCTTTTCCTCTTGGTGTGGTGGTCTGTAGCAGACCCCTACTACCAAGTCCCTTTCCCCATGACCTCCGTGTATCCTAACCTTTCAGAACTTAACAACATCTTTCTGTCAAACTGGGATCTGGCATGATCCTAGCTACAACTCAGTTAAAGTTACTAATGACATTTCGTTATCTTTGGGTAATAACAACTAACTTAGAGCTATTTTTATTGACCTAAGCAAAGCTCTCGGCACAGTTGATCATAATATTTTAGTGAAAAAATAATGACTACAGGACTTCCTTGCCTCAGCTCTTGTGTTGCTGAGATATTATATATCAAATTGCTGTCAAATAAAATCCCTTGTAAAGAGCAGTGAATTGAAATGTCTCTCTGCTGGAGCCCCCAAGGCTCAGCTTCTGGCCTGCCATTTTATTTATTTGTTTTGTAACAAAAGGAGTACTATTGATTCATTTTTAGAACAGTTTCTTGCCTAAGTAAGTGATACCATTATTTATAGCTCAGAAAATCATTTCTTCAGTACTCTTTTTGGTCTCCATTGGGGTTCTGAGAAATTAAAAAATGGCTCAAAGTGATCCCATTCATTTAACATTCACAGAATATCAGTACTTGAGAGATGCTTCAGGTTCCTGGTATGCAGACCTCATGGTCTGTGTCAGTGAGTTGGAAAGTCCCACCTTTAACTCTTTTGTGCAATGTTAAATAAACATTTTTTTAACACTGGAATCAAACCCCTTTCCCCATTGCATTTTTCAATAGGGGAGCTGGGGAGAAGGTGATTTCAAAAGCGGGAACTAAGGCCAAATCTGAACACTGTAGTTAGGATCTCACTGTTTAATAGGTTGAATGAAAACTTACATGGGTGTACCCATAGGCCCAAAGAGGGCTGTTTTCAAACTCAATCAGTATCTAAATGTTTTGGTTCAGGCTGACATCCACTTCAGAAATCATAAGCACTGTTTAGTTATGGTGCATAAATAGCAACTTGCACCCTGGCCATGGATAGTTCCCCCATGGGCCTGGGGGCTGAGGTGAACAGCAGAGGCTCCTGAAGGTGGGAGGCAGTGGGGGCCTGCTGCAGGGCAGTGGGTGGGACCCAGGGGCTCTGCAGTGCTGTGGCCTGGTGCCTGGTGTGGGGTGGCCTAGATGTAGGCTCCACTGGCTGGTAGTAGCTAGCCAGTTGCTGCTGGAGCAGCTCCATACAGCACTGCTCCGGGGCCTCCAGGCAGGCCCAGTGGTCCCGCTGTGCCTGGTCCCATGCCTCCTCCTGGGCAGTCTCCCTGGTGATGTCTTGCTCCTGCCAGTGCAGCTTCCATACCTGCTCCCATGCTGCCCAGGTCTCCACCACTGCCATCAGCTGCTGGAACAGGAGGGTCTAGTCTGTGGTGCGCTGCTGGTGCAGCTGGTGCATCTGGGCAGCTTCAGGAGTGGGCAGCAGTGATCCTGAGGTGGCACTCCTGCAGGGCCCTGCAGCCTCTCTCCTGCATCTAGATGTTGGCCCTGCAAAGGCAAAAGACAGAAGCCTTTTTTGTGAGTTTGCAGCATTTCAGAGATAAGTTGCTCTGGGGCCCATGCTGCCCAGCCTCAGATCAGAGGTTGGCTGTGCACAGGTGCCCAGGGATCATGGTAAGCTGTCTGGGCAGGGCTAGGCCCAGGCAGCCACTGGCCAAGCCCCCTGACCCTGCTTGCTCCCCTGGGGCTGGTGACTGGGTGCTGGCCATAAGCAACCTGCCTTCCCTACCCCCATCCCAAGGTGGGCCAGGCTAGGCTGCTGGCAGCACCAGTTGCTGCAAATCCAGGCCCCACTGCCCACCCCTCCACCCTGCTCCCTGAAGGCCAGGTACTCTGCTGTGCTGCCACCCAGCCCACGGCTCCCAGGATTGGGTCATGCAGGGCTCCCAGACAACTGGGGCGAGGGACTGTCCATGCATCTGCCTTTCCCACTGGGGGCTGCATGTGCTGTGAGTGGTATGCCCCAAGTATGCCCCTGCTGCATGTGTTGTGAGTGGTGTGTGATGAGCTGTTTGTGCAAGTGGGGGGCTGCCTGAGTTGGTATGCCCTGCTGCTGCTAATCCTGCTGGTGCCCTGCTGCTGCTGATTCTGCTGGTGCCCTGGTCACACCTGTGCTCCTTGTTTGGGACCCTGAGCTATGATGGCATGTGGAAAAATCTTGGGCCACCCTGCAACCTCCTTCACTGCCTGGAGAGGTGCCTGTTGCAGCGGTATACATCCCCACCTCCCGCTGCCAAAGAGGACATCACCACCAGGATTGATGCCTTCCTCAGCATGTGAGAGGCCTGTGCCTGGCCACAGAAGCCAGTGCTGGTGGTGATGGCAGCGAGCAGCAAGCACCCATAGAAGCTGGCAGTGGGAGCAGCGAATCTCAGGGGGACCCCCTACTAGTTCCCTATGGCCACTGGGCTGGGGTCTCCAAGCTGCCAGTGAATGCAGCACACAGGGAGCTGGGTGGGGTGGGGTGCTGAAGGCCCAAGGTCTGTTCCTCCAGTGACGCATCACCAGGGGCATCACGCAGGGTGAGGGTGAGGGCAGGCTGCCCCTGTTGGTGGCACCTGCAGGGGTGTGGCCTGTTTCCCAGGGCACCAAACAGCAGGTCAGCTCCCTCATGAAGGTCATGATCTTCTGGGCACAACTGAACTGACAGTTGAAGTTGGTCATGGCCACCTATGATCATGTTTGCAAGATCTTGGCCTTCACGCGGCACTACCAAACCATCCAGGACTGGCCTTGACACGCATCCCGGCTGTATACGCCTCATAAATGTGGGTGTTTGAGCACACACCTCATGTGAACTGCTTCTGGATGTTGGCCCCAGAGCACCATGAAGTTGTGCACCTCCTCGTGGGTCCAGTTGAGTGCCCAAAGCTCAATGAGGATGACACCTTGGACATGGCCCCCATGCTGGCTGTCTGGGTCCCTGCATGGCTATCCCTGTGAAGCTGGTCCTAGAGGTCTCCCAGCAGCACCCTGGACAGGGGCATGGCCAGGGACGGGTAGCCGTGTGGCAGAGGCACTTCACCACAGTGCCAGCAAAAAGACAGAGCTGGAGTTGAGCAGAATCAGGGAGCAGGTGCTGGCCCAGCCCTGGAGGAGGAGAGGCAGGCAGCCAGGAGTCCTGGGGCTGGGCTCTGGCCTACCTCCTAGTGGCTAGGCAGATCTAGCACTAAAATCCCTGCATTAATGTGTGTTAATGCATCTATACATGTGCTTATGCACTTTAACTAATTGTGCCTAAATTTGATACTTGCTTTATCTAAGTATCAAATTAGGTGGGATTAACCTAAATTTGCCAGTTTAAGGTGCATTAAAGGCACACACATGTAGATATGCACCATTAATGCACCTTAAATTGGGCTAATGTACATTAAATGACCACGTGTAGACACACCCACTGAAAACACGGCATGGAAGATTAACATTGATATTGATCAGTGTTCAACAGTCAAGGTGTGGAGGAGGTTATTAGAATAGGGGAAGAGAAGCATTCCAAGCTTCAGAAATAGTGTGATGAATAGTGCAAAGTTAAGAGTCTGAGACAGGAACTACGTAGTGCTAAGTAGACATAACGGACGCGTAATTAAGTCAGTCAGTGAAATATAATGATGACAGTAAACATATAGATTCATTACTGTGTTGATACATAGGTCTAATGCTCCTATAGAGTGAAAACATGGGCAACACTCTTCTGTAGGACAGCCAACTAGGGTCTTTACTTATCCTCCAGTTCTCTGGACAGTGCAGAATCCTCTTTGTATGTTATCTTTGGGCTGGTGCTGTCAAAGATCTGCTCCTCTTGAAGTCAGGCAGATTTTGGAACAGAAATCCACCCAGATATTTCTTTTGGTTCATCCAACAGTAACTTCCCTTCTGTATCTCAGAAGCCATCATGACTGTGGAAGGCTGCAGCTGCCAGGAGAAGTATTAAATATTTGCGTGGTTGCCTATTGTCTGTGCAGATACCATAATCTAAAATCTATAAAGCTTTTAGGGGTGTGATAAACCTCCTTACACTTTGGCAGAAGAAGGGAAAACTTCCCTGAGATAGAGCAGTTTGTAGGACATTCTACAAGGAATCCCATGACATAACCTCTGCTGTATGCGGGGTTTTCTTCCACAGGTAGCTACAGCCTTTTATTTGATTTTAGCATTTCATCTAGAAACTATTTATTTCGTATCTCAGATAATATTTACCATTCTACCATGGTCACAAATCTCCTGATTGACACACTTGCTTTATAAATATATATGCTTACCACAATATACTATGAGCTAGAGAGCTGTGCATCTTAAACTCCCATTGATTGAATGGGGGATTTCTGGTGCTTGGGGTTTATGCATATTGGGTAGCTTATATTTGGGAGCCTGAATATAGATTTAGGGAACACAAGATATAGATTTACCTTATATTCACTTTGATATTTTTAAATCAGAAAGTTTATGTATTTTCATTGAGTTACTTTTAAAGAGAGTAATTAATTTGACTGTCATTTACTCAACAACAACTTGTGCAGAAAGCATCTTAAGTACTAATGCTACGAGCATTGGTTTCCTCTTATTTATGCCAGCTGAATACTAATATAGCTGTTTGAATTGTAAAGGAGATACTCTTGCTTTATACCCAGGTGAGAGTATTTCATTATTGTAGAAGGGAGGCCCCTGTTTGAGAGGAGCCCCATCCAGACAGACAATGTTCTCAGTATAAAATCTGGAGGTAGTCATTCCTTCCTTGATTTTCCTTTGGAATCTCTTTCACAATAAATGAACAATTAGTGCCTGTATTTCACGCAAGTCTCAGGATGCCCTTTAAAAACAAACATCAACTATCTTGACTTCAGTCAGGTGCTCTGTACTATGGATGAATGTAATGCTTTGCCAAGGGGAATGGCAGTCCCTGAAAAGCAGCACTCACAGAGCAAGGAAGTACAAGTGAAATGATCTATGCCCATTCATTTTGATGGGAGGGTCCACAGGTGTCACAGCTTTTTAGTGGGACTGTGATGGTGCAGGCACTAAGGTGCACAGCTGACAGCCCCGATGACCCATAAGCTTGAGACCATAGAAGAAGTGCTCACAGTGCGGTTTTGTCAGATTCCAGTGAATTTGCAAATCCTGCTAAATACCTTTTCACAACAAGGACACAAGGATGAAAGAAGGACAGCTTTTTAGCAGTCAGTACTGTATCATGCTGAAGGCTATAAAGGTGAGTTTAAGGCTATAAACAAACTTGCTGTATATTTTTTCCAGAAACTTCTCCTCAGCTGTTGGTTCTGGATAAGTGAGCTCTGGCCATAACTCTGTGTCCCAGCTTAGCTGATTTATGCCAAAGGGAGCCAACAGAATTGCTCATGTTCACACAATTATTGTGAGTCAGTAGCTTGGCATAGATTTGAACTCTACAAGGCCCTGACTGCCAACTGTTTGGTCTATCCATTTGGTGCTGTTCCACCTTTTTAGTTTGGAAATAACTGGTACCTTGCTCAAACTGCCAGATGTAGACATTAAGCATCACCTTACCTGATAGCTGACTTCCTTGGGCTCTAAGGGTCTGCTTGTGCCACTTTTGCAGTGCTCTTGAGACTGTTCCTGCAGGCAGGTGCCACCCACCCACTCCATACCTGCCAAACCCAGAAATGAAGCAGTGAAGCTATCTTCAGGCCACCCCCTGCCTCCAGTGTCCATATCCTTGTTTTTGGTGCATTTCATGGCTTAGTGGGTGCAGAGCAGAAGTAAGTATGTAGGTTGTGCAGGGTCTCATTTAGCAGGAACTACAGGGTATAAGGAAATGGATACGTCACAGCTGACCCAGATGCTGCTGCTGCAGTCTTGGTGTGACAGTAGTAATATTTCCAGACCAGAATCTCTTTATTTTCCATTTAGAGCCTTTCTGGAATACTTCAGAATTGACCCAATGCAGTTTCAGTGCCTCTATTTGAATATTTATAGTCCAGGACTACTCTTACCACTATGCCCAGTGTCAATCTCTACCTGCCTCCCACTGATCTGCTACTTGAACTTGTGCAAGTCACTTTGGATCCTATTTTTAAATGCATTCTATGATTACAATGGGAACTGAACATCAAGGCACCTACAAAAGTTCTACATTGCTAGATTTTCAGGTATCTCATCTCTGTGGCTCTTCTTCTTCTTTTACCCTTTTCTGTTGTATTTATTTAGGAAATTAATGATTTCATAGATATTAGGGTCAGAAGGGACCTCAACAGATCATTGAGTCCGACCCCCTGCCTAGGCAGGAAAGAGTGCTGGGGTCAGATGACCCCAGCCAGATGCCTATTCAGCCTTCTTTTAAAGACCCCCAAGGTAGGGAAGGGCACCACCTCCCTTGAAAGCCCATTCCAAATTTTGGCCACCCTTACTGTGAAGTTTTTCCTGATATCTAGCCTAAATCTGCTCTCTGTCAGTTTGTGACCATTGTTCCTTGTTACCGTAAGAGGCAGAAAACGTTTCTTACTCTATGTCTATACTGAGAGCAGTGAACCAATCTTAGCTAGGGGCTCCAGGCACTATCATAAGACAAAATATAAGAGCAAACTTAATAAAAACTCTCCCTTCAGATTTCTATTAAAACTACCAATGAACTCTTACCAATTTTAATCCCGGATTTATTTTTTCTTAATATAATGTCCAGAAAACTTTATACATCATTATAGTTATTCTATTAAAGGTAAAATATATATGTATCACCAAAGATGTTCAGTACTAGAAAATCAGATAAAAGCAAACAATGTTGTACCAGAATATTGATATGGAGCTGTATCTTGTTGAAGATTTTCCTGAGAAAATGATCTCCAGATTGAAAGATCTAAATGTAAAAGATAGTCCTCTACTTCAATACCATAGTTCCAGGATGAATAAAAGGAAGAGAATAAGTGAGGCCCATTACTATGCAACATAGTACAAACTGGTATCTTGGCCAGTAAAAATAAATAAATAAATAAGGCAGCACCTGCTGGTAGCATGAAATATTGATCTGCCATGGCTTCTCATTTCACAACAGCGAAGAATAGAGGGATCAGGAGCTGCTGAGCAGATCTTTGCTAATGAAAAGCTTGCAACTGCAATAATATATGCAATACAATTTAGTGTAGACTATATGGACAAATTACATTTTCTGAGACTGAACTGCTGTTAGGTAACATTAGGTTGATTCTTTAGTGAAGGGATTTGTGAGGGATGATCTTATGAGTTTAATTTTGTTTAAACTCTATAGAATAAGTTTAAGGAAGTGATTGAAATCGTTGCCAAGCATTTGGAAGCTTTAATTTTTTACATAGTTTAGGGTTATGAATCTACTGACACCTCCTTAAATGGAATTTCACAGCACTTCTCCCCTAATTAAGCCCAGTTTCTGGATGAATTGCTGTTTATATTTATGCTTTTTCTGGGTTGCATTAATAACTTATTTTATTTGAAGCATTTGGCAATTACCCTGAGACAGAAATATATTATTGGGCAGACTGAAAGGACTTGGGTGCCTAAAACAAGACTCAGGCAGACCTCAGAAACTAATGTCCAGAATTACAAGAAAAATATGCTTAATCAGGTGCTGCATAACCCTGAAGCCACCTAAACTCATTAGGTGTCTCCCTTCTTGATATGAAGTTCCCCAGGTACCTGTAAGCTTTGACTTCTATATATACTCAGCACAAGCCCATTCTGAACAGATGATTTCCTACCTATACCCTACTTTTCTGTAGAAAGTAGGTGGAGTGGCACCTAAGTCTCCTGAGACATCTGTTCTAATAGGCATGTTTTGAGTATGCTTAATATATGCCTACAAAATTGAGCTCACCACAAAACCACATCTATCTGCCTTTGTTCAAAACCATAGTCAGTGGTAGTACTAGAACCACCCAGCTTGCATGTAACAGGTTGGTTGCCAGAGCACTTGCCAATGGACTGGGATACTTGAGTTCAGCAAACTATTGGTGTCAGGCAATAATACAGTTGGTGTTGTCTCTAGGGTTAGTAGGACCCTGCAACACTTCTTACTTCTTGATATTCTTGGCTTGTCTAGTCATCATAAGGTCCTTCTCAAGCCAGTGTTAAGTCGCAACTTCTCTGACACACAGCAGATTCTTTTACACCAGATGATATAATCATGCATCATTTCACTGTACAACCTACCAGTGAAGTTTCAGTGTTATGCTATACATTATAGGGCCTTAGTACAATCTTCAACAGTTCATTCTTCTTTTGAAACTGTGAAAAAATCTTTTATCTCTTGTAGATGATGTCTCTAGAGGGGATATATTGCTCTCAAGTTTACTGATAACTATTATATGATTTTGCTTCTTCGGTTACTAAGTTGAAGGGCAACATTGTATCTTCAGCCTTTGGTCCCACAGATACAAAAACAAAGATAAACTCCTCTTACAGCTTGTTTCTCAGGTCTGATGCTTGCCTACAGCATTCAGATTTTAGCTTCCACTTTGTCCAGATATCACCAGCTTTACATATACATCATTCTGCAACTGGTATCTGGTAGACAGAAGCACCAATGTCCTTGGCCATATTTTATGCAATCTGTTCTTCATGAATCAAGGAGATCCAAGAGAGCTTGCACTGATTTTATTTTTAGGCCTTTCATTGCACTCCTGCTACTACCACCATCTAATGTTGCCTTGCAGGGAACAACATTAGGCCTGTCCAAACAGGCTGAAGTTTGTAGGTTTGACCCAACTGTAATACAAAGTGAGTTTTTTATTTTTATTTTTTAATGTAAAAATTAAGTGCTGATTTACCTGTAGTAGCTTAAAGTATTCTTGTTGTTTTGTGGCAATGTGCCTGGAAGTTGTGCTACAGGGTTGTTTATGCAGTTTTAAGAATAGGTTAAGCCAGAGGTACTCAACCCCTAACCCGCAGGCCAGATCTGGTCTGCAGCACTATCATCCAGTGTGCAGTGCTCCCCTTGGCTCTAGGGCTGTGCAAAGCTTCAACTTAATATTTGATTTGACAAATATTTGACATATTCAACCTTGAAAAGTGAAAGTCGAGTCAAATAGCAGCTGGTTGAATCGAATATTAACAGTGCGAGTCGAATATTCGACAAGGGTCAAATATTCGACTTGCCTATACTGGATTCCCGGAGGGGGGGGGGAAGGAAAATAAGGGGAGGGAGGGGGAGAGGGGGAAGGAGTGCTTTCATGACTGACGTGCTGACGTGTGGCTGGCCAGTGACCCGTCAGCATTCTCTGAGGTCCCTTCCAATCCCAGTGCTCTGGGGGAGGGCCAGAGAAAATGCATAAAAGGCAGCAGTTTTTCAGCTCCCCTGCTCTCTGCCTCGGGGTCAGTTTCTGAGTTGCTGGTGTTCTCCAGCACCTCTGCATCAGACCACGATGGCTGGAAGCCCTGATCTTCAATGGATTCCCTGCTTGTAATGCTAGCAACAGGGATTTCTGAGAACTTGGTGCTTTTATTTTATAACTACTTTTCATATTAGTTTACGCTTATATTGGATAGGGTTAGTAGTAGCCTAGGATCTATTCTATATATTTTTTTATACATCATTCATTCTTTCCACCACACCAATGCTTCTCAAGATATTATCTACACACACAAACACATTTACATAACATCCAGAAATCTAATCCGCGGTACACAGCACATTTAGAGGTTCCAATTTACATACTAAGGAACACATTATGAAGCAGGGTGGAAAGGCAGGTAGCCACACTGGCCAGCCAGCACGAAGGGGAGCAAGGGAGGTTGCAAGTGGGAGAGCTGCTGTTTCTCCCCCCCCATCAAACTCTTTCCTCCCGCTACAAGGGATGAGGCTGCTACAAGAAGTAAAGAGAGGGGAGCAGCAGTGCCACCGCCTGTGCCTGAGACTCTCTGTTGTCCAGACACAGCAGCCACAACCTCTCCCACCATAACTGCAACCAGCACAGCAGCGCACTCCACCTCTGTATCACTGCCTATGCTGAGCCTTCCAGCGCCAGAAGAAGATCTGGAGCTGGACCTGGATCTCAGTGCCCTGGCAAGGGAAGTTCTGGGGAAATCAGTTGAGTTTGTGCTCAACACCCCTCAGGTTTTTTCCTTTCAAGCCACAGGGTTTTTCCCATAAGGCACTTCAGAAGGTGCCTCTGTACAGGTGAAGGCAAGTGGCTCAGCTGAGTCCGCTCTTTCTCTTGCTGTGCCTCTGACTGCTGAAGAGGGGGAGAGTTCAGCAGCATCCACAGATGCACCCACGTGCCAGAGGGAAAGGCCTAGTACTAGCATGGTCTGGGATCATTATGAGCTGGCAGATGATCCCGTGTTTGCTTTCTGCATGCACTACTGAGCCAAAATCAGCCGGGGCAAGGGAACAAAGCACATGACCCCCTCAGGGATGCTGAATCATCTCCACAGGTACCACCCCTTTGCTACAGGAATGGCCCCCGCTCGCTCCACAGCCTCTGTCCCCCCACAGCAGAGGCAGGGCACCCTGGAACACTGGGGGCAAAAGGGACCAATTGCAAAAGTGAGCAAGGTCACCCAGACCATTGGGGAGATGCTTGCTCTGGATGGCCAGCCCTTCACCTTTGTTGAGCAGCCAGGGTTCAGGTGGCTCCTGGCACTGCTGTCCATCCTACCAGGTGCCCACATGCACCACCTTCAGCAGGATGCTGGTTCCCTCCCTATACGAAGCATGCAGGGAGCACTTGAGGGAGGAGCTGCACAAGGCAGGTCTGCAGGTGACCATACACCTTACCTCGAACATCTGGAGCAGCCAGGGTGAGAACATGTGTACCTCTCCCTCACAGGGCACTGGTGTGGCCAGTCAGGCCGTTGGTGGGCTCTCCTTCATGCCATGGTGATGGATGAGTCCCACACAGCAGCAGAGGTAAGGGGGGCCATGAACCTCATGGTGCAGGGGTGGCTGGGCATTGGGCAGGCTGAGCTCACCCGCGGCTTCATGGTCACTGACAATGGGGCCATGTAACAGCGTGGGGCCGTAGGGGTGGCCGTGATCTCCCTAGCGCCCCCTACCATGCCAATGTGATATTAAAAGCACCCTCACATCTCTCCCACCATGTCTTTGATGTCAACAATGTATAAGGGAGGCTGCCCTTAGTACTCTCTGACACGGTGCTCTGATGTATCTTTGTTCTATTTTGGGTGACTCGGTTCACCCCAGCCTTATGGGCTATGTGTGGCTCCAACCACCCCTGTACCACGCCCCAAGCCTTGCAGATGTACCAGATGTTGTTTGGTCAATTTCACTCTCCTGTGCCCCACCAGCGCTACTGGCTTGCCTCACAACTGTGCTCCCTGGTGCTTCTCAATGATCTCTGCTGCCCGCTCTGGGGTTTCTTGCACTGCCCACTCTGGGGCCTGTCCACTCTGGGGCCTTGGGGCTCAGGTAGCCATAGCCATGCCTGGACCCCCAAATCTCCTTCTCGGGTCTTAAACCTCCTGTAGGGCTCAGGCAGCCTCGACCTTACTTGCCTCCCTCCCCCCCTCCCAATCCTGTGCTCCCCTTCTCAGGGATGCGGTCAGTGCACCCCTGAATGTTGTGCCCTCTCTGGCACCAGGGTCCCCATGCTACTGTGGAGCCCCTATGAGGCCTCCTCCAACCCCTAATAGCCTCACCTCATCCTCCGGTGTAACAACAAAAACAACAAAAGCAATAACACAAGCCAATCAGCTATAACACAAATCTAAGCCTCCTGGCTAAACGTTCTCCAAACCATACCACATCTCTCACCCATCTAACTAGTGGCTTGTACATCAAGGCCTTTTTCCTTTCCCGCATTCAGAGTCGAACTCTTTCCCTTAGTCAGGCAGTACTCCTTCTTCCTGGCTGCCAACAGAGAGAGAGCACTCACAGCCTCCCGTCTGTGTCTTACAGTAGTCAGCCCTGCCCCTTCTGGTCAGCTGACTCCCCAGGTGTGGGCCCTTAGCTCCTCCTGGTTGCCCCTAGCAACCAGCGCCTGAGCCCCTGCTGCTGCTTTTCAAGTAGCAAGCACCTTAGTGCCCTGCTACAGGCCAATATGGTCAAGGCAGTCCGTGATGCCAACTTTGCTGGTATTTGCTGTGTGGCACACAATTTGCATCTGATTGTGAGGGATGCCTTGGAGGGGGACAGGGCTGCTGGCGATGGCGCCAGCAACACCAGCAGGCTCGTTTCCAGATGTAGGAAGGTGGCAGACTACTTCCACTGGAGCATCAAGGGGGGCAAGATGCTGCAGGACAAACAAGCAGAGCTAAAAGTCGCACAGCACCGAATCATCCAGGATGTGGAGACTTGGTGGGACTCCACATACCTGATGCTCAAGAGTCTGGTGGAGCAACAGAAGGCCATCCATGAGCTGGCCTTGACTGGGGAGATTGGGATCAGCGGCCCCCTGACCAAAGCTGAGTGGGATGCCATCTCCCTGATCTTGCTGGTCTTCAAGCCTTTCCTGAGGCCACTGAGACCCCCAGTGCTGCTGATGCCTTTCTCAGCCAGGTGGTCCCCATAGTGAAGGAGCTCTGCAGCCAAATGGGGGAGAGCTTCCTGGGGGCCAATGCTCCTGGCTGGGGCAGGCCACTTTCACCAAATGTGCAGGCACTGGTGAGGCGGCTGAAGGAGGGCCTTAGGAAAAGACTTGAACCTTTGGGGTCCAACACAGTGCATATGCTGGCTGCCATCTGTGACCCAAGGGTGAAGGGCACCATATGTGGCAGTGAGACACTGAGTCACTGGAGGGAGGTACTTATTAAGAAAGTGACGGAGGAGGAGTGGCAGAGGCGGGGGGAAGTGGGACAGAGGGATCCACTGCTTGAACCCAGCCTGCCATCCTCGAGCCAGTCTTCCCCTCCATCACAGGTGCTGCCAATATGGGCTATGGCCATGGGAAACATTAGGGGGTCCAGACCCACCAGACCCCATGATCAGGCAGACAGCCCTCACGCCATTGTGTCTGTCTATCTTGCCGAGCCTGCAGAGCCCCTGGACTGTGACCCCTTGACAACCTACTGGCCTACTGGACAACCCGCAGCCTGATGTGGCCGGATCTGGCCACAGTTGCCTGGGAATTCTAGAAGGGAACTTCTGGAAGGACTGGATGTATTCATATCAGCTGGTCCGGATGATCTCCACCCTAGAGTACTGAGGGAATTGGCTGAGGGCATTATGGGACCCCTGGCACAGCTGTACGAGCATTCGTGGTGCTCTGGTGTGGTGCCAGAGGACTGGAAGAGGGCCAGTGTGGTTCCCATCTTCAAAAAGGAGAGGAAGGAGGACCTGGGAAACTATAGGCCAGTTAGTCTTACCTCGATCCTGGGCAAGCTTTTTGAGAAAATTATTCTGGTGCATATCCACAAGGGGCCAGCAGGGGAGATTATGCTTAGGGGCA
>NW_017728906.1:152368912-152390967 GCF_001723895.1 Crocodylus porosus | reverse complement strand
ACACCTTGCTGGGGTCGTTTGACTCCAGTACTCTTTCCTGCCATGGCAGGGGGTTGGACTTGATGATCTGCTCAGGTCCCTTCCAACCCTAGAAACTATGAAAACCTGTCCTGTCCACCAACCAGTGTGCCAAATGAGAGGGTGTTCAGCATGGCTGCAGATGTTGTGACACCCCACAGCACCTGCTTGGATCCTGGTTCGGTGGAGCAGCTTGTGTTCCTCAAGGTGAACCTCCTGCTGCTGGGGTTCCCCAAGCTCCAGGTGCAGACGGAGCAAATGCCACCCTCCTCACTCCATCCGTATCATGAGTTTTATCTGTCAGCAGCCTAAGGTGCAGTTTCCCCCAAGCCCCGGCAGCTATCACTGTGAAAGTCGGCAGGCTTTGTCGGCTCCTCAGGGGCTAGCAAGCCTGCAGTTTTGAGCTCCCTGTGGCTTTCCACACAGAAGTCACAGGAGGTTTTCTCTCAGGAATTTGGGGTGCTGTTTCTCCAAACCCCCTGAACCTATCTTGTTGAAAATTGGTACGCTTTGTGGGCTCCTCAGGAGCTACCATTCTGGCAAGTTTCACTGAGATCAGACATGAAATGCCAAAGTTATAGCCTGCTTCGACCTTCCCCATTATAGCCTATGGGGAAGTCGAAGCAGCTCTAATATTCAACTGAGCTTTGACCTTGAGTCAAAGCAGACGGCAAATCAAAGCAGGACCCGGTTTAATATTCGACATGGCTGTTGAATTGAATATTACCTGCGCTGCACAGCTTTACTTGGCTCCAAACGTATGGCGGTGGGGAAGTGGTGGCACCATTCCCCTGCTGCCAAATTTCCAGATCTGTGCAGAACCCCACATTATGAATGCTAGATTAGGTACATGATACCAGCAAGCTAGGAACACCGCCAGACCCCAAAGCCCAATTCCAGCGTGGAGGGAGGTTTGGGTTGGGGTGGTGCCAGGCCTTCTGGGTCCAATCCCAATGCATGGGAGTGGGAGGGGGCAGTGCCAGCCACCTGGGTGCTGAATCCCAGTGCATAGCGCTGGGAGGAAGCAGTGCCAGGGCCAAAGCATGGTGCCCAGGGCTCAATTTGGCCCATGGACCAGTCCTATACCACTCATTTGGTCTGCAGGGCCATAAGCTTAAGCACCACTGTGTTAAACAAATACTTCTATAAGAGTTTAGATATGGATGATCCTTCCTTGACCAGGGGTTGGACAAGATGACCTCCTGAGGTTCTTTCCAGCCCTACTTTTCTATGATTCTCTGAATGACCTTTCATCATGGCTTCCAGTGTTTCAGTTCTGTAAGTTTCCTTCAGCCCTTTACTTTATCAAGTTCTCGCTCTCTCTTACTTACATCATCATCTTTTTACACAGCCTGCTGCCTCCATCTCTCTTGAACATCCGTTCCCCCAGATGATTAAACAACAAATATAATTTCCTCCTAGACTGTGTAATTGCTCTGCAGCAACGGAAAGAATAGAATAAGGAACTGTGACTCAGTGCTTCACAAACTGGGGCCAAGGCGGGCAGAGGGGGGCTACAATATGATAAATATGTTGGAGATTTCAGCTAAAAGTTCAGTTTTTTAAATACATAGTTGGCCTATAAAATTAATTAAAAGATAAAGTGCTTAAGGACTTGACTAATCTAAGAGGGACAGGAGCATAAAGCAGTTCATGTTTCTCCAACAGTGTGCAAGTCATGCCAGCAGCCCCTGCCAGTACCATTATAGCTCATGCCCTGCCAGAATTCCTATGAAAACTCTGATTCTAAAGGCTTTACAAGTCATCTGTTTGGCTCTGTAAAGCCATCGGTCAGCTGACCACTCTGATATTTATAATGCTGAATCTATTTCCAACTCATTCTGCTTTCATTTTTAAGTACCATCAGCCAATTTTTATCCTGAGCTATATTTACATAAATCCTATTGACTTCAGTTGGAGAGAAATGTGCAATTATGGACAAAATATGGCTCTTAAAAAAATTAACTATTGTAAAATGATAGTATCTTGATTAGGCCTTCAAAAACAGCTCTTTGGACATGGACAGGGTAATTCCCAAAGTTACAAACTCTGAAATGATAAAGCAACTTCCCAGAGTGCACCTACTCTACTGCTGACTTCACTGGAAAAATGAAAAACATTTCCCAGAAACTTTCCAGCCTGTGCCAAACAGAGACCCTCTAAGGAAGCAGATGCAGAGCAGTGCTTCCTCTCCATAGAAGGTATGGCCAAAGTTGATGCTTCCATAGCTATTAAACGAGAATTAGGCCAATGATAGAATTCTGGGGCACCAACAGCTAAGTAGATAAGTAGACCAGGAAAGAATGTCTTGCTGACAAGTGCAAAGTCAATCAAAAGTAGAGATGCAACAGAGAACCAAGGCAAATAGCCATCAAAACTCATTCTGCTATTCTTACCTTGGTCACACTACATAACTTCATTGAATACAGCAATGTATAACAGGAACTGCTCATCTTTAAAGTTATGACTCAGCCTTTGACAGAGTAGAAAAAGTCTCTGTGACAGACCCTAAAAATCTACAGATTCCCTTGCAAAACTCTATACATCCTCCAGAATCTATAAGATTTTGAATGCCCTGCCATTTCCAATCAGAAAGTACTGTTACCATCAGGCTAAGTACAGACTGTCAAAAAGCCTGAGGCAGAATTGATTCAATCTATGCAACTTCCTCTAAGCTGTGTAGATTGAACACATAACTAACTGAACTGATGTTCAGTTTTCAACTGGGAAATGCAGGGGGAGGCCTTCATTGACCCATGCCAGTAGGTCAGGGGCGCTAGAGCACATCTTCCTGCCTGCTGGCCATTGTAAGCCCAGCCAAGTGGGAGTCTGACTGGCTCCTGAGTACGTGCTCCCAGCCCTCTGCTGTCCCCCCACAGGGGGTTGATAAGCCCCCTGTCCAGGTGCTGGCCAACCTTGGGGGAGCCTCCTCCTTAGGGGGTTTCCCCAGACCAGGCAGCCCTGGGGAGCTGAGGGAAAGCCTCATGGAGTAGAAGGAAATTCTCCTGCTCCCCTACAACTGCTTTTGCAATAGCAGCCAGTCACCAGTTTCTCCACTCACCCCTCTGGCTGCAGCTTCCTGCCTTTGCCCCAAGGGGCAGGACATTGTGGCACAGGGAGGAGAGGGTTAATCTGGCACTACATGAGGTAAGAGAGAAATCAGGGCTGCTTGCAGGGTGGGAATGGGGGGGGGACCATTCTCTTGTGTAGCATTCATGTGCCTGCACATGCAGCAGTGGAGGGGAACCAACCACATAGTGTGCAGCCTCCAGGGGCTTAGAAGCTGGAGACCCCTGATACAAATCAATAGGGTTGGGTATTTGTCCAGTCAAATAAATTTTGATCAATTGACTGGTCAAATATTAGACAAAAATTATAGAAAGTGGCTAATAGGTCCACATAATACATAGAAAAAGCACAAATTTTCCATCAAGAAATGTGTCAAAATAATAAAAAAAAAATTTCTGTCAAGAAAACTATAAAAAATATATATATTTTGTAAAATTGCGGTAAAATTTGATCAGTCAAAAAATATACAGTTAATCGACCAGTCAATTGACAATATTTGACCAGTTGGTTGATTGGCTTGCCACCCTTACAAATAAAAAAGTTGGCCATTTGAAAAAAAAATTTGGCTGTGATAGAATGAGTTGGTGACAACTAACCACTGCCTTGTGTACCTGATAGTGTGAGAAGAGGTTTGAATTGGGGTAAATCCAAAACCAAACACTAATTTTGGCTTATTTTGTTAGATCAGCTCAAATGATCAGCAGCCAAATAGTTTATTTTGAAATGCAGATTTTCATCATTAGCCTTCAGAGTTGCTACCACATAGTATCTCATTCCCTCTGAACACCTATTGTTTCCATCTGTATAAAGTATTCATGAAATAGCACTGTTACCCATTCATGCTCAGAAGCTTATAGGTACAACCAGAAGGACAGGGATTTTTTTAAAGTATGTGTAAATTCTTTAGAAACTGATGAAAACATCAGCTAGATCTTGGTGGGATGCATCATTCATTTTCCAGGCCAGTGATGCTTAGAATTTTGGCCCCACAGGCCAGGTAAACGGTGTGGGGCTGGTTCACAGGATGGATCAGACCCAATGTTGACCTCTTGTTCCAGGATCAGGCCCTAAGGCTCCATGCGGCCTCCACTTGGCCACAGCCTTATCTTGGCTGGGCAGAGACAGTGGAAGTCCCTGGAGCCTGATCCCGATCAAGCAGGGGCTGGGTTGAGGCACCGTGGGGCCCTGTCCCGGCTGGATGGAGGTGGAACCCAGCTGGGGTCAGGCTCTGGGGCCCTGTGCTGCCTCTGCCTAACTGGAATCAGGCTCCAGGGCCCCTTACTGCCCCCTGCACTCATGCTGCCCTGCACACATGATCTAGTGTACAGAGCCACTGCCCATGGGGGTCCCCACAGGATCCATAGTGAGTACTGTGAATCAAATGACATGGAGCTGGAGGCTGAATCTGGGATTGAGATGTGCCAGGGGTTTCATAGTTTCATAGTTTCTAGGGTTGGAAGGGACCTGAGCAGATCATCTAGTCCGACCCCCTGCCATGGCAGGAAAGAGTACTGGGGTCAAATGACCCCAGCTAGATGTTCACCTAACCTCCTCTTAAACACCCCCAGGGTAGGAGCCTGCACCACTTCTCTTGGAAGCCGGTTCCAGATCCTAGCCGCCCTGACCGTGAAGTAGCGCCTCCTGATATCTAACCTAAACCTACCCTCTGCCAGCTTGTGACCGTTATTCCTGGTCACTCCTGGCAGTGCTCAGGGAAACAGTGACTTCCCCAATGCCTGCTGATCCCCCCTGACTAGTTCTCTGGCCGCCGTGGCAGGGACTGTCTCCACACCTGCTCTGGCCCTGGGTTAAATTCAGAGTTGTCCCTTGACAATCCCTGCCAGCAGTGCCCCTGGGCTGGCGGGTGACAGCAGGGGGTGCTAGGAGCCCGGACAGCTGGTTCTCTGGGAGGATTGGGGGCTCGTGGGTGAGAGCAGCGGGGGCAAGAGCCCGGATGCCTGGGTTCTCTGGGAAGTAGGATCTGGTGTCCTAGAACAAGGGGTTGCACACCGGACGCCTGGGTTCCCTTCCCTGAGCTCTGAGTCACACTGCGCCTTCCGGGCCCCCACCCCCAACCTACCCATAGCCCCTCCCAGTGCCCATATAAGAGACAGACCAGTGCTGCGGGCACACAAGAGCCATGATGCCTGCCCTACACATGTCCATTCTCCTTGGGCTGCTCATCACTGGTGAGTGGGTCCTGTTCCACTGCAGAGCCAGCTGCAGCTCCTGTCCCTGTTACACCCAAGCTGGTGCCACCCACAGAGCCAAGTGCAGCTCCTATCCAGGTCCTTCCCCCTAACGACCCATGTCTCGAAATGAGGAAAAGACAGCGACCCCTTTCCCCTGCTAGTAAACCCCTGTGGCCATCATGGGGGAGGGAGTGCAGTAGCAGATGGTGTCCAGCAGGGGGGGCGGTGCGCTTGGAGGACCCCTTCCTGCCTACAGGTCCCTCTTTTGCTAGTAGCCCCTGTTGTTGGCATTGTAGTGTACATCCCCTTTGGGACCCCCTTGTAAGCAGCAGAGGGTGTCATGGCTGGGGGGTTGGGGATCTCTGAGAATCTGGTCTGTCTCTAGGCCCAGATCCCTGCTAGAGCAATGGGGCACCTGATTGGTGGGGATCAGGATCAAAGTCTCCCAGCCCCAAACTTGGTGCTAGGCACCGAATGTGCCTCTCCGATCCAGTGCCTTCCCCCATGGCGCCAGGCTCTGGACATAGCCCATCATGCTTACTTCATGTCCATGAATTAATTAATTACCTGCACCCATGGAACAGCTGGATTCTGCAGGAAACGATCATTCCTGGCAGCAGGACGTTGAGCACCCCTGATCCAGGCAATCAGAACTTTAATAGAGAATCAAAAGTCATTTGCAGCAGAAAAAGCTAAACACAAAGACATGACATCAGGAGTGGAACAGTGGCATAGCACACCAGAACTCCCTTCTGTACACCATTACACTGACATAGGACACAAACTTTAAGCGCCTTTTGGAGATTCAAGAAGTGAAACAAATTGACTTGTCTGTTTCCAAGCTATGTTAATATGTTCATTCTCCACAGTCACTCTCCTAGAGCTGACCGCCATTGAACTTAGCCATTATGATCGACCTGGGAGAAGGGCAAAGGAGTCAGCGTACATTCAGACTCCATAGCATATTTTCTGGCAGTGAGGAAAAAAAAAGAAACCACAATTTTTTTTTATTGCAGAAGGTTGCACTATTAAATGCTGTAGGCTGCCTATACATGTGCTTGGGAGTGAGGGGGGGATCATTTTAATTAGAGTGGTTCCTGGACAACTGCTCAAATTAAAACAGTTCACTGTCACATGTATTAAGCTCCTGCCCATTTCAAAATGGCCATGGGATGCTTTATTTAAAGTTCATTTGACAAGGTCCTCATTCGACTGTGGCCCTGCAGTCAGGCAATGCTGGAGGATTCTAATTAGAACATAAACAAATGCATCTATAGACACCTGACAGACTACTGTCATTTCTCTGGGATAAGCTGGACCTGGGATAAGCCAGTGGCTGAATTGGTGGAGGAGAGAGATTTGCTTGTAATGGCAAAGCAGAAGTCAGAGCCAGGGAAGCAGAGTACATGTTTATGACCAGGAATCTGTGCTGTTTGATCAGTGTATATATACGCTGAGACTTTTTTCCTTTGCACATGACAGGTTGTGGATCCCTCCTCATTCAGTAAAACAAGGTGGCCTAGTCAATAGGGCATCATGCTGGGAGTCTGCTGGCAACTTATGATATAAAAAAATTGAGTGAAGTCGAATAGCTTTTCTGTGCCTTAGTGTTCTATCTGTGCAACTTACTGTAACAGGGAACCCTAGCCCAGTTACCAGAAGGCAGGTCAGTCCCTTTAAGACCAGAGCTTTCCGGGCACAGCCTGCTGGCAGGATAGGGGTTAAAAGCTGAGCTGGGCCAGCTAGTCAGGAGAATGGAACTAGTGAGAGAGTATGCAGATGTGTTCCAAGAGGTCCTTAGGGAAGCTCAGAGCGTGATGCATTGAATAAGGACCCCTCCAGGCCAGGTGATCTGCAAAAACTGGAGGTGGCTCCCACAACAACTTCAGGAGCAGATAAAAGATGAGCTCAAGATGATGTTAGAAAAAGGCATAATACAAGAATCCCAAAGTGACTCGCACAGCATTTTCGTGGTAGTGCCAAAGGCAGATGGGAAAATTAGACTCTTGATTTCTGGAAAGTAAATGCGGTGGCTAAATTTGATGCTTATCCGATGTCAAGGGTGGATGGTGAAAAACATTGGGCAAGCCAGCTACATCTCCACTTTGGACTTAATGAAAGGCTATTGGTAGGTCCCCTTGGCACCCGAGGACCAAAAAAAGACAGCATTTGCCACACCATGGGGCCTATTCCATTTCCAGTGCATGGCATTCAGATTACATGGAGCTGCTGCAACGTTTCAGTGGCTGATGGATAGAGTCTTAGCCCCTCATGGGGGTTATGCCGTGACTTATATAGATGATATTATCGTGTATACCGCAGATTGGTTGAGGCATTTAACAGCACTGCAAGTGGTATTATAGGACCTATGGAAGGTGGCACCAACCTGAAGAAGCGCAGAATTGGGAAAGAGGAAACACAGTATCTTGGGTTCCAGGTAGGAAGTGGTAAGGTGTGACCGCTGCTGGATAAAGTAGAGGCATTAAGGAAGTATCAAACTCCTTGAACAAAGAGACAAGTGAGGGCTTTCTTGGGACTCGCAAATTATTATAGGAAATTTGTTCCTCACTTTGCAGACTTACTGGTGCCTTTGACTGAGATGGTAAGGGCTGGAGCCCCAGCCAAGGTAAGATGGACACCAGAGGCAGAAGGAGCATTCCAAAAGGTGAAGGATGTACTTTGTACATAGCCATTACTATATACACCAGATTTCAGTAAACCCTTTTTGGTACTGACAGATGTATCAAACTTGGCTGTTGGTCCAAATGGAGGAAAGGGAAGAACATCCAATAGTGTACATAGGTAGGAAGTTGCACCCACCTGAAAGGAATTATGCTACAATAGAGAAAGAATGTTTGGCGATCAAATGGGCCATAGAAACACTCCGGTATTATTTGTTAGCCCAGAAATTCATGTTACTCATGGATCATGCCCCACTGCGATGGCTACAAAGCATAAAGACAGATAATGCTAGGCTAATGAGATGGGCTCTCAGTCTTCAACCATACTGCTTTGTGGTAGAGCATTGTTCAGGGACCAAGAATGTAAGTGCTGACTTCTTCTCATGACAATATGAAGAAGGAGAGGGTTCAGAGGGGAAAGAAAGACCCAAGAGAGAAGAGAGAGGGGCATGTAACAGGGAACCCTAACCCTGTTACCTGAAGGCAGGTTGTTCCCTTTAAGACCAGAACTTTCTGGGCACAGCCTGCTGGCAGGGTAGGGGTTAAAAGCTGAGCCAGGCCAGCTAGTCAGGAGACTGGAAGGGGGGAGGCCAGAACTATAAAAACCTTGGGCTTGGCGGCAGTAAGGGGCACTGGCCAAAGGGGAAGGAGGTTGCACATGAGAGCTCCACAGAGAGACTTGGCTGCTGGTCCAACTGCTGTGAAAAGGGAACTACTGTTGATTCTTTGAGAAGCAGCGGTAGCACCACAGAGAGGAGCGTCACAGGCAGTGATGAAGCAGAAGCACCAAGACATGAAAAAAATGTAAGTGACACACTACCTTCTTCAAGTTCTATTTTTTTATGGTTATAACCCACTGACTCACTGTGTGTGTGTATTTGTTGACTGATAAACCAGTGGTTTGTGGATAAGGCCATAGGGGAGGAGGAGACCTCATTAGTGCCTTGGGTGCACCAGTGTGTGCATTTGCATACTTTTGGGTTGGGCCAGTGGGGGTTCAGGGCCACTGCCCATCCTTGAACTTGCAACCCTGGCTGCAAGACCACTAAGCAGGCCTCTGGGCCAGAGAGCCTGGGCTCCATATTGGAGGCAAAAGGAGGGCTATGAGCCCCAAGACTGAAGAGCTAGAGCCTCAGAGTCAAACCCTATCTGGTGCGTTTAGACTGATAGGCTTATCTAGAGAAAGACAGGGGGGCAAGGCCCATGGTAGCTGAGAATCCCAACATAGAAATACAGTAGGCAGTCTCCCGCTTGATGGAAATATTATACAGATTTTCTTATAAGATATGGTAAGCGAGTAAAAGTGGGATACAAGAAGCATTAAGGGACTTCAAGGGCACCCCTCATAGGCTTCAGGTACCAAACAGATAACCCCCCAAACCCCAGCCCCCCAAAAAAATTCCACTGGGGAGGGCAACCTGTTACTCTTACCCAAGCACTTTGAGATCTTATGGATGAGAATGTTTGTTCAGACAATTTTGTTACATATGTGATATAAAAATCTAGAAGGATAAATTAATTCATGGATGAAAAGGAAGAGAGAGATTTGTATGACATTACTATTTACAATAGTTGCCACCACACTAAAGAGGAGATTATGCTTTTCTGGAATATTTTCCTCATGAAAGTTCACACCTTTTGATGTCCATGGAAGTCACAAAATGCACTTCAGTGAGCTTTAGAGGCTGCCTAGAGAAAGGACATCATGCAGGCAAAGTTCAACCTAAAGGTTAAGAATATTTCAAACTTTTTAAAGATAACAAACTTTAAATTTGTTACCTGTTATGTCACTTTTCATCTGAAATTACACTCAGCCAATGCAAAAAAAACATTATTTTTAACTATTATGACTATAGCCTGAAGGTAAATTAGTTTTTCCCAATTTTTACGTTATAAAGTGAACTGGATACAAGATCAGGAAGACAAAAACAGCACTCAAAGATAAAAGACATAGTGTTAACAAGTGGGACCTATGCATCTAGGTACCTTAGGAAAGGCAACGGAGAGCAAGCTTTAGGAATCAACTTTTCTCCTTCCCCGCAATAGAGGGCCAGTATTTAGGCCAATATCAATTAGATGGCTGTATAGTGTATTTAGTCAAAATTAGGTTACTTGAGATGCACTAGAGCTATGTGAATTGCTGAGATGCTGCCAGGCTTTACAGAGGTGAGCAAAGTCTCCCATGTGTCTCCAGTTCCTTTTCATGGTTAGTCCCAAGAGATAATGTACTAGGTCCATTGAGGCCCTGATGCTTTTCTGAAGCTGACATTATGTGAAATGTTTTTTCTGTGTCATAAACTGCTTTGCAGAGCCTTAGGTCATCACCTTTTGTTTAAAGTAGTAATATAAATGCAGAAGGACAATACCCAGTGTGAAAACAAACAAGCACAGTTATGTATTTAGTATTTCTTTTGCAGTTTGTTTTGGAATTATTTGAAATGGTTTTTTCAGTGCATTTAGTCAGCCTCCTTAACCAATGGTATTCAGGATTCACTCTGAGCTGCCAGGGCTTGAAAGAGATTCTCTTTATTCAGTCACATCATTCCAACTACATCTCTTTAAAAGAATGTACTACCTTTGTCTGGGAAGCAAAACTTGTTAAAAACAGTTTCTAACACTTTTTGTCTGATCTGCCCACAGAAAGTGGTCTATAGGACGACCAAATAGCTGCAGACCACTTAAAAAAATGGCTGATTGGGTGAAAATCTGAACCCTCATTGCATGAGGGTGTGCTTGCAGCAGCTCAAATAGAAGTGGTGCAAATTTGAGCTGGGGCTTTTTGCCTCCGCGCACATGATCAGACATGCACTTCGTTGTGCAGCAAATTGTGCCACTAGGGGCAAAATAACCCTGCCTGGCTCCTCCTGGATCTTCAGCCAGGGGGAGCTAGAGCCTGGGGCCAGCACCGGATGGAGACTGCAGAGCCAATAGAGGCATCTGCCCCTCTGGGCCAGCTGCCAGTGGACTGCAGTTGCAGGGTTGGCCTTTGTGCAGCAGTACTGTCATTTGTGCCCCCTGCCCGGCCATCTGGGCAGCTATCGCCCGGAAGATGTTCCAGGTGGGGTGGCCTGCTTTGAACTGTCAAAGCATGTCCTCCTAGCCTCATTTGGCCAGGAGGTCAGCCACAGCCAGATGGGTCCAAGGTACCAGCTCTGAGCAGGCAGGGTCCTGCCACTGGCCTCCTTAGCAAGAATTCTGGTGTTCCCTATTGGAAAACTGAAAAATCCCTGATTTAAAAAAAAAAATCAAAAAAAAATCCCCAAATCACTCTCTAAAATACCCCCAAATCCATGTTCCTCTACAAGTACAACAAAAGACCACTACAGAGAGAGTGAGACAGAGACAGTAATCAGTTGAACAATGTTTTATTGATATATCTACGGTGTTAAAGCAAGTCTCTTATCATAATAATAAAGTGAACTCTAAATACAGGTTTCATGAATTCATGAATACATATTTTGCTGCCCTCTCACATGGCAATGGCCCCCACACAACGGGTTGGGCCCCCACACAAGGGGATTCAGCCCCCCCCAATGGGGGCCACCCCTGCTGCAAGGCCCATATACCCCAGCCCAACCCCCTGATTGCTGCCCCACCAGGCCCCATCCCCCACCAGCTGCTGCCCACAGCTACCCCCCACAACCCCAGGCACCATCACTTAAAAAACCCCCCAGAAAAAGAACAGGAAAAAATGGGTGGGGAGCCTCTGCTCCCCTGAGAAGCAGGGGGGGCCGGGGCTCTAGGGCCTCCTAGCAGAGCCCCCCAGGCAACACAGGACAGCACAGGGATAGGAGTGGAGGGGCTCAGGCTGGGGCTGTTAGCCTGACCTGCACTGTGCAGGCAGGGCCCTAGTCAGTTGGACGGCAGCTCCAGCTGCCATCCTACAAGTGCTGGGTTTGCAGTGCAGGGAACATTTTTTGTTCCCGCATGTGCCTGTTGCCCTGCCTCAAAGGGGTTTGAGGCGGGGCAAAAGGCACATGTGCGCTCGTCTGGATGCACCCAGTGTCTTCTGTAACGTGTGGCTGCACTACACTTCCCAGCCTGTTGCTGTTTTCAAAATGGGAGGGAGGAAAGGGAGCAAAGGGAGTTTGGTCTGAGTTTTTTTTTTTTTTTTCAGCCTCCACTGGAGGGTGAGGTAGGTGTACTGGAGTCCCACTGCAAGGTGGTGGGGGGCTCCAGTTCACTCACCCCACCCTTCAGCACCACCTGGGGGACCCCTATAACACTCCCCCGCTGCTCCTTTCCCCCTCCTCCCATTCTGAAAACAGTGCAGGCTGGCATGGAGCTGGCACAAAGGAGGGGCCATTGTAGGAGAAACTGGCTGTAGGGTGGCAGCCAGCAGCTAGACTCCCCTCCTCCCTGGAATCAACAGTGAACTTCTGTTTGGTACGGGGGATCACTGTAACTCAGAAGGCTTCTTGTAAAGTGTTCTGAGTTACAGCAGGGAACTGCACTTCTGGTTGTGCCCTCTAATACCACATGTTCTTTTCCCAGTCAAAACATCTATTAGCATATTTACTTGCATACCACATGCATCTTTCCCCCCCACATCAGGCCTCCAAAACTGAGGTGTTCATCTTGAGTGGGGAAGCATGGAGATCTGTGATGGCTGCCATGCTTCTCTCCCTGACAACCTGGGAGGGGAAAAGGGTGGTGTTCATTGTGCATGATTAGAGGCACAGTGTTAATTCTTTACAGCCACTGCCAAATTGGCATTAGCTGTTGGCTGAACAGCTGAGCAGCCAAAAGCTGCTGCCAGTTCAGCAGTATTTGTGAGAGGATTAAAACTCTAGCTCTGCTGATGCTGCAGAGTGGACTCTGCCTCTACAGTCAGGATTCGTTCATGTCTCTAGATAAAAGTTTTTTCTTCTTTTTCCTTCCCAAAACAAGGTACAAGTCTGACTTGGAGGTGTCTGATACTTGAGAAAATGCAGCACTAGCATTACTAAAAAATTAGATAACATTTGCATAATACAGGGAGTGTCTACATACTGCCCTACTGCGATGTTGTTACTCTGCCATGCTTTAGTACTGCCTTTTTTAAGTATTAAAGTATGGCGCAGTAATGCCCAACTGCACTCTGCACACAGCACATAGTTAATTTTAGCCACTACTGCACCATAGCAGTGTGCTAAAACATGGAAGCATGCTGCTATGGTGGAGTAGCTCCCAGTCGCATGTCGACTCAAGTGATTGCTACATTGCCATAGCACATTGTTCAGCTACGTAGCTCATCACTAGAGTGACATAGGGTGATATGTAGATACACCCACACAGTTCTACATACTTACTTACACCCAAGCTAGTAACTACACAAACTAACAAGACTTAACCTCTAACGAGCCTGGCTTGGTAATATTAAATCCTAGGGGGTCAGTATTCTTTTAACCTGATGAGATTTGCAAACTGGCAAACTGCATGACCCGTGTATCCCTCCTTCCTAGGAGTGGGAGCAGGTGTCTGGTATTTTTCCTCAATGTTTATTGTTCATTTGGTGCAATAACTGGTACATTCCTTATCCCATGACTAACTTGGGAGGGAAACTCATGCTGAGGAACCTTTATAATCTTTTCCATTTCAGTTGCTGAAGATGCCCTGTCTGTAGTTTCCCTTTCAGGTGGTGATGTTTTTATGCTGTTGTACCCAAGCAGTTTATCTTCCTTTTCTCTTCAGTTTCTTCCCTGAAGAATTGTATTTGCTAGACCTAATGCTCTGGTTATGTGGCCAAACCACTCTTGTTTCCATCTTTTTACTACTGATAATAGAGGCTTAAGGGATCCAATTATTGCAGTAATTCTTTTTCTAATAAGAGTGGTTAGTCCTACGCACTGTGTATGGTTTATGGACTTCTTTGGAAACCTCTGAATTCAAATACTTCAACTCTTCATTCTTTTGCTGCTGTTAAAGTCCAATTTTCATTCTTCTACAGGGCTACTGAGAACAACACAAACGGTCTAAAATTGTTTTATCTTGGATACACAGAGATGTCCCTGAGATCCTGTTCTGTTTTGCAAGCTCTGCAACCACAAAGGCAATTCAAATTTTAATTTATTTTTCTGATTTTTTTTTCCCCCCCCATCTTTTGTAATGGTCACTATAAAATACCTGAAAGAGTTCACTCAGTTGTTGATGCACATTTTCTGATTATCAGAATTTAATTGTCACTATCTTGTTTTCTGTATTGATCTTCTGATTCCTTCTAAATTCTTCTACTGCACAGGTGTTAATGACCCTCTTTCTCCTTTTTAATGGCCTTGATGTTCAACTAATCAAATTATTCTTTCTTCTGCAATTCTGGTGTCTGTTAGTTGCTCCTGATCGAGTAACTTCTATTTCATAGCTCTGCAGTCTGTTTTCAACTCTAGCTAAACACATTAATTCAGTGTGGAAATAACATTCAGTGAAGTATTGAATGCACTGTCAAGATGCTCAAGAAGGCTAGATTTTGGGGGTTTTTTAATCTGAAAAAGAGAGATACATATTTCTACAGGTCAAATAAAATATTTTTGATTATTTTTGCCTAGTTTGTTATGATTTTTACATGATATAAGATATAAAGAAAAATTAATGCACATTCCAGTAAAGATATACTTGTTTTGGTTTCAATCTTAAAATGAATAATATTGCCTTGGGGCCCTAGCATGTTAATAAAGTTTCTAGTTTATTTTTTTTTAACTATGAAAAATGTGTGTTCTCTTATATGATGCCATGCACCATCTGTACTTACCTTTTCAAAATCATATATCTGTCTATGTTTCTGACACAATATGTTCAAGGAAAACATTAAACAAATAAAGTGACATAAGGCATCCCTGTCTTATCCTAACTGGTCAACAGAGCCAGTAAATACAGCAAGTTACCTGCGAGGAGTATACTTCCTGCATTGTTATAGAGGTCTTTGGTGGTTCACATCGTTTTTGTGCTGGTGTTGTGCTGCTTCCCAAGTAACCTTTTCATAAACAAATTGGTGAAATGTGGGATATATAAAACTACTGTTAGGTGGATAGACAATTGGCTCAATAGCTGCAAGCAAAGGGAAGTTTTAAATGGATACATGTTAGGATGGCAGGTGGTTTCAAACGGAGTTGCGCAGGGGTCTGTCCTGGGCCCAGTGCCATTCAATATGTTTATTAATGGCCTGGATAACTTCATAGTTTCTAGGGTCAGAAGGGACCTGAGTAGATCATTGAGTCCAAACCCCTGCCATGGCAGTAAAGAGTACTGGGGTCAAACGACCCCAGCAAGGTGTACATCTAGGGATGTTGGCATAGAAAGCTTCTTGAGCAAATTTGCAGATGACAAAGCTGGGGAGGATTGTAGACACACTGGAAGATAAGAGCACAATCTAGAACAGAGGCAGGTAAAATACGGCCTGCAGTTTGGATCCATCCTGCCAAGCACTTTCATCTGGCCTGCAGCACCCCACAGTGAATTGCAGCTTGCCCAGCCCTTCTGCCTATGAGGGTGGGAGTGAGGAACCCACATGTGCACCCCCCTAAAACATAATCTATTGTGCCTCACTCCTACCCTAGTGGACTGAAGGGCCTGGCCTGGCCAGATTGAAGCTTCTAGGCAGGGCTGTTACAGCTCCCAGGGACCTGCTCCACCTCCTTGGCCTCCTGCTCGCTCTGGGCAGCAGGTAGGGAAGCAGTGGAGGTGGGGCTACAGCTGGGTGGGAGCATGGATTATAGGGTTGGGGCTGATGGCAGTGCAGAGCACGCATCCAAGGCGTAGCAGCAACACAGAGTGTGGATGGGCAGTATGTGGGTGTGAGGGAGGGTGGGGGTATGTGAGGACCCCCCCACATTTCCCCCCGGGATGTGGAACCCCAGCAGGCAGGGGCAGCAGTAGCAGCAACAGGCAGGGGCACTCAGGGTGCTCATGCCTGGTGGGCTGCAGCTCCAGCCAGTGCTGCATGTTGCAGCGAGGAGCACAGTTCCACACTAGACAATCTGCATTGCTGGCATGCCCTGCACTTGTGCAGCATGGGAGGGAAGGCCTGAACTCTGGACCTGGCTGCTTTCCCCACCAGGGCTGCATGGCGGGAGAGGGAAGCCACAGGCACTTTCTTCAGGGGGGTGGGGAAGGCAGCCAGCTCCAGTACCTGGTGCTTCTCTTCTGTGCAGCCCTGGTGGGGAAAGCAGCTGGCTCCAGCATGCAGGGCTTCCCTCCTAAGCTGTGTGAGTGTGGGGAGTGGCAGCAATACAGACTGCTGGGTGGGGCTGTGCTCCTCGTTGCAATGTGCAGCACTGGCCAGAGCTGAGCCCCGCCAGGCACCAGAGCCCTGAGTGCCCTGCCTACCGCTGTTGCGCCACAGGGAGAGTGTGTGGGGGTGTCTCCACACCCCCCACCCTACCTTATACTCCACACACCCAAACTCTACCCCCACAACTTCCCACATATACAAAGCTGCCTAACACACTCATACCCCCTGCACACCTCTGTTGCAGCCTCACCAACGCTGAGTAGAGAGGGAGGAGCACCTCCTTGGATCTGTTGGCAACACATTGGCTGATGCACGCCAGAGTTCTGTTTGCCCTGCTGGCTCATATTCATCTTCCTGTTGATTGTGACCCCCAGTTCCCATTCAGATGCCATGCCAGGCAGTGGGCTATGGCCTATCCTATAGTTGTGATGAAGGTTCTTTATATCCCAACAGTCACAATATTCCTCCAGGTAGAACAACAGAAGAATTTGGCAGGAAAGAGGTCCCCAACTTTTTCCATTTGCCAGATGCAACAAATTTACCTTACACTCACCTAAAACATGTGGAAGCAGAAATGGATTGCTCAAAGTGGAGACTGCAAATATAGCTGTATAGATATGCCCTGCACTGTGCTTCAATAAAAGATTTATTACCGTGTGACAAGGAAATCTATTAATTATAGTCATAGAATCATAGAAAAGTAGGGCTCAAAGGGACCTTGAGAGGTCATATACTCTAGACCCCTGCTTGAGGCAGGTTCATCCCTATCCAAACCATCCCACACAAATCCATTGTCTAACCTCTTAGCAAAACTACACAGTCAGTCCTGACACAACACCCTAATCTGCAGGGGGATCATGGTGGCAATGGTCCTGCTACTGCAAAGGTTGTTAAAAATATTCTCAAAAGATCCCAAGAAGAGGGTCATGCCCCCTGTTGCACAGGGAGGCAAACCTCCAAGGCCATGCCAATCTGACCAGGGGATAAAATTCTTTCCTGACTCCAAATATGGCAATCAGTCTGACCCTGAGTGGAAGAGCAAGACCCTTCAGCCAGGAACCTCTAGGTTGAAGTCCCAGCAGAAGCGTTCGCACACAACCTGGTCAAAATCCCCAACATTGGTTGCAGACAACACATAATGCCTTTGAGGAAGGCTTTAAAAAAACCTATGACATCTGTAGCAGCCAAAGGCGGAGAAAAATCCCTCCTGGATCCATGTGGCAAGCTCAGAAGTATGGGAAATACCTATAGTAGAACACAGGCAAAGCTAGGGTTCGAATTACACTTTGACTCTTGAGGGGGGAGCTGATAAAAAATTGGCCGGGGTTGGGGCTGTGTGCATGGATCCCCACCAATACCATGGGGCTGGGGCCAGTGGTGGTTGGCAACTGGACGGAGCTGCTGCAACCTGGGCTGCTTAGAAAAACACAGGGTGGGCTGGGGGCTGTGCATGTGGCACACGGGCTCTGGGCTATTGCGGGGAGGAAGGAAGGGGTGCTGATTGGCCCATGGGGTCTCTCATCTCTTATTGGGGGGGGGCTCAGTCTGTAATCCAAGCTCCCCTGTAATTCAAACCCTGATCAAAGCTATGCCCAATACCTGTCCAACCTCCTTTTCAACACCTCCAATGATAGAGATTCCATAACTTCCCTAAGCAATCTAATCCACTGCCTCACTATTCTATCATTGAAGAAATTTTTCCTGATATCTAATTTAAACCTACTTTGCTGCAACATCAAGCCATTGATTTGTGTTCTCCTCTCTACAGTAAGAAAGAAAAGGTGTTTTCCCTCCTCTTTACGGCAGTCCTTCAGGTATTTGAAGACTGCTATCATGTTCCCTATTAAGTGCCTTTTCCTCAAACTAAACATGCCTATTTCCTTTAGTCTCTTCTCATATGACTTGCTTTCCAAGCCTTTATCATTTTTGTCACTCACCTCTAGGTCCTCTCTAACTTCTCCATGTCTTTTTAAAAATGTGGAGCTTGTCCATCCAACAGGCCATCCAACACCTGTTCTGAGAGGGTTAAGAGCAATCCTGACCCTGTGGGGGACCTGCTACCCTGAGGGGCAGAAGCTAGTGTTGGGGATGGAGTTCTTTAGCCACAGTTCTTGTGCAGCATATTGTCTGCACCACTAATGGGAGCTCCATGCTGTAGGTGACATGCCACCTGCAGATTGAATGAGCTTACTGGCTGGGATTCCGAGATGGTAGTTGGTTTTCTGGCTTGTGGCTACTAGGCTGGAGGGCAAAGTATGGTCCAGATCTTGGGTTTTGAGGCCTATAGCCAGGGTAGCAGCTTGTCTCCAAATGTCAGGGGGGAGGGGAGGGAGAATGCCTGAAAGACTGAGAGGTGTCTGTGTGGGTGTCTCCAATTTCACTAGGACAGGCAGACAGAACAGTGTCCACTTAGGGCTTTTTGGAGCTAATCAACAGGACAACTGGTAATGTCCCTTTGTTCCTTCCTTGGAAAAAGCTGTTTAAGAAGAGCTTGAACTAATGAGAGGCTTTTGTTTTGTTGATGGGCTAATAAACACTGTTATCAGATCCCTACTGGCTCCTTCACCTGATAGGTTTGCAGACAGTATGAAGAAGCAGGGAAAGAGAGATTGAAAAGCTCAGCCTTATCAACAGATGCATGTACTGCATCCCTCCCCTTTGCCTCAGAGTATTAGCCAGGAGCTGGGGTCTGGCAACACTCCCACCCCTTGAGCAGTGAGCAGGGAAAAGCCTGGGATTGTGTAGGCAGGGTGGGGGCTTAAACCTCTCCCTAATCAGAGTGTCCTGCTGGGACCTGTCCATGCCCTCAGTCAGCTCAGCACTATGGAAGGGAGGGCAGTTCTAGTGCCCCCTGGATTCTAGACTGAGTCACTGCAGGCATGTGCAGGCATCTGATTCAGTCTAGGCAGGTTAGACTAACCTGAAAAGACTGCATCACTTCAGGGTCAGGTGTTTTGAATGTCTGTCCCTAGCCCTAAAATTTTTTTACATGCCTAGAACAGAATCTGACCCAAAGTGTATATCTATACTGCAATGGTACAGTGCAGTCATGCTGTCAAGGTGACCCATCCTGCCTACCCACCCCTGCATTCTATATGACAACCCTGTACATGAGGTGATGAGGACACCCTGGAGGTATCCTAAGCCACTGCTTATAAGCACACTGGATACTCAGGTCTTAGGCTCTCTGCTGTTGCAGCATAGACATAACCTAGGAAACCAAACTTCAAGCTTCCAGGTCTCTGCACAGAAGATTCCATATGGGCATGTAACAGGGGGCCTGCTCGGGGCTGATCCAACCGTGGCATGCCCACCTGTTCCTGCGCCAACTGCCTGCATTCTCTCCTGCCATGCCTTGATGTTAATTAGTTAGTAGATGTTAATCAAGCGGGAGGCTGCCCATTTTCTGCCCCAATGCCAAAAGGTGCTATTTGCAGCTCCTTTCCTCCCCTACATTGCAGCCCAAGCCTCACAGATGGAATCTCGATGTTCCTTTAATCACTGGCCCCCACAGTGGGCCCCAGAATCCTCCTGCTGAACCCCACCTGGATTCTTCTTCTTCAGGCGGCCTCTTTCACCGTCATACTGGGCAGCATAGCTCCCTGCACTGGTTTCCCCTCAGGTGTGGTCCCCCCACTGAGACCTTTGGCTCATCTAACGCTGGCCCACCTCCAGGCCCTCAGTTCTTGGGCATCCCTCATGGTGGGCCCCTGGCCCTTCAACTCTTCCAGTCCTGGCCCCAGCATGGGCCAGTCAGGGGAAACTCAGACAGGCCTTGAGTCTATGGCCCTTCTCTCATTCTCTGAGGGTCCACCCTCTGGGCCCTCCAAAACAAGGGGTAACCCACCCAGTTGTGGGGGCTAGGGGTTAAGGCACCCCAACCTGCCTTTCACTGGGGTGGTAACTGGCCTGGAATTTCCTGAAGGCTCCTGCGCCACTGGGAGCTGCACCAGGCCACCCACTCTCATCAGGGTGCAGTGTTAGGTCATACCCAGGACCAGAAGCTTCCTATCCTACAGCTCCTCCCTTACCTCCAGATATCTCTGCATCCCTTGTTTATATGGGCAGCCCTGAATCTAAAATGGCTGCCCTCATTAGGCACCTGGTGGCTGCCAGCTCCAGGCCCTTAAAGTGGCAGGCATACACAGTGTCCTGCCACAGGTGAATAATATGCCCCTTGTGTTCAACAGATTGTTGCCGCTTCACTGTGTAGAGCTCTTCTACAGACTTAGCACAGTACCCAGTTTACATATCTTTTTAACTGTTACCAGTGTTCACTTTAATGCATCATCTTCCACATCTTTTAGGTAGCTCTGAATATTGATCATCGCTGTGCACTCATGTTTCATCTGGGGGTGGAGAGGCATGAAGCCAAGATTCTACCTTTTGAAGTAAGTGAGATACAGCAGTGATAATTTAAACAAGAAACACCAGCACGCAGAAAGATCTGATTGTGCCTCCATTCTCTATGGAATTTTGAGTCATTCGTGCAGTGCTGTAGCTGGAGAGCTTGAATGAGTCATTGCATTACTAACTATGAAAAAAGTGTATTTTCTGAAACACTCAATTATTACTCATATTTTCACTTGGTATCAGCTGATGCTAGTAAACTTATTCCACCTACCCAGAATTACAGTTTAGTACAGTGGGTTACATAAAAGAGACATTGACTGAGTCCCCTGTAAAACTGATATGTCCTGTAGCTGATAGAAGACACCTCATTTTGTTTGTGAAATACTGTGAGTGACTTTCAGTGTTGTGAAAGTTATTGTTGTGTAACAAAAAGGAGTGGAAAACAACAGGAAAAATCTCTCAAGTCAGGCCCCACATTGATACGTTTTACACTGATATTGTGCCCCTTCTATCCCACCAGATTTTAAGATGCTTTACAAATTGACAAAGGATGCCCAGAGGTTGCTTCATTCACTTATGAAACATAGACACGTCTGGCATAAGACTTCATAGCTCATTAATAGTATGCAGCAGCGCTGCACATCAGTTTAGCACAGAAGTTCAGAATGCCAGGACTAGCATGTAGTAGTAACAGGACCAAAAAAATAAAAAATCAGCAGCAAACATGTTATAATTGTTAAACAAATTCCTTTTTTTTTCAAGCTCTCAGCCATTTGATGGAAGAATGCATAGTCTCTAGGGTAGGACATTGAATCCTGGGTTCTGGCTATAATTTGGTTTTTTATGGCAAGTCACTTCCCCTCTGCTTAGTCCAGGGTGGGCAATTATTTAGACATACGAGGAGTTTTGATGAATTGTCATGGGCCAGGTCAGCATCTCCAACCCCCTACTGCAACAACTCACCAAAACTCCCTGTGGGGATGAGGGCAGGTGGTATGCAGTGTTCCGGAGCAGGAGGGGTGGGAGAGGCTGGGATCATGGGGCCAGGTTGTGGGGCACTAACAGTTCTGGGCTGGGGCCTGGAGCCTGCTCCCTACATGCTTTTGACCTCTGGGGGTATTGCGGCGTGTGTGTAGGGAAGGGAATAGGGGCATGTGTATATGTATTTGGTGGGGAGGTAGGGAAGCTACCTGTGCTGTAGGTCCTGGGAGCCTGACATGGCTGAGGGGAAGGAGGAGGGGCACATATAGCAGAGCTCACCCAGTCAGTATGGTCCACACTGCCCCCATGGTGCTCTATATGGGGCCAAGCCTCACCTGCTTGCACCATGGCAGCCTGCACCATGCTCCTACCAGTGCCTGCAGCCTGGCCCAGCTTTCCTGATCCCCCTACCTCCAGCAGTACCTCTTCCTCCTGCATCTGTCGCGCCATTCAGCATCCAGCAGCTCCCAGCAGGGCTGTTTCCAATGCAACTGCATTCTGCTCTGCTCCCCTCATCTCCAGCAGTGGCTCCTGCTCCTGCTCCTGCTCCTGATC
>NW_017728906.1:152361262-152368901 GCF_001723895.1 Crocodylus porosus | reverse complement strand
CACCTCTCTTTCCTATCCTGTCCCTCCTGTACAGCCTATAGCCCTTGACATTCAGCGCCCAATCATGCGTTGCGTCCCACCACGTTTCCGTAGTCCCCACTATTTCCAGGCTGGTGTCAGCCAGCAGGAGGGTGAGTTCCTCCTGCTTGTTACCCATACTATGAGCATTTGTGTAGAGGCATTTGAGGCCTCCTGTGGGTGTGTGTACTGACCCCCTAGTCCCAGCGGTACCCTGACCCCTATCTCTTACCTGTTTATTCGCTTTGCTCGTTGGTCTGGGCTGGGCTGTAGTTGTGGGTGCTGTTTGGGCTGGCAGTCTGATGTTTCCTCCGCCCTCATCTTCCCCTTCCCCCGACGAGCCTAGTTGGCTCCCAGCACTGTGTAGACATCAGTTGAAACAGTCTGGAACAGGGTTTCTCATCAGCGTCCGGTGCTCGGTGTTGTCGGCAGTTCATTAAAAGGCTAAAAGCTTAAAAGCATAAATGAACCGCCGACAACAACGAGCGGAGGTGGTGGGAGCAGAGTAGCATCGAGCTTCAGCTGCACTGGGAACAGCTGTGCTGGAAGCTGTATGCACTGGCCAGGTCTGGGCCTTGGGCACTGATGGGAGCTGCCCTAGCATGGACTGCCCCAGTGTGAGTGAGTGGGGCTTGGCCCCATGCAGAGTACTGTGGGGCCAGCCATGGGTTGGATTCAGTCACCTGGTGGGTTGGATCTGGCCCAAAGGCTGTATTTTGGCCACCCCAGTTTAGTCCTATTTTACAGAGGAACATACATAGAGGGATTCACAGTAGTTAAACAGGACATTCTTTCCAGGATTTCCACTGACTGCAGTGGTCATGTACTTTGTCTCCACATGACACACAGAGGTCCAAACAGCACAGAGGTCACCCACTCCTGGGATAAGATTAGCCATTGAAAGGCAGCTTGAGAAATACAGCAGTGCTATCTTTGTAAAACAAGAGTTCATCACCAATACAATACTGATAAAAGAACAAAATGACACTGAAATCTTGACCAACAATATGGACAGGTAGAGAGACAAGAAGAAAGATCATGGCAGATGGAAGACCCCAGTAATCCACTCTGTGGTCACACAGAAGTAACTAAATGGCTTAAAATGATCATAAGTTTTGTGACCAGTGTTGTACTATTGAATATGACAGCTGTATGCTATAGAGCACATGCTCATTTGCTGACTCGTTGGTGAGCCCTGTATGAACGAGGACCTTGCTCCAGCAATGGAAAGAGCCATCACTTGTGCATGATTCTGGAAAAACATCTAGTTTGTGACAAGGACATGAGAAGAAGAAAAAGAACAGATGCATAATGGTGATCACCTTCTTTTGAAAAGTGCTTTGACAGCTAAAGAAAAACATGTTTTTAAAAAAGGTCTTAATATTCTTATTTTGTATTTGCATTTTGAGCATATTTGAGTGAACCACTTTCCTGGAACAAATGTTCACAGAAAGTGAATTTCAGCATTTGTGCCGCATTAGTCTGTGAAAGTAATTGCAACAAAACATCATTAAGGCCAAGAGTTTAGTAGGACTCAAAAAAGAAATGTACATTTTTTCTGGCTAGCAAGAACATCTAGTTTCATTAGCAAGGATTAAAGATGAATAAAAAAGCCCTAGAGTTTTGGAAATAACATGAACTCTCTGTTTTCAGGGCATAAATCAACCTTTAATTAATGGTAATGGGGGTGAAGAAGACATTTTCCCTATGTGGGGGCTAATTCCATAACTGCCTATGACAGATCTCAGTGTTTCTGGCTCTGAATGCACAGTCACTGTGAGGGTCAGGGTACTGACCTCAAAAGTGTAACCCACCCACTTTCCAGGAATGCAGGTTAAATCATTTGAGTGCTTATAGTCCTCCACCAAAGTGTTCCCACAATTCCACTGACTTCCCAGAAGGATAGACAAGTTCAGTCACAGTTCAGTGACAAAGAATCATAAAACTACCCAGTTTATGGGAGCACAATGAATCTTCAGATATACCCGCAAAGTTCTAGCAACATGTGAAGATAGAGTATGATAATTCAGATGTGTTTTTGTAGCATGGCTGTGCATATATCTGATCTAGATAGCCCATAAGCCAATAAGGCAGTTAAGCTAAATCTTCAATTAAGTTACCCCCCCAGTCAATAACTTTATTCACTTAGACACAATACCCTATTTTTCTACATGATATGGGTGCACTAGACTGCTCCCCCTATAATGTTCACAAAATATCTATTTTGTGTGCATATTGATCATTTAATTTCTCCTTTGGTGTACCATAGACCAACGTTCAGTACTATCATGGAAGGAGATATGTGGTCACAGTTTAATCAGGCACGTGCTGGAATGTGCATATCTCAAACTGAGGCAGATGGTCATTTGTTCATGGGAAATATGTAGGTTAAGTCCTTAGAGGGATACATGCCCCTTCTATCCTACTAGAATTCCCATGCAAGGGGAAAGCACTTTCAGTGGGAATTGTAGTTGAGCAGCACTGAAAAGTCAGCTGCTTATTTATTTCCCTATGGATTTAGATGCCTAATAATAGGGATATAGAAGTTGGAAATTTTGGCCAGGAAACATGGCAGAACTAGTGTAAAGGGAAATAACAGTATGTTAATTATTCTCCTGTTTGGATTAAAGATTTAGTTGACTTAATACAATTGGCCCCAAAATCACGGTCAGAGCAGATTCTGTTACATATGTAAACAGACTTAGATGCCTAAGTGCAATTCTATTTCACCCTGCTCAGGTCCCTGAAAAACAATTAATGCCAAAGGTGGCTGGGTCCTCTTTTTCCTCACTGCTTTTTGTGACTCTATTTTAAGAGTAAGAGAACACTGGGAATGCTGACATGTGAATTTACATGCACCTAAACTTAATGTGCCTTAGTCTAAGGTGCATTAAGGCAATTTAGGTACATGTCTACATGTGGATGCTGTAATGTGCCTTAACATGATTCGCTGGGCAAATGTGTTCACAGCCTGCCCTGGGCAGCACCCTGGACAGTCCCCGGAAGCCCATGGCAGCATGGCTGGGTGGTGTATCCCAGCACCAGCCAAGCGGGGTGGGAGCCTCCAGGCTCCTTGGCTTCAGTTGGCCTGGCCCCATCCTTGGCCCTGGCCCCAGCTTTAACCCCCTCCCTGTATTCCTACTTCCCCAGCATCGGATGAGAGCTGAGCCCTTGGGGCCTCATGCTGCAGCCAGGTGCCACCAAGAAGACATGGCAGGTGCTGTTCTGCAAGCCACAGATGCTGAAGCTGGAGTGGCAGTTCTGGCAGCAGCAGTACCTGCTGGTGTGCTGATCAACTTGGGACTAAGTTGGCAGAGGGGACAAGAGGTGCAAGGGCTCCTGTCAAAGCACAGGGGAAAAGCGCCCCCTACAGTTCCCTGCAGGAGAAGGGGGCAACATAGTGCAGGCAGGGCCTTTGCTAGTGGCTCCCCCATGCCTCTCCCATGGGTGGGTTTGCTGGACAGGCGATGCAGCCCTGCAGGGGTGGGACACGTTGCTACCCACCCAGGATTCAGGTGCCCTTAGAAGCCCACAGTGGGGCTCCCACCTGGGACAGCAGGGTGCAATGCAGACAGGGGCTTGGCCTTGGATCAGGCAGGCCAAAGAGAGAGCTGAGCTTCCACCCACATTGCACCCAGTCTACCCAGGCTAAGCTGCGCAGAGCCCACAAGAGCTCGTGCCACCTCTCCCATGCACAGTGTCCAGCAGGGAGCCTGGGCACTTGCCTGGAACCGGGGTTGGGTGGACCACGCTTCAATGCCCGCTTTCCCTGCAGGGAGTCATGGGGGAGGATTTCCCTTCTGCTTTAACAGGAGCCCTCGTGCCTCCTGCACCTTCTTCTGATGTACTCTCAAGTTGGTCCACGCACCAATAGGTACCACTGCTGCCAGAACTGCCACTCCAACTCCAGCATCTGCACCTTGCAGAACAGCATCCACCGCATCTTCTCCTTGGCGGCACTTGGCAGCAGTGAGCGGCCCTGCAGGCTCAGTTCTGGCCTGCTAAGTCACATGGCATTAAGTCACCTTAAGGCATCTACATATGGGTTAAGACACCTGAACTAATTGAGCCTAAATTTGATACCTGCTTTATGCATCTATTAAATTTAGATGCAATTAGCCTAAAGTCACCATTTTTAAGGTGCATTAAGGCTGTACATGTGCAGACCTATGCCCTTAACATGCCTTAAAAATGGCTAATGTGCCTTAAAGAGTAAAATGGATGCTTATCTTGCTGGGATCCTATGACCCCAGCTGACTTCCTACCCTTTGGGCAGGGGGCTGGACTCGATGATCTCTCGAGGTCCCTTCCAGCCCTGATGTCTATGAAATCTATGAAATCACCATGTGTAGATGCACCCAGTGTGTTACAAAAGTAGATACATTAATGGACTTTCATGGACTTGAATAGGGTGCAAAGTCATCCTCCTCAAAGTGATCACAAACCTCAGCACACTCAGGCCATGTGAAGATGAAACGAGAGGCATGTGTGCATGACACTTTAAAATGGGCTAAATGCAGGGGAGGAGGGGGGTGCTGCTACTTTGGAGAGAAGCACCAGCCCCTCCACAGCCGAGGGCCCGCTCCACCTGCTGACAGCTCACCCTCCCCTCCCTGCCAGAGAGGCAGGTAAGTCAGTGGGGTGTGTGAATGACACAGGGGTTTAATCAGCCCTAAATTGAAGCAATGTTTTTTAAAATCCACCACTTCAATTTAAGGCCCCCATTTTGTTTACACATGCCCTCAGACTGATATGCAGAATCTTGCCTTCCCACAGCCCATGTCAGAACTACCTTTATTAAATTGTTAGATCTAGGAACTATGGCTATGGCTTGCCCTAGTACAGATGACTCAATGATAGAACCTTTTGGTTAAAACTAAGCTAAACGAAACTATCTAGATGTAGTTTAGTTTTCAACGATGCAAACTCATCTAAAACGCCTAAAACTGGTGCAGGGTAATGTGTGATACTATTTAACCACATAAATGACATTTTCGACACATACATTTTGACAACTGTCATATGTACAAGTGCCCCATGTAACTTTCCTGGTGCCTGCTCCTGTATTCCTGCTAATTTATCCAGTCCCTGAACTTTGTAATTCTGGCTTGACTTCATCTGACTTCCTGACATCCACTTCTGGAACCCCACTGGCTCAGTGTGTGAACCCTGGTTTGCCTTTGGCTTGCCTTGTGACTACAAATGCTGGTAACTCTGAAGGCTCTAACACCTCTGTGGACTCAGACAGCTTGTGCAGCCCAATTAATAACCTGGTGAGGCTGTGCCAGTATGAACCAGCTGCTGAGTCAAATCTTGGGGGCCAAACTGCTGGTTGTGCTGCAAAGTTTGCAGGCCCAAATCATGGCTTTGCAGGCCCAAAGCACCCACTACTACTATGTTCCCTCCTCCAGGCCTGGCTGTTCAACTGGCCCCTCTGGCAAGCTCTGAACATAAGATTCCCCTACTAGATAAATTCAATGAATATCCCCATATCTTCTGGGGGTTCATTAATAAATGATGCCTAGCTTTCTGGCTGTGCCCTCACACATACACCTTGAACACACTAGGGTGGGGCTGATAATCAGTACCCTGACTGAAGAGCCCTGCCCTGGGCCTCCCTGCTCTTGGAGTCCTCAAAGCCCCTGCTCAGCCAGCTCACCTTTATCAAGGTGATGGCTGGAATCTTTGGGGACCCACATCAGGCACATATGGTGGAACAGACCCTTCAAATGTGGAAGCAGAGCTGCCGCTCTGTGTCTAGTTATGCTGCAGAATGTAGGTGCCTAGCTACAGATACAGAATGGAAAGAGGCTGCTCAGCATTTTTACTTTTGCCAGAGGCTCCAGGGAGATATCAAAGATGAGTTGGCCTGGGTCAAGCTTCCAGCACCCCTGGATGGACTGATCAACCTTTGTATTTAAATTAATGTTTGCCTGCCAGAACATCAGCAGGAGAAGTAGGCCATGCCCTAGCCTCTAGGACTTGCCCAAAACGCTCTGTAAATGTCCGTGTGTTATCTTAGCCTGACGTCTATGCCTTGAGGAGTGGTCTTCAGTGTGCCCACAGTTAGGACCTGCCTTGATGTTACATATTAAAGAGGAGGGAGCCAAAAAAGGAGGTGTACACCCAATGGAAGGGAAGGGCCATCCAAGGAGGATCATACCTCCATTGCTCAAGATTGTAGGTGGGCTGTTAGGAAGGCTAAGGCAGAGATGGAACTGGGACTAGCTACCCAGATCAAGGATAACAAGAAGTCCTTTTTTAAATATATAGGGGGTAAAAAGAAGGTACTGAGTAATGTGGGGCTTCTGCAGGACATGGTTGGAAATCTGGTGGTTGCACCAGATGACAAAGCTAATCTCTTTAACAGATTCTTTGCTTCCATTTTTCTGAGCAGGGACAGGTACATTCGCCCCACTGGGATCCTGGATGGACCCAAGGGAGATGCAGCCAGGCTCAGGGTCAGTGAGGACCTAGTCAGGGAACTTCTTGTGGGACTAGACATGTTCACATCAGCAGGTCCTGATGATCTCCACCCCAGAGTGCTGAGGGAATTGGCAGAGGTGATTGCGGGACCCAGCACAGCTTTATGAGCATTTGTGGTGCTCTGGTGAGGTGCCAGAGGTCTGAAAGGGCCAATGTAGTCCCCATTTTCAAAAAAGGGAGGAAGGAGGACCCAGGAAACTATAGGCCAGTCAGTTTTACCTTGATCCTGGGTAAGCTTTTTGACAGAATTATCCTGGTGCATGTCCATGAGGGGTGATCAGGGGAGATTATGTTTAGGGGCAATCAACATGGGTTCATTACAGGCAGGTCCTGTCAGACCAACCTGGTTGCCTTCTATGACCAGGTCACAAAAACCTTGGACACAGGTGTCACGGTGGATGTAGTCTTTCTGGACTTTAGGAAGGCCTTTGACACTGTCTCTCACCCCATCCTCATTAAAAAAATTAGGCAACTGTGGTGTTGACGCCTACACAGTCAGATGGGTCGCAAATTGGCTGGAGGGCCTCACCCAGAGAGTGATGTAGACAGGTCATTCTTGACCTGGAGGGATGTGGGCAGTGGAGTTCCCCAGGGCTAAATCTTTGGGCCTGCACTGTTCAACATCTTCATCAGTGACTTGGATGAGGGAGTGAAAAGCACCTTGTGCAAATTCACAGATGACACTAAGTTGTGGGGAAAAGTGGGCACACTGGAGGAGAGGGACAGGCTACAACTAGACCTGGACAGGTTACAAGGATGGGCAGATGAGAATAGGATGGGTTTCAATACTGACAAGTGCAAGGTATTGCACCTGGGAAGGAAGAACCAGCAGCATACCTGCAGGCTGGGGAACTCCCTTCTTGTCAGCACAGAGGCAGAAAAGGATCTTGGAGTCATTATTGATTCCAAGATGAACATGGGCAACCAATGTGGGGACATGGTCAGGAAGGCTAACCGCACCTTTTCGTGCATCCATAGATGCATCACGAGTAGGTCCAAGGAGGTGATCCTCCCCCTCTATGTGACATTGGTCAGGCCACAGTTGGAGTTCTTTGTCCAGTTCTGGGTGCTGCACTTCAGGAGGAATGTGGATAGCATTGAGTGGGTCCAGAGGAGGGCCACTCGCATGATCAGG
>NW_017728906.1:152352907-152361162 GCF_001723895.1 Crocodylus porosus | reverse complement strand
GGCCCTACAAGGAGAGGCTACAGGACCTGAACCTGTTCAGCCTCCACAAGAGAAGGCTGAGAGGGGATCTGGTGGCCATCTACAAACTGGCCAAGGGGGACCAGCAAGCAATGGGAGAGTCCCTGTTCCCCCGAGCACTACTAACAGGAATAACAAGGAATAATGGCCATAAATTGACTGAGAGTAGATTCAGGCTAGACATCAGGAGGCACTACTTCACAGTCATGGGAGCAGGTGATGTGGTGCACGTTCCTACCCTGGGGGGGTCTTTAAAAAGATGGTAGACATTCACCTAGAATGTCCCCTGCATTCTTTCCTGCCCATGGCAGGGGGTCGGACTTAATCTGATTAGGTCCCTTCTTACCCCACCAACTATGAAACTATAAAACTATGAGGTTTCCCATTCTACTGCCATTAATTGTTTGGCAAAGCAGCATTCCTCGGGGCTCCACCTTCCCTTGCACCCTGTCCTAGCACCAACTGGATATCACTGGTCTTAATAAGGTTATTAAGGTCACAAATGCACCATTAGTATCCGCAAGTACTTGGTGCATACTCATAAGAAGCCCCACTTTAGTCCTCAGTGCTGTTGGACTACCTCTATTTGAAGTCCTGTTGCCAGTTTCACCCCTTATTAAATTAATAGTGGATCTACAATCTACATGTTTTTTGAAGGTTACTGGAGAATCTTTTCTCCTCATCTCAAACAACTCATGGTTAGCTGTCTTCCTTCCCTCCACAGGACAGTGAGGGCTCTTCGCTGCTCACCTGACTTGGGAGCAGGTCTGGGTCTCTTATCCATTGTCTCTCAAGTAAGCTCAACGCTCCCTTGAGTCTTTATATGCAGGAACTGAAGTCAGTTCTTCCCTTCTACCCCTGCCAGGGCATAGCTATATTGGTAGCTGGCTTTTTCTCCACTGTGCTTCCTTCTCTGGGTGCCCTCTCTGTAGGGGCCGGGAGCATCTTTATGATGTGCTCCAGCAAGCACCCTGCTCGCCAGACCTGTCCCCAAAAGGGTATTCCCAGCTTATTAGAGGGGAAACTGGCCGGCCCAGCCTTGATAGAGGAGCATGGATTGGATCAACTGCCTATTCCTCAACCAGCCCCTCCCACCTGTACCAGAATCTCAATCACCCCTTTGCTAGGTCCTCTCTGCCTGGAGCACTCCAACCATGGCTAACATCCCCCAGCTGGCCTTCCTGGACATGAAGGCATCAGGGAATTTAATGGACTCAGTATTTGCTACAGAGCAACAGATTCTAGTTCAGCCAAAACAAACTCTTAGTGCAGGAGAGTTGGTGGATAGATCCAGCCTCTCCTCAGGCCCCGTCATCCAGGAAATGGTCCCCCTGGAGGTATGGATAGGCAAACACCTGGAGCTCCTTTGGCTTAATCTGTGAGTAGCTGTGACAGGAGTATTTCTATTGGAGCCTCTTTATTGGTGACTGTGCCCTCCTGTTATGGGCCAACCACCTGCTTACTCGCCTGCCACACCTTGATCTTAATTGATTAATTAATTGATGTAATTAGCAGGAGGCTGCCCATTTCTACGTGTCTTGATGACAGGGGGTCCTATCTGCAGCTCCTTTTCCTTCCCTACACCGCAGCGCAAGCCTCGCAGATGACACTGACGTCGTTTGGTCTGGGGCCTTGTTGTGATTTGGCCCTTCCATCGTCTTCCCCTTGGGCTTTCCACTGCCGTATCTCATTCCGTGCCCTCCTGGTGCTCTACTGTCCCCTCTCTGTGAGGCCCCTTGCTGTCCCCCCCGCTCTGGGGCCTCTCACTCCTCGCAGCCCTCTCTCCGGGGCTGGGGTCAGTGCACCCCAAAATGCCATGCGTTCTCTGGCTCCATGGTCCCCACAGCCTCCTGCAACCCCTAATAGCCTCACCTGGTCCTCTGGTTGTAAACAGCGAACACAAAAACACAAAGCCCCTGGGCTATAACATAAAAACCTAAACCGTCCGGTCAAAACCACATTCAATCCCTACCAGGGGAATACTCCAACCTGTAGAAGCAGTCAGGGGCTGCTCCCCGCTGTCTGCATGGGCCAAGCTCCTCCTCCCTTGGCCGCCAGCAGGGGACTACCCTCCTGGCCTCAATCCTGGGGTTTATATGTGTCAGGCCCTGCCCCTTCCTGTCAGCTGACTCCCCAGCAGTTGTCCTAGCAACCAGCACCTGTGACTCTGGCTGCCCTGGTAACTAGCAGCTAGGCTTCCCCCTTCTTGCCGCTAGAGGTCTCTCCCGAGCTGAGTGCCCTGCGACAGTAGCTATAGCAGGCTCATGGCCACAGGGGTGGCTGTGTAATTCCCTGGTGGCTGGTTAGCCCCTGCCTGGCTCAGGCTCAACTGGAGCCCTCCCCTGGTCTACCATGCCTTGTTCTTATTGAAGGCTGTGTAAGGGAGGCTGCCTGAGGGCTCAGGGTGAGCCTGAGCCTATCTCAATCACCCTGATCCCTGCTTTCATGTGCAGGTCCTGGGACTCTACCAGAAATGGTGGGGAGCCCCATCCCTTGCTTCCTGGCAGAGTCCTGTGAACTGCATGTAGTGGAAGGGAGAAGGGAAAGCAGCCAGCTCCATTGCATGGGGCTTCCCCCCGGTGGTGTGTAAATCCTGGGAGCTGCATGTGAGCCCCATGTGATACAGGTGGGCCAGCCTGGCTCTGCTTGACACCATGTGCAGCTTCTGAAACTGACTGTAGCTGTGTACTGCCAGGTGGCTGTGCCTGCATGGAGCATGAGCATCTAGGGGACCTGCTGATGCTACTGGTGGTAGTGAGGGCTGTGCACCATGGGGAGGGATATGTGGGGTCTCCCCACACCCCCGTACCCTCCTTCACACCCCACAATCCACCTACACCCTTCCCATATGCCCCTCCCACACCCTCCACACATATACACCCCCTACCCCCCACTCACACAACCATATCTCCTCACAATTCCCATACTCGACCATACACCCCCCAACCACATTCCACACATGCCTCCCCACACACACACACACAAATATAAGAGTAAGACTTTATTTTTGAATTATTATGCAATCACCTCTATATATGCTACACAAACACACATAAATCAGGACAAAAATATTTTTTGAAATAAAATTAAAATACGTTATAGTAGAAGTTTAACTTTTAGCATATATATGATTTGTTCTTTTTCAAGTTGGCAGCCCCCACTGCCTTCCCCAAAGGAGTATTTCTGGGGACAAGGAGAAGAACTTTTGATGGCAAAGGTTAGGGGCTTAGGGGGGTGGACTTCCAGTCCCAAGATGGCAACCAGGAGGTGTGACACCTGTCAAGGTGCAGGACTATCATTAGCTGCCAAAATAATTGCCCACTCCTGTTGTAGCTCCCACTAGTTTGGCATGTGAACCCTAGCTTGACTTCAGCTGGTAACACCCCTGGGTCTAATGATTAGGCCTAATGCCTCTGTGGACCCTGACAGATCGTATGGCAGGCAAAGTACTATCTGTTATAGCCCCTAAAATAAGTCTGCCTCTAGAAGGCCATATGCAATCTCATACATATGGCTAGTCCCTTTGTTTGGAAAAGTTAAGTAATTCAGCCCAGTGTCCTGTTGAGGTGCTGTCACTCTCATGTCATCACCTCATTTAATCCAATACAATTACAGTTGTGCTGGAGAGGGATCCTTTATTTCCTTTATTTTCTTTGGTTATGCTTACCTTGCAATCTACTAACCTCAACTCAGCTGCTGTTGACCACTGTAGCTGAATGACTGAGAACTGCACGCATCCTACTATCATCCCCTCTCTTTCCTTTCTATCCTTTTGCTGACTCCTTTGTCTCATTCACCTGTTGAGTCTTATCTTTTGGAGCATGAGCTCTTGGAGACAGAGACTGCTATCTTCTGTGTTTTGTACGGTGCCTAGCATGGTACTACCAGCACTACTGAGTCTCACCCTAGTACTACTGCAACATACAAGCTAACCAAACAATTATAATCTGTTTCACAAAGCAATACCTCTCTGATGTAAAGGCTCCTCATTTCATATATTATTCAGTGAAAAAACCCCACCAACCAGAATATCATTTTCATGCAGGACTACCAAGCCTGATCACTATCAAGATTAAAACCATGGCTCAGATCCTTGCCTGAGGCCATGGAGAACACGGTGCATCTTCAGAAGGTACATGTGTGCAGAGGTAAGACAGATATGTGCTAGTTTTTCTCAGTAGCAAAACAGTAGAGCAGTTTGGAGACTGCTTGTATTGTGCTTGCTGACAAAAGCCCCACAGGTCAACAAGGTAGGTGACATACCTTCTATGCTGATTGAAGAGGAAGAATTTTGTGTGGGCTGCTACCCCAGATTTATGGTACTGGTGGGGAATACCCAGCTCTCCTGGCTTTAGGACTGCTTTGTGTCAATGACTGGTGGAAAAAGCCCCATCTCTGTTATCAACATTTGGCGCAACTATAATTTTACTAAAAGCCATCTACCTTTCCACCATTAATGCTATTTTATTTGATGTTTTTAATTTCCCTCAGCCTAGGCAATGAAACTAGGTTGTTCCTTTCATAACATTATACAGTATATATTAAGAAGGAATTTAGCCTGGTTACCTTCAATTTGTGGTTCCCATGCATGAGTAAACATGGTTAAATTTGGGTTCACACAACACCTCCCAGACATGTTTAAACAACAAAACTTCTTTTCATTACATGCTTTAAAAAAATCAGGAAAACATCATTATTTATATCAGATAGCATACACCTGTAATTTTCTTTGTACCAAGATCCAAAGGATGCTGTCGGTTTAGGTTCTTTCTAGAGACATAAATGATTTGTTTGATCACTCAAGAAGCAAAGGATACAGTGCCCAATGCATTGTGAATGCATATCAAGAACAGCTTCTGTCTCATCTCAGGTTAGCTATATTTACAGAGCTGATAAAGAACCATGTTGCTGTATTTTGGACTTTATATATATTGATAGAGCTACTAGCAAAGTAACAGTAAGACACAGAAGGCTTGAGATAAATAACTTTTTCTCTTGTTCCATCAAATTTGTGATTAAAGTCTGCATGAATTAACAGTGCAGTACTTCTACAAGTGCAGGAGTTGTAGGGCTAAATTCAAAAAATAGCCTGCGGTTTGTCTACATCCTGTTTGAGGTACCTTAGTTCAAAATTAAAGTCGAAAAAAAGATTCCTGCTAAGAGGCCACCTGACACTGGAGTCACTTCAGCTCACCTTTTTATTTCACCTGAAATTTCTCTGGTGGTTTGCTGTTTTTCTTCTGTGAATGACCAGAACTGTCCCACTCTAAGTGGGTAGGTGCTTAACTTCCACCTAAGCTAGGAGGAGGGACCAGAACCCACAGTTTTCCCTTCCCAGCAGAATGCTCTAAAAATGACCCTACTTGTTCTCTCTGGCTTTACGCATGCTTTGCTGCCCAGTGGCCTACCTTCAAAAAAAGGACAAAGCATGTCCTTACCCTGCTCAGCCTATAGCTGTTAGCTAGGGCACTCTTTGGAGGAGGGAGATGTGGGTTATAACTACCTGAGGCTGAGGAAGAAGTGAGCCTGTCTCTCCTTCTTCCTAGTTAAGTGCTATAACCAGTTGGCTGTTAGAGGAAAGACAGGCTATTTTTAAAAGACAGTAAGGAACTCTGGTCAGTTCTTTGAAAGTGCAGCTGAGGGTACCTATCCCCAGACAAGTACTCTGAGCTCCGGATGGCAAGTGAATGGAGCTACTTATCTGTAGCCCTGTGGAAAGTACCTCTGCTCCTGTGAGGGACTGGATTTCAGATTCTCCCCTGTCTTCAGCAGTTCTTTTGGATTAGCTTCTGAGAGCTCCACATTATGCACAGCTTTAGGAAGCTCCCTGCTCAGATTGCCACCTATTTTGAATCCTTTTTCATAGACTCATATAAAAGCAGGGCTGGAAAGGACCTCTGGATGTTGACTAGTCCAATCACCTGCCCAAAGCTGGGTCACCCTTATCCAAACCATCCCAAACAAATTTTTGTCTAATCTATTACTAAAATTACTTGGTCAACCCTGTCACACAACCTGAGTATCTACACAGGGTTCTAGATTCTACTCTGGGAACCTGGTGCCCAGCTGATTTCTTTTTGGATTTGGCCTTGAGAAGCAGCAGAGACCCAGCTGCCCAGGTCATTTTGATTAGGAGAAAAGTCTTTGGGGAGTGTTTTGATCTTCTATTCATGATGAAATTTCACTAGAACAGAAGGCTGAACTAGAAGGGTTTTCTTTCACTTAATATGATACAGTTGTGAATTACCAATGGGGGGCAATTACCTTCTCCCTTTATTTATTTAATTCAAGTGTCTCAGAGACCAAAACAAAGTGACACTGTTCCAGCAGGAGCTCAAGCTATATCTGTGTCTCAAGAATTCTTCCTAGATCACCTCATGTTTCTAGGGAACACACATGCTACACTGTTGTTTCATTTCTTACAGTCTGCAGTGTGGCCAACTCATGATTTTTAGTGTTGTTCTTACAGTCTACATTTCGGGAATGTGAAATATGTAGCTCTTTCTTTTATATATATACATATATAGCTCTTTCTTTTTAATATGTATTTAATATATTTAAATATATATATAAAAGAGCTATATTTTCACATTCCCAAAGCGTAGACTTTAAGAACAATGTCAAAAATCATGAGATTTGGCAATACTGAATCTGCTTCCTGCAGTGCACCTGACCAGCTTTGCATGTGGGTGGGAAGAGATGGTGGCAAAGCCATACCCCTGCTTCCTCTTATCTTCTTTGGAGTAACCTGAGTCAGGGACTATGAATGATGCAGTACTTGGACTATCCTGTACATAAGAATTGCTATTGCATCCTAATTACACAGGAATGCAGTGCCCTCCAGGCCTGCTGGATCATACCAGGAGCAAGGTACCATGAGAAGGTGAAGATTGAAAACCAGGTAACCCCATACTCTGATTCCATTAAAAAGTAACTGACCCTACCAGCAATCTTCAAACCATCGAGAGGTAGGCAGCTGGGATGTGGAAGCTAAAAAGGACAGCTTGGTGGACCTCCTTGGAGAGAATAAGACCAGGAAACAATGACTGAGCTAGTCAGCCATCACCACCACCTCTCCCTCTTCTTCTCTTCCATGCAAACAAAGCCAGTTTGTCAAAGGCTGTACAAACACTCATCATGGATCGGGACTCTCAGGTTACTCTCTAGATTTTCTGCTTAGTTACTTCCTTCACCTACTTTATTGAAAAAAGATCTCCATAGTAACCCCTTCACAGTGGGCTGCCTCACACACTGTCCCGTTGAAAAAGTTTTAAGTTCAGAGTTGCCTGAATTCCAGAAAGAGGCATTTGACTCCTGACATTAACTTGCTTATCCCTGCTCTTCCCCCACCACACCCAATGCTGGTGAATTGAGTCTGCCTCAAATATAGATCAAAGAGACAACAAGCTCAGTCACATGTTATTAGTTATATTGCCTAGATGAGAGTTGGGACCCCAGCCTGTGAGAGAGCTTGGATTTGGATCCAATTCTAGATCCAAATGTGGCTGCTCAAGGTTATCTCTGAAATTGACTAAAGAACTAGTGACGCCTTCATGCCTTCTTTCCAGCTGCCCTTGTGCCATTCAACCCCCTTGTCAATCAGTTTGCACAGACACTATCCTATTTTTTCAGTGAACTGTCTAGTGATGATGACTAAGCAGGTAACTTGCCTGTGATCTGTTTACCAATGTTGTTTAAAAACAAGCCATCCCAAATTCCACATTATAAAGCCACCAAATTGCAAATGTACCTAATATGAAACCTTTGTTCCTATTACTGCCTTCTGTTCCATCACAGTCTTCTCATAGTTTCAGAGTTAGTAGGGTCAGAAGGGACCTGAGCACATCATCAAGTCTGACCCCCTGCTGTGGCAGTAAAGAGTACTGGGGTCAAATGACCCCAGCAAGGTGACTGTCTAGCCTCCTCTTAAAAGACCCCCAGGGTAGGAGCCAGCACCACTTTTCTTGGAAGTCGGTTCCAGATCCTAGCCGGCCTGACAGTGAAGTAGCACCTCCTAACGTCTAATCTGAATTTACCCTCTGCCAGCTTGTGAGTGTTATTTCTAGACACTCCTGGTAGTGCTCGGGGGAACAGGAACTCCCCTAATGCCTGCTGGTTCCCCCTGACTAGTTTGTAACGACCACTAGATCCCCCCTCAGCCTTCTCTTTTGGAGGCTGAACAGGTTCAGGTCCCGCAGCCTCTCCTCGTAGGGCCTGCCCTGCTGCCCCCTGATCAT
>NW_017728906.1:152321902-152352807 GCF_001723895.1 Crocodylus porosus | reverse complement strand
TTGAAGTCTGCCCTCCTGAAATCTAGGGCTGCTGCCTTGCTGCAGGCCTTTGCCACCTTGCGCTGGATGGTGAATTCCAGCAGGTGATGATCACTGTCGCCCAAGTGGTCGAGCACCTGCAGCCCCCTCACCAGGTTGTTACCCGTGGCCAGCACCAGGTCCAACAAGGCATCTCCCCTGGTGGGGCTGTGCACCTACTGGGTTAGATGGAGGTCCTGCATTCTGGCTAGGAACCTATGTGAGTGGTCAGACCTGGCTGACTGCTCTTCCCAGCAGACATCTGGAAAGTTCACATCACCCATGATGACCATGTCCTTTGACCTAACTACCCCCATGAGCTGACTTAAGAATTCCTGGTCTAGCTCTTCCCCTTGGTTGGGTGGTCTGCAGTAGACCCCCACCGTTAAGTCTCTTTCCCCCCGACTGCCTTGTATTCTAACCCAGAGCACTTCAGTGTGCCCCTCCTCTCACTCTGTGCTACTTGATGAGGATGTGTATTCCTCCTTAATGTAGAACGCCACACCCCGACCTTTCCTCCCTGTCCTGTCCCTCCTGTACAGCCCTTGATATTCACTGCCCAGTCATGTGTTGGGTCCCACCGCATTTCAGTGAGTCCCACTATGTCTGGGTTGGTGTCAGCTAGCAGGAGGGTAAGTTCCTCTTGCTTGTTTCCCATACTATGAGTGTTTGTATAGAGGCATTTGAGGCCTCCTGAGGATGTGTGCACTGGCCCCCTAATCTCAGCATTGTCCTGGCCTCTGTTGCTTACCTGTGTATACGTTCCACTCATTGGTCTAGGCTGGGCTGTACTTGTGGGCGCTGCTTGGTTTAGCTATCCAAGGCTTCCTCTGCCCTCGTCTTCCCTTTCCCCCGACGAGCCTAGTTTAAAGCCCGCTGGAAGAGATCCGCCAACCTAGAAGAGAACACACCTTTAGGGGAAAGGTGGAGCCCATCCCATCCAAGCATGTCTCTCATTGTGATGTGTGGGTCATTCTCCTTCTTTGTATTCTGTAGCCATTCATCTGTAGCATCCAGATACTGGTTAGATTGTAAGCTCTTCAGTGCAGGATCATAAATTGTACATTACATTTGTACAGCACCCAAAACAGGGGACCACTGATGCAGAATGCTTTCTCTGGAGGCTGTTGTAATATGACCTGTTATTAACAATAATAGATTCAATGAGCTCTAGATGTTGCCTTATGTGGTTTAATAGCATCTTCCTTGATTTGCACCAAAATACAGTCTGGCAAGACAAGCAGATTCAATTTATTTACATAGCATCAATATGAATCTCAGTGATAGCTGTTTATTCATAACCAGTTAGCCTGTGATCTCATTTCTGGGCTATCTCCTGTGGATATCATTGTCAGAAATAACATTACACAGCTCTGATGCATCAGCATCGTCTGTCATGTCATTCCACATCAGGAGCTAGGTTGTGATCTGCCTCTGTGTAGGCAGGGAACCCCTGCAAGAAGCCAGTCCTCCTCACAGGCCCCTGTAGGTGCTGATGTCAACAGACATTCTGTGAGCAGGGAGTGTTTCACCCCCTTTCCCCAACCTCCCATGTCCCATTTCTCCTGCTTGCTCTGTGTTTGATCAATATGGTGTGTCTTATAATAAAAAATATTTTGACTATGGAGGCATGGATTTTCCCCCACTTCATACAGCACCAAGCACAGTAAGGCCCAGATCTGTCTGAAGCTTCTAGGAAATAGAGTAATAAAAACGATAAATGACAGCGAGGATGAACATGAAAGGGAATGGAAAGGGTGCAGACTACTGCAGATTAGCTTTCAGTTACCATGGGGTAAGAGCATGCATGCAATGTAGGTACTGCAGACCAGCTGATGGTCTACAAATGCCAAACTCCAATAACATGATCCCCAACCTCAGCACCATGTTCATGTGTAAGAACACTTCAGTGGATAAAAAATGGAGATAATATGTATCTAGCTTTCTCAAGCATATCAGTACCTATGTTGAACAAAAGGCAATAGGTAGATGCCACCTACTATAGTTTCATATGCATTCATAAACTATTTTTTTTGCATATTTTACTTGTGGAATCCATTGCCACTGGACATGGTGGAGGCAGATGGCATAGCCAGGTTCAAAAAGGAACTTGATAAATTTATGGATGATCGATTTTTTAATGGCTATTGAACAGAATGGTTTCCTCTGGCATCTCTAGACCAATAAATGGTGTATGTCAGGGAGGGTATTGAATAGGGGATAGATTACTCTAGAGCAAGGGTGGGCAGTTATTTGGGCTGGAGGGTCACTTAGGGAGTTTTGGAGAGCTATTGCAGGCTGGGTCAGCACCTCCCCCCATCCCGTGCCATATCAGCACCCCACTGGTCTGCAACAGCTCACCAAAACTTCCTAAGTAGTAGATTATTAGACCGGTCTAGGGGTGCTGGACACAGTGGGCAGGCAGGATCTCCATGGAGATCAGCCTGAGACCCCTGCGGGCAAGGTGTGCTCAGCCAGGCAGATAGGATGAGGCCACAGGTGGGTGGGGAACATCATCCAGGAGCAGGGTAGATGGGTAGGGCCAGGGCTAGGATTATGGGGTGGTGACAGCATGGGACCAGGCTGCAGGGCAGAGCTGCAATCCACTTCCTGCATGGCCCTGCACCGTCTCTGCCCTGCAGTCTTGGCCCCAGCCCTGCCCACCTGTTCCGCTCTCAGACACCACTCCCTGCACACCCGTGGCCCCATCCCATCTGCCCAACTGAGTGTGCCCTGCCTGTGGGGGTTCTGGGCTGGTCTCCATGTAGGCTCTGCCTGCCTGCCTGCCCCATCTGGTGCCCCCAGCAGTGGGTGTGGGGTGGATGGGCCAGAGTGCCTTGGCACTGGGGCTGGGTCCAGTTGTGGAGAGGAGCTGGGGCTGCCGGGAAATGGAGTCCAGCTGCCACGTTGCTCTAGTCCCACTGCATGCCTGGGGGCGGCAGAACCAGCTGTGCACACCAAGTCCTGGGCTGCCTCCTGCACCTGACCTGAGCGGTGCTTAGGGATCTGCCACAGGCTGGATGAAATCCCTTGCCAGGCTAGATTCAGCTTGCAGGCCGTATTTTGTCCACCTCTACTCTAAAGATATCCAGTTTGGTTCTCTCCCTATGAAGCATCCACTTTTGCCAGTGTTGGAGAGAGGATTTTGGGCTAGATGAACTATTGGTGTGAGGCCCAGTATAGCACTTCTTATGTTCTTATTTCCTGTACACCAAAGCCTCAGCTCTTCTCTACCTGATGCCATTGGTTCTTAGTCTATATTTTATTTTTAATTTAATGTAAACTTCCTGGGGTGTAAAATGCTTTTCAATTCCCTTTTTTCATTAATGTAATATATATATTTAAAAGCTAAGGAATGACTATTAATTTAGGCTGTACATTTAAAAGAAGGGGTTTCAGCATCAGAGAACTGAGGTTCTGCAACAGTCTTCAATATAAATAGTACAGGTAAGAAACCAAACTGGTTTTAAGATCAAGGTTGGAAAGTTTGTGAAAGGGAAGTTTTGATGTGGTTTCCCATGAGAACCAGAAGGTCTTTTTGAATTGCTTCCTTCCCGTGCTTTTGTACCTTTCTTTCAGCTTGTCATACTTTAATATTCTACCTGCATTTGGTCATTTTTCCATCTTTAGCAACTTTTCTGTCAAAAGATTTCACTCCCAGTGTGCCCCTGATTCCACAGACAGCTAATGTGAATGAATCTGGCCAGGATTCTATCTGAACTAGTGATGTAACTGTTCATGTAAGTGTAGCTTTTCTACATCTACTTTAATGTGAGAGGAAAATAGGATTCAATGTGGACAGATAAAATGATCTTGTTTTGTACATAGGCTCCGAAAGATGCCTATGTACAAAAGTGAGAGTGTGTCTGACCATGTGTATATCTGAGCCCCATTGTCCAGCTTCACAGTAGAGGCTAATGACACAACCACATCCTTCACACCCACAGACTATATACATCTGAGTAAATTTACCCCCTGGGGCTCTTCAGATTCTGTAAAGATAAACATGTACATACTTTAGCAGGATTGGAACAATTATATATTAGCATGATTGGAACTATTGTCCTCAACATTCCTAGAGCCCTGAAAACTTTCAAGTCTGTCAGAATAATCTCCTTCAGCTAAATTGCTCCCGAATCTTCCTTTTTCAGAAGCCTGCTAATCAGGAAGAACTAAGAAACATTTCATTTTCTGCAGAAACATTGCCTTTCTTCTTCTGTCTCTCTATGGTGTCACATGGCTCTTTGCACTTCTAGAGGTTCAAAGGACATCATCCCATTCAAAAACTCATAGGATCCACCTGTGATTGGCTGCCAATCTGACAGCCCCTCTCTTCACTTTCCTGCTTGCTTTCTTCAAACAAGGTGACTCAACACTTCAAAACTTAAGCTTCCCTTTCACATCAAATGCATCTAATTTTCATGCCTATTTGAACTTATCAAAATAAAGTACATTGCCTTGACAAAAAAGTGGTGGAAAGTTGCATCTCAGAAATGACAAGGATGGCTAAAACAAATGTAAGTCAATGAACCGTGAGAGAAGGACATCACATAAATCACTCTTTTCCTCTGCTTCTATTAGGGCTTTGCTTTGTAAATGTCGTGCTAAGTAGTTCAGTGACTAAGTTTCAGCTGCAACCACATGACTTCTCTGTTAGCAAAAGGCTTCTCTTTCTGTTTCTGCATATGAATAGCAATCAGAAAGTCACCCTGGGCTAAATTGCATGTATATTTCTAATGTGAAGCCATGAACTCTGCTACCAAGGAGAAGAAATCATTACCTACGTCAATTCCCTGAAACAAGGGGGTGGGAAGGGAGGAACATCAACATCACAGCATATCCTGACGTGTGTCTTGTGAATGAAACATCTAACCTAGATTTAACAAAGGTGCAGAATGGGTCAGAACAATTTAGGACTCCCAGTTCACCATATGTAAGCGAGCCATTTTTTTTCAGGAGAGATACATTTTGAGTGATTAAAGACATATATAAGTCATTGCCAAGTTTGTGGAGTCATGGAAGAGTAATGGATTCCTTGCTGTGCTCTGCTGCACATCCCTGCCACAGCTGGCTAGTCTGAACCTGGGCAGCAGGGGGTAGGAAGTCAGATCAGAAGTTTTTCAGTGACCTGACCTCCTGGAAGCCAACTGGCATGAGCTTTGCTTTCCTGGAAAGGTGGGAACATTGAGTTTTTAGCTGTGCCATGTTTACCTACTGTGCAGCTAAAGAGGCCCCTGTTCTACCTTACATATATTATGCAATTAGCTGGTTAATTGCACAATAAATTTAGATGGGCCACACATGCAAAGTATGACCATCCACAAGAGCAAAGTAATTATCACACAATTAACAGGTTAATCAATCAGTAAGTTAAGACCAGTCAAATGTGCAAAATAATTATCACATGATAAAAATGACTTGCCAGCTATAAAAAGAGCCAACCAGGTATAAAGTTAGTGTTTGAAAAACTATAACAAGCTCCCAATTGTGGAAGTCCAGTGAAAAATAATGCTGAAGGACAACTGGCACAGATTCATAGCAGGTAGATCCTGGCTGACCAACCTTGTTTATTTTTATGGTCAGGTCACACCAAATGCTTAGACGAAGGAATCAAAGTAGATTTAAAAAATGCCTTTGATACAGTGTCTCATCCCATTTTTATAAACAAACTAGGTGGCTATGATGTAGATGATTACATGGTCAGGTGGGTGGCAAATTGGCTTATGAGATGCACTCAGGGAGTGGTGGTGGATGCGTCGGTATCGACCTGGAAAGCTGTGAGCAGTGGAGTCCCCCAAGGTGCTGTTCAATATCTTCATCAGTGACTTGGATGAGGGTGTGGAGAGCGCTCTGTCCAAATTTGCAGACAGCACCAAATTATGGGGCAAGTACATGCATGGGGGGCGGGGCAGGGCAGGGGATGTGCAAAGTAATTCAGGTAGATTTAGACAGGTTGGAAAAGTGGGAAGAAAAGAATAGGATGCAGTTTAACAAAGATAAGTGCAAAGTGCTGCACCCAGCCAGAAAGAATCAACAACACACTTACAGACTGGGGGATGACTTTCTAAGCAGCAAAGCAGTGGGAAGTGTTCTCGGAGTCATAGTTGACTCCAGGATGAACATGAGTCACCAGTGTGACAAAGTGATAGATAAAGCTAATCACACTGTTATGCATTAGCAGGTGCATCACAAGTAGATCTAAGGAGGTGAAACTTCCTCTCTATGTGGCATTGGTGAAGCCACAGCTGGAGTACTGTGTCCAGTTTTGGGTGCTGCCCTTCAAGAAGGATGTGGATAACCTTGAGAGGACCCAGAGTAGGGCCACTTGTATGGTTAAGGGCCTACAGGTAAGGTCCTACAAGAAGAGATTGAGGGACCTGGATCTCTTCAGCCTCTGCCAGAGAAGGATGAGAAGTGAACTTGTGGTCTATAAATACATCAGGTTGGGGAGCAGGGAGGCAGCAAAGAATAGGAGATACGGTGTTTACCAGAGCGCCTCTTGGGGTAACTAGAAACAATGGCCACAAACTGACAGAAAGCAGATTTAAATTAGACATCAGAAAGAACTTCTTCACGGTAAGGGTGACCAGAATCTGGAATAGGCTCCCAGAGGAAGTGGCACTCTCCCTTACCTTGAAGGTCTTTAAGAGGAGATGGGACAAGCTCCTGGCTGGGGTCATCTGACCCCAGTACTCTTTCCTGCCTGCCCTTTCCTGGGGCAGGAGGTCGGACTTGATGATCTACTGAGGTTCCTTCTGACCCTAAATGTCTATTAAAGCTATGAAATCGATGAAACAACTCTACAGCTGGTTTCTATCTAGCTTTAATTTGAACATGTAGCAGGGCCCAGAGTTGCTTTTAGGTTAGTGGGAGGCATGTCCACATGTTTTCCTCTGTAGCTGGATACAAGGCCCTCTGTGACACAAGGAATTCTCAGTATCACTTCGTGGTGACATAGAATTCATACTCTACCCCTGAAGAAGCTGAAGTGGTAAGTGAAGAGATTCCTAGAAATATATGTCTGTGTTGATAAAGCATCAAGAAGGCTTAGCACAGGTTACCCATAGCTTTCAATCCTCATGACAGACAAAGAGATGTCCCTTTCATTTTTTCCCTCCACATTAGCACTCATTTTAAGGCATCAATCTCTAATGCTTTGTTGTATGTGAAGTAATAAATGACTTTAGTAATTGACTTCAGTAACTGAGCTCTTGCTTTGCTTTAGGGTTTAATTTAACAGCCATTAATTGCTTTGTGTACAAGAAGAGATTTTCACTTAACAGGAATGGCAAATAGTTTGCAGTTTAAGACATTTTTGTAGGATTCTGGTTAATGGGATTTTTATCAGAAACATCACAGACTTCTATTTAAATAATAAGGAATTATAATGCAGGTCTGAGTATAAAGTTACTAAATGACAATCTTTCACTATTCCACTATTCGTGTTTCACTCAAATAGCACCGGCTGAGCTAGAGTAATACAGCAGAGCTGGGTGAGAAAATTAAAGAAAAAACTTTGAGAAGTCATTAAGGCTTGGAAACCAGAACTCTTATGGCTTCCTTGCAGTATGTAGCTATACTGACAGTTTCCCTCAGCCAGGCACTCTCTTTGTTTCCATCTAGTTCGTTCTCTGCTGCCAGTTCCTTTCTGCGTCATCAAAGGGAGTCCAAAACAATCAGATATAGGCTGTTACCCTGAGGTAGAACTTGAAAAGGAATGAACTTTGTGGGCCCATTTGGACCTCGTCAAATAGTCCTGTCTGCAGCACTGAGCTGTCCCAGTGTCTCACCCTCCCAAACTAATACATTTGTAGGCTAATGATCCACTCCTGAAAGAGGAGCCAAGTGAAACACCTAAGGTGGGGCTCCCCCGACCATGTCTCATGGTGAGCAACATTTCTTGCAGCCACATGAAATTTTGCTTTCCACAGGTAGATATTTCCTCAAGTTAACAAGGAAAGCAGGGTGTGATACTGCTTACCACATGTTACTTGCTTATGGGCCAGTAAAGATGGAGGACTGTTAATCATAAAGACTGCTCAGTGAAGGAGGCATGGGGAGAAATCATCTTACTCTGGAAAGCAGCAATTCTAGATTGAGAAGCCAGGACCAGAGTCCTTTAGGCCAAGCAACTGACTCCTTTATGACTTTGATGCTGATACAAGCTCAATTATTTTTAAAGCCAATATACATAAAGACTCTTGTGAGGACCTGGCAGACCTTGAAGCTGATTTCTATAAAGCAGGCATTAAGATATTGGCCCCTAGTGCACTCCAGTCAGAAAGGACAGGCAGGGGAGAAGAGAAAGAGGAGTTGCACTTTATGTAAAGGAACCATATAATTGCTCAGAGCTCTAGTATGAAGCTGGAGATAGGCTTGTTGAGAGTCTCGAGGTTAGGGTCAGAAGAGAAATCAACAAGGGTTATGTTGTGATGGGGGTCTGCTATAGACCAGGAGGAAGTGGTGGATGAGGCTTTCTTCAAACAGCTAGCAGAAGTTTCCCTATCATAGACTCTGATTCTCATGGGATTTCAATCACCCTGACATCTGCTGGGAGGGCAATACAGCAGTGCACAGGCAATCCAAGAAGTTTTTGGAGAATACTGGGGGCAACTTCCTGATGCAAGTGCTGGAGCAGCCAACTAGGAGCCATGCTCTTTTTGACTTGCTGCTAACAAACAGGATAGAATTAGTGGGGAATGTAGTAGTGGATGGTAATTTGGGAAGCAGTGACCATGAGATGATTGAGTTCAGGATCCTGGGGAAAGGAAGAATGGAGAGAAGTAGAATAAGGACCCTGGAGTTCAGAAAAGCAGACTTTGACTTACTCAGGAAACTCATGGGCAGGATCCCCTGTGAAACCTGTCTGAGGGGGAGAGGAGTCCAGGAGAGCTGGCTGTACTTCAAGGAAGCCTTACTGAGAGTGCAGGAATAAACCATCCCGATGTGCAAGTATGGCAGAAGACCATCTTGGCTTAGCAGGGAACTCTTCAGTAAACTAAATCACAAAAAAGAAGCTTATAAGAAGTGGAAACTTGGACAAATAACTAGGGAAGAATATAAGAGCATTACTTAGGCATGCAGGAATGAAGTCAGGAAGGCCAAAGCACAACTGGGGTTACAGCTAGCAAGGGATGGGAAGGGTAACAAGAAGGGTTTCTACAAGTATGCCAGTAGCAAGAGAAGGATCAGGGAAAGTATGGGTCCCTTAGTGAATGAGGGAGGCAACCTTGTGACAGGGGATGCAGAAAAGGCTGAAGTGCTCAATTACTTTTTTGCCTGTCTTCACAGGCAAGGTCAGCTCCCAGACTACTGCATGGGCAGCACAGTTTGAGGAGGAGGTGAGCAGCACTCATTGGTGAAAGAACAGGTTAGGGACCACTTAGAAAAGCTGGACATATACAAGTCCATGGGGCCAGATGGGATGCACCCAAGGATGCTGAGGGAGTTGGCTGATGTGACTGCAGAACTGCTGGCCATCATTTTTGAAAACTCATGGCGGTCAGGGGAGGTCCCAGATGATTGGAAAAGGGCAAATATAGTACCCATCTTTAAGAAAGGGAAGAAGGAGGATCCAGGGAACTACAGAGCAGTCAGCCTCACCACAGTCCCCAGAAAAATCATGCAGGTCCTTGAAGAATCTGTTTCTAAGCACTTGGAGGAGAAGAAAGTGAATAGGGACAGTCACCATGGATTCACCAGGGGCAAGTCCCCAACCTGATTGCCTTCTATGATGAGATGATAGGACCTGTAGTTGTAGGGAGACCAGTGGATGTGGTGTACCTTGATTTTAGCAGGGCTTTTGACAGTATCCCACAACATTCTTCCAGGCAAGCTAAGGAAGTATGGGCTGGATGAATGGACTGCAAGGTAGATAGAAAACTGGCTGGAGCAGCAGTAGAGAGTAGTAATCAATGGATCAATGTCTAGTTGGCAGCTGGTATAAAGTGGAGTGCCCCAGGGGTTGGTCCTGGGGTTGGTTTTATTCAATGTCTTTATCAATGACCTGGAAGATGGCATAAAGTGCACCCTCATCAAGTTTGCAGATGACACCAAGCTGGGGGAAGTAGTACATATGCTGGAGGGCAGGGATAGGATTCAGAGTGACCTAGACAAATTGGAAGATTGGGCCAAAAGGAATCTCATTAGGTTCAACAAGGACATGTGCAAAGTCCTGCACTTAGGATGGAACAATCCCATGTACCAGTGCAGGCTGGGGGGCTGACCAGCTGGGCATCAGCTCTGCAGAAAAGGGCCTGGGGGTTACAGTGAACAATATGCTTAATATGAGCCAGCAGTGTGCCCTTGTTGCAAAGGAGGTTAATGGCATACTGGGCTTCATTGGTAGGTGTGTTGCCAGTAGGCCAAGAGAAGTGATTATTCCCCTCTATTCTGCACTGATGAGGCCACATCTAAAGTACTGTGTTCAGTTTTGGTCCCTTCCTCCCACTACAGAAAGGATGTAGACAAATTGGAAAGAGTCCAGCATAGGGCAACAAAAATAGTGAGGGGGCTGGGGGACATGACTTATGAGGAAAGGCTGAGGTAACTGGGCTTATTTAGTCTAGAGAAGAGGAGACTGAGAGAGGTCTTAATAGCAGCCTTCAACTACATGAAATAGTGTTTGAGAGAGGATGGAGTTTGACTATTCCCAGTGGTGGCAGATGACAGAACAAGGAGCAATGATCTCAAGTTACAGCAAGGGAAGTTTAGGTTATTAGATATTAGGTTATTAGATATTAGGAAAAAATTTCTCACTAGGAGGATAGTAAAACACTGGAACAGGTTACCCAGAGAGGTGGTGGAAGCTCCATCCTTGGAGTTTTCCAAAACCCAGCTAGACAAAGCCTTGGCTGGGATGATCATGCTTAGAGCAGCGAGTTGGACTACATGACCTCCTGAGGTCCCTTCCAAGTCTAACTTTCTATGATTCTGATTCTGTCTGGTCATTATGTGCATTATGTGTGAAAATACAAATGCATCCAGTGCACTTCCTTTCTTCTCTCACTCCCCATGGATGGAGTGACTCTGTAGAAACTGGGTTATAGCCAGTAGATGATCCAGATGATAAGTTGACAGCTGGGAGACCAGCTCTAATATTTTTTAGAGAGGCTGCATGTCTTTTGATTAGAGGCCTAGTGCAAACACTCAATGACTTCATTAGGAATCTTTTCATGAATGTCAATGGACTTTGGAACAGCTTGTGGAACTGAGGAGGGACTGTAGAACAGGACAACTCACCTAGGCAAATAATTTCAAACTTGGGGGCCTATAAGAAAACATCTAACCTCATAAATAGGCATTGAAAGAAGCAGCTTGATTTTCAAAGGCATCTAGTAGTCATAAGATCCTCTAGAAATCAGGGGCCATGTTGCTGCTTGGACCCTGAGAATCAGTTCGTTTTTAATTAGGTGCCTAAATATGAATGTAAGTGACCACAGACCTTGATACTGTCCCATTTCCACCACACCACAGCACCATTATCTCCAGAGCTCTGCACTACTAGTGATCACAGGCCCAATGATAAAAGAGAGCTCTTCTTTGATACTGTATTTTGGTACGATTGCCAGCAGGTCACTGTCCTGCCACCCTGCTTTGTTACTGTTCATTCTGTGCAAATACTCTCAACTAATCCTTAACTGCTCATTGGCAGGTGAAATGTACCTGCAAACTACCCATGCACTCATTATTTTTTCCACACCAGCTGTATTGTAATCTAACAGAGTGGTTTTCATCCCACAAATTAAAAAAAAATGTTCTGAACATTCAAATCAAAATTAGCTGCATTTAATATCTCCTTATCCTTCCAGATTCTTTTATAGGAAAATCCTGTACTAGGCATCAAGGTCTTGCTTATCTACAGGCTCAGTTTTATTTCAGTATTTTGATTTTTAGATGGCAAGTTTATGCCTGGATCACTGAAGTGCTCTTTAATAATTGCCAGTGACGAGGGAGGGCAGCAATGATTAAGTTCAGGTTACCTTGTCAACACCATGAAACCTCAACTGCTTCTTTCCACCTCGAGCTCTTTCACAATAATACTTTCCAGCAGCTATTCCTGGGTAACCTAAACAACTCCTCAGACTTGGTGATTCTCACTACTTGATCCCAACTGTGTTTTTAAAGGAAAATTCTCATACATGTGTGCCTATTTGGAGTTGCGCTAAAATAGATCTTTAGATGGGTTAGCATTAAGAGATGGAGCTGCCTGCTTTGGCAATTATTAGCTTAACAGGGGCAGCATGGTAATAACAGGTTGAATATCAGTTTAAGAGCCAGAAACACTTGAGTTTTAAACCTAGCTCAGGAGCCAACCTGCAGCTTGGCTTGGGAAAGTTCTCCCCAACATGTGTCAGTTTACCTATTTGTAAAATGAGGATAATCAAAATTACCAGTGTCCCTTCCATTGGGAAGTTGTAGGAATTACCACCCCATATTTTTAATGGTGTTGATCCAGAATGGAAGGAGGTTGTTTGGCCCTCCCCTACTGTAGGCTCTGTCCATAGAATTGCCCACTTATTAAAATCTGTTGTGCTGTTGCCTAGAACCAAGGAATGGATGTCTCATTGTTCCAGGCACTGCATATATAACATAAAGGCTAGGTACAGACAGTGAAACAGCTTGAGGCTGAATCAATTCAGTTTTTGTAGGTTAGTCTAAACTGCACAGAATAAATTAAAACAGAAGTGAACAGACACTTACCTTTGATACAGGAAATGCAGCTACAAGGCTGCAGTGGATCAGCCAAAAGCCAGGGGGTGCTAGCACATGGCTCTCTGGCTGTGTTCACTTCCTGTTCTTGCTGTCTCCAAGGTCTCTGGAATTTGCAGTCCAGAATTACAGCTGCAGGACTCTGCAGGGTTTCTTATCACTTCTTCCTGCTTCCAGGTGCCACTTGGATTTCTGGTCCAAAATTACAGCCAGCAGTAAATTTGAGTGGGGCAAGGGCTGTTTAACTCTGCTCCCTGGCCCCAGACCCAGCCAGAGTTTTTCGGGGCGGGTAGTCAACCCTCTGGAGACTGAGCTTAATCCCCAGCCAGGCCTGTCCCCAATCCCCCTCCAGCTAGGGAGCACAGGGGCGGAGCCAGGCCTGTTTTCTTGAGCAGACAGCACAGCACAGCCTAGGGCTGGGAAGCATGCTGGGGGACAGTAATTTAACTAGAACCAGGAAGGGGTCTGGGACAGAAGTTTCATAACTTGTTTGACCTAAATCAGTTAAGTCTGATCCTACATTCAACCAGGTTTATCTTAAACCAGTTTCAGCCATTTTGAAACTGGTGTATGTGCACTGAGCTTCTGTTCTGTTACAGGTTTAAACCAGTTTCTGATCACTTAAGCCAGTTTACATGTAACTTCTGTCCCTAGCCAAAAAGACAAATAGTTTTTACCTTCCAAAGACAGAAAGCCTGCCTCCTGCTCTATGGCTGGGGAGGCCCCAAAGAAGCAGCACTGGAAAGATTTTGCTGCAAAAGGAAGAAGAGGTGGGCAGAAATTTGAACATAACATGCCTGCCTGTATATCAAACCTGATAGGGGTGAGCCTGGCATGCTGGCAGACTGGGTTGAACTCTTTGCATATAATTCTCCATTGTATTCCATTAAATTATTGAGAAATTCTATAGCAATAAACTTTTCTTTATGAAATTCAGTTGGATTAATTTCTATTACATTCTGTAGAACATTTCCAAAGGTGAGGACACAGCATACTGTTGATGCAGCAAACACAGAAGTAATAGCAACAGTCTCCTCATGTGTTCCCCACACACTCTTGTACTGTATCACTATGATTTCCTTTTGGAGAGAGGAGCTGCATGAACTATCTTCTAGTGCCTGCCATGGGTCCAAAAAATCTAAGGACTGACTCTATGGAGCTCATGAACCTGAAGGATAAGTTAACCACTTTTCTAATATTTCGGTTTCCTAAGTTCATGGAGACAGGGACAAAGCCTTTGGGTCTCAAGTTCACATCATTAGTACATAGCCTTCCTAGGATGTCCCTCATTACTGATTCAGGGTATGACCTTCTGTGACTCAGCTCTGAAGTATAGTATTTTCCAATGATATTTGTTATAAACATGACCTTAAACTGTGCCAAACATAGATGAGAATCCCAGAACATTTAAATCTCTCTTAATTTGCTTGCAACATCATGATTCAGAACATTTGACAATGCACATGGTATTCCCTAAATGATATAATTATATTGCCTTTAAAATCTACTGTGCTGCTCAGATTCTAGCAAAACAGCTTTAGCCTGGTAGTTACATTATTCAGTTATTTAAGACATTTGTAAAAAGCCTTACTCTAAAGTATGTGGTGTCTCAGATCCACAGGCAAAAATACTCTAAAGGATTTTCCGGCTCCTCTGAAAGTAGATGTTGGGGTTAGGGGGAGGCTGTGTGAAATGTTCTGGAAGGAGTGATTGTAAGGGGGCTGGCTAAAGAGGGGGATTCTTGAGAGAGGGAAAGGGGGAATAGAGGTCCCCACTTCCAGGAGCTAGCTGTGAATGAGGGGAGTTTGACCTTGGGGGATTTTCCAGCAATTTTTATGAGTTATGTGTTAGTCCCCAATTATATTATCCCAGCCAAGGCTTTGTCTAGCCAGGCCCTAAAAACCTCCAAGGATGGAGATTCCACAACCTCTCTAGGTAACCTGTTCCAGTGTTTTACTACCTTCCTAGTGAGAGAGTTTTTCCTAATATCTGACCTAAACTTCCCTTGCTGCAACTTGAGACCATTGCTCCTTGTTCTGTCATCTGCTACCACTGAGAAAAGTCTAGCTCCATCCTCTTTGGAATGACCCTCCAGGTAGTTTAAGACTGTTATTAAATCCTCTCCCGCATCATCCTTCTTTTCTCTAGACTAAATAAGGCTAGTTCCCTCAGCCTCTTCTCATACGTCACATCCCCCAGCACCCTCACTATTTTTGTTGCCCTCCACTGGACTCTCTCTAATTTGTCCACATCCTTTCTGTAGGGGGGGCAGGGTGGTGCAAAACTGAACACAGTACTCCAGATGTGGCCTCACCAGTGCTGAGTAGAGGGAAATAATCACTTCCCTCAATCTGGCAACACTCCTACTAATGCAGCCCAGTATGCTGTTAGCCTTCTGCACAAGTCCACACTGCTGGCTCATATCCATTTTATTGCCCACTGTGACCCTCAGGTCCTTTTCTGCAGAGCTGCTGCTTAACCAGTCAGTTCCCAGCCTGTACTGGTGCATAGGATTATTCCATCCTAAGTACAGCATGTTGCACTTGTTTTTACTGAACTTCATGTGATTTCTTTTGGTCAGATCCTCCAATTTGTCTAGGTTTCTCTGAATCCTAGCCCTACCCTCCAGCATACTACTCCCACTGGCTTGGTGTCATCTGCAAACTTGCTGAGGACACACTGTATTCCATCTTCCAGATTGTTGATGAAGATTTTGAACAAGAGAGGCCCCAGGACCAACCTCTGCCAGCTAGACATTGAGTCACCTTTTGAACCCAACAATTCAGCAAGTTTTCTATGTACTTTACAGTCCATTCATCTAATCTGTCCTTAGCTTGCTTGCAGTTGTGGGAGACTGTATCAAAAACCTTGCTAAGTCAAGGTATATTATGTCCACTGCGCTCTCTGCATCCACAGAGCCAGTCATCTCATCATAGAAGGCAGGTTGGCATTGAATCTTGCTATCAGAGGCTTGCTTAGATCAGGATTATCCCTAGCTCTTAAACTAGTGCACAGAAGGAATAGTATAAGGACCCTTCCTCAATCTAGATGTAATGCTTATAGCCCAGTTTAGTCACTGGACTGGTGCAAGGAGTGCTGAGACTGCACACACCTTAGAGGGTGGAACAGTCATTGCCTCGCTTCTCCTTTGCATTAGCTTTCTAAGGAGAATGGGAAAATGTAGGGAGCAACACCCTTGTGATGATACTGTGCATTCACATCTCACTCTCATTGGAGCTTCTCAGGCACTGAGGTGATGCAGCCCCATATTGCTACCAATGTAGGAAAACATCAAAATGCTATGATCTGGTCATCTGACGAGGAACACAACTGGCCTATATTGTTTTCCTCTTTGTCAACATTTCAGAATATTTCTAAACTGAAGTGGATGCCTATCCCAGGCCTGAAAAGATTAACAAATTAGCCTACCATTAAAGCCAGACTGAATACCAGACTTCATTGTAATGCTAGAGAAAGTTACCTTGCCAGTTACAGAGAGCAAAATTTCAATTTTTTTTTTTTGTAATCCAAATTGAAATTTACCCAGTCAGGTTCATAGTTCCAGTTCTGGAGGTTGTTAGTCAAATTGATACATTATTGAAAGTAATCTTTTAGGAATAAAGGCTTTTGAATAACAGATGGCATAATCTTTGATTTCTAATTGGTCTGTTCAAGTGTGATCATAGGTTAAGAGTTTATTTGGCTTCTGCATTGCAAATGATTTCTTGATACAATAATTTCTTTCAGTTCTTCTTAGGAGGAAGTTATATCAGCAGTTTATTCAGCTATTCATGGACATTAAGCTGACATTAAACTGCAAAAAATTACCATTTCTTTTTTAAATAAGTCTTAAGCCATTATTTAATATAGAACCTCTATGACAACGTTCACATACCCACCTTTGTCTTCCTTCACCCTTGACAACTGGCAAAATCTACTCTTAGTCAAGGTTAATGTAGTGAGACATGTTCCCAATACAGAGATTAGTTCATAATCAATTTCACTGTGTGTCACCAAATCTTTCAGAGAGGATGCTAGTAATTTTCCAGACTTACCCCCACACGCAGAGCTTATAACAACTGCTATTGCTGTTGCGTCAGTGAGGGGGTTACGGAAATAACAATGGTGAGTAAATAAAGCTCTGGCTGGTTGGTAAACAAAGATACAGGTGATTTCCATCCGTGATCTGACTGTGTACCCTGCAAAACCTTGGGGGGTTTTTCCTTTATTATTTTCCACCCTTATGAACATGCAAATGCAACAGAGGAAATTTGGGAAATCTGTTACTAAGGAGACTGGTTAGCTGATGATGTAAGTTATTGCATTGTTTGAAAGTAAGGCTGCCCTGTATTTCAGTAAACTTTTTCTAAAGGTCAGATGAAAGTTTCGATAGTACTTGGCTCTCTCCAAAACCCACTGAAACATCACAGCCTCTAAAAATACATTTATAATGTAAGAATGCTGATTGTCAAAAAACCCATCCATCCTCATATAAACTGAGCATAGGCAAAATCTTGTCCTGTCTCTTCTCTTCTCCTATACCAAAAGAATGAGGGGGAAAGCAGAAACATCTCAGAGAAAACACAAGAAGCAATACTGTTTGAGAAGGTAAAGAGCATTTGTGCAAAGCAAGGTCTGGCTGTAGGAGTTAACTATCAATCCATAGGCAATCACATTTAATTAAAAGGAAGGAACTCAAAAGGATAAGGTTACCATGATCCTTACCTAGCCTGTTGTGTCTCAGTACAGGAGCACATGCTGTAATGTGAGAGGACCTGCAAGCAGCTTTCTGCAGTACCTGGTTCAAGAGTGCCGGGGGAGGAGCTTTAATTCTGAATTTTTTTTGTTCTTGGGTTTCAAAGCCTTAAATCTGGAAGTGCCCAAGCACTGAAATCCAAATGCTAATCTTTCCCAGTTTTGCAGCAGATTATGGGATGAGCCAAAGCCTCCAATATGAAACCTTCTGTGTTTGAACTCTGTTTGCATGAGAGAGGCCCTAGATCCTGAATTACAAGGGCCTCTGAAGCACAGGATTGTGTGTGTTTATGTTTCCTGGTAGGCCTGAGGCAAGCCCTGGGTTCTTCTGGTTTTTGAGATTTATACTAGATGTGTGTGTGTTTTCTGCAGCAATTTCCCAGAGGACCAGAGGGAAAAAAAGAAGTAAAAAGAAACAGCAAAAATAATCTTACCTGTGGGATACACTCAGATAATATAAATAGCAAAGAACTCAAGGAATCTCCTGCCATTTGCAAATCAAACCAACAAGGTAAGAGTGTACATAATAAAACCAAACTGAAATGATCAGCTTACTCCTCTCAGATGAATTCTTACACTTATTGGGCTTTCTTGAAAATACATTATCCACAACACATGCCTTACAGTCAGAGAGACTAAAGGAGCTCCATCTAAAGAGGAGGTTGAGTGGTGACTTGATCATAGTCTGTTATTTCCTACAAGGGAAGAAGAAATCTATTATTTAAAGGGTTCTTTACTCTACCAGAAAGAACCATAGCAAGATTCAATGGCTAGAATTTAAAGCTGGAAAATTTCAAGCTCGAATGAGGTGCACATTATAACAGAGAGAATAATTAACCACTGGAACAATATATGCAGATATAAAGGGAATTCTCTATCACTGAAAATCCAAACTTGGCATCTTGCTATTAAAAGTATGCTTGGTCTCATCTATAAGATTGGACTACAGATAATGAAATTACTGTGTGAATTTCCATGGCCTGTGTTACAGGCCATACAGAGAAAGTCATGCTATGCTCAAAATTATTCCTTTCCTCTGACTTCAAAGTTTATGAATCTGTCCAGCCCAAACCCACCCACCATGGTGCCCAGAGTGGCAGGACTCCAAGTGATAGCCCTTGCACATCCTGTGAGCATTTTTAGGTGTCTGGGAAGAAGTTAACATATATAAGATGAAACCTCCAAAAGTGTACAAGCACAACAGAAGTGTTCAAATACCCTACTATCCTCAAACTCCACTGTGCTTATACAAATGTAACCTTGATTGGTATACTCATGTCAGGGATTTGTATGCACATACATGTACACACATTTTGCTGAGACACTTCTGAAGAACTGACCCAGAATCACACAGGGTATGTCTACAAGAGGCAATGCAGTGTCATGTCACTATGAAACTATGAAACTATGTGGAAATGTGTGAATTTGCTCTGAAAGAGAACAACAGCCAGTACAGCAATGTCAAGAAAGTCTGCTTCTCAGCAGGGCTAGTTAGCCCGAGTGAAATCCTATACTATACTGATTTTGGTGCCCAAGGTAGTTAATTTAAAGCTAGCTCAGGTTATCTGTGGTCTACACAAGACACTAAATGCACAATAAACTAAGTCTAACAAAAGACATTGTGTTAATGTACAGCAGAATTAGTCTACTGTGCAGTAGTGTCATTAAATAGGCATGTGCCAGCACTACTGTGCAGTAGCGCTTTCAGTAAACTTAATGCACAGTACCTATGGCGCATTAACTCATGTGTAGACATGCCCTGTGTGGCCTACATTGTACTACACAGATATACTCACAATTGTGGGTGAGAGAAACTATTACCCAATTCTCCTTTCAATGTAACAGCTTGCTGGAATTTAACAGGGCTCTACTGTTGAGATGTTTAGTTGAGTAATATCTTTATTGATTGATAGACTCTTGTCCATAAATTAAGAATACAGTTTTATGCATCTGAGTCACCTCATTTCCAAGAATCAAGCAAGCCACTCCTGTAGTCAAAAGGCTGGTTTTAGTCTCAGTCTCACCACGATAAATCTAGAATATTTTTTTAATTTTTAATTTTATAGTTAATAACCTTGCTTTACCATTCCCTTGCACCTTGTGTTATTTACATCAATGCAAAGTCATGCAGAAATAGGATTCAGTGTTAAAAGTATGGTTGCTTTAAAAAAACAAAACAAAACAAAACAAAACAAAAAATACTTTTGGTCCCCCTTGGAGTTCTGAGAATAGCTTACTCTCAGGATATAGAGGACTTTGAAGATCACTTGCCTGTAAAAGGAAGAGGGGTTTGGTTTTGTGGAATATTAGTACTCCTTCTGTATGGCGTTGAAATGGCCACTATCTTAGAAGAAGAGATACTAATCTTCTAGGAGCCAGACTGGCTAAATTAGTCAGTGGGTTATAGAACTAAGAACAACAGAGGAGGGTGAAAGGGGAAATAAAATGAGCACTTATTTGGCACAAGAATCAAGAAGTTGGGAGCAAGATTCAAAGTTTCAAAGGGACACTAAGAGAAGAAATTCTTCAAATTGCCTCTTTGCCAATAAACAAGAGAAACTGGAATTGCTTATTTACAAGCACAGATTCAACCTACTAGTGTTACTGAAACCTGATTAGAATGTCAAAATCAGTTACCACTTTTCTGGAAAAAACTGAAAGGCAAAAGAAGAGGGAGAATGGCACTGCATCAAAAATGGCATGGTTTTTTCCAAGTCATTGACAGCTTGTGAATAAATGATTGAACACTCACAGATCAACATTTTAACAGATAAGGCACAAGACAGAGGACTAACTGGCACATGTTACAGGCCACCAAATTACACAGGAGGGCAGAATGTCCATTCCCTTAAGCACCTCTATTATGTGAAAGGATTTAAAAAAGCTGCAATATCATGGGCAACTCTAATCTGTTACCTGTAGTGGAGACCTCAGGTTGTCAGTACTCAGACATCCTTTGAACTTCCAATGGCTATAGATGATAATATGCCAACTCAAGAAATACTGGATGCTACACAAGGAAATAATATATGAGACCTCTTCTTGATAGTTAAAGAGAAATTGATTTAAAGAAAAAACTAAAAATGAACGGTAGCTTAAGAGGCAGTAATCATAGAATAATAGAGAAGTAGGGCTGGAAGGGAGGGATCCTTAGAGGGCATCTAGTCCAATTACTGCCTGAGGCAAGGTCATCCCTATCCAAATCATCCCATACAAACCACAATCTAAACTCTACATAAGACTATCATCAATCCTGATACAACACAGACCTAACACTCTAACTTGCCACAGGTAAAGCAGGGGAACCACAGCAGCCAATGTCTTGCTTCTATAAAATGTCATTGTTAAATCAAGAGATCCCAGGTAGAGGGCCATGCCCTCCACTACAGAGGAAAGCTAAATCCCCCAGAATCGATACCAATCTGACCATAGGGTAAAATTCCTTCCTGACTCTAACTATGGTTATCAGTCTGACTCTGAGCAGAGGGCCAAGACACTTTAGCCAGGAATCTCTGGCTTTGTCCCAGCAGGAACATTGTGAATAAATGATTGAACAGTAGCACACATTGGGAATACATGACTGACTGTAGCATCACCTTGCTGCAACTAAACCATCATTCTACATCCTCCTGTCTGCAGAAAGTGAGAAAAGGTGTTTTCTCTCTTATTTATGGCAGCTCTTCAAATATAACTATGATTACCAGAGTTAGGCATAATATGGAAAGTTTTTGATATTTCAGAATTGTTGCATTCTGCATCTGAACCAGAACTTTTCAGACCTTTTTCATGAGAGGCAGAAACTTAGAATAGTTAATAGCTTTTTGGTTTGGGTATTCAGTCGTAGCACTGGAGATGCAGTTATAGCAGGGGTGGCAATTATTTTGGCTGGAGGGCCACTTAACAGCCCCAGGCCATCTTCCCATCACCCACAACTGTGGATGCTGGACGGGGTGGGCAGGCAGGCAAGGTTTCCATAAAGACCAGCTTGGGACTCCTGGTGGCAGGGCATACTTGGCCAGGTGGATGGGTTGGGGCTGGGAGTGGGTGGGCATCAGGGAGTGGGACAGGCAAGCAGGGCTGGGGCTTGGATCACGGGGCAGTGACAATGGAGGGCAGGGGCCCAGGGCCCAGGGCCTGGGGCAGAGCTACGATACACTTCCTTAATGTCCCTATGATAGGTGCTGGCTCTGTGGGCAGGGATGTGCAAGGAGCAGGTCACAGCTCTGCCCTAGGCCCTGGCTCTGTGTCATCACCAGCCATGATCCCCACCCTGGCCCCAGCCCCTGTCTGCCTGCTCTGTTTCCCGACACCATGCCCCGCCCACCTGCAGCCCTATCCCATCTGCCCAGCCGAGCATGCCCCACCCATGGGGGTCCTGGGCCAGTCTCCATGGCAACTTCACCTTCCCACCTTCCCATCTGGTGCCCCGGCAGTGAGTGGGGGGTAGACTGGCTATGGCAACCAGGCAGAGTGAACCACCACCATGGGGGTTGCTGGGAAGTTGAGTCTGGCTGCTGTGCCATTTCTGCCATGCTACATGTCTGGGGGGTGGCAGGACTGGCCACACACCCCATGGACTGGGTTTCCTCCCATGCCTGGGCTGGGTGCAGATGAAAGATCTGCCATGAGTTGGATAAAATCTCTTGGCAGGCTGGATCTCGCCTGTGGGCTGTATTTTCCATGCCCCTGAGTTAGAGTGTACTCTCATAAAGCAGATCACACTTGATGCCATAACTTGATTAGTCTTGAGCTAGTTTGAAATTGAGATTATTTGAGTGAAGTCTCGGGGACAATGGTGGGATACAGTGGGGAGGAGGGTAGATGCTTAGAAAAGGAATACATGGGAATGCTCAGACATGCTCAAAATGTAAAGGCTTCCCAGGGCCGGATCTTCAGTTGTCTTACATTTTTTTCCAACCTAAAACTTGCCTCAATTCACAAAGGCTCTTCAGACAACCATAAAGATTTATATTTTCTGTTCAAACCTTTTTTTCTAGTAAGTGTAGGGTTGGTCCATCCCTCATCCCTCTACAAAATACGAGCTATTTTATAAAGTACATATAACATTGTAATATAATAGAAATAGACTTCAGTCTAGAGCGGTTTAAAGTGGGGCGTTCTATCCATTTTTACAACCTCCCCCCCACAAACACAGTGTAGATAAAAGGAATGCAATTACCTGTGCATGTAGGCAGAGCATTGATTAGTCTCAGGCAGCAGTGCCACATCCCATTTTCCAGGTCATCTGTTTTACTATTCACTGCAAAACATTACCTAACTCAGTTCTATTTGATATTCAGCCTACAGCCCTTCTGTTTAAGGCTTAAACCAGAAATATGTGAATGTTTTGTAAAATCAACTCTAGCCCATTCAAGAGCTGTCATCATTTTATGGTCTTAGTTCACTGTGTACTCATACTGTACACCACACGGTAAAGAAGGTGGAGTGTTTTTGAAGCTAAATTGTCTAGGAAATGTATGAGAAGCAAAGATTTTTGGGATGTATTGTATTGGACCTACAGTATACTTGGGAGAGCTGTTGGACAAGCTTTTGGGCATCAAGTGCCCCAAAATATCACAAAAAAATCCTTGCCTCCACAATGATTTTAATATGTTATGATATGTAGTATGCGATGACTAGAACATATTGGGCATGATACCACCTTAGGCAAGCTATCAGACTTTGTGTCCTGGGCTATCCTGTTAAATCTCTCCAAGGAGAGATCCAGGTAAAGGAAAGATTAGCTCATCTTTGTTGGTGTCATTTTCTATAATGTTGACTTTGGAGTATTATATGTATCTTCCAGAGACCATCATTCTTCTTAGTTTCATAGTTTCATAGTTGGTAGGGTCAGAAAGGACCTAAGCAGATCATCTAGTCTGACCCCCTGCCATGGGCAGGAAAGGATGCTGGGGTCAAATGACCCCGGCAAAGTGTCTATCTAGCCTCCTTTTGAAAACCCCCAGGGTACAGGCGAGCACCACTTCACTTGGAACTTGGTTCCAGATCCTAGCCACCCTGACTATGATGTAGTGCCTCCTGATATCTAGCCTGAATCTACTCTCAATCAACTTATGGCCATTATTCCTTGTTACTCCCAGTAGTGCTTGGGGGAACAGGGACTCTCCCATTGCCTGCTGGTCTCCCTTGACCAGTTTATAGATGGCCACCAGATCACCTCTCAGCTTTCTCTTGTGGAGGCTGAACAAGTTCAGGTCTCATAGCCTGTCCTCGTAGGGCCTGCTCTGCTGCCCCCTGATCATCTGAGTGCCCCTCCTCTGGACCCTCTCCATGTTCTCCACATCCCTCCTGAAGTGCGGCGCCCAGAACTGGACGCAGTACTCCAACTGTGGCCTGACCAATGTCATATAGAGGGGGAGGATCACCTCCTTGGACCTGATAGTGATGCATCTGTGGATGCAGGACAAAGTGCGGTTAGCCTTCCTGACTGCATTCCCACATTGGCGGCCCATGTTCATCTTGGAGTCTATAATGACTCCAAGATCCTTTTCTGCCTCTATGCTTAAGAGAAGCGAATTCCCCAGCCTGTGGTTATGCTGCTGGTTCTTTCTCCCTAGGTGCAGTACCTTGCACTTGTTAGTATTGACAAGTGCAGGGTACTTGTACAAGTGCAGGGACAGCACACCTCTGGTGGCATCTGTGGGTGCTCGATGTGCCCCCCCTGACATGGCCGCCCTTACCACTGATGTCACCAGCGATACAAGTGCAGGGACAGTCTTGACTCTGTGTTAGACACAAAGAAAAGAACATATCAGGGGCAGAGAACTAACAGGGAGGATGTGTTGGGAAAAGGAACTCCTTGTTTGAATCTACATGTAACACCAACTTCTCCTGACAGACACTGTCCTAACCATCTATTAATATCTCTCAGATGGATTAAAAATGCAGTTTAACTGGGAATTAGCCCTTCAGCTCTTGAGAAACTTCAACTAGTATAGACTGCTGCAGCACAGTCTACCACAAAGATGTGGTACCACATGTCCTCTGTGCTCTACATGAGTTTCCCATAGATTATCAACTCAAGGTCAAGTTCTCAGTCCTTACCTTCAATACACTCAATGGCCTAGGACAGAGATATCTAAAAGATCACCTAGAGCTCCAGGATGAGGATTGTGGTTAACCATTTTCTGTCATAATGGAAAAGGTAAAATTTTATCCTAAAAAGGTAAAATTTGTCTGTGCAAAGTTTTCCTAAGGGCTGGTTTAAGTTGGATGAATGAACTCCTTGAGGAGCTAAGGACCATCACATTCATCAACCTGCACTCTAATTGCAAGATGCTTCTTCAACCTGCCTTCTCAGAAGCATGCCTTCCAGTATGAACAATACAACTGAAGCCTGGATAACTTCAAGAAAGTCCCTCCTCCACTAATATAATTCTCCTTTTAGGAAAAGAATGCAAGATGGAACAAACACATAACTCAAATTTGTGTTGTAGTTTTAAACACATCATGTGAAAATATCCATGTTCATGACTGGATGATTTATTTAGCAAATCAACACAGTGCTTTCAACTAAATAAAAGATCTACAAATTTGCACATACTATTGTAATACTTGAAAAGCACAGTGCCTGGTGAGCTGCTTAGTTACATAAGCCATATGATCAGAATTGGTACTGCACATGATATCTACCATAACAACCATCACTCTGTGAATTACAGATATTCAAAATTTGCAAGTTGAATGGCAGCCAGCATAGGCAACTAGTAGAGGGGGCATGTGCCCTCCCTGACTGGACCGTCCCTGCTACCAACACCACTGGTGGCGTCTGTGGGTGCTCGACGTGCCCCCTCTGACAGGGCCGTCCTCACCACTGATGTTGCCAGCAGCATCTGCAGGAGCTTGCCAGCTCTGCTGTCATTGCTGATGCTGGTGGCAGCATCTGAAGATGTTCACCAGCTCCACCCCCACTGCCAACGCTGCTGGTGGCATCTGTGGGAGCTTGCCAGGTCCACCCCGCTGCCACTGGCAGTACCTGCAGAAACTTGCCAGCTCTGCCCCTGCTGCAGACGCCATCAGCGGTGTCTGCAGATGCCTGCCAACTCCATGCCCGCTGCCACCACCATGTGCAGTTTCCGTGGGTGGCCCTCCAGACTCAGGAGGCACCAGTCCCCCATGGCAGCCTGTGAATTATTCCTGAGAAATTCAGAATTTCACATAAATATATTTGAGAATTTCATACTATTAAGACCATCCAACAACAGAAAAAGATGCAAACTCAAAGAGTTCATTATGAAATATTTGTTGAGCTTCAGTTGTATAGAATAGGCTGCTAATGACACATGCATAATTGAGCTAGTGGAAAATGTGAAGAAAAATCTATGGAAAGTATTCATTTATTTACATTTTTTGCTCTGGAAAAATAATTTCCAGATAACATTAGTTTATTATGGTGAAAGGGATGGACTGTTAAGATCATACACAAGTAGGGCTGGAAGGGACTTCACAAAAGTCCCCTGCTCAAGACAGGATCATTCTTGACTAAACCATCATAGTCAAAGGTCTATCTAGCCTGCTTTTGAGAATTTCCAGGGATAGAGATTCTACAATTTCTCTACCCAGCCTGCTCCAATTCTTGACCATCCTCATAGTCAGAAAGTGCCCCCTAATCTCCAACCTAAATTTCTTCCTCTGCAGCTTGAGGCTGTTGCTCCTAGTCCTTCCCCCTGTGGCCATCTCCTTTCTAACTGTAATCATCTGTTTGAAAACTCTGGGTTTATCTTGTGAATCATGTTGGCACATCTGACGCACCACAATTCACAGCTTTATGGCTCTCCATAAACTTCTTGAGCTGAATTTTTCCAGGTAAAAATATGAATAGACTTCTTCAGATGAATGACAGCCCTTGAACCAGTTAACCTTCATGCATAGAATGCAGCCAGCAGCCTGCTGAATGATTTCATTTTGTATTCTTCTCAAAATGTTAGGCACAATGGGACCTGGTCTTTGATGTAAAAAAGTGTAAGGCCACACCACCGTTATTTTCCGATGAAGGCAGAAATTCCCACTCTCATGTGCATGCAGCATATCAAAGATATTTTTCTTTCAGGGGTGAGTTGAATCATTGTTATATTTTGTGGCACTTTTATTTAAGGACTGTCTGCACTTCCATTTTTTTTTAAAGATTGAAATCTCAACTGCAGACATTTAGTTATAAGTGAAACAAATGAGACAAAAATCCCCGAACCTAAAGCACATTTTCCCCTTCATATAGTTAAAAACAAATTGTGAGGAAGGAAAAAGAGAAAATTAACCATGAAGAGCTGTATTTTGGAATGTCACTTGTGTAAGGAGATTGCCTTGTACTTTTTTTTTAGTTCATAGATTCATAGATGCTAGGGTCAGAAGGGACCTCAAAGGATCATCGAGTCTGACTCCCTGCCAGTGGCAGGAAAAAGTGCTGGAGTCATGTGACCCCAACCAGGTGCTTGTTCAGTCTCCTCTTTAAGACCCCCAAGGTCGGGGAGAGCACCACTGCTCTTGGAAGCCCATTCTAGTTTCTGGCAACCGTAACTGAAGAAGTTCTTTCTGATGTCCAGCCTAAATCTACTCTCTATAAGCTTGTGGCCATTGTTCTGTTTATTCCAAGGGGTGCTCTGGTAAACAGAGCATCTCCTATTCCCTGCTGCCCCCACATGGTGAGTTTGTATACTGCCACAAGAACCCCCCTCAGCCTTCTCTTGCGGAGGCTGAAAAGGTCCAGGTCCCTCATCCTTTCCTCATAAGGCCTTCCCTGCAGGCCTCTAACCATAGGAGTGGCCCTCCTCTGGACCCTCTCAAGGTTGTACACATCTTCCTTGAATTGTGAGACACAGTAGTCTAGCTGCGGCCTGATCAGTGCCACAAAGAAGGGGAGCATCACCTTCCAGGACCTGTCGTGATGCACCTACTAATGCATGACAAAGTGAGGTTAGCTCTGCTAGTTACTTCATCACATTGATGACTCATATTCATCTTGGAGTCGACAATGACTCCAAGATCTTTTTCTGCTGTTGTGCTGCTGAGAAGGTCATCCCCCAGCCTATAGGTGTGCTGATGATTCCCTCTCCTTAGGTGTAGCACCTTGCACTTGTCCTTGTTGAACTGCGTCCTATTGTTCTCTGCCCACTTTTCTAACCTGTCCAGGTCTGCCTGGATTTAGTTTCTTCCCATCAGTGTGTTTGCTTCATCCCATAGTTTAGTGTCATCTGTGAATTTGGATAGAGTGCTTTCCACACCCTCATCCAGGTCTTTGATGAAGATATTGAGCAGCACCGGCTCAGGGACTGAGCCTTGGGGGACACCGCTGTCCACATCTTTCAAGGTTGATACTGACCTGTCCATCACCACTCTTTCGGTATGACCCTTAAACCGATTTGCCACCCACATGAATGTGCAATCATCTATGGCACTGTTATTCAATTTGTTTATAAGAATAGGATGGGATACCATGTCAAAAGCCTTCTTAAAGTCCGAGTAGATGACATCTACCTTGACTCCTGTATCTAAGCATTTAGTGACCAGGTCTTCACCTGAGCACCATGAGTGCTCAAACAGTCGTGCCAGTGGCTCTGCTATGACACTGGCTAATTCTTTCAGCACCCTTGGATGGAGGTCATTCAGTCCTGCTGATTTAAAAACATCCAGCACCTCTCAGTGTCTCTTTACTAGGTCAGCACTGACAGTTGGTAGGCTGGTGTTTCTCCCGCTTCTGTCAATAATGCATTTGGGAGATTTGTCTTGATCCGAGTTCAAGAATACAGAGGCAAAAAATTCATTGAAGAGCTCTGCTTTGTCCTTCCTATCTGTCACTAACTGCCCTTGTCTATCCTGTAGGGGGTCCTATCCTGCCCTGTGCCTTCTTTTTGCTCCCTTAGGATGAATCAACAGTCAGGTTGTCACAAATGGTGTTTAATCAGGTAGATGGCAGTTAGACTGCTGCTTATGGTGAGGTTTTGGTCTATATTTTGGAAGCTGATTTCAGAAGTATTTGTCTTGGCCTCAGGTCAAATCAAGTCAGTCGTGAGGCTTCTGTGACCACTGGGGCACCTTAGGGCTCCTAGACACATGCAGGGAGCCAGAATAATTGAGTCTGCTGGAGCATGGAAATTAATGCACGTGTATCAGCATCCCTGTGCTGAAAACTGGCAGGAGAGTGCTTTGAACTAAAATTTATCAAATGAGTGTTAGTTTAAAGTGCTCTGCTGGCATTTTTCAGCTTGGGGGACACTGATACATGTGATGCTCAGGTGCTTTTAATTATCACAGCTTGCTAATTAAAGTGCCCCCTCCCACACACACCTCCTGGAGCATGTGTAAAAATGCCCTTAGATGCTGTAACAACCCTCCTAGGTTAATTATTTTGCATCATTGGTTATTCTTCAGGCAGAGTGACTGGCAACGCCCATCTCCTCTCAAGGTATGGATGGCTGATAGCTTGTAGCGAGCTCATCTGCTCTTTGACAGATCTTGTTTTAAGTCTGGCTGGGTGTCCACACATCCTTCTTATTCAGGCTAGCCCAGGTGGAGGTGCCAGGTTAGCCACTGAAAACTCAACCATGAAACAGGCTGTATTGGTTTACATGGTAACAGATAGCAGACCAAGAGAGGCCTTTCCTGGGAGCTGGAAAAATAATAGACCAAGATAGAAAAACCTCTTCAAGCCTTTCTTGGCTTCAGCTTAGTTCATTTGTCCTCAGCTTTTCCTTTCCAAGCAATTCTGAAAGGCAGCTACAACCCCATTCTTGTACTGTTCTGTTTAGTAGTGTTATGGCATGATAATACCATAGGTGTCAGGTCATGACCTTGAATCCAGGGCTTTGGTCTGTGTGTACCTAGGTCCACATGGAGTGTTCTGGCCACCTGTGTCTGCCCCATTGTTCTCTTGGGCCTACACACATGCCCACTTCCTGCCATCAGAGTGGCCAGCCAAGGTCAGCTGACCTCTTATCCTTTCCCATATAAGGCCCTAAACTGGAAGGGAAAGTGTCTGGGCAACCCTGTACCTAAACTACTGTGTCTTTGGTTTATGCTCCTACCAGCTTCCTGACAGAGTCAATGGATATCTTACATGGCTTGCCCATGGCCCCCAAGTTTGGCCTGACCCTTTTGGATACCTGGTCTTGTTCTCATTTGATTTCCTGGATACCCAACCCAGCTACCCTCCTGACCTTGAGCTCTGCCTGACCCTCTGGATCTCTGACTTGGTCCCCAGCTGGATTTCCTGGCTTCTGGCCTCCCTACACTTGGACTCAGCACACTCCACTCAGACCTCAGCTGCTTCTCCTGACCCTGAGGTAACCCCCAGACCTGGCTGCCTACAACCTGGCATGACAACCCTTTTTTTAGGCTCAAGGGACTCCTCAGAAATGCCAGTTCTTAGCTTGCACTCTTTTTTGACAATGGAAAAATAATAGGGCAATCCTTCTGGAGCAAAGAATTCAGAAAGGTCATAACAAGTCAGAATGTTTTTGATCCTATGGGTTCCTAGTTTAAATCTCTGGGTTTATTGTGTGGCCATGTGTAGGTGTTTGCACCCTGCACCACCCTTAAAAGGATTTTGCAGCATCATGGTTGAAAATCACTGCCATGGGACCTGTACAACTGAGGAGAATTACCATTATTAAGTAAGGTACATCCTATCCACCAAAATATTGATCCTACTGGAGAAAGTGGGAACTTTGGCTCCAAGGCAGTTAAAGAGTTAAGAAAGCAAATTATTAAACAATGTGCTTTTCACTTACTCACTGTAATGTTCTCTGAGAGTTGGATGTGATCTGCGTATATGTGTGCCCAAATCTGTATTTATAGGTGAAAAGTACACTTACATAGGCAAATGCAGGACTTGAATGAGCAAGTATGAGTGTATGTATACTTTAGTTTTAGCAAGAGTAACTATAGGACCTGAGAATAGAAAAGTATTCCCTTGAAGTATTTGTTCCCCTTAAAAAAGGGCATTTATATGGTACAATCCTTTGTGAACTTGTCCTGACACTGTTTACAGAGCATTCATAGGGCATTTGATTTCTTCTCCAAAACTAACAGAAACATCTTCAAAGTCTTGCAGTGTTGTTGGTGATAATTGTACTATACAGCGCTTGCCATCTGGTCACAGCATCCTTTTCACAGGATCCTGTGACTTAATTGCTCCTCATAGCAATTCTTTTTGTGATGTAGAAGGAAAATAAAAAGGAAAGAAAGAAAGAAAGAAAGAAAGAAAGAAAAGGAGTCACAGCAATTCTCAGTTCTTGTTTTGAACTCATTTTAATGAACATCATGTTTAAAGGGGCCAAGATCAAAAGGAATATATTTGTCACTAGTTCTTATGTCACATAGGCATCTGCTTTTTGAATTTTCCAGTACCTTCCTTAATGCTCTTGTCGGGGAAAACCGAAGGATCGGGCCCCAAGGTCACGGTGGGC
>NW_017728906.1:152306342-152321062 GCF_001723895.1 Crocodylus porosus | reverse complement strand
GAGCCTTGGAAATTTCCACTCACAGCTTCAAACTGCGCATGTCAGTTTAACCTCTTCTGTACTGGCAGCACATACTCAAAAAATTTCCATGACAGCTCTCAGCTCTGATTTGGAGAAAAACTCTCCACACTTAAATGAAAATGAGCCTGCATGCTGTCTTAGGCTTCACCTTCCTAGATCCTATTATCTATTTAAGGCCTTGTCTACACAGTGCAATTAAAATGAAACAACCTCAGTAATGGGTTACAGTTACCCAATATAAAGGTGGCATGGTTAAATTTTGCTGCTATGTTGCTGCGGTGGTGCACTATACTCAGGGAGAACTCTGCTATGGTGATGTAGCCAGTGATTAGGGCTGTGCGAGGCTGCAGACTGTGCTTCAGATCTGGAGAAGCTATGGACGCTTTGGTGTCCAAACCAGCATGTCCAGATCGAAGCACTGGCTTCATTAGGCTTTCCAAAGCGCTTTGGAGCTTCCAAAGTGCTTTGGAAAAGCTTTGGAGCTGCTTCATAGATCCGGCCATAGGGTATAATGGGGAATCAAAGAAATATCTATAACTTTGTTGTTTTTTGTCTGATTTGGATGAAATTTGGAGAAATAGTAGCACCTGCTGAGAGTATGAAGCCTGCCAAGTTTCAAAGAGATTGGTGCAGGGGCTTGGGGGGAACTGCACCCCAAATTCTTGAAAGAAAACTTGTGTCACGCCTATGTGTTACAACACGGGGGGGGGGGGGCAGGGGGTGAAAACTGCAGGGATGGTAGCCCCTGGTGAGGCCACAAAGCCTGCCAAGTTTCAAGAAGATTGGTGCAGGGGTTTGGGAGGAACTTCACCTCAAGCTGCTGACAAGCAAAACTCATGACACAGATGACCCTGTGTATGCTAAAGCACAGTGGGCTGAAAACTGCAGGGATGGTGGCCCCTGCTCAGGCCACAAAGCCTGACAAGTTTCAATGAGATAAGTGCAGGGGTTTGGGGGAAACTGCGCCTTAAGCTGCGGACAAGCAAAACTTGTGACATAGGTGACACTGTGTGTCTAAGGCACAGCAGGGTGAAAGCTGCAGGGATGGTAGCCCCTGCTGCGGCCATGAAGCTGTCGAGGAGATAGGTGCAGGGGTATTCTGGGGCCCTGCACCCCTAGCTGCTGACAGGCAAAACTGATGACATGGGTATTTTGTGCAACTGTGTCTGTCTTGGGGCAGGGGCAGGAGCAGGGTGGGAATTACTGCAGGCCTGGCTGCTAAGCTACTGTGTTACCAGTTACCAATCAATCATGATTCACTCAGGGACCAGCTCAATACACAGTAGCTAGCTAACATAACCAGTTAATTGGCAACAATTAACACCTACAAAACCACAGACTAAGGAGGGGAAAGAATCAATAGAGACAATCAACTGCCCCAAGGCAGACACAGTTATGACATGTCATGAGTTTTGCCTGTCAGAAGCTAGAGGTGCAGGGCCCCAGAACCCAGAAGCCCTGCACCTATCTCCTCAACACCTGGTAGGCTTCATGGCCTCATCAATGATGACCACCCATGGCCATGGTCTTTATTCATCTTTTTGTTTGATGGAGAAATACAGCAAAAAAAATCTTCACATTTATAAGTTCAGATTTAGAACTTGAGAACTTCTTTTGCCTTTATTCTTCTGTGGGCACCCAAATACCTGAATGGTATACCCACTAGAGACAAAGGAAAGCAAATTTTAAAATTGGATAGAGAGTATTAGCATCAAAAATACAAATAGCAGAGGACACTGCTGGGTACAGCAGCAAGAAATGGCTCTCAGATGCCTTTACTAGAGCCACAACAAAAAGTAAATAAGTGACTCAAAGGTCTGACCATTTCTTTGATATTACACATGTGCACACACTCTCTGGGAGTAGGATAGGAAAAGTGTCAACCAAAATTTGGCTTCCAACTGAGAAATGATAGTGTACTTCTAGAACTGAAGCCAGGAGGAAGGCCTGTTTGGTGAAAAAGAAATGTTTTAACAGTTTAGAAAATTCTCCAATCTTGTTGGCTGGCTTTCTCTTGCTAAGAAAGGATGGCTATCATCTTTTGGCCATTCTCTGGATTACAAAAACTACACTAATGACATCAGAGGAAAGAAGCAATACCACATGACACAACCTAACCAATCAGGTTCAAATTCCCAACAAAGCATCAGATACTTGCAGAGAGAGTTGTTGGATCAATCCAGAGAGAGAGAAAAAAGGATAGCTCACAAAAATTAAGCAAATGCAAATAGTGAATAAATTAAGAGAAACTGATCTCCTTGTGGGTATTCTCTGAGCAGAAAGAGAAGTTGCATTTCTCAAATGACTAGTTGGCTAGGAATGATCTGAGGATGAAAAACACCATGGGGAATAGAATAGGGTGATTTAAAAAGGCCAATCCAGAATTTTCTGATACTCCCAGCAGGGTTTAAAAGAAAGAGAAACCAGAGCAAAAGTACAGGGCCACAGACCATGGGTAGCCCCACTACAGTAAATTAGTGTAAGTCTTCCATTGTACAGATGAGAGGAGGGAAGACCCCATTAGTCTTAGTCTCTTCCTGGCCCTCCCCCTGCAAGTTTAATGGCAAGACAGAATAAAAAGAGGCCAGACCCCAGAGCTCCATGGCATTAGGGAGTAGGATCTTCCACAGCTCCTCTTCCTGTTTCAATTATCCTAACCAGGGTATAGGATAATCGGCACCTGGCCCATGAACCAGATCTGGTTCATGGAACCATGTCATTTGACCCACAGGGCTCCCCAAGGGTCTGGAAATTTGGCAGCAGGGAAACTGCCAGTGTGAATTGTCAATACCCCACTGCCAAATTTCCAGACCTGTGGGGAGACCCATAGGCCAAATAACATCACCTTGTATACCAGATTATGCCAGTGTATAGCTAGTTCCAGGTGCACAGGATCCTACTGGCATATGACCAGATCCAGGTTCATGGGATTGGGCTAGTGCATGGTGGGATTTGTGTGCAGAGGACTGGGCCTGCAGACTAACTCCATGTGCTGACCATGCATGGGATGCAGCCAGTGGACTGACCGTGTGCCACTCATTCAGCCTGTGCAGCCAGAAGGTTTGGTGCCACTGATCTTAACTATTGTGTCAAGGTTCACTCCATCCAGTCCTCTCTTAGGCTGCCTCAAACTGCATAACATCTGCCCACTTCTCGTGCCTTACTAGACCTTCCCTTGGCACCTTTGTTCCCCCTTCTACTGCTCTCAACTTTCTTTACCCTTGTTATTTCTGATGGGTGCTGGGGTAGGGACAGAAGGGAGAAATAGTGTTTTATCTCCCCCACATCTGCTCTGACTGAGCAAAGAGCTGGGGCTTGGGGCAGGGAAGGAAAGTGACTGAGCTGCTTGTTCTCATGGGAAATACATGAGATGTCATACATGAACCTGCAGGAAAATTGGCAAGCCAGACATGCAAGCTGTCTATCAGCAAGTGAGCATTAAATACCTAACTAACAATGCACCAGACTGAGCCATCAATGGCCTGCTGGGCACTTGGGGGATTACAGTGAAATTGTGACATGACAGCACAAATACAAGAAAACAACGCTGAAGAATGACAGCTAACCAGGCATTCCTGGAAGAAAGTGTTGGGATTTTTATTAATCTTTCCCCACAAACACATTTCTGTATTATGTACTGAGTTGGCCTTGTTTAACACACACACACATACACACACATGCACACGCGCACACACACACACACACACACACAAAATGACCTCCAGCACTGACAACTGAACTAGTCTCATCTGATCATGGAGTGGGGAGGATAATTCACCTCATGCCCCCTTCACTCTGCCCAAACTGCACATGCAGCTGTGCCTTTCTTTCTCTCTCTCACGTCTTTCCATGTCTACATTAATATGGACCAGCAGACCTTGCTTCTCTTCCACCCCTAATACCACTTGTTTTTGGGTGAAACCCTAACCCCATTAAAAACAATGGCAAAGTCCATCAACTTCAACAGGATTGAAATTTCCCCTCTCCTCTCCTCTCCTCTTCTACAAACCTCAAGTACTCTAGTCCTTTTGTTCTTCTTCCAAAGAACAACTTACTTTGCACTACACTATGATATAGCAATCCCCTTGTTTTTCAGTGTATTGTAGGCATTGAGCACGGCTTTGTTTCATCTGTTTGGAAAGCATGCTCTTTAATGGGAAGAACCCTTGACTTTTTGTAGCAACAAGTAGCATAATTAGGGGTGTGTCAGCAGAGCGCCAGTCTCAGGCACCAATTTAAAGAGGGGTGGTGGTGGGAGGGTATCACCAGAATGAGAACCCCTGGAGAAACCATGTCATGGCAGCAAAGCTGATGTGTGGGGAGGCAGGACTTGGTACCGTCTCTACTCCACAGGGTGCTAAAATCCCTAGTTACACCTGTGAAAGACACTCATGTATAGCAGTTAGCACCATTGGGCCCTGATCGGATACAGGCTTCTGGGTACAAATTGCAATGGAAGTAATGTATACAAAATAATAATAATTAAAAGGGCACTGACCCACTCTTTAGGAACGATTATGCAAAAGGCTCAGAAACAATTTTGTGTCTGGCATTAGCTACAGTATGCCCAGGTATCGTCAATAACTCGCCTGTTTGTTACACTGGTGTTCTTATGACAACATCTTCAAAAGGACAAAGTATACTAAAGCTAATGCTGATCAACTATGTCAACCTAACAAGCAATTTAATCATCATTTTTGTTCCCTTCTTGTCTGCAAGGGCTCTCCACAAACAAAGCAGTCTATGCTTTTTAGAAGTGAGCTTTTTGAAGCTAGTCACAGAAAATGCTCTTAAGAGTATTCAGTGCTCAATGTGTGTGATCTGTCACCTGGGTTATATTATATAGCTGGGCCTCTGTTACCCAACAGAAAGATCTAACCCTCATGAACATGAGCAGTGGCCAAAGAAATCATTGTTGCCTAGGGTCTCTAAGGGGGAGGATGAGAAACACTGCAGAAACAGACTAAAGATAAGCAAGCCTTGAAAATGTTAAGGCATTTAAAAATCTTTTCCTGCCTTGCTCTGCACAAAGGGGGCATTATATTTGGTTAAGAATGTTGATCCCAGATTTAAAATAGCTGTTTTTCCTCCTGACAGAAAAAGGGCAATATCAGCCACCTTTGTTATTCAGTAGATTTGAGACTGGTTCTTATACTGTCCCATAGAGTTTTAGAATTCTAAAACCATAAGGTTCAAAGGGACCTCAGGAGACCATCTACTCCCTACTTGTTCCTGTCTAAATCATACCAGACAAATGTTTGTCTGATGTGTGTTTAAAAATGTACTGTGATGAAAAAAGTAATTTCTTCCATGCCTAATCACTGTTGTAATTAGAACTTCCTTTTGAATAGGCAACCTAACTCTCCCTTGTTGCAATTTAAGCCCTTAATGTTTTTGTTCTGACCCTATGGACAGAGAAAACAGTTGATTGCCAGCCTCTTTATAATAATCTTATTTTATATTTGAAGACTGTTACCTAATTCCCCCTCATTCTTCTCTTTTACAGGCTAAATGTCACTTTCCTCAAAAGGCATATTTTCTAGATTAATCAGTTTTGTTGCTCTCCTCTAGACTCCTTCCAATTTGTACATGTCTTTCTAGATACGCAGTGCCCGGAACTGGACACAGTGCTCCAGGTGAGGCCCTAGTAGTCTATTAGCACAGGTTTTTTTCCAAGTGCACAATATTACGAAACATTCCTGTCAGCTAAAAAACCCTTCTGTAATGGGGAACCCTAACCCTGTTTTGGGGAAAAGAAGACCGGGGAAGAAAATCAGCAAGGCTCCTTTAAAACTCAAACTTTTGTAGTCTGAAAGGGGTGAAGGATCACCTGCAGCAGAGAGGAGGCTTGCCTGAGCAGCTGGAGTGGTAGAGGTCCAAGCTGCCAGAAGGGACCACCCCCTTCCCCAGCTAAGCAGCAGGGAGCAACCTGCCCGCTGAAGATGAGAAAAGAGCTTCTACGGATAAATGACCAGCCCTAAGCTATGCGCTTACCCTTGGAAAAGCCTAGCCTACAACCAGTCAGCTGCAGAACAAACCAGCAAGGTGAGAAGGGCAGATGAGCAGCACCTGGGTCAGGTGAGCTGGGAGCCTGGTCAGCTGACCAAAGGGGAGGTGCTGACTGGGATATAAACTCTCCTCCAGGGCAGAGAAGTTTTGAGTCCACTAGAGAGACAAGGATGAATATAGGCCCAGCAAGAGGGGCTGTGACCCAAGAAGAGGAGCCCTTAGTGGAAAGTGAGCTAGTACTTACATGGGAAGCCCTGAAGACTTCTAATGTTAGCTGGCGAATCCCAAGGAGCACAGGTAATGTATGGGGGGGTGCCCCAGATTTCTGCACTGATGGTGAGATGCAGGGCAGCAGCCTGGCTAGAGCCAGTGCCCAGCAGCAGTGGGGGTGGGGATCATGGTGGCATCATGGAGTTGTACCACACCCACTGCCCCCACCCATACCCACTGTGCTGAAGAGTGAGTGTATACTGAGGACTGAGAACCACTTATGTTAACCTAAGAGTGGTCCTGGGGAACTGTGCGCTCTCAATACTGAGGGCTGTTTGGGCATTTTTACATGTGTAAGCACTGCAGTTGTACAGGTGGCAAAATGTGCATCAATGTGAAGAAAATAATGGTGGTGCACTTTTTTGTACTAAAACACCTTAGAGGTGCTTTAATTAAAAAATGCATGGCTGCCATTTTCTCTGTGCTAATGTGCATTTTGCCACTTACACAACTGCAAGCTGTTCAGTGCAGTGCACGTCAGCTCCCATGCAGAGCAGACTCAATCAAGTCTGCTCCAGAATGGTGGATCTCCAGCACGTCTGAGAACGAAAAGGTACATGTACAAGTGCCCTTTGTGCCAGCCCAAGAGAGGCCTGGGGGAGTGTGTGCACCCTGAGGACTACTATGCGAACCTGGTTTTCTTTCTTCTTTTTTTTTCCCCCTTTCATCTTCTTTTCCTGTGCTCATTTGTTACTAACACCTGGTGAACCAGGGCAGCTCTGAGGGTAGGTATGGAGGCTGCAGAGCAGAGTGCTCAGTACCCTGTGATTTCTTCCCTTTGTTTTTTCCTTGATTTACCCTTTACTTTTTTGTATGTAGTTATTTCTGGGAGGCAGAAGTCTCAGTTGGGCTGAGGTCCAGGGTGGGGATAAAGTCAGGGCAGAGGGCCTAGAACAAAGCAAGGCAGGTGGGAGCCCAGCCAGAGGCTGAAGCCCCAGCCAAAGGTGGAGAGGATGTGGAGAAAGAGAAGGAGGAGGGGTCCCCACATAGGCTAGCCAGACTAGTAGCTTAGGGATAAGTGGGATGGAGTAGGCAGGAGGACAGCACCCATGGTTGGGCCCTGGTTACCCAAAGGCAGCTTCCTAAAACAGCAAATTAAGGCTAACATCATGGAGTGGCAGGTAGGAGGGAGGAACGAGATTAGGGGCCTGGAGTTGGCAGATGGGTATAGTATAACCATCTCTTGTAGTGTACCCTGTCATACTTTCCAACCTAAACTCACTTGTGCAAATATCAGGTATTTGCACGTGACCAAGTAACACTTTCTCCATAATCATTTGTGCAAGCAACAAAAAAAAAAAAAATCTTTGCAGAAAAGCAAAGAAATGAGGGACTTAATTGTGATAATATCAAATGAGTGAATCCCCCCCAAGTCATCCACAGCTAAATGAAGCTGTGGTGCTGAAATTGCTCCTCAGGGAAAGCATATGAAGAAAACATGTGTAGCTATTGATCAAGAAAGCTATGGGCTTGTGGGGCTGTGGAGACAGGGCAGGGAGGTGACTAAACCTTCCTGCTCTGCACCATGCACCAGCTGCAACAGGGAAATGGCCCCACCTGCCTCTGGAGTGGGATAAAAGGGGCTACCCAAACACAGCCTCCCCAGGTAGAGCACTAAGCAGGGCTTGTCTGGGACTTGAACCCAGGACTGCCCACACTCTAAGAGGGAATTATGCCTCTAGACCAACAAGCCTGGTACTTGCCCAGCCCCACCTCTGCCCTGCTGCATTTCAGGAGCCTGTGGCATGGGACCCTCTTGTGCCGTGGAACCATGAGCCTGGGCTTCTGAGCTGTCTTTCCTTTGCTGCTATTCCCCCATGGGGAGCTCTGAAGAGCAGCCCTTCTGCTTGGGCGGAAGGCCAGAACATCCTGTGCCACCAGCCGGGACTTGGATGGGAGGCCAAATGTCAGGCACCAGTAGCCTGAAGAGACGCACTGGGAGGCCAGGCTTGGGGTGGGCAGGGCAGTGCCCCTTGCCTGCAGAAGCCCTGATTTCAATGCAGCCACAGGGCTTGTGATGACAGTGAGAGGGAGGAGCACCTGCTGCCCTTTCCTCACCTGCCTCCCATGGGTGGGAGGACAAAGGTAGCCCTGGATTGCTCCCAGTACAATCAGTGACTGTAGGCCAAGCAGCAGGAGAAGGACAGCTATATGCACACAGAGGAAGACACCTGCCTCAGAAACAAGAGCTGGACCAGACCCAGGCCAGTCTTGCACCTTCAAAGCACCAAGCCTAGGACAAGGCCCCACCTATGCCTGAACAGGGACTTGAACTGTGGACCCTCAGATTAAAAGTCTAAGGCTCTGCCACCTGAGCTACATAGGCCACACACACAAAAGCAGCCTCCCTCTCTTTGCCATGATTGCCACCCAGCCCCAGGCCCAGCAAACAAGCTAGCTGACGAGGACCCCTTCTGGCTCCTCTTGCACAGCAGAGTGCACACTTTTTTCCTCCAGCTGGGTTCCAGCTCCTGGCACGGGCAGCCCCTACCACATCACACCACTGCCCCTGCACTCCCCAAACTCTGCCCAGAAGACTCATCGCTTAAGGACATGCCTCCCTGATGATGGCTCCCCCAGTTTTTTGGCTACACCCACGCACAAGTAGTCACCTGACCCAAGTGTCAATTAATGACCTGAGTATGGGTAGGAATGTGCTGATGAAATTTGTTGATGAGATGGAAAGCTGGGAAATGTTAAAATAAACAGAAAATCAGAATACTATACAGGAAGAACTGTAGTAACACAGCGTGCAAGATCACACAGTTAGGGTCTATTAACAAGAATTTTTGCCACAAGTTTGGAGTCCACCATCTGGAAATGAACTAGGTGGAAAATTAAAAAAAATATTTTGTTCAAATGTAGAACAACTATAAGCCATCAATGTGATGAAACTATAAAAAGGCATATGTAACCAAGAGTTTATATAAGTTGAGATATTTTGGGTAGAATTATGGAAATATTAGTGCCCAAGGTTTGAGTGAGACCTCTTCTAGAATACTGTGTACAACTTACCAGTCATGGGAAAAGTTTATGAAAAGTGTAACTAGTTAAAAGTTAGCCACCTTTAAAATTAACTTAAGTTAAATATTTCCACTTTCAGCTAGTTAAAAGGTAGGCTAAAAACAGAGTAACTAGTTAAAAGTTAAGCAGATTCATGAGGAAATGGGTGAAACAAAGTGAATTGCCTCTGAGCATTGTTTTTCTTTTTCCAATGCAATGAGTGGGTTTCTTTTCCATAAGCCCACAGAAGCGCACTAAATTACTTGGAACTCACCTTGCTTTTCCTGAAAACAATGTTATACTTGTCATACAGTTTTCAGAATAACAATTTACCAATACCTATGTAATGTTAGATCCTTCTCGCCCTCTCCATGTGGAATAATTTGTAAAAGTCAATGCATCATATAGGTATAACAGAATAACAGAAAGGAGATATTCATAGCCAGGTGACAAATGAAAGCTGTTTCCACAGAAAACCTGTGTTGTTACAATTTTTATTGCTCACAAGGGTATGAAATACATCTGAGTTAGAAATAATGAAAGTGTCTGAAAATCAAAATTAGACTGAAATGAGAAAATCAGTTTAAATGAGAAAAAGAATGTTCAGTTGCATAGCAGAAACTGTTTAAACATGCTTATTGAACTTCAGCAAAAGTTGCATTTCAAAATTTACATCTCACAGTTTTCCTCTTCTGTCTGGCAAAACACTGAACAATTGCTCTACATGGGCAGATAAGGAAATGCTTGTGTTATAATGGGTAAATAGTTTTTTTCATAGTAGGTGACATCTCAGATAAGTTTCTCACAGATGAGAAGTAATGCTCAACTTCTTGGGCTCTGGGCTGCTGGTTCTGATCTTCATTAAAATTAACAGTCATCATCTGTTTCACCTTCAGTACTTGCTCCCACTCTTACTGGGATCAATGCCTCAGCTTGCTTGTATTTATTCCCTCTCCAGCAGCCAAGTGACTGCCCCGTTGACTTCTGCAAATGCGTAGAAAATGCCAGCATGAACTAAGGAACTCTGGGACTTGTAGTTCTTAAGAGACCATATGTCATAGGAAGGCACACTACTCTCGGTCTCTCAAACAAGAAGTCCTAGAGCAGGCTTGTCCAACATATGACCCATGGGCCGCCATGTGGCCTGCCAAGGCATTTTCTGTGGCCCATGGTGCTGTGATGGGAAACAAAAGTAAACACGGTTTACTTTTGTTCCCACCCCTTGTCCCTCCCCCAGCCCCTCAGCAGCTTCCTAATGGCTGCTGAAGGGCTGGGGAAGGGACAAGGTTCCCACATGCACCACGTCAGCTTGACATTGCCGACGCAGTGCGTGTGGGAAGAGGAGTAGCCATGTGCCTCTCGGGACAGGATGAGCCCAGCCGAAGCAGCAGGGGCTCAGCTGCACTTCCCCCTACCTGCATCAGTCAGTCCCGAGCGGCACACAGCTCCACCGCCGCCTCTGCTGGCTGGTGCCGACCCGGGCGGGTCTGTCCCATCTGGAGCAGCTGAAGCTGGCTTCCCATATGCTGCTGGGGACAGGAGGAGCCCAGCCAGGTTGGCACCGGCCAGCAGAAGTGGCGGCAGAGCCGTGTGCCACTAGGGACTGATCGGCGCAGGTAGGGGAAAAATGCGGCTGAGCCCCTGCCGTTCTGACCGGGCTCGTCCCATCCCAAGCAGCACATGGCTCCCCTGCCACTTCTGCTGGCGGGTGCAGGCCCGGCCGGGCGCCTCCCATCCCCAGCAGTATGCGGGAAGCCAGCTTCAGCTGCGTGCTGCTCCAGATGAGACAGACCCACCCAGGTCAGCACCAGCCAGCAGAAGTGGCGGTGGAGCCATGTGCCGCTTGGGACTAACCAGAGCAGGTAGGGGGAAAGTGCAGCTGAGCCCCTGCTGCTCCAGCTGAGCTCATCCTGAGGTTTATTTCATGTTTGTAAAATGCTTGGAGAGCCCCACATAGATGCACTGCATAGAAATGCAAAATATATTTTGACTTATTTGGTTGGGACCTTGGGCTGAGATTTTCAAAGCTGAGTCAAAAGGCCAACTTCCATTAAAATGAATGGGATTTAGAGGGCTCCAAACCTTTTATGACAACTTTGTAACATGCCTATCTACCCCTTTTTGCAAATCTCAGCCATAGTTTGGAAGCTCAGCCAAAGAACATAAGAGCTTCTGAGCATAAGAGCATAAAAAGTGCCATGCTTGGTCAGCCCCATGGTCCGTCTAGCTCAGTATCCTGTCCCGAACAGTGGCAGAAGTGGATGTTATAGAGGGAGAGTTTTGAACCAGTTAGACCCATTTCATTGTCACTTCCTGCAACTTCATTGGTGTCAAAGGTCATGTGACATCACTTCCTGATGTGATACCACTTCCTGTGAAGCCTTTGAATATGGCTCGCTGGCCCACTGGGTGATAAAAAGTTCATGATTCAGCCCCACATTCAAAAAGATTGGACACCCCTGTCTTAGAGTTTCAATAAGAAATATTGTTCCATGCCAGTCCTAGAGAGTGGCTGTGTCAGAAAAAACTATGGGAAAGCCAGATTTAATTTTTTAAAAAACTTCTAAGTTGTACTTTAAAAAAAGTTAATCTTTTTTTTAACTAGTTAAAGTTAAAAGTTGACAGCTGAAAAATTTAACCAGTTAAATTTAAAAGTTAGCCATTTCTTTAACTCTTTAACTAATTAACTAACTAGTTAATTCCCATGACTGCAATTCTCCCATGTTTGAGAGAGATGAATTCAGACTGGAACAGGTGCAGAGAAGGGATGCTAAGAGGAGCAAGAAATAGGAACACTTGTTTAGCTTAGCAAAATGAAAGGAAACATGCTTAATGTCTATGACTATTCGGGGTTGGGGGGAGGCTAGGGAGGAGACACTAGAAAAAGAAAAGAACTACTTAAGCTAAAGGACAAATGGGTAGCAACTGTCCATGAATAAATTTAAGCATTTAAGCTGGAAATTGATGTTTAGAAACGTTCTGAGAAGTGAGGGTCTACAACTGCCTTCCTGTAGAAGTAGTGTGTTTGGGGGTCAGGCAGGAGATCACAACTAACCAAAAAAATCCTATTATTTTTCAGCTGGTATTTAATCAGTTTTTTTCTCACTCTTTGCAATAGCAGGCATATCAAGTTCTGTCTTCCCCAGTTTTGCTGGTGGTCTCCTTGGTAAATCTGGGCCCTAGAAAAGAGCTTCCTTAACTGTCTTGGTTAGCTTCTGGAAAGCCAACCAAAATATATTGTCCCATCCCAAGTATTTCCTTGCAAGACGAGATCTTTTCTACCCATTATTATCCCATAAATTCATAGAATTATAGACAGTTAAGCTTGGAAGGGACCTCGGAAAGCCATCTGGTCCAACCTCCTGCTCAAAGCAGGACCATCCCCAACTAGATCATCCCAGCCAAAGCTTTGTCTAGCCGGTTTTGAGAACCTCCAAAGATGGAGCTTCCACCATCTTCCTGGGTAAGCTGCTCCAGTGTTTTACTGCCCTCCTAGTGAGAAAATTCTTCCTAATATCTAACCTACTCTTCCCTTGCTACAACTTGATACCATTGCTCCTTGTTCTCCTTGCCATCACTGAGAACAGTCTAGCTCCATCCTCTTTCAAACCCCACTTCAGGAAGTTGAAGGCTGCTATTAAGTTGCCTCTAGGTCTCCTCTTCTCTACACTAAATAAGCCCAGTTCTCTCAGCATTTCCTCATAAGTCATGTGCCCCAGCCTCCTCACTATTTTTGTTGCCCTCCTTTGGACTCTCTCCAATTTGTCCACATCCTTTCTGGGGGGGATGTGGGGATTGTGGGGGGCTTGAGCAGGGGCACTGTATGCCTTCCCTCTCAGCTGCCCCCTGTGGTGATGGTGGCAGCAGCCAGCTGAGCTGTGGCCTGGCTGCAGGCACAGCCTATGGCATGAGCTCTGTGTGTACTGAACAGACCCGACCTGGCCCAGCCCACTAGAGCACAGCTTTCCTGGTCCTGTCCAAAGCCACACATTAGCAGGCTGGACTGGGCCCAGCCAGGTCTTTTCAGCATCTACAGAGCCAGTGTTGGGCATCGCCGCACTGCTGCGGGCTGTGCCTGCAGCTAAGCCATGGCCCCGCTGGCTGCTGCTGCCAGTGCTGCAGGGGGCAGGCGTGGGAGCAGGCATGTGGCAGTCCCCACTTAAGCTCCTCCAGAAACCCCACCTCCCCTACCACACCTGGTGCTAGCAGCCAGCTGTGCTGTGCCTGCTGCGTGCTGTGTCACCCATGGTCTATGCCTGGAGACTGGGCCCAGCCCAGCCCAGCCCAGCCTACCTAACCTTGCTAGTGCAAGTTTGGATAGGACTGGGATGGCTCCTGCCACCACCCTCAGCTCCTGTCCAAAGGTACGCTAGTGGGGTGGGCCAGGCCAGGCCAGGCCCATTCTCCATGAGGGTGAGGTGGTGATGTGCAGTCACGGGGCTGGGCTGACAGCCAGCCACAGCCCTGATAGCCCAGCAGACTGCTTCTACCAGTGCCTGAGGTTGTGTGCCACAGGGGATGGGGGTGGGTGTGTTGTGACCCCCCAAACCCCACATCTCCACCCCATCACACACATAGCATGCCCAGCTGCCAGACAGGGCAGGAGCTGTGGCCGCAGGGTGGAGCAGCTGTCCCCACATCTTGGTTAGTGAAGGGGTCAGGGAAGCTCTAATTTTTCTATGATAAGAAAGCCAAAGCAAACATCAAACAATATAGATAATTAGAATGAATGTTATTATGATCCAAACTGCTTTTAATTGGATTTTGGGGTAATATAAAGAGTGAATTTGGGTTTTTTTGTCAAAGAATTTTCAGTTTTTAAATAGGGAACATCAGGATTCCTGCTAGTGAGGCAAGCAGCAGGACCCAGGCAGAAAAGCCTGCTCAGGGCTGGCACACAGGACCCAGCTGGAGGGCAAGTGAGTCCATTTGGGGCCAGGAGGGCATTCTTTGACACTGAGAACATCTTCCAGGTGATAGCTATCTAGACGGCAGGACAGGGACATGCATGGCAGCAGTGCCGCACAAAGGCCAACTGTGTAGGCACGGCCCACTGGCAGCTGGGCTCAGCAGGCCATGTGGACTGGGCTGCTGGCTCAGGCAGTCACCCTGGCCAGTACATGCATACCTTACCAGGTGATCAGAGGAGGGTTTTGTCACCTCCTCATCCTGGCTGTCTCACAGGAAGCCTCACCCTAGGTAAGTAGGGTTTAGTGTCCCCTAAACCTTGCCATTTCCCTACTGTGACCCCAGGCAGGTTGCTCTGGCTCCCTGTTAGAAATATTATTAAAAATGCATTATCAATAGCTGTTAGCTCCCATCAATAGTGTTGTCCTCTGAATAAGCATGGCTGCCAGCCCTCCTTGTCTCCTTAATGAGAGAGGGAAGGGGGGGTTGGAAACTGAAGGAAAAACTCC
>NW_017728906.1:152303133-152306331 GCF_001723895.1 Crocodylus porosus | reverse complement strand
TGCTAATGATTGTGCCCGGGGGCAGAGGGTTTTGATCTTTTGTCTTCTCCCTCTGACCCTATTTGCAAATATATACTTTTTGTCTCACCAACAATGTGTGCCTAAGGATCGTTATTCAATGAGCCTCCAAAGAAACGAACCGAGAGAGAGTTTTTTTACCTCATCCCTGTGGCCTGTGTCCTACATCCTTCAGTCCACCTATGCGTAGGGTTGGGCCTATTTCCCTCCGGTCCCATCTGCTCAGTGAATACTCACCCTGCTTGGGGCTTGTGGGTTCATTTCTGGGTAGGCCCGCAGTGCAGCTTTCCTCCTTGTCCCAGGGAGGATTCCTGGGCTCAGATGCCTCCCCAATCCTACAGCGACTTCCTCAGTGGCTCTGCAGGCTCTGGGGAAGAGCCACCGCAGCCAGGCTGCCACCAGCCTTCAGTGTGAGCCTTTTTCTCCCTCTCCCCTGGGTAGGTAAAACCCTGTTATCAAGGACTTCCTTAGCCAATCCCCCACAGGTTTTTTTCCACAGTCTTTTCTAATGGCCGCCGTGTTCCCTTTTCTTCTTTCTCCAGATAGGTCTGTCCAGGCAGGCTTCATCTACCCACACTATAGTGCCTTCACTTGGACAAACACCCCCTTTCTCAGTACGTTGTCTCCAGAGGGGCAGCCTTCCCCACCTGCACTCCCTGTGAGACACTCCCCCTTTCAAGTAATCACAGTCTTACTGCTTGTTACACTAGTGAACTTGCCTAGAAGCTGGTCTATTTACTGCTCATTGCCCCAAATGGTTCCTTCTTCCCTGCTTCCTCACATCAAGCTGAAAGGCAGTCCCCTCAAAAAGATGAGGGGCAGACTGACCTGCAAACTGCTTGCCCTGTTTGCAGCCCCTTGTCACTCGGGGAGTCCCCTCTTATACCCTGCTGGGCCTGAACTGGCTCTGCCCCCATGTTAGGGCTTCTGTTGGGTCCAGGCAGCAATCACTCAGCCAGCAATAATTCCTGCTTCTCAGAGCACATGCCCCAAACACACACAGCCCACCAAACAAACACTTAGCAAGCCAAAGGCACGGGCAGCTCTGGATCACTTGCTTTCCCTGGGCAGGATCTGGTACCTGGCTTTTCTTCCCCTTCCTCCTCTTGCTCTCAGTGAACTGCCTGCAAACTGCTTACCCTGTTTGCAGCCCCTGTTTGCTGGCTCCCCGCTTGCTTAGGGGGTCTCCCTTCACTAACTTCTGTCATTGCAAACCAGGGGCAGAGCTGGGCTGATGCAGCCCGGCTCCAGCCCGGTGCTGTCTTCAGGTGTAGGGTAGGGTGGGTGTCTTGAAGCCCCCCTGAGGCTCATTCACCATCTCATCTAGTTCAGTGGGGGTGCTCCAATCCACCTGCCTCACCCTCCAGTGCAATCTGGGCCAAACCCCACTTTTAACTCTCCCTCCCTTCCTCTCTCTCTTCCCCTTCCCCCCCGCCCCCAAAAAATCTTAAAGACAGTACTGGAGCTGGGGGTGGGAGTGGCAGGGAGAGAGGATGTAAACACACAGCTGACTCCAAACTGGACCTTGATTTCTTCCCCCTGCCCAACAGAGAACATCTGTTGGGTCAGGGCGATTGCTGTAACTTGTGGTGCCTCTGGTGAAGTGCCATGAGTTACAGTGGGGGAGCAGCCCATCTGTCAGCACCCACAGCTTCTCTATAATGAAAGGAAAATACATCTCCTGTATTGCCTTTGTTCATTAAAGGCACTACAAACCTATGAAATGACTATGGATCCTGGTCCTGTTGTCTCTCAGAACCCATGCTCAGTAGTTTGACAGTACCAATGCTTCTAATGCATGCAACAGCTTATCAGTTATCACAAGTAATAGCTTAGCAGTGGTTTAGTGAGCAGGGGATGAATCCCAGGAACTGCCAAAGAGCGAATGCTTCACTTTTCTGTGCCCTTGTCCCATCTGCACATGTATCCTGCAACTTCCCTGCTGCAGCTGCCACTTCAGCAGTGGGAAGGGCAGAGCAGCTGCACACAGGGCCTTAGGTGGTTGTGGCAGCTCACAGAGTAGAAGTAGTGACTAGAGGTTTGTTGCTTTGCAGGGGCAAATGTCACCTCTTTTTGGCACTGAACATCAGTGTTTAAAAGGGCTGTTTGATGCACATGGAGGCAAAAAAGGAGGTGACAAAGGGGGACACTTCAGTCTTCTGACATTGCTGAAGGATTAGGGAGCAGTGATGAGTCTCTGTTGCAGATCCCTTATTGTGCCTTACTACTCTAAGCAGCTTAATTGTCGGCAGGCTGTCTAGTAATGTTTGCAGGATTGAGCCCAGATTCTGACACCTTTATTCACACCAAGTGACAATATCTTAGCCCAGAAAATTGTCTCATCCAAGGCAGCATAAAACTCCACCAGAGCCTAACTCAGAGAATAATAATATCCTCTGCCAAAAATGATTCACCATGTTTTATAGGATTTGTCCCTTGTTATACCCATGCTTATTCAGGTCTTCATTATAAAACTCCATTTGGTTACCTTATTTTTTGATAGTGGTTGAAAGTACCCAGGATGTGTGATCATTATCAGCATTGCTTCTCTCACTTCCATACTGTTTTATTAGTACATATGGTGTCTGGAAGCTTAGATACCAAAAAAAAAAAAAAAAGACACAATAAAGAAGTCCAAATAAGATGCACACAGATATTTCAATACCTTAGGCCAGTAGTTATCAGCTGGGGTGTGTGGCATGGCACAAATGCCACCATAACCAAATGGAACTGCCTTGAGCACCTTCTGCAGAGCCAGTGGGAAATAGCTGTAGCTGGTGCACATGTTATTCCCACAGCCCTTCCTGATATTACCCCACACAATCCTCCCAGAAACAGAGGTGGATGGCAGGTGTAACTACCCCCAGAAGGGGCATGAGAGGTGGAACAGGGAAGGGCTGTGGTAAAAAACCTATGCCCCAGCTACAGCCCTGTATATTGCTGAGCCATAGGTGCTTCATGCAGTGTCACCCAGAGTAAGACTGCCCTCCTTATCCCCTCTTGTTCACTAGGAGTATAGAGAAGTTTTGCCCACGGTATGCAACTCATTAGTTGAGTTTATGATCATGCCTGTTTTAGGGTTATCAGCAGGCCTTGGCTCCACCATGATCCACTGGCTGGGAAATTGGCTTCGTGGTCGGACCCAGAGGGCTGTGATTGATGGCAGTCACTCATCATGGT
>NW_017728906.1:152289166-152302427 GCF_001723895.1 Crocodylus porosus | reverse complement strand
GGGATCCTATGACCCCAGCTGACTTCCTGCCCTTTGGGCAGGGGGCTGGACTGGATGATCTCCCGAGGTCCCTTCCAGCCCTAATGTCTATGTCTATGAAATCTATGATCCTGGTTTTCTCTGATTAAAAAAAAAATCCCAATTTTCAGATTTAAAAAAACAACCCAAGTCCACATTTTTCATGATTAAAATGAAACACCACTAATATATAGATAGATCTGTATCTAAATGAAAATAGAAACACCACTACTATATAGATAGTAATGGTGTTTCATTTTAATCATGGGAAAATATACATTTTGGGTTACTTTTTTAAATCCGAAAATTGGGGATTTTTTCATCAGAGAAAACCAGGATCCCTGGTTATTAGATAATGAAAACCATTGAGGTGTAAATGGAGGCAGCAAAACAGTGGACATGCCTATACGTGCTCTTTAATACATATTAGTTTATTTTAATGCTCATTCAGGCATCGCTAAAAAAGTGCTATTTAGTTAATGCACATTAAGAAAGGCCAATGTCCATTCTCCTAAATGGAAGGACATTAATGCACATGTAGACATGCCCAGAGTTTCTCAAGTGGAATCCTGCCAAACCACAAAAAAAGTAAAAAATAAACTAAGGTTTGGCTCAGAAAACGTTGAGAACCACTGTTTTCAGCTTTAGTGATGTGAACTGAATTATTGTTTTGCAGTCATGCTTTCCAATTCCCTAGAAATACATGAAAAATATAGACTAAGTAATCTTATAGGTGGCTGCCTCTTACACTGTAATATAATTGTAAATGTGCTAAGCTTATACAAGCAGTTTAACTCCCTGGCAATGCACAGTATAAAAGCACAACTAGAGATTATTGAGATATTGATAGTCATAGCATATATTTTGTTTCATATATTTTGGCTTCTGATAGCAATAATGACCTCTTCCCAAGGCATTTCCTGGGAATTTATGACCATTTGGGTTTAATGGACCTTGGCTTTACTGCAGGTCATCAGCTCTCCAACTGGTCATTAATCACTATGAAATGCTCTGTCCCTCCATCATTTATTTAAACACAAATGATAGGTAACTGAATTATAAAGCTATCATCACTATCTACCAAGTGGTTCAGGACTGGTAACTTTGCAATTAATCAGGAAAGTTTTAAATTAATCTGTAATTAGGGATTTGTTCCCAAATTGCCTAACTTTTTCTGTTGTTAAAATGTGTGGATCTGACAGCTGGTGATGATGATGACATCAAAGCTACTATAAAAGAAAGCAGGCAGGGTTTTCAGAAGTAAAAAGGTGAAGAGAGAGATGCTGAAAAAATGCAGTACACAATTATATTGTGCACTACAGTTTATCAAACAATATCATTCAACCTGTTCTATCTGTGACTGAGACTTGATACAGCTGGTATAAATTCCAAGGAGGCTGAGGCAGGGAAAATTGATGTAAAGGATCTGTTTTACATATTTCTCATTTCCATTGAAAGTGAAACAAAAATAGCATATGAAATTAAATGGCTTTTCCACAAATGGCACCATTTTCAGTGACAAGAAAACTGTTTTGCATACTTTCAAGTAATACATATTTACAATGCAAGGGCAAAAAAAAATAAAAAATCAACCTATGTAAAAGGCAAGATACTTTAAGCCCACCGATGCCACTTATTTAAGTGAAGGGTCCAGTATGTCTGTCAAATGCTGATACAGTATTATATATGTGATGTGCCCTGGACACTAAATTAAGAAAATATTAGATGTCATATTTCCCAACCCATTTAAGGCCTGAATTTAGACTGTGTGTATGCAGTGTTTTGTTGTGGTGACTTTTGTTTGGGGGGGAGACTTGTTTCCTCCTCCCCTCCCATTCCACCCCATTTCCTTTCATAGAATTTACCGTACAGTCTTTTCAACTGTTGTAATAGAGAAAGGTACTGTAATGAATGGATTTTCAGTGCCCTCTGTTGGAAGGAATCAGAAAAGCTCATCATTGTGTCAGAAGCCTATTCTGCTGATATGTAGGGATCCTACTTCTCCACAGGGGAAAAAAAGCAAAAAATCTTCATTTAAAAAACACAAAAGTCTACCTTTTCCCATGATCTACTGAAAGCAAGGGAGTGTCCTGTGGCAAGTGGCACCATATCTGCTCTCCTATTTATGCTGTGGTTTTTGACTCTCAGACAATCAGCAGCAGCTCCCTCACCTCACCCCTCGGCCACTGATTGTCTAAGAGACAAAAATAAGACAGCAGATATGGCACTGTTCAGTAGCTCATGGAAAAATGTACATTCCATGGTTTTCCATGGCGAACAGAAAGCCAGCTGATATCTAATAGAAGTTCCCCTTTTTTTCTGAGCAGGATGACATGCTTTTTATCCTTGCTAGTGGATAGTGCAGCAAAGTAGGAAATATTTGATCTCTCAAAACTGTTGGCTTTTTGTACAATGGGAAGACTTAGATAACAGAAGTAAAGGTGTCACTACCAGCTCCCATAATACAGAAGCATAACCATATAGCTTAACATAATAGGATCCAAGGAGCTTAAATGAAAGACTAGTTCCTAAAGCCCTGACTCACAACTAGTATCATCAAAGAAAATGGATGATTTAGATGACTGATACAGCTCCCAACTGATGGTTGTTCCTGCTCCAACTGAATGTGAAGGCAAAACTCCCACCGATTTTGATAGGCCCTTAGGCAGACAGTGCACAAGACAAACATTGCTATAGTACAAGCATAGGAAAGGGAAAGAAGAGGAGGCTAATAGAAGAAGAAGGACTCTGGGGGAGATGAAAGCAGATATTATGAAGAACTGCCTCCCTCCCCCCCACCCATTTTCCTTTTTATCAAGTGTAGTTATCTGTTAATTATCTTGTCATGAAAGACAATTCTCTCTTATCATAGGTCAGTGTGGTAGCTTCCCAGTGGTGGGTAACAATGAACAGCAAGTCATAAGTAGTGATCATGGGGGAAAGGATTTAAAGAAGAGGCCTGCCACATAGATGCTAAGTCATTGAAAGTGGAATTAAAGATATCAGTGCATGATACTACATAAATAAGATGCAAATTAAATCTTATCTCATGTCACTAGTTACAGGAGGAAATCCAAGATACTAGACAACATTCCATATAAGAATTGCTCAGATCAAAAGATTATATTAATCAAATTAATGTACAATACAGTACTTTATCTCTGCTATTCATGGAGCAGAGTCAGTTAATTATGGAGTACAACCACTCATAACCCTCAGACAACTGTCTTGAATCTGACAGAAAATACAGACAAAATTGTCTTTATTTCCATATTGAACTATAGTATCTGGATTCCCTCTTTCTATACACTACTGGAATTTACAGCTATTTGAACAAAAGCTAAGGTAAGCATAGACAAGAGTTCTAGGACTGGAGATAGTGATGAAAAGTCAGGTTTTGATTATATTAATGAAGAAATGATAAAATTTGATGAGTGTTTGGATGTGGTCAGAGGACAAGGAAAGAGAGAGAAGAATCAAGATTACAAAAAAGGAGAGGCATGGGAGACAGGAAGATAATGGAGTTGTTGAGATGACAGATACTGAAGAAGGAAGTTAAAAAAACAACACATAAATTGTGTCCTAGACAATGTGAGTTGAGACAGCACAAAAACATGCAACAAGAGGTATGATACTGGCAACTGAAATGCAAGAGTAGATAACAAAAGAGAAGCCACAGATAGGTTTCCTAGTCATCCACAAAGACCTCCTAGTTGGGAGCAAGTAATGTCACCAACAGACTACTATCAAGAAGAGAAATAATAAGACTGAAAACAGAACCCTAAGAGACATCCTAGGAGACACAGGAGAAGAGACACAAGCAGGTGACAGAACAAGGGGCAACGGTCTCAAGTTGCAGCAAGGGAAATTCAGGTTGGATATTAGGAAAAAAAATTCTCACTAGGAGGGTGGTGAAGCACTGTTATGGGTTACCTAGAGAGGTGATGGAATCTCCATCCTTGGAGGTTTCTAAGGCCCAGCTTCACAAAGCCCTGGCTCCAGTGATCCAGTTGGGCATGGTCTTGCTGGGGGTTGAACTAGACCTCCTGAGGTGTGACGACCAGAACCAGAGGGATTAATGAGCAATAAATATGTGCTTCTTAGAGGCATTTGGTATTTTGCCTAGACAGGTAATATTAGTTAATATAAAGCTTGTAAGTTTTTAAACTGCACGTGTAACTTGTCTGTCATAAGTTTAACCAAAATGATAAAATTAACTGTTCATGTAACTGACTGAGCCCCATAGGCGAAGCTGTAGATGTGAGATTAGCCGACCTAATGGTTTCTGCTCAGGGTTCAGCTTTGATGATAAAAAACTGGATCCAACAGCCTGCCACACCCAATACATTCCAGGAAAGCACATCCCAAGAAAGTATATTCAAATGAAACCTAAAAAGGATTGGGGCTTAGGCGGAGCAATGTCAATTTCAAATCTAAAGGTGCCGAATCATAATTTGCTTATTGGATAAACCCAAGTCTGGGTAGTAACTTTTTATGATAATTTTAATACCTTTCAATCCTATAGGGTAACAGCTATAGGGCAACATTCTGAGTGGCTCTAAAGCCAACAGATTAGCATAAGACTAGGTATAAAAAGCATGTGTGTCAGGTGACCAGCAGGAAGGAGAGAATGGAACAGTCATTTCTGTTCCACGCCCAGACCCCAGACTCCTTGTGTGAGTGAGGATCGGATCCTGATCAAGGGACCTTCCCCAGTAATCCCTCTGACAGCATCAATCGGGGACACCTGACTTCACTGGAATCACTTGACGCATACCTGGCATCAAGAAACTATCAATAAGTTGCCAACCATGTCTGTCTATCTGTTGTTTTGAACGAGCCCAATGGCTAGTACCTTCACAGCGTCCAGTTGGCCTGCGACAGAATTGATCTATCTGTTGTTATTATCTGTTATTTACTATTAGCTCATTTAATACTGTGTTATCTACTTATCACATTTATCTTTCTGTTAACTGGTGTGTGTGTGTGTGTGTGTGTGTGTGTGTGTGTGTGTGTGTGTGTAAACTATAATAAATTTGCCTTTACTTCACTCCCAACTTTGCCTCCTCAATCCAAAACTGAATCAAACAGCCCAGTTGGCCTGTGATAAAATTAATACACTCACAGTGCCCAGCTGGCTTGTGACACTGAGGTTCCTTCCAACGCTCATGTTCTATGATTCTATAAGAGAAGGAAGATGCATTATAAAATGGATAATCAAGGGGCACCATGTTTTCAGTTCCTAGAAGACCTCAGATTAAAATAATCTTTGTATCTTCATTAATGAAGATGATAGGATCAAATTCACACTTAGCAAATTTGCATATGACACTGAGGTGGGTGCAGCTGTGGATACTCTAGGGCAGTGGTTCTCAACCTGTGGCCTACAAGTGGCATGCAGTCCTATCAGCTCATTGCCAGAACTCATGAGACATCTTGTTTAAAAAAAAACCAAACACCTTGGAAAAATGAGGATTTTTTTTCCCTTTAAAGGAGAAACATGTGGGAAACATCAGGTTCCCCTCACAGGCTGGCAGAGTTCTAGTCTGCAAGGGGCTGCTTGAGACTGGACGGAGCAGGAAGAAGGTGATCAGAGGCAGAGGGTGCCACATACATGCATGTGGCAGCCAGGCAGCGTGGAGAGCAGCTCCTGCTGCTGCTTCTAGGCAAGTCTATGTATGAGGAAAGGAGCGATAGTGAGGGAGGGAGTAGAGCAGGGCAGGGCTGGGAGCTCTGCTCAGACAGGGCAGTATGTGGGTATTGGGGCTGGGGTGGGAATGTGCACCTGTGGGGCCTGGCTGGGAAGTGGGACAGAGCCAAAGGCAGCTCATCTGGGGTGCGGGGGGAGCAGCTCCCTGGCACTGTGTGCACTCCCAAAGCAGGAGGCATGGGGGGTCCTGTGCCCCACAGATTTGTGAGTGGTACAAAGGCAGATGTAGGCTGCCCACTGTGGGCCCAGGATTCCCTGCCATGCTGCCCTCCCTCCTGGGGGCCTCCAAAGCAGAGTGGGGTGGGGAGGCTCCATGCCACTGCCGGGAGCCCCATGCCAGCCACAGTGTCATGAGAAGGTACCCCCTGCCTGCCTGACAGCAGTAGGGAGAACAACTCCATGCTGCCGCTGCTGCCAGGTGGGCAAAGGGGAGCCTCACCATGGCTGGTGCGGGGCTTCTGGCAGCAGCACTGAGCCTCCCTGCCTGCTGATGCTAGGTCCTACCTGCTGGGTCACAGAGGCCCCAGTGGAAGGGCAGCAGGGTGGGGAGCCCTAAGCCTGCAGCAGGCAGCCTGTATCCACCCTCGCCGTGGGCTCTGCTCTGGCCATGCCACCCATGGGGGAGAGGGTGCCAGGTTCCACTCCAGCCATAAGAGCCACCACCTCCCACAGGCAACAGCTGGGCCTCAGGTGAAGCAGCTGGGCTTCAGGTGTTGCTGTGGGGCCAGGGTGCTGCAGGCCCCAACACTGGTCTCTTAGCCCTAGCAGCTGGGGGCCCCCTCCAGCAGGGCTGGGGGTGGGGCAAGGGGCTGTGGGTCAGAAGTGAGGGGCACCAGCATATCAGGGATGCTCAGCACCACAAAGTGGTGGGGGGACAGCTGCAGCTGGATCTGCATCCTGGTGTGTGAAGTGGGCAGGGCTCTGACTCTTCCATGGAAAAAAAACCCAAAAGCAATCGCTGAAATATATAGGCATTTAAAATTAATTTTATTATAATGATTGAGGTACTGGTAGGCTTCCAAATTGTTTTGAAATTGTAAATATATCAATATAACATTTTGTTCAACTGATACCTATATGTAGTGGCATCTACAAACAGCAAATTCTCTGATTTTAAACCCCCCGCCCCAAATCTGTGTTTTTCTGCCATTAAAATGAATCAGAGAAAACCAGGATCCCTGGTTAGAGTGGAGTAGGTTAGACATGTGTTACACATAGAAAAATGGATCATTTTGTAGTTTGCAGAGAGAAATAAGCTGTGTGGATTCAGAAAGCAATGAAAATAAAAAGGCCTATGAAGGAAAGAAACATCATAGTTTGGCAGCAGAAGGCAGAAAGGTACAAGATGACTAGAAAGATACGTTTGCTGTCATTCAAAGTGATGTTTAACAGTTAATATGCTTTTACTTAGTTTGCTCATTTAAAATGTGCTTAGTAGACATCTGACAGGAGTCTGGGAAGTAGGACTTATGAGGAAAGGCTGAAAGAGCTAGGTTTACTTAGGCTGGAGAAGAGTAGACAGAGTGGGGATTTACTAAGTCTTCAAATACCTGAAGGACAATTACAGAGAGGACTGAGATAGGCTTTTCTCTGTGGCTGTAGGGGTCAGGAGTAGGAGCAGTGGCCTCAAGTTGCAGTAAAGGAAATTTAGGTTGGAGATCAGGAGGAACTTTTTGCCTATTATGGTAATCAAGCATTGGCACAGGCTACCCAGAGAAATTGTGGAATCTCTATCCTTGGAAACCTTCAAAACCAGGTTAGACAGATACTTGGCTGGGATGCTTTTGTCAGGAATAATGCTGCTTTGAGCAGGGGGCTGGATTAGATGACCTTAGGAGATCCTTACTAGCCCTACTTTCCTATGATTCAATGAACTTTTTCCTAGCTAGGAAAGTTCACAAAAATGCATAGAATTCCCATGGCAAAGAGCTTTGTAGATCAAAGCCAGCATATTGAATTATATGTAGAAGAAAATTAGCTTTTAGTTCAGCCTACAGCAAGTGTGGGCAAAATACGGCCCATGGGCTGGATGCAGCCTGCCAGGCCATTCTATCTGACCCCTAAAAATTTTAGAACATTAATATTTATCTGCCCTTGGCTGCCTGTCATGTGGCCCTCAATGGCTTACCAAAACTCAATAAGTAGCCCTGTGCCTGAAATAATTGCCTGCCCCAGTCTACAGATTACACATGTAATACACTCCTCACATGAGAAACAATATTAAGTAACCAAGCAGTGACATGCTTCACTACCCAAAGTCTTTGGTTGATCTTCATGTGTACTACCGGGTGTGTCTACATGTTGCCATACAGTGACATTGCTCCACAATTCAAAAGGGATGTGGAGAAGCTTGAGACAGTGCAGAGGAGAGCCACGCGCATGATCAGAGGTCAGGAAAGCAGACCTTATGACGAGAGGCTGAGAGCTATGGGATTTTTCAGCCTGGAAAAGCGCAGGCTCAGGAGTGACCTGATGGCCACCTATAAGTTTTTATAAGGGGTGTTCACCTGGGGGAATGTTTGTTCACCAGAGCGCCCCAAGGGATTACAAGGTCAAATGGTTATAAACTCCTGCAAGACTGTTTCAGGCTGGACATAAGGAAGAATTTCTTTACTGTCCGAACCCAAGGTCTGGAATGGCCTGCCGCCGGAGATGCTTCAAGCACCTACTTTGAGTGCCTTCAAGAGAAACCTGGATGTTTTTCTTGCTGGGATCCTATGACCCCAGCTGACTTCCTGCCCCTGGAGCGGGGGGGCTGGACTCAATGATCTTCCAAGGTCCCTTCCAGCCCTAATGTCTATGAAAGCTGTGAAACCTATGAAACTAACAAAAAATATGTTTCCAGTCACATTCACATAGGCCTAACAATCCGTTTTCTTAAACCTATGCATTCCTCTCATTCATACATTTCTAACTGCAAAGACAGTTAGTCGAACATTATGAAGATACCTAAAGAGGTTATGGAATCTCCTTTGTTACAGCGGTTCAGGAATAGGTAGGAATATCTCATACCATCTTGGGGCTAGGTGACCCCTTGAAGTCCCTTTTCGCTCTGCCCTCTGTGACTGGAAAGGATGTTCTGGTTCCATCTCTCTGCACAAGAGTAAGATTTCTCTCAGCAGGGAACTGTTTTGTTGAGTATGCTCTTTACCAGCTCTCTTTGCACTGCCTCCCTCAGGGCACTTTTACACATGTTCTGGGGTTGGGGAGTGGGGGTGGTGCTTTAACTAGAGCAGCTCCAGGAGTCACTCAGTTCAATTAACCAAGCCAAGTAAGCTGATTGATCGAGTCTGCTCTGATGTGCTAGAATTCCAGCGCACCGGAGCAGGCTCCATGCTCATGTATAAGCACCCTCGGTGCCTAAAAGACACTAACTCCAATCCCAACAGTGCTGTATTTTCTAGGTCTTTAAAACATTGGTATAGTTGGATTTGGGTTAGGCAGATGTATATTAATAAATAAGTCTGTTTCAGTAGATCCACCAATAGAGCTCCTTTATCTCCTCCCTATTTATTCATGATTATGGTATCTTTTTCCCCAACAAAAACTTGTTATAACATTTTTAACCTGCAGTACCTTTCAAATTATTGGCCTATTAAAAAACCTCCACTACTAATAAAGTAGAAAAGTTCCCTCTAACACAAAAGGACATCTATTATACAGCACTGACACTTTTGACACGGCTATCTCAAATTTCTCCCTGCAGAGTGGGGTCACATAAACTCATGGAATACCATATCTTGGCTTTTGAAACTGACTTCCTCTTCTCTGTGTCATCCACAGCCCTGTAATCATCTGATGACTCCAATTTTGTTCTGGTTCCAGTCTTGCCCAGCATTCTCGGTGCAGTCAAGATTCAGGGCTTCCCTAAGAATATAGCTCAGTGGTTAGTGGAGCACCTCCATCTGAACCCACATGTAATGAGGATACATTTGTTGGGTGATCGGGCACTTTCTAAAGTGCTTTGCCACTATGTTCTTCTGCAAGTGCACAGCTGTAGAGCACTTTCAGTGGCCAGCTGTGAGGTAAAATGTCACTTCTGCCAGTGTCCAAAGTTACTTAATGTGAACTGATGTCATAGTCATCCCTGTTGGTTACCTTGAAGGGCCATCTTTCTAAAAGTCTGCAATGATCTGAGAGTCATTCCTGAGCCTTGGTTTTCTTTTATGAATCATCTCAAGCTTCCTGAAGCTACCACTCCTTTTTAAAATCTTATCTAAGGCAGCTGAGCTGTGCGTCATACCTCCCAGGAGAGCTCTGGCTCTGATTTTAAAAAAAATCACAGTTACTTGGACAGCTCTTTAAAGGGGCTAGGATTTGACACGTTTATGCCAAAAAAGAGAAAAAGAAAGAAACAAATGTCAAGAACCTGACTTTCCACACCATTACTTCCAATACACAAGATCATTCCTCCATTGCCACCCACTGAATTACACTAGCCCCGAATGAGTGTGGCTGGATGGAAAGTCATCATGCCACCCTCAGGTACCACATCACTGTATTCCAAACCTAATACACCAATAACTATAAGATCCAGACCATTGTCCTGAAACATTCAGCTTTTAAGATCATGGGTTTTTAAATTTTCTAGGAGATTCTTTATTTAACCTTAAATCATTTCTCTCCAGCAGGCCATATTTATTAGCCAAGATCTAGATGCCTACAGTTCTCTATTAGTACTTGAAGCATACACCATTTTCAAATGCTACAAGATCGCTTCACTGAGCTTTTTAAATGATAAAATCTTACATTCCTAAGCCAGTATGATGGGAATCTATCTCTACCCTTTATTAGCTGGCTGCATCTGTTGACATCTGGTGCTTGTACTTTAATAATTGTGTTGCTTTATTGAATGGCAGCATGTTTAAAAACATCAAACTGAATATAGCAGTTAACAAAGTCTATGAAAAATGTCAAGTTTATCTCTTATTTCTTCTGTAAGGCAAACATTTGGGATTCATTTCTCACTGTAGAAATCTAGAGCAATGCCACTGCCTTCAGTCAAGCTATTCTGAATGAACATTACTACGACAGAGTAAGATGTTTCACACTTACAGACAGCTTCTGAGCAGAGAGCCTCAAAACACTTTTAAAAAGTGAATTCCTCACATCATTCTTGCAAATTAGGGCAGTTACCATTATTATTATTACCCCCTATTTTATGGATGAGGGAGTTGAGGAGAATAAGGTTAATAAATAAGTTGCCCAAGGTCATACAACAAGCAAGTGGCAGGGTGTTACAGGATCCTGCGAAGTAGCAGATACATTTCTGAATAAGCTGCCAAGGGGATACTGCCTAAATCCTTCAGCTGAATATGGCTTTTTCATGCTGAAGAAACAGGACTGTCCTGAGAAGCCTTAATTTCTAGAAGAGAAGCCACCCTAAAAAAATTAGACATGAAGTGCAAAAATGGTCAGTCTCTAGCCAGCTGTCACACAGGATAGTGGAACTGAGCAGAAAGGCCAAACAAAAAATTCTCTTTTGATCCAACCACTATAACAGATAGAAAAAACACTCCTCAAAAGACTCTGTTGCATCCCTAGTCTTAATGAATTCAGCTCAAAGTTGCAAGGATAGTAATTATGATATTTCTGTTCTCTGCAGGCTCGCTCACCCACTGTACAGCCCCCACAGGAGACACATCCAACGCAGGAGTGACAGAAGGGGTCTGTACCCGCCTGGTTTCGAACATCTGGTCTCATGCTCTGCGCCCCTGGATGCTCAATGTTGTCCGCCCGTCCGTCCCTGTGATGTCAGCGAGTTGATGTTGTCGACCCGAATCGCCTCTCCCCAGTCTCGCCCGCCACGACTTGATCTTATCACGGTGGTGGGGATTGACTATCAGGGCTCCTCATTCCGGGGAGCGCGGGACGTTGGTCTTCTGTGAGGCTCCTCCTCCCCTCTACCTCACCACACCTTGATGGATCTTGATGGTCGTTGGCCTGTCCCTCTGATAGTTGGTTCTTGGGACTCTCTGTTCAGTTGGCTCCAGGAATTCAGCTAGACCTTCCCCCCTACCGGCTGCTTGCTCTGACCCAGCTACACCCCATCAGTGCTATATACCTCACCTCCCCTTCAACAGTGGGTAACCAAACAAAACACAAAATAAATCATTGGCAGTAACACCAGATACTAAGGGCTGTCCATTGCCCCTTCTATGTCTGTTCCTATCGCCCTCTCTATTGGCCCCAGTTGCCGGCTCTTAAGCCTCAACCAGCCTAACCTTGGCCTGGGGTCAGCCTACTATGCTCTCGGTGGGTACCCTTGGCATGTCTCCCCCACAGCTCTTCTTCAGGACCGTCCGCACCCTCTGTGATCCCACTTGGTCTGGTGATCTGAACCTGCAGGCTTCTCCAGGTCTCAGTGTTCCCCAACCCTTCCCGGCCTCTGCATCTTGACCTTGCTTCCTCCCCTCCTACCTTGCTGCTGGCGACGATCTTCTCCTGCGGGGTCTTGATCTCTCCACCGGGGCTGCCGGCTACAAGCCCCCATGCTCCTTTGCTGTGAGGGGACTCAGAGAGTACTTCCTTCTCTGGTGCTCCTCCTCCTCTCTGCCCTCCGGGGCTGCATTCAGCTGCTTTTAAAGCCCTCAACCAGCTCCTGTAGCTGTGGCCATCAGCTGGCTGTAATTTTATAAAAATGCAGCTAACGAGCCATTCAGGTCCCCCCACCACTTCCTTTCTATTCGTTTTCTTTCCTTTCTCTTTCCTTTCCGCCCCGTTCCTGCTCCCCGGGTTCCTCCCGGGCTCCCTGGGATTTTCCCCTCGGCTGCTCCCTGGGACAGTGTCCAAATCCAGAGCTGCTAGGCCTAGAGTGGTGGAAGCTCCCCAGGTTCACCTGGGGAACAGGTTCGATGCCCTGGCAGCTGTGATGGAGAAAGACAGTGAAATTTCCTCTGGTGGGGACGATGCCACTCCCCACATGGTAAAGAATGGGCAGAGAGCAAACACCAGCAGGAAGAAACTCTGGGTCCTTGTCATTAGAGACTCCATCCTACGAGGACTGGAAGGTCACAAAAGCATTGGATGCAGGTATCGCCGTGGATGTAGTCTTTCTGGACTTCAGCAAGGCCTTTGACACCGTCTCCCACCCATCCTCATTAAAAAACTAGGCAACTGTGGCATTGATACCTACACAGTCAGATGATTGCAGATTGGCTGAAGGGTCGTACTCAGAGACGGTAGACGGGTCATATTTGACCTGGGGGGGAAGTGGTCAGAGGAGTCCCCCAGGGCTCGGTCCTTGGGCCCATGCTGTTCAATTTCTTTATCAGCAATTTGGATGACGGGGTGAATAGCAACCTGTTTAAATTCGCTGATGATACCAAAATTTGGGGTGAGATGAGCACACTAGTAGGGAGGGAAAGATTGCAGCAAGACCTGGATAGGTTACAGGGGTGGGCTAGCAAAAACAGGATGCATTTCAATACTGACAAGTACAGGGTGCTACACTTGGGCAGTAGTAACCAGCAGCACACTTATAAGATGGGAAACTCCCTTCTTGAGAGCACGGAGGCAGAAAGGGATCTTGGA
>NW_017728906.1:152286459-152288956 GCF_001723895.1 Crocodylus porosus | reverse complement strand
TCACAGTTAGGGCAGCTAGGATCTGGAACCAACTTCCAAGGGAAGTGGTGCTGGCTCCTACCCTGGGGATCTTTAGGAAGAGGCTTGATGCCTACCTGGCTGGAGTAATTTGAGCCCAGTTTTTTTCTGCCCAGGCAGGGGGTCTGACCTGAAGATCTACAAGGTCCCTTCCGACCCTACTTCCATGATTCTATGATTCTATGATGGCTGGAACAGTACTAACAGGAATGAAGTTGTCCTTGTACCTTCTTGAGCATGGAAGGTGGAAAGTAGGGTGGATAACACAAATGTAAAAGCCAAATATAGCCTCCTCAGACCAATCAGTCCCCAGAAAGAGTTGAGATCCCTGTCCCAACACTAGTGACTCTTCTAACTTCCAAGTGGTAATCATCAGGTTTTATAATATCAGCCGACCCAAAGGACATTGGTCACAGCCATAAAAATAAAATACATCGTTCACCATGGGGAGGCAAATGAAACCTCTGAAATCTTTATCTCTATTACAAAAGCAGCAGGTGGCTTGTATGTGCATAATGTGGATCATAGGAGGAGGTGGGGAGAAGTAAACACGCTGTTCTTATAGACCCTGATCCTCCTTGGTCTTATGTTGTTATTTGCCCATGCAAAGTGATTGTAAAATGCTACTAGGTCAGATTGTGGCATCAGAATCAAATAGCTAAGATTCTGATATAAGGCAGATTCAGAAGCAGGTCAATCCCTAGAATTTTCCCAGAATATAAAGTTGGAAAACCCTCTTAAAGTCTACAGAAGAGTAACTCTATGTGAAGAGAGTCTATCAGAGGTTTTTTCCTTACTCTTTGAAGTAACTGCATCTGAGTAGTCTTCTCTTCCTGCTAAATACATCTTCAGGGGAGTTTTCAGAGAGCTCTAATGCTGCTATTGCTTATACTCAATATTACTAAAATGTCTAATAAGGCATTTCGAGAATATTTTTTACTTCCAGGCCCTCAAATTAAGCAATATTTTTCTATGTATACCCCAACCCAGCATCATCTTGCCCCACTAACCCTCACACAGATATGGGGGGCACAGGCCCCCCCCCACTCCCCAGGAGTGCACGCTGCCACTGGGGGCCAGTTCCACCCCCCACCTGAGCCCACAGCAGGCAGCAGCAGTGGAGAGCCAGCTCCTGCTGCATCTGTCTTCTGTTGGGGGCAGGCAGGGGGCTGTGGACCTGTGTCCCTGGCTCCATAGGTCTGGCAGCAGGGGGCCCCCTCCAGCAGGGCTGGTGGGGCAGGGGCTTTGGGTGGGGGCAAGGGGCACAAGCAGGGCTGGAGGACTGTTGTGGGGGGACCTGCACAAAACAAATACACAAGATCAATATCAGAAGTGTTGTTTATTGTCACCAGGTTTACACTTTTTAGAAAATCTGGTATTTACCATAAAAAAGGGAAACATTTATGATTATTAACTATACTAATATGCAGTGCATCCTGCCATGTACCCCCTGCCCTCGTTTTGTTTTTCTGGTATGCCGGCACTCTGGCACCTTCCAAGGTAGACATTGTGGGTTTTTTGGCACTCTAGTCAAAAAACGTTGCCTACCCCTGCTGTACCTAGGGATGGGATCATTTTCCCTCATACTACATTGCTCTGATTATGTCTACTTCCTACCCCCAAGCAAAATAAAAAACCCTAAAACTTAAACATGGGGTTGACTTACAATTGCACCCCCTTATAGCCTGGACTTTAGTCTTTGCAGTATTTTTGTGCATACAGTATAAATGTGAAGTCAAGCTTCTTTTTTTCACCACAGTTTTTATTTCAAAACAGCCAACCCTTTGGATCCTTTTCTTGCTTGTTTGAGATTGCTGTGGGATTTTGTAAATAACAGTTCACAGTTTTTTTCTGTAATTATTGGCTTATATTCAAGGGGAAAAGCTCTTTGTCCTAAAATTGGCCCAGAAAATGTGGAAATCTATGTACACACAGAGCTGTCTTCTAATTGGAATAATGTGGTGTATAATCTTTCCTTTTCTCCCTTGGTTTCCTTTTATTTATGCTTCCCAGTGGATGCGTCTACATGTAAATATTAAGGTGACGCAATACATTCTGATGCAGTTTGTGCTAGAATTTATTGTTTCTGGGCACACCATTCACATGTGTGCCCGGAACTGCAGTATGTTGAGTTGGGGTGGTGCAGCCCTGGCTGGTAGAGGGTTCAGGGGGCCAGCCTGCCAGCTCAAGGATGCTCAGACCGAGCAAAACATGCTGCAGAGGGGCTGCCTGGGGCAGGAAGGTGCTTCAGTGCGAAGCTAGCCATTAGGCACTGAAGCATCCTTGTGCCCCAGCCAGCTCTGTTACCATAGGTGATATGTAAGGGGTGCATGGGGGTGCATGTGCACCCTGTAGAAGTAATTGGCTTACTTGACTAGAAAAAAACAGACAAAGACCAGAAGTACTGACACTGCTTAATTCAAATGTTCTGAGATAAGGAATCCGCATTCCTGCATTCCTTGGGTTATCTTGATATCTT
>NW_017728906.1:152277672-152286244 GCF_001723895.1 Crocodylus porosus | reverse complement strand
GATTCCCCTTGCTGTATGGAATTCTCCCTGTGATCACAGTATAGCCTTAAATAAAGAAAAGCTGGCTCTGTCAGTTCTGATTCAACCACAATGCAAAGTTTGATTTCTTCCACAACCCCCTGAGAGTGCTGGTGCTCCCCACCCAAGAGCAGGCGCTCTTGACTTAGGTGGTGGGCAGTGGGTAGGTGAAGTGCTGGTGCCCCCACCAAGAAGTGCCCCTGGCACTTCTGGGTGCGCTGCCAGCACTTCCAGGCTCAGTGATCAGCCGTGGGGGGACCCCCTCTTCCCCAAACCACCGACAGTGCCGTGGCCACCTGCGGATAGTCCCCGCTTGGCCCACCCCTGCTGCCAATGCCTGTGCTGTCGCCTGTGGGCAGTAGCCGTGCCTCCCCCCAGCCTCAGGAGGCATGTGTTGCCTATGCCTGTTACTGCCTACATCTGTGTTGTGGCAGAGTAAATAACTCCACTGTGGGATAGTACTTTTATCTAGCAGTACACCAGAGTTAATTGGTTTACTCTGGGCTGTATAGCTCCACATGTGTAGACCAGTGACTCTTTACTGTGGAACTAATTAGCCTTGCAGGCTCCCTGGGCTGCCAAAGACTCCCAAATAGAGCCAAATGGCCAAGACACCCCTGGTTGGCTGGCAGGGACATCATGGCCACCCACCTGGATCTGATGCAGCAGTGGCTCATCATGCCGTGCGCCGTCACCAGCCGGCCATGCCTTGCGTGCCCACCCTGCATGCCATGCACCAGCCAAGTGCATGCGTGTGTCCACAATGCCTAAGTTCTGCATGTGTGTGTGTGTGTGTTCAGGACACCTGGGTTCTGTTTGTGTGACTGTATGTGCATGCGCACCAGTACACATACACACACCACCTCCCCCAGGTATCAGGCATGACTGACCCACCGACTTTCACACAGCCAAAGAAGATATTGTCGACCTCCTGTGCAACTTGCCATTCCCTGGGGTGATGGAGAGTGGGTGCTATGCTCCTAGGGTCCCCAATTTCATCATTGGTGATGTCATCTCCCCCCCAATCCTCATTGGCAGTCTGGCTCATGAGGCCCTATGTGGGGCAGCTGGACCGCTGGAAGGAGTACTTTAACTACAGAACATATCCGGCACCATGAGCACACGTGGCCACACAGGGATGGGGGAGAGGGTGAGTCCACTGCCAATACTGCTACTTGGCTGAGTAGCTTCTCACCAGTGTAGACCAAGAGCCTTCCCTGGATAAGCAGGACTTTGAATGCCCCCACCCTGTAACCAAGCCATAGCTTTTCTTTTCAAAGTGTCCCCCTTTTCTTCTCCCTCAATGAGGGGAGGTGCAGGGTAGGAAGCTTTGGGCCCCAGAAGTGCCAGGTCAAGAGTGAAGACCAGGGACTTCTGTGTAGGAGCTGAACAGCTCTATGATCCTGGATCCAATGTCTGTCTGAGAGAGTTGTGGGGTAGAAGGTGGCTGCTGGGCAGGCAGTGGGGGAGGCTGCTGGTCGGGAGGCATAATTTCAGTGGGCACCAAAGACTAAAGCCCCCCAGAGACCCTCAGCAGCCACAGAGTACCCTGCCAACCCCCAGCACAGCTGGAGGTAAGTGGGGCCTATGGTGGGAGAGGATTAACCTTAGGCAGCGGGAGGAGGCAGCTAAGCCGGAGCTGAGGAGGGTCTCGGCCCGCCCTGGCCCCTACTTGAGCCAGTCCCCCAGGGAGAGACTAGTGTAAGGGGAGAGGGTGCTTACCAGTCCCTCTCTGGTGGGGCAGGGTCCCCTAAATCCCAGGTAGGGTCCCCCCTAGCCCAGGAACAGCGTATTTCCAATGGTAGGCCCACTGTGTATGCGCACAGTTTAAAAGGTTCCACCAACAGGGAAAAAACCTCAGTCAGGCTCTGGGAGACATGCAAGTGAAAGCCTATTGTGCTTCCGCTCCCCCAAAGCCCCCCAGTGACCCCCAGCAGCTGTGGAGCACCCCGCCAACCCCCAGAACAGTGGGAGGTAAGCGGGGCCCATGGTGGGAGCGGGTTAGCCCCAGGCAGCAGGAGGCGGTGGCTAAGCTGGAGCCAAAAAGGGTCTTTCCCCGCCCTGGCCCTTATTTGGTCCAGCCCTCCAGGGAGCCACACAACCAGAACCTCATGAACAGACCACACAGACAGGTGCGCTTGTCTGCCTGGTGCGTGAATTAGCATGGAGTGTGCGCAGGAAGGCAAGCGGGAGGGCCCGAGGCCCTGCCTGTGTGCCCTAGGGAAGGCCGGTGGCATGCTGAGGATGGGCATGTGATGCAACCTGAGGGTCGCTTCTTGCTCTTCAGAGGCCTCCACCCAGTCGGAGCTCCATGCAGATGGAGTTCCTGGCTTTCAGCTGTGAAGGCTGCCTGTCATTTTTTCAGGCTCTGGGGTACAGGATCATGGCCACCTCCCCTTGTGAGGTCTGCTCCCTTTTGGGGTCTCTGGCATGCCAGCTAGAGGAACTCCAGGCTGCGTGCCATCAGGGACTGTGAGCAGGAGATCGACTCCTACTGCCAGGCCCTTCTCCCCTGGGAGACGGAGGGTTGACCATGGTCACCCTTCAGGACAAGGGAGGACTCAGGGACCTCCCATTCTGTTCAGCCAAGGGGTTGGACCAGGGTGGTCAAGGGCCCCAAGGCCTGCCGCACCAAGGTCCCTGCCCCGCTGGAGCTTTGCAACAGGTACGAACCTCTTGCAGCCCCAGCAGAGCCTGCTGAGTTGCCACTCCTGCAGGCAACACAGGGTCTACTGTAGCTACCTCCCCCCGCTCTCCCTAAGACAAAACACAAAGTGTGTTTCTTGTGGGAGACTCCATCCTGAGGGGCACTGAGTGGGCAATCTGCCGCCCCAACCCCTTAGCCTGGGAAGTTTGCTGTTTCCTGGGAGCCCATATCTGAGACATTGTGGAGAAGATCCCTAAGTTCCTCCAGCCCACTGACCACTACTCTATGCTCCTTATCCATGTGGGCACCAATGACACGGCTTGGAGCGCTTGCAGCTAGGTCATGAAACACTACAGGGATTTGGGAATGGGGCTAAAGGGTCTGGGGGTGCAGGTGGTATTTTCTTCAATCCTCCCAGTCTTGGGCTATGGGCTGAGGAGGGAAAGGAGGATCCAGGTAGTAAACCAAAGGCTGCGGCACTGGTATCATCAGGAAGGCTTTGGCTTCCATGACCACGGTCTGCTCTTTGGTGAGAGAGGCAGTGAGCTGCTGGGAAGGGATGGCTTCTACCTCTCTCTACTGGAGAGGAGGATCTTCTCAGCCAGACTGGCTGACCTGTTCCACTGGGCTTTAAACTAAGCCTGCTGTGGGATGGAGGCACTATTGCCATTGCTGGCCTACTGAGCAACCCTTGCAAAAACAGCAGGCCAAGGCACTCTAGGGAGCCCACCACTGCCTCAGCCCTGGAACACTCTGCGGGCAAGGCAGAGGCCTTCAAAGGGACACTTGCCTGCCTGTACATGAATGCCAGGAGCTTGGGGATCAACAGGAAGAACTTGTCCTCCTGCTTAACTCAAATAAGTATGATGTCATAGGGATAACGGAGACCTGGTGGGACTCCACCCATGACTATACAGGGTATAGATGGCTATTCCCTGTACAGGACACATTGAGTGGACAAAAGGGGCAGGGGTGTAGCTCTTTATGTCAAGAAGAGCTATGCATCCCTGCAAGCCAACATTGGCAACCAGGGCGGATGATTGGAGACCCTCTGTGTTAAAATCCATGGGGAACATGGCTCAGGGGATACAATGGTGGGAGTCTACTACAAACCTCCCACCCAAAGTCAAGAGATTGACCAGGAGTTCTCCAGGGAATTGGCTGAGGCTGCATGCTCCCAGTCCATGGTTGTCATCGGAGACTTCAGCTACCCAGACATTTCATGGGAAGAATGCTTGGCCAAATCTGAGCAGTCACAAAGCTTCCTCTTATGTGTGGATGACCTCTATCTGACACAAGAAGTCTACGGGCCGAGAGGTAAAGTACTGCTTGACTTGGTACTGGCAACCGGGGATGACCTAATCAGTGACTTAACGATTGAAGGGAAGCTGGGTGACAGCAACCACAAGCTGATCACCTTCACCATTCACCATAAAGCTGGCAAGTCAGTCAGCAATACAGAAGTCCTCGACTTCGGGAAAGCTGACTTTGACAAGCTCAGGAGGCTTGTCAGTGAGGCCCTAAGGGACCACGACCCCAAGGGGAGGAGAGTTCAGGAAGAATGGTTGATCCTCAAGGGAGCGATCCTCAATGCACAAGCTAACACTATTCCGTCCCAGAGGAAAGGCAGCAAAAGGGCACAGAAGCCCCCTTGGCTCAGCAAGGAACTAGCAGACCTCCTGCATCTAAAAAGAAAGACCTGAACTTCAAGAAGGCCTATGACACTGTCTCCCTCCCCATTCTCATTAAAAAGCTAGTGGACTGTGGTATTAATGCCTACACAGTCAGATGGGTCGCAAATTGGCTGAGGGGCCACACCCAGAGAGTGGTGGTGGACGGGTCATATTCGACCTGGAGGGATGTGGGCAGTGGAGGCTCAGTCCCAGGTCTCAGTACTTGGGCCCACACTGTTTAATCTCTTTATTGTTGACTTGGACGAGGGGGTGAAAATCACACTTTTCAAATTCACTAATGACACCAAGATCTAGGGTGAGGTGGGCATGCTAGAAGGGAGGGACAGGATACAGCTGGACCTGGACAGGTTACAGGGGTGGGCGAATGAGACTAGCATGGGATTCAATATTGAGAAATGCAGGGTACTGCACTTGGGCAGTCAGAACCAGCAGCATACCTATAGGCTGGGGAACTCCCTTCTTGAAATCACAGTGGCAGAAAGAGACCCTGGAGTCATTATCAATTTCAAAATAAACATGGGCTGCCAATGTGAGGATGCAGTCAGTAAGGCCAACCACACCTTGTCATGCATCCACAGATGCATCACAAGCAGGGCCAAGGAGGTCATCCTCCCCCTCTATGCAACATTGGTCAAACCACAGCTGGAGTACTGCATCCAGTTCTAGGCACCGCACTTTAGGAGAGATGTGGCCAGCATTGAGAGGGTCCAGAGGAGGGCCACTCGCATGATTCGGGGACAGCAGAGCAGACCCTACTAGAAGAGGCTACGGGACCTGAACCTGTTCAGCCTTCAAAAGAGAAGGCTGAGAGGGGACCTGTGGCCATCTACAAACTTACCAGGGGGGACCAGAGGGGAATGGGAGAGACCCTGTTCACCCGAGCACCTCCCGGAGTAACAAGGAATAACAGCCATAAGTTGTCTGAGAGTAGGTTCAGGCTGGACATTAGAAGACACTATTTCACAGTCAGGGCAGCTAGGATCTGGAATGAACTTCCAAGGGAAGTGGTGCTGGGTCCTACCTTGGGGGTCTTTAAGAGGAGGTTTGACAATTACCTCGCTGGGGTCATATGAGCCGAGTATTCTCTCCTGCCCATGGGCAGGGGGTCGGATTTGATGTTCTATTAAGGTCCCTTCCAACCCTACATCTATGAATCTATGACCTACAAAGGATGGAGGACAGGGTTCACCTCCAAGGAGAATTATTCTGCGCTGGTCCGGTCCTGCAGGGAGCAAACCAGGAAAGCCAAGGCTGCAACAGAAATCCAACTGACTACTAGTATCAAGGATAATAAAAAGTCCTTTTTTAGATACGTGCGGAGCCAGAGGAAAAGCAAGGGCAACATAGGACCCCTGCTAAACCCAGATGGGGCAACTGACAAGCTATGCCCATGAAAAAGCCAACCTACTAAATGGGTACTTTGCGTTGGTCTTTCATCAGTCCCATGGGATGCCCCTGCCCATTATGGGACAGAGAGGGCCGGGTGAGGGAGATTCCCTGCCCTCCATCAATGCTGACCTCATGAAGGAACAACTTGAGAGGCTAGACACCTTCAAGTCAGCTGGCCCTGACAGTCTAAACCCCAGGGTACTCAAGGAGCTGGCTAGCATCAAAGCTCAGCCCCGGCATGGATCTTTGAGAACTACTGGCACTCTGGTGAAGTGCCCGAAGATTGGAAGAAGGCCAATGTGGTGCCTATCTTCAAGAAAGGAGTAAAGTGGATATGGCAAACTACAGGCCCATCAACCTGACCTCTATCTCAGGGAAGGTCTTAGAAAAGATTATCAAAGAGGCCATTCTTAACTGACTGTCTGATGGCAACTTCCTGAGGGATAGTCAGCACAGGTTTGTTGTGGGTAGGTCTTGCTTGACCAAACTCATTTCCTTTTATGACCAGGTGACGTATCACCTGGACAAGAGAGAAGAGATTAATGTCGTATATCTTGACTTTAAAAAAGTCTTTGATCTGGTATCCCATGATCACCTCTTGGCAAAACTGGCCAACTGTGGCCTCGGCTTCTCCACTTTGCACTGGCTGGGGAATTGGCTAAATGGTCAGACCCAGAAAGTGGTGGTTGATGGAAGTCAATCATTATGGTGCCTTGTGACCAGTGGGGTCCCTCAAGGCTCTAGCCTTAGACCTATATTGTTCAACATCTTCATTAATGATGTGGACACTGAAGTCAAAAGTGAACTGGCCAACTTTGCTAAACTCTGGGGTAAAGCATCCACACCTGAGGACAGGCGGGTGATCCATGCTGACCGTGACAGACCCAGGAAATGGGTGGACGAGAACCTGATGGAGTTTAACACTGAAAAATGCAAGGTTCTCCACCTTGGGAAGAAAAACCAGCAGAATCCTTATAGTCTTAGCAGAGCTATGCTTGCTAGAACTACAGATGTAAGGGACTTGGGGGTTCTTGACCACAAGATGAACATGAGCCTTCACTGTGATTCTGCAGCTAGTAAAGTGACCAAAATGCTGGCTTGCATCCACAGATGCTTATCAAGCAAATCCCGCCATTCTCCTGTTGTACTCGGCCTTGGTGAGGCCACAGCTGGAGTGCTGCATTCAGTTTTGGGCTCCACAATTCAAAAAGGATGTGGAGAAGCTTGAGAAAGTCCAGAGAAGAGCCACACACATGATTAGAGGTCAGGAAAAGAGACCTTACGACGACTCTTCAGCCTGGGAAAGCACAGGCTATGGGGTAATCTGATGGCCACCTATAAGTTTTTAAGAGGTGTTCACCAGGATCTGCAGGAACGTTTGTTCACCAGAGTGCCCCAAGGGATGACAAGGTCAAATGGTTATAAACTCCTGCAAGACCATTTCAGGCTGGACACAAGGAAGAACTTCTTTACTGTCCGAGTCCCCAAGGTCTGGAATAGCCTGCCATTGGAGGTGGTTCAAGCACCTACTTTGAACACCCTCAAAAGAAATTTGGATGTTTATCTTGCTGGGATCCTATGACCCCAGCTGACTTCCTGCCCATGGGGCAGGGGGCTGGACTCGATGATCTTTCAAGGTCCCTTCCAGCCCTAATGTCTATGAAATCTATGAAATAAATGTAGATGTCACAAGTGGAGAGGCAGAATGCAACACATTGTCACATGGTTGTTTTGTGTTATTATGAATTCATTTTAAAAAGGAAGGAGATTATGAAGGAGGTATGAGACAGAGATAAGGAGAGATCATCTTATCTTACTACTTTCCATCGTCCAGAGCTGTAATCCTTCAAGATGAGACATATACGGGGTTCAGATCCAAGACTCTAGTGCAAACACCTAGGCATCTAAATTGAAATTTCATATTTTATCCCTTCTCTAGGTCAAAGTGATTTTTTGAATGAGCTAGGCAAGTCCAGAGAGCGTTTGGTTCAGAGTTGAGAACTAACTTAAGTCTCAGGCAAGCACATACTTGATCTGAACAAGACATTATTTGCATCAGGACATTACAAAATACTTCTGAGTGCAAGCAGCTGCTTACTGCATCAGAAGCATCTGAAATCACTTTGGAGAATGCAAGATGGAGAGAATAAATATTATGGATTGTAGATACCAAAAACAAGAAATACATTTTTCCTTTTTTGTTCTTTTCTCTCCAGAAAAGCCTTCAGATGAAGGAAGTGGGGTGCTATTAAAATATTTCAAGCAAGATTTTGCTTCCTAACTTACACACACATACATACCTGGCTATTATTCATATTTTCTTTACAGCTTTATAGAGCTCAGCAGCTTCACCTGATAAGCCTTAGTTGGGGGGTGGGCAAAATACAGCCCACAGGCCAGATCTGGCCCACAAAGCCATTCTATCCAGCCCATGGGGCCCCTAAAAGAATGTAGAAAATTAATATTTCTCTGCCCTTGGTTCCTGTCAAAAATACAGGAACCAAGAGCAGTAGGACCCAGGGGAAGCCCGGCGGGCTCCAACAACAGTGAGTCCCGCCCGGCCCTGCCGGAAGCCCCAGATGGGGTTTCTGGGCTGGGAGGACATGGCTGCCCTGGTGTGGGAAGCTCAGATAAGTTGTGGGGGAAAAGGGAAAGAGTGGCGGGGGGAACGAACCCTCCCTGCCCACGCCTGGTGCCTTGTGCTGCAGCTGCTCGCAGCCCATGTGGGGCTGCTTGTGCCCACTCTGGACAGCCTCATAGATTTCATAGATTTCATAGACATTAGGGCTGGAAGGGACCTCGGGAGATCATCGAGTCCAGCCCC
>NW_017728906.1:152254026-152277071 GCF_001723895.1 Crocodylus porosus | reverse complement strand
GGCTACCCATGTGGCCCTTGACAGCCTGCCAAAACTGGGTAAGTGGCCCTCTGCCCAAAATAATTACCCACCTCTGCCTTAGTTGACTTAATTCACCCCTGAATATGCTGTCTTCTCTCTCCCCCTCCCCCTAAACTGTAAGCTTTTTAAATATTTGTAACTGCTGTTAATGATTACCCAGCTGGGGATGTGATTTTCCCCAGCTCAGGCAATTTCTCTAATTCATTGCTAGGAGACAACACAAGGGCAGGCTAGAAATATACCTTATAGCGTAAACAGTGCAGTATAAAGACCCAATCCTGCTTCACTTGAAATCAAGGGAAAATAACCACCCTGTTCTCCCCCCTCCAAAGTTCACTGCATTCTCTGTTAGACCACTTCAGAAAACATACAATGGTATTTCTCTGAGTGCAAACAAACAAGGCTTTTGAAAAACCTGTGAACAATTTCTAGGTAAACAGAGTATTGATCTGGCACTGCAAGTCACGGCTCCATTGCCTGTCCTGCAGACACACAATGCCTCCTATCGGCTGGTAATATTAGGGCACCAGTTAATTAGGCAATTAAAAAAGAACTGATGGAATACTGACACAGTACCAAATACCTGATGATCTTAAGTCATCCTTTCTGGGGCATGAGCCAGAAAATGGGACAGACTACTTCCACTCACTATGGCTTCAGGGCTAGGGACAGACATTCAAAAAGCCTGAGCCTAAATTGATTTAATCTTTGCAGGTTAGTCTAACCTGGCTAGGCTGAGCCTGTTGAAAATTGGACAGACATTCTCTCTGGACTGAGGAAATTCAGGCACATGCCTGCAGTGGTTCAGGCTAGAAGCCAGGGGGTGCTAGGGCAGCCCTCCCTTCCCTTTTGCAGGGAGCTGAGCTGAGCTGAGGTGGGCATGGCCAGGCCCCAGCAGGACTCTCTCATTAGGGATGTCTGCCTGCATGTTCCCAGGCTTTTCCCTGTTGGCTGCTCTTGGGCAGGACTGTTGTCAGCCCTCAGTCCTGGGCTAGCACTCTGAGGCAAGGGTGGAGAGGGGTGTGTGTGCAGTGCATGCATCCATTGATAATACAAAGCTTTTCAATCTCCCTCCATACTTTGTCATACTGCCTGCAGCAAACTGACAGGCAAGCATGCCAGCCAGAAGCTGATAAAGACTCCTATCACTCAATTAGCAAAACAATGGTCTCTCTCCATTAGTTCAAACTTCTTAAACAGTTTACCAGCTGATCTGTTGATTAGCTCCAAAATCCCTGTTCTGTCTGCCTACTGGTTCCAGTGAAATTAGAGAGCAAGACACACAGACACCTCTCAACATTAGCTAGCATACCATATGCCTAGGGTCCCTGGGGCTGGGGTTCATGCTATGGGAGGGAGGGAGGGATTTTCTGCTTGAGCAGTGAGTGGGTGTAGGGCATGAGGAAGCCAGAAGACCCTGCTGTGTCTGTAAATCTCTGCTGGAGCTGCAAATCTCACCCAGGGAGTAGAGGGGAGGGGCCAGTCCTGCTGTGGAACTGAGAGCCCTGCCCTTCCCAGAGAACATGCTGGGATGCTGAGGGACTCTGATTTAACTTAAAACAGCAAGGGGTCTGGGACAGACATTGCATAAACCGGTTTGAGTCAAATCATAGATTTCATAGACATTCAGGTGTGAAGGGACCCCGAAGGATCATTGAGTCCAGCCCCCTGCCCCAGGGGCAGGAAGTCAGCAGGGATTATAGGATCCCAGGAAAATAAACATCCAAATGTGTCTTGAAGGCATTCAAAGTGGGTGCTTGAACCACCACCGGCGGCAGTCTATTCCAAACCTTGGGGGTTCGGACAGTAAAGAAGTTCTTCCTTATGTCCAGCATGAATTGGTCATGGCAGAGTTCAACCTTGTCATCCCTTAGGGTGCTCTGGTGACAGACGTTCTCCCAGATTCTGGTGAACACCCCGATAAACTTATAGGTGTCCACCAAAATTGCCCTGAGCCTGTGCTTTTCCAGGCTGAAAAGTCCCATAGCTCTCAACCTCTTATCATAAAGTCTGTTTTCCTGATCTCTGATCATGCGTGTGGCTCTCTTCTGGACTCTTTCAAGCTTCTCCACATCCTTTTTGAATTGTGGAGCCCAAAACTGGACACAGTACTCAAGGTGCAGCCTCACCAAGGCCAAGTACAATGGGAGCATGATGTCCTGGGATTTGCTTGAGAAGCATCTATGGATGCAAGCAAGCATTTTGCTTGCTTTACTAGCCACAGCATCACATTGAAGGTTCATGTTCATCTTGTGGTCAGTCATGACCCCTAAGTCCCTTTCATCTGTAGTGCTAACCAGTGTTGCACGGCCGAGCCTATAAGCATGCTGCAGGTTTTTCCTCCCAAGGTGGAGAACCTTGCATTTTTCAGTGTTGAACACCATCAGGTTCTCGTCTGCCCATTTCACGAGCCTGTCAAGATCTGCCTAGATCACCCTCCTGTCCTCGGGTGTAGATGCTTTACCCCAGAGTTTGGTGTCATCGGCGAACTTGGCCAGCCCACTTCTGACACCAATGTCTACATCATTGATGAAGATGTTGAACAGTATGGGTCCCAGGACAGAGCCTTGAGGGACCCCACTGGCCACAGGGCACCACAATGGTTGACTTCCATGAACCACCACCCTCTGGGTCCCACCACAGAGCCAATTCCCCACCCAGATGATCATGGTAAGGCCAAGGCCATAGTTAGCCAGTTTTACCAAGAGGTGATCATGGGATACCAAATCGAAGGCTTTTTTAAAGTCAAGATATATGATATCAATCTCTTCTCCCTCGTCCAAGTGATAGGTCACTTGGCCATAAAAGGAAATGAGATTGGTCAAGCAAGACCTACTTGCAACAGACCTGTGCTGGGTATCCTTCAGGATATTGCCATCAGCTAGTCTGATAAGGATGGCCTCTTTGATAATCTTTTCCAATACCTTCCCTGGGATAGAGGTCAGGCTGATGGGCCTGTAGTTTGCCAGATCTACTTTCCTCCCTTTCTTGAAGATAGGCATCACATTGTCCTTCTTCCAATCTTTGGGCACTTCACCAAAGTGCCAGGTGTTCTCAAAGATTTGTGTCAGGGGCTAGGCTATGATGCTTGCCAGCTCCTTGAGTACCCTGGGGTGTAAACTGTCAGGGCCAACTGACTTGAAGGTATCCAGTCTCTCAAGGTGTTCCTTCACAAGGTCAGCTTTGTAGGAGGGTAAGGCCCTCCTCCTCCTCACCCAGGCCTCCCTGACCCACAGTGGGCATGGGGGTCCCATGGTACTGGTGAAAAACTGATGTGAAGTACCCATTAAGCAAGTTTGCTTTTTCATGGGCATAGGTTGTCAGTTGTCCCATCTGGTTTAGCAGGGGTCCAGCATTGCCCTTGCTTTTCCTCTGGCTCCCCACATATCTAAAAAAGGACTTTTTATTGTCCTTCATATTTGTAGCTAGCTGGAGTTCTGTTGCAGCCATCGCTTTCGTGGTTTGTTCTCTGCAGGTACAGACCAGAGCAGAGTATTCCTCCTTGGTGGTAGTTTCATTCCTCCATCCTTTGTAGGTCTTCCTTTTAAGATGCAGGAGGTCTGCTAGTTCCCTAGAGAGTGGAGGGGGCTGTTGTGCCCTTTTGCTGCCTTTCCTCTGAGATGTGATAGACTTTGCTTGCACATCCAGGATTGCTCCCTTGAGGAGCAACCACTCAACTTGAACTCCCCTCCCCTTTGGGTTGTGGCCCTTTAGGGCCTCACTGACAAGCCTCCTTAGCTTGTCAAAGTCAGCTTTCCTGAAGTTGAGGACTTCTGTATTGCTGACTGACTCACCAGCTTTATGGCAGATGGCGAAGGTGATCAGCTCATGGTCACTGTCACCCAGATTCCCTTCCATCGATAGGTTGCTGATTAGGTTGTCTCCAGTTGCCAGTACCAGGTCAAGCAGCACTTTACCAGTTAAATGTGATACTACTACATTCAGCCAGGTTTATCTCAAACCAGTTTCAGCTGTTTTCAGACTGGTTTATATGCACTGAATGTCTGTTCTGTTACAGGTTTAAATCAGTTTCTGATCACTTAAGTTTATGTGTAATGTCTGTCTCTAGCCCAGGACAGTGACCCTGTTTGTCTTTTGACTTCCAATCTGTACAGATTTTAGGGAATCTACAAGGGCAAATAAAATCACTGCTTCTTTTGCAGGCAGCAGATTAGGAAAGTGGGGAAAGAATTTCCTCTCCTCCTAATGAAGAATGTGAGGTGTTTCCTAAGGTGAACATCACAGACACTACATCCCAGATGGGTTTTTTTTTTATTGCTGAGTGTGTCTAAGAAAGGAGCGCTACATTAAAGCTAGCAAGGCCACTGGATATTATTATTCAAATAGACAGGAAAAGTGACAACTGAAAATGGTACCTAATAAACCAAACAATGCCGGAGCTTGACAAAAAAAAAGCTAGGTTCCCTACATATGTATATATGGGAGTCCCAGCAGCATAACTCAAACTCTGTAAGACAGTCTGAACCAGCTTTTTATCAAGTGCACGTGGTTCCATATCGTTTCTTGAGTGACCAGGTTTTTAGAAATTGTCTTTAAGACATGAGGAGAGAGAAATACTCTCTGCCTCATTATGGGCATCTGAAGTTTCTGGAACTTCATGTCTGTGAGCTGGATTCATGGACTTCTGGTCCTGCATCCTGGATTGAGCTCAGACAGTACAAGTGTTTCTCACAATCTGCATTTTACACATGCATTCAGCTTCCCCAGACAAGTCAGAAAGTAGTTATGCTACACATTAGTAGGTGTAGGTGTAGGTATGGGTAGGTGTGCTGATGTACATTTTGGGCATGTTCAAGTAGTTTTTTTACTTCCATTAGGGAACTTGCCCATTGCCAGAAATCAGTGCAGATGAATCAGTTTTTAAGACAGGTCATCCCTGATTTCTTTCAGCCTGATATTGCAGCTGAAGCACATTCAGCACTTGCTCACCTGTGCCAATGAAAATATGCAATAAGAGAAATTAAGCAATTGTATATTACTAGAGAAAACCTCATTAAAAAAATAAGATTCTTCAGAAATAAGAAATGACAAAAACCAAAAAATACCTGAAAAAAATATTTTTTATTACTGATAATGATGAATTATTTAAATTGCTTAAATTTAGAAACACATTACGGCTTTTTCCAAGGAAAGTGTAGGGGATCCCTAGTGGGTATTATAAGAGAATGTTGTTTTAAAACAGCACAATCCAGGTTTTTCCTACGTGCTGATCAGTTTGTAATGAATCACAGTGGAAATATTTTAGCACACATCAGAAGCAGTCAAAACAGGAATACTTGAACATCTTATTTTAATTACTGCAATCACTTTTGCACCAAAGCCTTCAGTTTCCGTAGGAGGGTGGGCTTCCTCCAGCGTTTCTCAACCTTTTCAGGGTTTAGGCACCCCACCACAACCACTTTTTTGAATGAGGCACCACCCATGGGTTAGAACAACAGTTGGTGCTGCACCAGCTTACCCAAGTGCTACTCAGCTGGGCTCTGTTGCTGGAAAGGGCTATGCAACTGCAATGAATCTAGCCTCTGCTACAAATCTAGCCTGGAAAAGACTCTTCACTCTCTTCCTGCATTGGCTTCCTATAGCAGGCAGGGCTGCCTCATGCTGTGTAGTTCTTTCTGATCTGGCACCCCCAATACTTTTCTTGGAAACAGAAGCAATGAGACAGTTCTACCCATGCTTGTTTTCCAGGAAGAGCACTGGGGAGGGAGGCAATGTATCAGAAAGAACTGCATGATTAGAGAGCCCTAATGTGGAGGTGCCACAGGGGCAGTTTTACATGGTGCCTACCCTCATGGCACCCCAGAGTGGACCTTGCAGCACCCTGCAGCAGGGGATCTGGTGGCCATCTATAAACTTACTGGGGGGACCTGCTCGGAACGGGAGAGTCCCGGTTCCCCTGAGCACTACCAGGAGTAACTAGGAATAATTGCCACAGGTTGATTGAGAGTAGGTTCAAGCTAGACATCAGGAAGCAGTACTTCACAGTCAGGGTGGCTAGGATCTGGAACCAAATTCCAAGGGAAGTGGTACTTGCTCCTACCCTGGGGGTCTTCTGAAGGAGGCTAGATAATCACCTAGCCAGGGTTGTTTGACCCCAGCATTCTTTCCTGCCCATGGCAGGGGGTCGGACTTGATGATCTGCTCAGGTCCCTTCCGACCCTACGACCTATGAAACTAAGGCTCCAAGCAAAGCTGTAGCAGCCCTACAAGTGACAGCAACTGTTGAAGTAGATCAATCCAGACCTCTAACTTAACCAAGAAAAAAGAGTGAAGAAAAAAAATGGTCTTGCTCCGTATTTTAAAATGTTTTAAGATACGAAAAACTCTTCTGCTTATTATGACAGTTCTTTTGGAACAAATGTTCTTCCTTTCCTAAAAACAAAAAGATGATAACAGTTCTCAAAACAAAAGGTGTTGCTGAGCAAGCAACTGTTATGATTAACCCCTGACTTTCTTTTCAAGGATGCTTTGTTTAAATCATGTCTGTTTTCACAATATGAAGTATAAAAAGGTATGTTAACTTGTAGAGGGGGGGAGTTCTGTTTAGATCTCCTCCCTACGATCATATGGTATAGTCACGAATAAACTCAGACTGAGTCTGTGAATTCTAATACCAAACACAATGCGAAGTTTGATTTCTTCCACACAACCAAAAGTGGGGACTCAGAGATGTGGAGCCCATAGGTAACAAGGCTAACTCTCCATTAACTTTTTCTTTTTTATAGTTCAGGGGTTGGGCGACTGGTGCCACCTTAGTCGGGGGGGGGACATGTGCCCCCCCCATGGCCTATCTCACCAGTGGGGGAGGGGGTCCCCCTGCAGCTGATCGCACCAACTGGGAAGTGGCTGTGTCACTGCTACTTTCTGGTCAGTGCTCACGGGGAGGCACTGGCGCTCCTGCCTCCCCCCTACCCATCACCTAAGTAGGGATCGCATTCTGTCAGGGGGTGCACCAATGCTCTCAGGGGGTGCATGTGCACCCCTATGAGCCCCTTATGCATCACCATTGGCAGTAGTATATAGGCTCACTGCCCTTCAATGCAAGTGTGACAGGTGGGTGGGACCAGAAGTCCTGTACCTTTAGCCCCACCCCTTTCCCCTGGTATGGTGTGATGTCACCAGCCCCGCCCCCTGACCCCAGTCACATGGTATGTGACATCAGCAACTCCACCCCCACCCAGTCATGTGGTGTGTGACATCAGCAACTCCGCCCCCACCCTCAGTCATGTGGTGTGTTACATCAGCAACTCCAACCCAACACACAGTCACGTGGTATGTGACATCAGCAACTTCGCACCCACCTCCAGTCATGTGGTGTGTTACATCAGCAACTCCGCCCCCACAGTCATGTGGTATGTGGCATCAGCAATCCCGCCTCAACCCCCAGTCATGTGATGCGTGACATTGGCAACTCCGCCCCAACCCCCAGTCACGTGGTGTGTGATACCAACACCACATGGTCCATGACATCAGAAGGACAGCCCATGCAGACCCCCAAAGCCCAACCCCTCAGGCTGCAAGAACTGCCCTAGATCATGTGGTGTAGTTATGGCCTATCAGGTCCCAGACTGATCTAGCCCCCCGCCGGAGCACAGGCGTGGCCTATGGGGTGGCAGGGAGGTGGTGTCACCTGTCTAACAACCCGCCCCACACCCCCAACCAATTGGCAGAGGTTTCAGAGGCCTCAGACCTCCCAAGAACAATGCTGAACCAATTGGAATGAGTAGAGGGGGTGGGATTTGGGCGACAACTCCACCAGGTCTATCTGCTTTCCCAAATGACCCCTCTGTTTATCTGAGACCGTGCTAAGAAAAGCAGGGGTGGATATGGATTCTTTCACAACACCTGTAGGCCCACTCACTACAACCCCAAGATGGCCTTATAGAAAGCGTTACCGTAGAAATAGTTTTGAAGAGGAGACACAGCCCCTTGCCCAAAGGCTCTTTGAGATGCTGACCCTGTTCAGAAAGATCCAATGAACAGGCAAATGGAGGAGGCCCAGACCATCGAAGCAGACGTTGAGAATTTGGAAGAGCGTATCTTTGTGCCATTGTTTAAATTTGTCCTCATTGAGTTTGAATGCATCACACAGGTGTTACTGTGGGGGAGGGGTGTTGGGGGAAGCGGTTACCAGACATGTCTACACAGGAGGCTATGTTAAAGGAAGTTTATTACTCTCCTGGTGAAGCTGGCAGTTTTGGTGGGGTGAACACGCTTTTTGAAGCCACCAAAAGGCAGAATAAGGTTCTGAACAAAAGTGGGGTGGCCGCTTGGCATTCAGATCAGGAAGCTTACACCCTATACAAACCAGCAACAAGATGCTTTAAAAGAAACAAAACTGTTGTTTCAGATATTGATGTGCAATGGCAGGCAGATTTGGTGCATATGCAGCAGTTTTCCAAGCACAATGGTGGGGTTAAGTTAATCTTAACAGCAATAGGCTTATTATCAAAGTATGCCTGGGCCATGGGTCTAAAAGGTAAGTCAGGGGGTGAAATAGCTCAGCCCTTTAAAATCATTTTTACAGAGGGCCGTCTACCTCGAAAATTACAGACTGATCAGGGAAAAGAATTTTAAAACAATTCTTTAAGCAAGCTGTTAAAACAGTATAATATTTACCATTTCATGACAAATAATGAAGTGAAAGTGGCTGTGATACAGAGGTTTAGCAGAACATTAAAATCAAAGATGTGGAAGTATTTTATAGCCCGCAACACTTTTTGCTACATTGATGTGTTACCAGAGTTTATAAAGAGCTACAACCACAGTTTTCACAAAACTATCTGCACCAGGCCTGATGACAAGAACTTCTCAAACTCTCAAAGGGTATGAAAAACTGTGTGTACAGGGACTATTTCAAAATAAAACCAGCAGCACCCATGTTTAGAAAAGGAGACCACGTGGGAGTGTCTAGGACCAAAGGGAGGTTTGAAAAAGGTTATGAACAAACATTCACCAATGAGATTTTCATAGTGGATGAAGTCCTTAGATGTGTGCAGACACCTATATACCGCCTAAAAGATTACAAAGACAAAACTATTGAGGGTTCTTTCTACCCTGAAGAACTACAAAAAGTGAACCCCAAATAGGACAGAGTTTACAGGGTTGAAAAAGTTCTAGCAATGAAAGGAAAGGGAAGAAAGAAGCAGTTGTTGGTGAAATGGCTGGGGTGGCCGTCTAAATTTAAGAGCTGGGTGGAAGCCAACCAAGTTTGTAACATATAGGGGTACCTCAGACAGAAGACTGAGATGTGTGATGGCGACTTTTACATTACTTTGCCCAGCAACGCATGCGCCAGCATTTTTCCGCAGAACACCAGCTCCAGCTTTACCATACAGCTTGTTAAACCTCTGGATCTGCTGGGGAACTGGGAGATAGGGTTAGTAGAAATACAATACCCGCACAGCTGGAACAACATCACAAAGACACACCTTTCAAAATCATTTCTGGGACTAAAAAATGGGGGTACAGACTGCCTCAGGGGTATTATACAACCATCACAGAATTACTGGATCTTATAAACAATACAATTACCACCAATCCTGCTCCCCCTGAACTAGTTATGCACTATGACCGAGCATTCAGGAAAGTGAGACTTAAATCCAAAGATAACTCTTTTGGCTTTTATATGCATGGTGAGCTAGCCTATATTTTGGGAATGCTACCCGGAGTCTCTGCTAAAAAACATCCTTCCCTGCTGATATCACCAGTGGGTTCAATTCGCTGTATATCTACATGGACATTGTAGAACATCAGCTTGTTGGGGAGTTTTCGGTACCTTTGCTATGCTGCATCCCTATCCAGGGCAGCAACAACGAGTTTGTCACCATAACATATGACAACCTGTATTATGTCCCCATCAGCCAGCAAGACATTGACACAATCAGCATTGAAATAAAGACAGATCAGAACAAACACATCTCATTTTGCTTTGGTAAAGTGATCGGTAAGGTTCACCTATGCCCCCGAAAGACTTTGAGATTTTAAAATAAGTAAAAGCATGATGGTGATGGTAGAAAACTATGGGGACTCTAATTTGTACAGAAATTATTACAAAGTCCAGGCTGGGTATGGTCTTCCTGGATATCAGGGGGTGCCCATGATGTATGGGGGTGGTGTGGGAGGCATAATTTACAGCCTCTTTAGAAAAGCTGTTCCACTTTTGAGAAGGGGTCTGGAGAGTATTAAGCCCCATGCTGAAAATGCGGTACAAAACATAGCCAAAGATGTGATTGGTCATGTCTCCTGAGCTGTCCTTGATAAGGTGGTTAAGCCGGCAAAGCTGGAGGAGTCCGGTCTCATGTATATTCAAAGAAAGAGCCTTAAAAGAAAGAGAGGCGCAACAGGCTCCGGACGTGCAGGACCTCCTCAACCCCTTAAGAAGAAGAAGGTAAGCCAATGGTGCAGCCAGACACGAAAAACCAAGAAGCAGCCTGGGAGAAAGAAGGGGCGCTCTCCTGGAGGAAACAGAAATATTTTTTAACCGCCGTGGCCTTTGTTCACTGCAGGGCTGAAGAATGTGCCAAATCTGAACTGGATGCATTTCAAATAGCCCCTACGCAGACCTGCATTGAGAAAAGTCTGTAAGTTGAGATCCCCTGCTCTCGGCTATTATTGAGTCCAGCCCCCCGACCTTTTCATAGCTGGGAATGGTGAAGATTACATGGATTTGAACAATACGCTGCTGTACCTTTGCTGCAAGATTGTAAAAGGCGATTGAAACTGATCTTGATGCCGGGGCAGTGGTGGGTTTGGTGAATTACCCACTAGCCTCTGTCTTCAGCCAGCTGGATGTCACTCTGGGAGACCATCTGATAAGTCAGAGCAACAACTGTTACCCCTAACGAGCTTTCATCAAATCAGTTCTCAACTACAGAGGTGACACCCTCGCCACACAATTTTCTGCCGGCCTGTTTTACAAAGATACCCCCGGCCATCATAAAATGGTTGTGCGGGATGGCGATAATCAGGGGTTTTGGAGATGGGCAAACCTGACAGATTGGAGCAAAAAGATAGAGTTGCTTGGTCATCTCCGTAGCGATTTGTTTTTTCAAGAAAAACTGTTGCTGAATGGCGTGGATGTGAAAATTAAGCTGACACGCAGCAAAGATGCCTTCTGCTTGATGGGTACTGCATCGGCTGGCACCTGTAGACTAAAAATCACATCTGCCTCACTTTTTTTGAAAAAAGGTGAAGGTAGCACCAGGCATCCGACTGGGTCATGCGGAGGCCTTGCTTACGGCCTATGCTAAATACCCCGTAGATCGCGTGGGTATGAAAGTGTTTCGCTTTCCTGCTGGCAGCCGCGTCAGCAACCAGGAGAATCTGTTTCTGGAGCAGTTGCCCAAAGTCATCGTCATTGGGTTCATGGATAACGATGCCTTTAGTGAGAATTATGCTAAGAACCCCTTTAACTTCAAACATTACAATATTAATTTTGTGGTCCTCTACGTCAATGGAGAACAAACCCCGACAACGCCCCTACAACCAGATATTGAGAACGGCAGCTGTGTGAGAGAATACATGCAGAAGGTACAGACAGCTGGTAAACATATGAAAGACTGGGCCCTGACAATCAACCATGAGGAGTTAGCTCCGGGGTATACCTTATTTGCCTTTGACCTGTCCCCTGACCAGGAGTGTGCTGATCATTATTCGCTGATTAAAACCAGGAACTTGAGAGCAGAAACACGCTTTGCCCACCACGGTTAACATGATCATGTACAGGGTCTTTGACAACATCACAGAAATAAATCAGAGGAGAAATGTCCTCTTTGACTATATGTGAAGATGGACACTGAATAGCTCATCAGGGCTTTATCCTCAAACCCTTAAGCCAAAGAAACTTTCTTAGATGTTTTCCCCTGTGACTGGCTTTCTAAGACTCGACTGTCTAAAAGGGCCCTGAGCTTGGTGGTCAACATGCACCCGCATAACCAACCCAGAGAACACTGGTTGGCTGTTTAGTTGGAGGATCGGAACAGCAGAGAATTTTTCAACTTGTACGGTCATCCCCCAAACAGCCCTCTCTTTCCTCAAAGCATTATGTTGTTTTTAAACAAGAACGCTACCAACACTGTTTTTCGATGAAACAGTTAGAAGACCCCCAGTCTGCCGCCTGCGGATACCATTGTGTGTTTTTCCTGCACCACCGTAGCAAGGGGCTATTGTTTGAACAGATTTTAAAATTGTATTATTCCTATGATTTAGCACAAAATGATAGGGTGGTGATGCATTTTGTAAAAAGTAAATATAAAAATTTCCCTGTTGCTGGGCCTGCTCAAAACATGTTTCGACACGCCCAGACATATATTTCTTGCTATGACCTCCATGAATGTTGTCTAAATAAAACACTCAGCTGATGTTGTGTAAATAAACCTGTTGTTATTTAAATGTGTGTACATGTTTTCATTAAAAAAATCCTTTGTAGACAAAAACTTTATAGCAGTATAGAATAGTTTATTTCAAAGCGTAAAACTTTACATGGAGAGCCAATGGCTTTTAGAGACAGTTTTTCGCTTCTTAAGTGGTATTGTTGGTGTTTCTTGGTCTGAGTCAGATACTTTCAGGCGTTCCAGATGATTACAATTCACAACATTGCCCATAACAGAAGATGGTACATTCAACTCAGCCATGGCTTTCATAAAGATGTCCCAGCCTTTAGGCAGGCGTTTAGTAGTCCCAGCGTGAGTCTGAAGGGTTCTCCGGACCGAGTTGAGCATGTTAGACCCCTTGACGAGCATCCCTTCATAGACAAAACCCCCTTAATCATCACAAGAAGAAATATCCTTGTGCTGGCTCAGCTTAGTGAGCAGTACTTTAGTATTTTTCCTACTTTTAGTATTTTAGTATCGGGCATGAACGTTATCCAATACTTCCTGAACAACTGTGTCAGGTTTTGTGGGGGTTTCTAGGGGGTACCTGGCTTCTAGGGGGGTCTGTTCCAGCAGAAATAGGGTTAATTTCCCTCTGTCCAGATCACCCTGCTTTACGTAGGTCAGGTATTTCTGAAGCACAGATGCATACAGTTTAGCCTTATCATATTCTGCTAAACCCGGTCTTTGGAGAATATCCCTCATTTCAACATCCAATAAGTGGGTTGCCTTGGTTCTGATATTTTCCTGAGGCAGTGGGGGAGCCCTTAATTGTTCCAGCTTGAGTTTGGGCACCAGGTACATTTTTTTTGCGTGCTCCATCACCAGCTAGCCAAAAGTCCCGTAATCGGAGGAAGAGCAAAACTTAGCAGAAGTCCGATAAATCCCCCAGACTGTTTCACCAGCTGTTCCTTTTTTTAAGAGGTAATCTTTTGTTACTTAGGTTTTTTATGATCCCACATCTCTTTTTCAGCATGCAAATTTGATGTGGTGTCAAAGGGATGTTTGCTTTTAAGGTGTTCAGAGCAATTTCTGAAATGGTCGCTACTAAATCATCAGAGGCTGAGAAGAATATAGCTTTTCTCTGCTGTGGGGTGGATTGAAGAAGCAGTTTTAAGAGAGCCAAATTTCTTTTTACATGGCTGGCTAGACATGTTCCCCTTCCACTGTCTCGAGAGCTAAGAAGAGGCTGCTGCTACATCATCTCTTTTTATTCCCATCTGCTGTTTTTTTAAAAGTGTAAGCAGCCAGTTGGTCGGGAGGAAAAGCTCTGTTCTTAATCCAAAAGCATCCGGGGTAGAAGCATTTAAATCAACCACCAGATACCCGTAAGGTGTTTTAGTGGCATCCTCAAAAGCTTCTAGAAAGAACTGGGCCTTACCTAGGTATATCTGCTGCACCAGAGACACTATCTGTAGCTTAAACAAAACCATGTATTTTGTGTTAAGGGCAATGGTGCAGCTCCTTTTCCCTTGACAGAAAACATTTTGAACTATATACATAATGCTAAGATTCCGATGGTGCACGTACTTGGTAAAGGCTTTCTCAGTTTTGCCGCTGTCACAGGCAGAGTCCATCAAATCATCTACTACAACCATATTTATTTTATTAGGAGGAAACAAACAGTCGTCCTTTCACAAACTTGATAAAAGGATATTTACAAAGCAGTTCTTTAAACAACAGCTATAGCACCACACGATATTCTCAGGCATAACAGACAACATTTTATTAGTGTGATCCAAAAGGTTTTTTATAATGTAACTTTTACCACAGTTGCTAAGGCCTGCCAAAATCACAGAAAGGGGGTGCTTCCAACACATATCCATCTTTAAAAACCATAGGGGATGTTGTTAAAGTTTTCTGTGAGAAGTCTTTTGTCATAAACGACATTCTGCGTTTTTCTCAAGGTTTTGGTTTCTGTCGTCCACTTGCTTTTGTTCCTGACAATAGAGCGCGGTTGTATCACAATTGTTTTAGGGGTATCCACAGCAGGGTTTGCCCCTTAATCTAGAGCAAGATCTCTCAAGGTTTCAAAGTTGACTTTGAAATGCCAGACTTCATGGAATTGAGCTACTCTGTACCCCTTGGCAATAGCTTTATTCAATTCTGGTGTGCACCATGTACCCAGGAGGGCCCTCTCTTCGTCAGTGTGGTTGCACTTTTGCTGTCTTGTTTCCGCGCAGAGGCAGCACAGCATGAACATAAGTTTCCCATTCACCCTGGTGGATAGCACAGGAAGAAAAGGGTTTTGTGGTGGGTACAACTTCACCCTGGCTATTCCAAAATAGCTTGCCAGAGGTTGGAAATTGTCATGAATGATTTCAGGGCGAGGTACAGGGGAGGTTGGAGCCTCGTGAAGATCATCACCCCTCGGCCTGAGATAACTGAACCCGGACGGCTGAACCCCTCCACCCCTGATCAAATCATCAAAGTCGTGGCAGGCGGGATTAGGAGGGGATAAGGCTGCCCGAGGTGAGAGCTCGCGGCCCTATTACCTCTGAGACGGAGTGGAAGACCATCATCAAGGTCCAGAGCCGAGCAGCAAGGGACCAGATGATCGAGGCCCAGTGGGTACAGTAGTACGCTGCATAGATCCTTTCCAATACAACACGCTGGCCTCTGTCTGCATGACCATGTACAGGTTTATGTTTTTGGAACTGCAGACCATAGCACTTCTCCCCCCGAACAATCATCACAGACAGAAAAAGGGGTTTTCAACCCCATCTATTCAGTGGCTAATGTACATTTTGGAGAAAGAAAATATTCAAATTCAACATGCTTTACAGGGTGGGGAATTTCAGGTAGTTCCCTATTTTTTAGACGGCTATACCAACATTGATGGGGAACCTATGACATTTGAATTTAACAGATGCTTTTTCCACAGTTGTGTCACTTGCTACAATGAGAAAGATCAGAACCCATTGACAGGGACCACTTTTGGGTTTCTGAATTATCAGGCATTGCACAAGACCGATTATCTCAAGAGAGAGGGGTTTACCGTTAGGACCATTTGGGAGCACGAGTGGAGGGCTCTGTTAGAAATGGATTTAAACAGAACCCCACTGCCTTCTCCACTGGTGCCTAGGGATGCTCTTTTTGGGGGGAGAACTAATGCCATCTGTCTACATTACCAAACCAAACCCGGAGAACAAATACACTATTACGATTTTACCCAGCCTCGACAGTGTGCTGATGTTGCCTTCTGTGGCCAGCCCTCTCTATGCGAGAACGTATCCCGGGAGCTACCTTCTCTTCACCCTTCCTCCACCTCTCCTCCCCTTCCGTCTTGCTCTCTCCCCTTCTTATACTTCCGGGCCGGCTCTCCTCCCCCTTCACTCCAGCTGCTATCACTTTAAAAAAACCGCGGCTAACGAGCCGCACAGGTCCCGCCATCGCTTCTCACCCCGCCACAGTTCCTGCAGCAGGTAGGGCGTTTTTGTTCGCTTTTCTTCCTCTTACGTTTTCCCTGGGGCGTGTTGTCCCCCAGAGTCCCTCCTTGACCCGTCGGGGTCCAGGTCCTCCCCTTGCCCCGGGACAACTACATTTTGGAGTTCACCATCTACTTTCACTCCGTCTACCCACCGTGTCATTTTCATAATCTCATCCCTGTAGAGGCAGCAGGCCTCTTTCAAAATTTTTACGTCCTGCTGGCAATAATAGGCCAGCTCCTTTTGCATGTCAAAGGTCTTATTGCGGTTGTTCTGATACCATTCTAAAAACTGTCCTTTCTCACCAGACATCATATTTTCAACGCTGTAATACTCCATCTTTGGGAGAGGCCCCACATAATTTTGGTTTTCTGCTGTGTTAAAAAAATGTGGGAAATAACCTTTGCATCCTTCAAACCCCATCGCCTGTGGAAGCCTGCAAAAATTTTAAAGAATCTATGAAATGGATGCCTAGCCTGGTCACTTCAATACACATGAGTTTACCACCCTGAGTGATTAGTTTCATGCCCATTTTTCCTTCAATAACTGGCTGACAATGAAGTAACCATTGTAGCCTTTGGCATTGTGAGCTATGAAGGTGTAGTCCTTGAACTTTTTATCCATAAAGACCTTAATAAAATCAAACAGGCACTCTTCGCCCTTAAACTCCCAAGTGCTTTCTGGCTTTTTGGGCTTAACTTTACAAGCCTTTTTGGGGGTTTTGCCTGCAGCTTTCTGCAGGTTTTTTTCCCCTGTCTTTAGCTCCATTGCAAAAATGTAGTTGGGCACATGCATCCCCGTCTCCTGCACACAGTCAAAATCATAAAAAAATGTACCCCTCACCTTCTTCAGGCTCTTTAATCTGACGCATAAAGCACCAGTGTTTGTTTACATCTGTGATTTTCTCATAACACTCTTTGCACTGCCACCCTTTGCACTCGTGCTTTTTGTCCACGTAAGATTTACACTCATTGTGCAGAGTTTTAGTCAGACATTCAATCTGTTTTTCAGAGGCCAGGGCCACATGCCTTTCTGAACACACTTAGGAATGACAGAACAGCTTACAAGTAGGGCACCTCTGTGTCCTGCCCACCTTTTCAGAGCAGTTTGTGCTCAGGCAAAGACGACATCGGAACCTGCACGTGTGGCTATGGCTGTACAATATCTGACAAAGATTGCAATAATTTCTCATGCCAAACACCTTTTTCACATCCAAAATACCAAAATAATGTTCACCATGTAGCAGAAGAAAACAGGTGTTGGGGTATCTGGGTGGGTCCTGTGTTTTTTCCTTATGCATCACTATGTGAATGTTAACCTGTTCAAGGTCTTCAAACAAGGGTGTTTGATGGAGTATAAACTTTTGATATATAGACAGACCTAATTTCCTATGCAGTTCTTTGGCACCATCTAGCAGCTCGACATCTCTGGCCTCTCTACATTTTGTAACAGCCAATAGACTGCCTGCAAAACACAGGTTAGTATCATAGGTATTCAAGTCAATTAAATACTTCCTCTTTTTAGTAATCATCTGGGAATAGGGGATAAAGCTTATAACTCTATGGCTTCCACCTCCCCAGCCTTTCACAATGACCACAACCAGCCGAAACGTCTAATCAAGCAGTATTTCTCTCTGGCTTTGTAACAGATTACTGAACCACTCTAAAAACAGCTCTGGGGTCAAATTGTTTAAATTAATAGCTCGTGAGTATAAAACGTGCCATGCTACCTACCTGAATATGTAACTGTGCATAGTCATTGCCTGTGAATCTCTATTGGAGTTCTGCTACAATTTCTTCCACCCCTCGGGTTATGGTTTCGTATGCCACGTGTAATGGCACACACTCCAAATTCACAAAGCAGAAATCCTCAGTGTACCTCGTGCCACCAAACCCACACCATATGTACATCCGGTAAAACATCCTCTGATGACTCAGGAGACCTGGGGATGCTTGTGGGATCCTCTAAACTGTCTTCTACACCAGATTTGTTATCCCAACCCTCTGACCCTCCAGGTCTTGGTGGTGGGGGTGGTCTGGGAACATTTGAGGGACCCTCTAACGGGCTTCCTAAACCATATTCTCCACCCCCTCTCTCTGGCTCCGGGGGTTCTGGTGAAGGATCAGGACTGGAAGGAGGAGAAGTGTTTCAGGGATCCCTAGGGGACCTCTTTTTTTTTTTTTCCTCAACCAGTGTTTAGCCTTCCCCACGCTCCTCTTTAACCAGGCCCTCACTTTTCACCCCGTGAGCCACTTGCTGGTTTGCCACCCATTCTTACCCCTGCGTTTACCATGGCTCCACCTCTTATGATACAGACCACGCCTGCTGTCTGAGTTACACAGACTACCTCCTCTCTGAGTAAAATTTACCCTTTTGCTCTGGTAGTAATCATGATCTTTCAAGGTGCTCTGCACACTCTTTCTGAGATGTATATGTCTGCCAGTATCACCCCAAACCCTCTCTTCTTTTTTCATGGTAATCATGATCTTTCAAAGTGCTCTGCACACTCTTTCTGAGATGTATACGCCTACCAGTACCACCCCAAACATCCCTCTTTTTTTGACAATAATCATGATCTTTCAAGACAAGTTGTTTATTATACCCACCCTGAAAACCCACCCTCTATTTTTCACGATAATCATTATCTTTCAAGACAAGGCGGTTACACCCACCCTGAAAATCCAACCTCTTTTTTTCACAATAATCATGATCTTTCAAAAAAGGAGAAAAACTCTCCTCTTTCCCTAAATTGTGTAAGTAATCAGTCCTGGGTTTCTTATTCAAGGGGTCCAGATCACTTGTTTTGGGGGTATGAATCCTTGTTTTTTTACATAGGGTTTTCTCAGAGGTATGTGGCTTGTTTTCCTCTGAGGAATCATACCCTTCTGTTCTGTTCTAAGAAGTGTTTTTTATCATTTCCTGTAACCATTAAGCCTAGTCGGCCTTATCTTTACAGCTGGCCTTTTGGTAAAAGATAACTCCTTTAGTTTTAAAACAAGAAGAGCTCTGAACACAATGGTCTTTTTTTTTTTGTGGTCTGGTTTATCTTTATAACATACAACAAAAGCTGTGAGAATATATATTTTTAAATTTAGTCTTTATTTCCATCAAAACTTTTACAATATTTACTAGTTTATTTTGTTGTCCCTTCTCCTCAGAAGGTTTTTTTTATCATTTCTAGTGGTCATTAAGTCTCACTGGATTTATCTTTACAAAAAACCCTATATGTATGTGATTAGAGATCCAAGACACTAAAGCAAATGCTAATCTACGTTAGCTGTAGAAAACTGATGTGCTTTAGAACCTCACGTCCCCCACCCTCCCACCAAGATCAGCAAAAGATATAACCCCCCACCCCATTTTAAACAGTTTTTGCTAAGCCCTTCTCTTAAGCAGGATTTTATAATCTCTAGTACCAATTAAGCTTTCAATATGGGGTATGAGTGTTTTATCTTCCTCGGTGATCAAATCCTGAAAGGCAGCATTAGGATCTTCTGCAGAATACACAATGTTTAGAACCTCTCTAACCTGAATTAAATGTTTAATTCTGAGAATGTTCCTGGCAAATCCAATGATTATAACAGCATTGAAAATGCTATCAAGACATATTTCCTGGCAAAGTTCCTGAATTATTTGGTTTATGTCTTCATCTAACCAAGTAAGACATTTGTGGGCTTCTGGACCCCCCTGGTCAAATGTGTACCCCCGGCATAGGTCAAAAAGTCTCTTCCTCAAGCAGTATTTCATTATGGCATAAAAGGAAACATGAACAAGAGACTTCATAAAGACTTTACGTTAGCGTGATGTAATCATTTGTGTTGATTCAAAGCCTAGATGTCTTCTGAACTCTTCAGGCTCATCCAGTCTTTGATCTCCGCAAAAGCATACACCTCCTTCTTGTGTACTGGTGAGTAGGTTTTCTGGAGTCCGTCACAGGGAGGATACAGGGGACAGACCCCGAGGGGCCAAGGGAGGACTCTGGGGGCCAGAACATAACAGGGAAGGCAAGGAGAGAGAGAAAAAAATGGAGAATCCCTTACCTGAATCCAGCTCTGTGGCGAAACTGGAAGTGGCGGCAGGACCCACGCGGCTTGTTGTTTTAAAACTGCAGCCAGCTGTGGAGAGAAGCGGGAGGAGCCAGCACAGGAGCATAAGAGGTGGTGTGGGTGAAGGAGCAGGGAGAGGAAGACCAGAAGGAGAGTCAATAGGGAAGGTATCCCTGGAACCCCAGTTAGGGGTAAGAGGAGGCAGGACTGCCTCTCATGAGGCAGAAGTCTGCCTTGGAGCCCATCATAGGGAAGACACCAGCAATGGCACAGAGAGAGAGGAGGCAGATGCATCTCACTCAGACGAAGGATTCGAAGGAGAGGATCCAAGGAATCAGGAGGAAGGAGGGGGCAACAGAGATTGCCCCGAAGAAGAGGAGAGAGTGACAGAACTCGAGGCGTTGAGCTAGGTGGGATTGGTGCAGGTTCAGAAAGGCTCCAGGAGCAAACCCAGGTGGGAAATGGAGAGCCTAAGCAGCAGGAGGGGCTGCAGAAGACAAGCTCCAACTGCATAGAGCTGCCCGGTGGGGGAAGCAGAATAGGAGGAACTAGAGGGACCACCAAAGGTCCAGCTAACATGCAGGGGGTCCGCAGTATGGAAGGGAGAATGTGATAATCATGAGACATATGTGTACTCAGGACAGGGCCAGCTAGAAATTCTCAGGGCTAGGCCAGCCCATTTTGTGTATTCAGGAGCTTACTGGTATTAATAGTGTTTCTTCTTTTATTTCTTTCTGTTTCCCACTTTCAGAGGGGTTGGAAGGTCTTTCACATAGAGCCCTAGGGTTGGCTCAATCAGAAGAAGGGTTTTGCCTTAGAGGGAATTGGGGCAACCATGTAGACCCATAAAGGTATAACTCAGAATTTGGGGGTTGGGTTTGACTTAATACTTCTCCCCAGGAGACCCCAGAACACCAATAGGTGAGGGTCAGGCCGAGAGACATCAGCGACTCATCGAGACTGGGTATCAGGGCTCGGTGTAGGGGAGGTTGGAGCCTCACGGAAGACTGCTGTCCAGAGATCCCAGACGCATGCGTGCCCCAGTAGTCAGACCCCTACACTGAAGGAACAAACAAAGTCATGGCAGGTGAGATTGGGGAAGAGACTACCCCAGGGCAGGATGTCCATACAGCAAGATCACAGGGATGGAGCGATGGACAGCCCTACACATCCAAAGCCGGACGGCATGTGACCGGATGATCGAAGCCCAATGGGTGTAGAGTCATTAAAAAGGCTTCATCTAACTGCAAATAAGTTCAAATAAAGGACTTAATTAGCTCCTGTTTAATCAGTCCTTAGCTACTTCCAAACATACATGTGCCATGGAGTGAACCCACACCAATATCCTGAAAACCCAAGTGCCCCCACAAACATGCTTCAAGTCTCTTACTGGTCTCTCCTCTGTGATGACCTCTGCTTTGCATGCAGGATCTGGCACAAAGATACCCTCTTCCAAATTCTCAACGTCTGCTTCGAGGGTCTGGGCCTCCTCCATTTGCCTATTCATTGGATCTTCCTGAACAGGGTCAGGCATCTCAAAGAGTCTTTGGGCAAGGGGCTGTGTCTCCTCCTCAAAACTATTTCTACGCTAACGCTTTCTATAAGGCCGTCTTTGGGGTGTAGTGAGTGGGCCTACAGGTGTTGTGGAAGAATCCATATCTGCCCCTGCTTGCCTTAGCACAGTCTCAGATAAACAGAAGGGTCATTTGGGAAAGCAGACCTGGTGGGGTTGCTGCCCATATCCCACCCCCTCTACTCATTCCAATTGGCTCAGTTTCATTCTTGGGAGGTCTGAGGCCTCTGAAACCTCTGCCAAAGTTTGATTGGGGGTGATGGAGCGGGTTGTTAGAGGGGTCACACCACCCCCCTGCCACCCCATAGACCACGCCTGTGCTCTGGCGGGGGGCTAGATCAGCCTGGGACCCGATAGGCCATAACTACACCACATGATCTAAGGAGGTTCTTGCAGCCTGAGGACCTGGGTTTTGGGGGTCTGCATGGGCTGTCCTTCTGATGTCATGGACCATGTGGTGCTTGTGTCACACACCACGTGACTGGAGGTTGGGGTAGGGTTGCTGATGCCACATACCATGTGACTGTGTGTGGGGGCGGAGTTGCTGATGTCATGTCACATACCACATGACTGGGGTTGGGGGCGGGGCTCGTGATGTCATGCACCATGCAAGGGGAAATGGGTGGGGCTAAAGGGGGTGGGAATTCTGGTCCCGCCCACCTGTCACATTTACATTGAAGGGCAGTGAGCCTATATACTACTGCTGGCCCAGGAGCATACTGACTAGAAAGGCCAAGGCAGAGATGGAACTGAGACTAGCTTCCTGTATCAAGGACAACAAGAAATCCTTTTTTAAATACATAGGGGGCAAAAAGAAGGTTCCGGGTAATGTTGGGCCCCTGCAGAACACGCTAGGAAATTTGGTGGTCACATCAGATGACAAAGCCAACATATTTAACGATTTCTTTGCCTCCATTTTCCTGAGCAGGGACCAGAACAGTCACCCCCTCTCTGGGCCCCCTTATATCCCAGGGAAGGCGCACCTAGGCCAAGGGTTAGTGAGGAATTAGTTAGGGAATTTCTGGAGGGACTGGATGTATTCAAATCAGCTGGTCCAGATGATCTCCACCCATCTTCAAAAAGGGGAGGAAGGAGGACCCGGGAAACTATAGGCTAGTTAGTCTTACCTCGATCCTGGGCAAGCTTTTTGAGAAAATTATTCTGGCGCATATCCACGAGGGGCCAGCAGGGGAGATTATGCTTAGGGGCAATCAACACGGGTTCATTAGTAGCAGGTCCTGTCAGACCAACCTGGTGGCCTTCCACGATCAGATCACCAAATCCTTAGATGCAGGGGTAGCAGTGGACATAGTCTTCCTGGACTTTCGGAAGGCCTTCAACACTGACTCTCACCCCGTTCTCATTAAGAAACTGGGGGACTGTGGTGCCGACACCCACACAATCAAATGGGTTGCCAAGTGGCTGGAAGGCCGCACCCAGAGAGTGGTGGATGGGTCATTTTCGACTTGGAGGGATGTGGGCAGTGGGGTTCCGCAGGGCTCGGTCCTCAGGCCCGCACTGTTCAACATCTTCATCAGTGACTTGGATGAGGGGGGTAAGTAGCAACCTGTTCAAATTTGCT
>NW_017728906.1:152244173-152253681 GCF_001723895.1 Crocodylus porosus | reverse complement strand
CCTGGGAGTCTTCAAGAGGAGGTTAGATGAACACCTTGCTGGGGTCGTTTGACCCTAGTACTCTTTCCTGCCATGGCAGGGGGTCAGACTCGATGATCTGCTCCGGTTCCTTCTTACCCTAGAAACTATGAAACTATGAAACTATTTATGTTGTAGTTTAATCTGGTGGTTTGTGGATGAGGCTGTAGGGGAGGTGGTGCCCTCATTAGCGCCACAGGAGCATGGGGCACTATAAGGGATGGTTGGAGTCATGTAGATAGCCCTTAAGGCAGGAGCTCATCACCTCCCAGTGTTTGAGAGTCAAGAATGGATCTGAGAAGTCCTGGGGCAGGCTCCCTTTTAAGAACTCAAAGTAAAACAAGTCATGGCAAGTAAGTAAAGAGGAGTCTTTTTCCAGAAGAAAATTTAAATATGAAAAAGACTCTGGGGCATCTCTGGGCATTTTCAAATGTTCCCGGGGATGGCACCCTGTTACAATGACTTACTGGGGAGGAATCAACATGGCTTTGTCAAAGAGAAATTATGCCTCACCAAACTACTAGAGTTTTTTGCAGGTGTCAGCAAGCAGGTGGATTGGGGAGATCTATTTGATATATTTGAACTTCCAAAAAGCTTTTGACAAGGTTCCCCATTAGAGGCTCTTAAATAATTTAGGTAGTTATGGGATTATAGGGAATATATACTTGTGGATTAAAAATTGTCTCAAAGATAGAAAGCAAAGAGTGGGTAAAAATGGTCAGTTTTGAAGATGGAAAGATGTAAAACAGCAGGGTCCCAAAGGGACCTGTGTTGAGATCAATGCTGTTTAACCTGTTCATAAATGATATAGAAAAGGGAGTGAGTAATGAGGTGGCCAAATAATGACACAACATTATTCAAAGTGGTAAAGGCCAAAGCATAATGTGAGAAACTACAGAATGATATAGCACAATTGAGCAAATGGGCAACTAAATGGCAGATGAATGTAAATGTAGATGTGTAAAGTGATTCACCTGGGCAAAAATAACCCAAACTATACCTACACTTTGATAGGCTGTAGTTTAGCTGTTACTTCACAGGAAAGAGATCTGGGAGTCATTGTGGACAGTTTGCTAAAAACATCAGCTCAGTGCTCAGAAGCTGTCAGAAAGGCAACGAAAATATTAGGGATTATTAAGAATCGAATTGTAAACAAAACAGAAAGTATCATTATTATGCTCCTTTAGAAATCCCTGATGCATCCAAACCTTGAATACTGTGCCCAGTTCTACACCTCAAAAAGGATATAGAAGAACTAGAGAAAGTCCAGAAAGGGGCAACAAGGAGAACTAGTGGTATGGAGGGGCTAAGCCTATTCAGTTTTAGAAACGCTTGAAAAATGAATAAATAGGAATTTATTATTTACTGTCTCTCACAATACAAGAACAAGGGGGTATAAAATGAAACCAGTAGGTAGTAAGTTTAATAAAAATAAATTCCTTTTCACACAGCGGGCACGTCTGCATGACACGCTACGTCACTGTACGGTGACAGCATTGGCAGGCATGAACCGTGATGTTGACGCTACTGCTCAGTAGGGTCAGAAACAACCCATGCATTACAGGGACTGTTTAGTAACAAGTAACAAGTACTTGCTAAAGTCATTTAGGCTTTTAGTACTAAATGCAGTGCAGTAACCATGATGCAGTCGGGCACACATGTAGATGTGCCCAAAGTGTAATGAAAGCGTGGCACTCATTACCACTAGATGTTGTGGAAGCTGACAGTTTATCCCAATTAAAAAAAACTTCCAAAAAGTTCTTGGAAGAAAGGGGCACCAGTAGCTATTGAGCATGGGTGTCAGGATATGGACTCTGAATTAGAACTACCTAGACATTAAATGCTGTAAGCTGCAAGTGAGAGAGGAACAGTGGAAAAAAACCCAAGTTGTACTCTGCTCACTCTCCCTCCCAGCATCCGCTCTCTGCCACCTCGTGATCCAGTATACTGGGCAAGATGGACCTATGGTCTAATCCAGTAAATGCTGAATCTTATGTTCTTAAAGGTTTGTGTAATCACCATTCCCAGTTTTGCTGCACAGGAAGAGGATAAATAATCAAGTAAACAAGAATACATCAATGAATGAGTGGATAAAAGGAATCAATGGGTAGAAGGATGGACATGCTAATATTTAATCAGACCAGCTAATGAAAGGACAGTGCCTAATTTGGCTAGGGAACTGGTTGTAGTTGGTAAGAAGCCAAAAATCATAATATCATAATATCACAAGGTGCCTAAGCAACAAAATGGATAATCTTGAATTGCTAGTGCAAGATATGAAACTGGTATTATAGGATGAGAAAAGCATGTTAGAAGAGCACATCTGATGAAAACATGGACATTGAAGTTATGCTGCTAGTCAGGAAAGATAGAAATAAAGGTAAATGTGGTGAAATTGCACTGTGTGTTAATGAAGTGGTCAACTGTAAAGGAATAAGAGGGTCTGGCATGGATTAAACAGAATCTGCTTGGGTCCAAAAAAAAAAAAATCACCTTTTGAAAGCATGGTACAAAAGATGGTGCAGGGAATGTATTATGGATTCTAAGGGCCAGATTTGGGTTGAAAGAAAGATTTCCTCATCAGTAGTAAGGAAATAAATACACGAATATAGGGTATTTTAACTTCTCTGGTATAATCTCTTGAACAGAGGTTCTCAAACTTTTTCTTATTGTGTACCCACTTCCAGATTTACCAGCTGTCTGTGTATCCCTACCAGCATACTTTAACCCCTTAACTGCCAATTATTATAATGAAACATACATCTGCCATTATACAATGTACCCTCCGAAGATGTCTTGTATAACCCCAGATGTACTCATACCAGAGTTTAGGGACCTCTGCTCTAGAACAAGCATCCTTCCAATGGAAGGCCCAATTATTCCTAGATGCAACTCTCACCAGATGCCTCTGAAGAAAGGCATTGGGGCAGTTGTGATGCAAAAACGTGGGAAAAACTGGAGATCGGTGGTTTATACATCGAGAGCATTCCCCAGAACTGAGTGTATATGCACAAACTGAAAAAAGCGGTAGCTTTGGTACATGCTTGTCAAAAAAAAGTTTGCGTTCATTTAGGGGGAGGCCTGTTCTAGCTGAAACTATTCACAAACCATTAATAACAATAGCCAAAAAGTGGGCTTTTAGGTCAGAGATTTCCGGTAAGCATGCAGCAATCAACAGCAAGTGCTAACCTGGGAATGGGGAAGATTACTATGATGCTGAGAAGCTGTGAAATGAATGCTTCAACTTCCTACACATCTGCATCTACACATGCCTGGAACAGCAGCAATTTGAGCTAGGGTAGAGCAGACCCAGGCTGGCAGGTGGAATGGGGCCTCAACTTTGGGCTCTGGGTGGTGGAGTTGGGCAGTGGAGAGGCTGGCCAAGTGGCTAAGTGGCAGCCCAGGAGTCCAGCCCCTGCCCGGTCACCATCTACATGTGTATTTCAGAACTGTTAATTACTCCACCATAAGATAGTTCCCAACAGTATTATCTTATGGCAGAGATAATCAGTTTACTGTGCCCTATTGCTGGCACATATAGATGGTGATACCTTACTGTGGAGCTAATTAGTTTACTCTACATGTAAAGCACATGTATAGATGCACCCTAGGAAAATATTCATGTTGTCAATATGGGCTTGTCTGTGAAGCTGTCTAGCCAGCCTGCCCAGCCCAACTCAGTCTTAAGCGTTTGTTACAAGCCCACAAGCATTGTGGTTTGCTTTTTTTTTTGAAGGGATCTATAAATCAGAGAACCCATGTGAGGCAATAATAGAAGCATAGGCAGAAGGAGAAAAAATATTCAGGGGGGCTGAGTGTGTGTGCATATGCACGTGCACCCCCCACCCCCTCCTCAGGTAAGTCTGTAGGGGAAGGGGTGGGAGGAGGGGAAAAGGGCTGGGGGGCAGGGCAGATTGAGGTTAGCCCATACGCCTCCTAGAATACAGACGCTTTCTTTTTAGCTGTATGATTTAAATACAGGATGCACACTGGGAAAATATTTAGTCATAGCAGATGCACCATCCAGACCCTGCAACACCACAGAGGGTTATTAGGTTTAAGGGGAAGATACAGTACATGTTAATTGGATCAAAAAACAATCCTTGTGTCAAATAAAATGTGAAGTCATTATAGCAGCTACTATTCAGGAAGATATACTGCAAAGAAGTGGTGCTAGCTATCTGTGCTTGGTGGCCTGGGAAATGCATAGGCAGCCCTTATTATTAAATTAAAGGGAAAAGGGGGGCATTTTTTTAAGGTGAGCAGGATACTGCAAGTTAGGAGTGAGGGGCAGCAGCATGACTGGAGGAGGGGGGCTGTGCCTTGGGAGTGAGGGGCAATGGAATGGGCAGAGGCAGGGTACTTAGCATATCACTGCCCTCCACAATCATATGCCTCTCTTCTCTTCTCCCCCACCCCACCCCACCCCACCCCAAACAGCAGGTGTCCCCTTTTTTGGAACTGAAAATATGGTAACCCTAACCTGGGCATATTCATCTCATGTTGCACCTCTACTGGATGACATTTTTTTCAAGAGGTCAAGACAATGTTCCAGTGATGTTATGGAAAGACATATTAAATAGAATGTATGAGAGGCATATGGGCATTGAGAAATGCAAAAGAGTAAATAGTCCTCTATATTAGCCCACCATGAATATAGACACTGAAGAAGCTGTGAAAACTTCCACAACATCATAAATACAGCTCAGCACAGATGAAGGTGCCCATGGTGGTCACAGAGGAGACATCTGCTTCTTGGCATCAGGTGAGCATTGACTTATTCACGTACGAAGGAAAAAATTATTTACTAGTGGGAGAATACTATTCCCACTACCCAGAAATTGTATTGCTGGAAAACACAACATTAAGTCATGCCATTACTTGCATAAAATCAGTTTTTGCCAGACATGGAATTCGTGAAATAGTGAGAACACAGTGGTTCTCAATTTAAGTGTTTTGATTTTAAAAAGGTTTGCATGTACATATGGGTCAGGACTGAAAACCTGCTACTGCTATGACCATACCCATAATACAGCCTGTATTGGTCAATGCTGAGTGCTAGGTGGCGGTTAATTAACCTGGCAACCTCAGGAAGTACCAACAGCTTTGGGTGGATAAGTGCCTGAGGAGGATAGTGAAACCCTTGATGGAGGAAATGCCATGAAAGGCAGATGAGCATAGTCACTCAGTAACTTTTGCCAACAGCATCCACACAGGGCAGACTGAGCTCTTCAGCCATGGCTGGCAACCAGTCTAGGAGTGGAGCTCCAAAAGGCAGACAGATGAAGATCTCCTCTGTGCTGGCAACTCCTGTAGTATACCTGGTTCCAAACTTACTGGACCAAACAAGTATAGCTGAGAGGGGGGACGCTGATACATGAGCAAAGCAGCATCTCCATATCAACTGCCCAGGCTATTGCAGCCACACTACATGGAGAGGACACTCCATCCTTGCTGGCAGCATGAATACAACACGGAAGGTGGCAGTTATGGATCAAAGGTCTCACTTGATTGGTGTAGAGGAGGACACCATGGGTCACCTTTGACAGTGGGAAGAATCATCAATGGTCCATGGTCAGCTACTGCCTGCCATACTGCCAGGCACCTGCCAGTTAGGTGCTGACCTGCCACAGTCTGTCCGTCTCTTTGGGTGCATGAGGCTAGGCCAAGAGCTGAAAAGAAGATGGAAACCTCACACCTGGCAAAAAAAAAAAAAAAGAGAAATGAAGAACTTTCCAGTTTGGAAGCTGGAACATGAGGACCACGTGTCCTGGCCTGACAGATGATGATGACCTACAGTACACAAGAAGCATACAGAAGTCAGTCTTAATTAACTGTGAGCTGTACAAACTCAACATTGACATTGCAGTGCTCCAGGAAACAAGATTTGTAGATGCTGGTTCTACCAGAGAGGCCAACTATACCTTCTTTTTGCAAGGTAAAAGCACTGAAGGAAATCATCTGCATGGACATTGGCTTTTCTGTAAGCAACAATGTGGTAAAGCTTATAAAAACACCCACTGGGAATTCAGAATGCATCATCTCACTTAGACTTCAGATGGCCACTGGCTTGGCAAATATCATCAGCGCTTATGCACCAACACTCAACTCCAGCCCTGAGGAGAAGGATACATTTTACGACACTCTGCACCAAGTTGTTAAAGGAATACCAATCGGCTGAACGACTATTCCTCTTTGGAAATTTCAATGCAAAAATTGACACAGACAACAACTCACAGCCAGATTGCCTAGGACACTTTGGCAACAGCAAGATGAGTGAAAATGGCCAATGACTTCTTGAATTCTGCACTCAAAACCACCTATGCATTACCAATCCATATTTTTTTGGAAAAGATTGCCACAAAGTGTTGTGGTGACATCTATGATCAGGCCACTGGCACCAACTAAACCTTGTTATTGTGAAGAGGAAAGATCTACCTTCAGTGCAAAAGACCCGCACGTTCCACAGTGCTGATTGTGACACTGACCACACCCTGATCATCAGGGATCCTGGTTTTCTCCAATTAAAAACAAACAAACAAACAAACAAACAATAACAAAAATTCCCCAATTTTTGGATTAAAAATGCAACCCAAAAATCACAGAAAAAATGTGGATTTTGTGTTTCTTTTTTAATTAAAAAATTGGGGATTTTTTTTTAATCAGAGAAAGCCAGGATCCCTGCTGAACATTAGCAAAGTGAAAATTACAGCCAAAAAACTACATAGAGCAAAACCTAGAAGCAAGTCTAAAATCCATACCATTAACCAAGAACCAGAGGAAGTGCCAAGAGTTTGTGAAAGCTTTTGAACTCAGCATGTTTGGGAAGTCACTGCCAAAGAAGGCATTTGGGAGGGTTTAAGAACTGCAGTTCATGAAACAGCTAAAGCTACATTTGGGGAAAAGAGACCAAATACAAACTCTACAAGTCATGCCAGAGTTAGATGTGGAACCCACTGTAGAAAAGTTAAGCAAAGCCACGGATTTCATTATCAAGTGGCAAGGCTCCTGGAAAAGATGGCATCCCAGAGGAAGTTCTCAAGTGTGGAAAAGAAAGCCTGCTTCCACATCTAAATCAGCAGCTACTCAAGTGCTAGAAAGTGGTGAGGTAGGACAAGATCTGTGCCATGCAAACATTGTTACTCTGTATAAAAATAAAGGAGATAAGGGTGACTGCAACAACTACAGAGGTATCTCGTACTAAATGCAGCGCGAAAACCTCTCTCAAGGGTGATCTTGGTGTGCCTACAACAGCTGATGAGTCACATCTATGCTGAATCTCTATGTGGATTCAGGGCTGGAAGATCTATCATTGACATATTTTTCCTGCAGCAACTTCAAGAAAAGTGCAGAGAGCAAAACAGACCATTGCCTTCATGGATCTGACCAGGGCATGTGACACTGCCAGCAGAGCAGGCCTATTTGCAGTCCTAGAAAAGATAGGATGTTCACTAATCCTGTTAAGTCTTATACATTCCTTCCATGACAACATGAAAGCAACTGTTTAGCTTGATGGGTCCACTTTGGAAAGTTTTGAGATGAAAAGTGAAGTGAGGCAAGGATACATTCTTGCCCCTACACCCTTTGGAATCTTCTTCTCAATACTCCTGAACTGTACATTTGAAGACATGCATGGATGGTGGGGTGCACTTTCACACAAGATCAGATGGGAAACTCTTCAACCTGTCATGACTTAAGGCAAATACTAAAGTTAGAAAGGTGCTTATGGGGGAGCTTCTATTTTCTGATGCTGCTGCCCTTTAAAGGCCACAATGAAGACCTGCTACAAGAACTCATGGATTGCCTCTCAAGAGCTTGCCAGGCATTTGCTCTTACCATCAGCATAAAGAAAACAGTTGTACTAGGATTGGAATTCACACAAGATCCATCAATCACTCTTAATGAGAACCAGCCAGAAGTAGTCCAAAAGTTCAGTTACCTAGGTTCCACAGTGACCGCTAACCTCTCACTGGATGAAGAACGTAATACTTACATTGGAAATGCTGCTACCAACCTCAGCAGACTAACTAAAAGAGCATGGAACAATTCAAAGCTTACCATCAAGACCAAAATGCTAGTGTACAAATCTTGCGTACTCAGCACTCTTGGGTATGGGGGGGAAACATGGACAACTTATGCACATCAAAAGATATGGTTAAAATAGCTTCCATCTGTGCTGTTAACACCCCATACTCAACATCAGATAGCAAGATAAAGTTACCAACGCAGAAGTTCTTCAAAGGGCAAATTTACCAACTGTGAAAGCCCTACTCAAACAGATGATTGTGTTGGCCAGGCCATTTGAGCAGATTGGAAGATGGATGTATATCCAAGGACATGCTATATGGGGAAATACTGGAGGGAACAAGAACAACAGGATGTCCCAAACTTCACTACAAAGATATATACAAGCAAGATATAAAAGGCATTTGGAATTGATCTTGACCAACGGGGAACCTTGGCAAATGATTGGAACAAGTGGCATCATCATCTCTACCAGGGCATTAAAGTCCATGACAGGAATTGGCTCCAACAGCTTGAAGAGAGAAGAGTCCTTAGGAAGCGAGCAGTTCCCAAACCACCCAATCATGAATATGAACTTGCAACCAGTGCCACAGATCATGCAAATCTCAGATTGGACTATTCAGTCACATGACACACTGCAAACCATGTACGTCATAGGCACCTGAAATGCAAGTTGAAATGGAATGGTGCCGTTTCGCACAGCCCTAGTTTGCACACCTAACAGTGCTGACATTGTGTAACACCCCACAGCATCCCTGAAAGAATCTCAAGACACCCCAGTATGCCACATCACCCTGGCTGAGAATCACTGCCTTATAATCTTATTGTTAAGATGAAGTAACTGTTTTTTTCATAATTTAAAATAACTATCACTGGGAAATTAGCTTCCTTTGTGCAGGACATTAATGCTGTGAAGTCTGAGAAGCATTCATTAACCAAAAATATATTCAGAAACATTGCAGGTTAAGACCTATGTGTGCATACATACATACATAGAGTATCCACAGCTAAGGCATCTGTAAACTTGGTCCAAGCAGCATTGGAAATGCTTATCCATCGTGGCCTCCTTACTGTTGCACTGGCACACATGGCTCAAGTCTCTGATGTGGCAATACTGTCTCAGGCACGTACAGAGCATGTATTTGTTCTTGAAAAAAGATATTAGAGTCAGCTGTCCCTGACCTACCCACTGCTGCACAGACATTTTCTTCCTCCACAGGAAGCATGCCCCACCCTGAAATGCCTCTCTAGGATACTAAATGAGTCCAGGACCTCTAGTTACAACTCATGTCACCTCCTGTCCATACAGGAGACTCTGTGGTATCACAGAATCATAGAAGTAGGGTTGGAAGGGATCTTGTAGATCTTCAAGTCTGACCCTCTGCCTGGGCAGGAGAAAAAACTGGGCTCAAGTGATCCCAGCTAGGTAGGCATCAAGCCTCCTCTTAAAGACCCCCAGGGTAGG
>NW_017728906.1:152211188-152243628 GCF_001723895.1 Crocodylus porosus | reverse complement strand
ACCCTCTGAGTGTGACCCTTCAGCCAATCTGCAATCCATCTGACTGTGTAGGCATCAATGCCACAGTCGCCCAATTTTTTAATGAGAATGGGGTGGGAGATGGTGTCAAAGGCCTTGCTGAAGTCCAGAAAGACTATGTCCACGGCAACACCTGCAGCCAATGCTTTTGTGACCTGATCATAAAAGACAATCAGGTTGGTTTGACATGACCTGCCCCTAATGAAACTGTGCTGGTTGCCCTTAAGCATCATCCCTGAGGCCAGCCCATCGCAGATGTGCTCCATGATGATCTTCTCAAAGAGTTTCCCTAGGATTGAGGTAAGACTGATGGGCCTATAGTTGCCCGGGTCCTCCCTCCTCCCTTTTTTAAAGATGTGGACCATGTTGGTCATCTTCCAATCATCCAGCACCTGGCCCAAGCACCATGAGCACTCAAAGCTGTTCCAAGGGCCCTGCAATAACCCCTGCCAGCTTCCTCAACACCCCGGGGTGGAGAACATCTGGACCCACTGATTTGAACACGTCCAGCCCCTCCAGAAGCTCTCTAACCCGGTCCTCCCCAACCTGAGGTCTGGAGGCGTTCCCCTCGAGTCCATCTTGCATCACGGTGGGAAAGTCCCGGTCCCTGCCCAAGAAAACAGAGGTGAAGAATTGATTAAAGAGGTCTGCTTTCTCCTCTGGCACAACCACCAGTTTGCCCAGAGGATCTTGCAGGGGCCCCACATTTCCCGGTGCTTTCTTCATCCTCCCTATATATTTGAAAAAGGACTTTTTATTATCTTTGATTTTGTATGCAAGTCCTAGCTCTATGTCCACCTTAGCTTTCCTGGCAGCCCCCCTACAGGCCCGAGCAGAGGAGGTATGCTCCTCTTTGGAGATAGCACCCCCCTTCCACTGGGTGTACGCCGCCTTTTTGGCAATCAGGCATTCCCGTACACCCTTGGTGAGCCAGGGGGGCTTTCACAGTATCATAGTAGCATATGCCAAACTTGAGCTAAATACAGAGGTAATGAAGCAATGAAGATTATCTCCAAGTAACTTTACACCAGTGCAAGAGAAATGCATCAGAGTTTGGACATGGCACACTCCTACCTTGTTTCCAACAAACCAGCTCCATCTCTGGAGGAAGAGGTGATATAGAAGGTGCCTTTGGCAGGTCCCTCAGTCTTCCCCAGGGACTTCTCTGTTGGCCATCTCCAGCTACAGCATAATGGTAACTGGAGAATCCTGTCCTTTGGTGACTGGTATCATAACCAATAAAAATTTTTGATTAACTCTGAAGAGTATAGGATTGATGTTGTTGTTGTTGTTGTTGTTGTAAGAGCTCACTTTCATTTCAGGCGAGATCTTATGTTTTCTCTTTTGGCAATGAAGAAACACCTAGAGACATGTTTCAATGCCAATAACTTAGCTTTTTTGAAAGCACAAAAAGACTCTCAGTTTGATTACTTTTTACATTGTTTGAGGGTTATTCTTCCTTCTGGTTGCCAGGAAAAAATCTGACACCCTGAACCAAAGCCACATCTATGAAAATCACTTGTTTAAACCCTGATGAGATTTCTGCCTGGTAGTAAGCATTTTACACTCTAATAGATACTGCCAGTCAGCTGAAAGAAAGACAATGAAAGAAAAGGTAGAAAGATAATTGAAGTCCAGAAAGGACTCACAGCATAAGAACATCTTAACTGGGCAGACTGGGAATTATAATAACATCTGTGTGACAGAACCAGGACCCATCTGTGGCTGTGACATCCCCTGATGACCAGATCGCTCCTGCCCTACTCCAGCTCCTTGGGTACTCTCCCTTTTGCTCTCACCTGTCCCTCCTCCCCAGCCTCCAGGGGCACACGGCATTCATGCCCGTCATTGCCTTGATGACATTATTTGAAGGGCACTAGTTGCCTCAAGGATTATTCATAGCCTTCTTCCACCCCTACAGCCATGCCCATGCTTTGCAGATGCCACCTGGTTGCCAGTTACTCCCTTGTATAGGCTTCAATTTTCTCAGCCTTAGCCTACAGATTATTCTAGCTGTAGAATCATAGAAAATTTGGGTTGGGGGGGGACCTCAGGAGGTCATCCAGCCCAACCACTGGTTCTGGCCTGACCTTTCAGTCTCAGCCTCTCAACAGCCCCTGGTCACCCCTGTTACCCACTCTGGGCTCGGGCTCAGGCTCTGGTCCTCTTGGCCTCAAGCCACCCCTGTTGCCCCCTTAGGACTCAGGCTCTGGCCTTCTTGGCCTCAGACCACTCCTGTTGCCCCTTCTGGGCTCAGACACTGGCCTTCTTGGCCTCAGGCTACCCCTGGGCTCAGGCCCTGGCCCTGCTTGTGCCTTGCAAACCTGGCTCTGGCAGGGGTCAACCTAGCATGCCCCTAGGGCACCCCTGTGGCCTCCTGTCCACCCCTTACAGCCAAACCTGGTTCTTCGGTATAAAAAGTCCCTTCCCTGCTTTCTGGGTCAGGATACCAGGGCCAGACAGGCCCTCTCTACCCTGCTATGGGGAGCAGGGAGTACTTGCTATGGCCTGGAGCTCCCACTCCCACCAGCCTGAACTGGCAGGAGTTCCTCTCTCTTTCGAGTTCAGCACTGCACATCCCTCTGCCTCAGGAGCTCAGGATTGTATCGTGGGGCTCCTCCCCTTCCAGTCAGGTGCTCCCCTGACTAGCTTCACGTGTGCCCCTTTTGCCTCCACTCTGCCCTACTGTCTTACTGTTAGGCAAGCAACTCTGCAATAGACACTTGCAGCCTGTGGCAGTGTCCAGATGAGCAGGGGTGTGCGGTCTGTGGCACCACAAACATCTTTATGGGACCACAAACTGCACACAGTGAACATTAAAATGTACAGTAGTCTGGGACCTGACCTTGCCTGTGAAAACTGAGGTAAAAAAGGCATTGAGTATTTCAGCCTTTTCCTCATCATCTATCATTAGGTTGCCTCCCCCATTCAGTAAGGGACCCAAACTGTCTCTGACCTTCATCTTGTTGCTGACATACTTGTAGAAACCCTTGATGCTACCCTTCATATCCCTTGCTACCTGTAACTCCAGTTGCGCTTTGGCCTTCCCAATTTCATCCCTGCATGCCTAAGCAATATTTTTCCACTCCTCCCCAGTAAGCTTCTACTTCTTGTAAGCTTCCTTTTGTGTTTAAGTTCACTGAAGAGTTCTCTGCTGAGCCAAGCTGGTTGCCTGCCATATTTGCTATTTTTCCTGCACATCAGGATAGTTTGTTCCTCCACCCTCGGTAAGGTTTCTTTAAAATACAGCCAGCTCTTCCTGGATGCCTTTCCCCCTCCACCTGGCATCTCAGGGGATCCTATCCATCAGTTCCCTGAGCGAGTCATAGTGGGCTTTTCTAGGGTCCTTACTTTGCTGCTCTCCTTTTTTCCTTACGTCAGGATCCTGAACTTAATCATCTCATCATCATTGCTGCCCAAGTTGCCATCCACTTGTACATCCCCCACCAATTTTTGCCTTTTTGTGAGCAGCAGGGCCAGAAGAGCATGGCTCCTAGCTGACCTTTCCAACACTTGCACCAAGAAGTTGTCCCCAGGACTCTCCAAAAACTTCCTGCATTATTGTGCACTGCTGTATTGCCCTCCCAGCAGATGTCAGGGTGATTGAATTCCCCATGAGAACCAGGGCCTGCAATTGGGAAACTTCTGCTACCTTTTTGAAGAAAGCATTATCCACCTCATCCTCCTGGTCTGGTGGTTTATAGCAGACGCCCACCATAACATCACCGTTGTTGCTCTCCCCTTCAACCTTAACCCAGAGGCTTTCAACAGGCCTGTCTCCAGTTTCATACTGGAGCTCTGAGCAAATCATAGGGTTCTTTTACATGAACTGCAACACCTCCTCTTCTCCCCTGCCTGTCCTTTCTAACAGTTTATAAATTTCATTAAATTTAACATCAGAAAGGATCTAGTTTTTCTATCTTGATCTGAGAAAATAGTTTACTTGAAATGGGGGAAATTTAGGGAAGAAAAAACAACTTTGTTTGTCCTATGTATGTAAATTGTAACTGGTAGAAAGATGTGAGAACTATGCTAGTCTGAAGTCAGGCAGAAGACAGGGTAGAGATGCATCTCACAGATTAACTGATTTATAGAATGCATATCATTGGTAAAGTGAGCTCTTGCTTTTCAAAGCTTATGCATCTCTGATTCAATTAGTCTCTAAGGTGCATCTCTAACCTGCTTTCTGGTAGAAAGCCATAACACATTTTATTCATCCCAGTAGTTTCATGTTAAAGTTATCATTTGTATCTGCTTGCTATGCCAGTATATTTTACTTAGCTTATATTTCCAAGTGCAAAAGAGGTGACTATACAACCAAGCTCTTGTCTGGCTCAGAGTGTGACCCTGAGGGCTAAAATCTTACTCTAATTATGAAATTTCTGTTGAATACTAGAAGACATTTCAGATCGGTGTTGTCTTTGGCTTTATTTTGTTGGTCTTGGTTGCTTCTTCCACTCACAGCTGAATGGGTAGTAGCTAGTACTTTTAAAGCACACCTGGCAGGAGCTCTCAGGCACTGGCTAGAGGCTACTTGGACTCCTGTTGGGTTGGTTGTCAGTAGCAGAAGTTGCAATTGCCCCCAATGGCAGAAATCTTTGTATATCTTGCCATGTCAAACCAGTGCATTGCAACCTTAGAAAGGGGACTGGGATGAGTGTTCATGTCCCTTCTCCAAGATACCAATAACAAGTTGAGACAGGGTGGAAAAAACATTTTTCACAATGGGAATGGTGGGAAGGAAGGGTGAATTCTGACCTCTCTACATTAGAAGATGGGACAGCCTGTGAGATGAAGGGAGTAGCAGGGACATACCCCACCCTTACAAATTAGGAGAGCTGACAGGCTGCCCAGCAGGCCTGTGCAAAGTGCCAAGTATTTGATTTGGATTCAGATTCAGCTGATTCGGAAGGACAGTGATTTGATTCGGCGATTCAAATCATTGTCCAATTTGATTCAGCCAATTTGGATCTGAAGATTTGGTGCTGATTCAGAGATTCGACCACAGGCTAAATAAGCAACAGTCCTCAAGGATACTGGACACAGACACAACTGCCTCCAGCTGGTAAGTTTGTTGTGGTGAGTGGAGGGGGGGCAGAAGCCACTTCAACCTCCCCGTGCCTGTTGGACAAGCTGTGGCTTTGCCACACCATGCCCCAGCTGGGCAAGCAGCAGCAGGGTATGGCAGCAGGGGAGTGCACCTGGATCGGGGAGAGGCCAGTGGCAGGAGCCATGGGGAATTTTAGGGTGGCTGCTGCCCCACCACAGCCCCTGCTCCACTGGACTCTGCGGTGTGGGCGCAGCCAGGGCTGCCCTCTGGGCTGCAGCTGGGGCTAACTGCTTGGAGCATAGACCTGGCTCCACCCATCCCATGGAGTGCAACCCAGCAGTGGACGGCTGAGGCTGGACTGGGCTACACTGTGGGAGACACTTTGTCTGTTACTAAGAGACAGGGTGGTCCCTTTAAGTCTAGAACCTTCCAGTCACGGCTGGACAGTCAAGTAGGGGTTAAGGCTCAACCCTGCCAGCCGGTCAGGTGACCAGAAGGGGCAGGACCTGGCTCACACATAAACCCCAGGGCTGAGGCCAGCATGGCAGTTCCCTGCCAGCAGCCAAGGGGGGAAGGCGCTCTCCCAGAGTAACCAAGGGGGAGAGGCCTGACTGCAGGTACAGCCTCTGATACTGGTGAGGGCTGGACTACCCCCGGTACGGTTTGGATGATGTTATAGCCAGGTGGCTTGAATTTATGTTATTGCCCCTCTTGTGTTTTTGTTTGCTGTTTTAGACCAGTGGTTTGGGTAAGGCTATTAGGAGATGGAGGAGGCCTCACAGGGGACCAATGGCAGCGTAAGGACTGTGGCGCCAGAGAGGGCGCAGCATTTTGGGGTGCGCCGACCCCTGGCACCAGAGAGAGGCAGGAGCCTGACTGGGGTTTTTTTTTTTTGTTTTTGTTTTTTTTGTTTTGAGAGCTAGAGCCTGAGAGTCAAACCCTGATTAACGGGTTGTTTTTTTTTTTTTGACTGACAGGCCTAGCTAGAGGAAAAAGGGGTAGGCCCACAGTGGCCTAGACCCCGACATAAAGAGGAATTTACAAATACTATCTGCAAGGCTTGGACTGTGGTGTAGGGGAGGAACAGAGCTGCAGATAGTGCCCCCTGGCATCGGGGCAAAAAATGGGCAGCCTCCCACTTAATTACATCTATTAATCAATTAACCACAAGGCATGGAAGACGAGAAGGTGGGTGGTTGGCCCATAACAGGTGGGTGGGGCCACCAGTGGACAGACCCCAAAGAGGCACCCCGTCACACCCCCCCCATGCCCCTTCCCTCCTCCCTCCACCCACCACAACAGAGCTGGAGGCAGCTGTGTCCTGCATCCTCGAGGACTGCTGCCTGTTTGGTCAATGGCCAAATCTCCAAATCGGCGCCGAATCTCTCTGAATTAATTTGGAGGCTTCCGATTCTATTTGGAGTTTTTAATGGGTCTCCCAATATTGATTCAGACTTGGAAATTTGGCCACCCAATCAGGTTGAATCTCCCCCAAATCTAATTGGCTTCACACAGCCCTACTACCCAGCACTCTTGCATTGTAGCACAGTATCTACCCTGCCAGATAGTTTAAAGCAAGGATATATGTACATCCTGTTTCTTTTAATTTTTGAGGAAACCAAGCAGGATGTGGGTTGTGGAAGGCTATAAACAGAGACTTCACAATAAAACTGAAAAAACTAACCACTAGGAAAATATATTCTTTGAACTGCAAATTCTGCTCTGGATTAGACAAAGATGACCCTCCATGATTTTTTATCATTAACACCACAGTAGAGGCTCTAAACCGCTCACTCCCAGGAGACTTTACCATGATTATTCCTGAGGGGCAACATTTAGCCTAATAAATTTTTTTTTTTTTTTTTCAAACAGTAAAAAAGTTTCCCTTTTAAAATGTACAAAACACCCTGTTAGAAAACAATGAACAAGAATGTATGCATAGAGAGAAAATGAAGGAAAAAAAAGCCACAGGCAGGGAAATATGCTCTTACAGAGAATACCCCACTCTGTTATATCCTTTTATATGGCCACCTTCTGCAGAGTGTAAACTGTCCTTTTTCTGGGATATATAAATAGAAATGTCAATATAAAGCAATATTTCCTTGTGCCTCTCCCTTCTCATGTTTTAACATGCGAGTAATGTTTCTTATTTTACTGATCATGCTAGTGAAATCCTACTTCCCTTTTGTGACAGATGCATTTTTAAACCTCTCCCTCTAGTGCCATAGAGTTTGTGAGATAGCGTGCTGTAATAGTTCGTATCTGCTGCCAGCTCCTGCTTCTCCACTGATGAGATTGCAACTGAACTATGCTATAAAGTCCTGCTTTGTCTCCTGCATAACTTCGGCTCAGAAAATTGGTTTTAGTCTGAAAGCATAAAGGTTACAGTGGTTAGAAAGGAAAATGTCTAAAACGTTTAAAGGAAATGTGGAAGTGTTCCGATTTACACATCACCTCAAAACAAACAAGGAAACACTTTGCTCACATTAAAATGTTAGTTTCTACTGTGTTTTTCTTTAAATCAAATGCCTTATTGCTTAAACTTTCTGCTTATTTAGATTCTGAACATTGTGCACTGGCTGTAGCTAATGAAAACTGAGCAAACCCATCAACATTTGTTCTTGAGGCTATTTTGAGGTCTCAGCCTTGTACCCACTGATATGTCATACATTTTTGCTATTGCTTTAAGAGAAACCAAGATCAAGCACTGCATGCTTGTATAAACATGCCAATTTGTCCTGACCAGTAGCAGTTTAGAAGGACCAACTGTTCTTCTGTAGTGGAAAACAACTTTCTTCAGCTCAAGAGAGAGACTTATTCATTTGAAGAAAGATGACGGATGCCCTAGTCCTGACTGCGCAGTAGTTTAATTAGGGTTCCTGGTTCTCTCTGGGGGGGAGGGGGGAAGAAAAAAGCTCAATTTTTTAATTTAAAAAAAGTAACTAAAATCCATGCTTTCCATTATTTAAATGAAACACCACTATATATAGGTCTGTGTATTAGTAGTGTTTCATTTTAATAAATGGAAAGTGTGGATTTTGGGTTACATTTTTTAATTCAAGAATCGGGGAGGTTTTTTTTTTGTTTTTTTTTTTAAAATCAGAGAAAACCAGGATCCCTGTTTATTCTCCATATGTATTTATCTATTTAAAGTTGCCACCCAAAATTCTGTAATAAGGCTGATTCTCTCATAACTCAAAAAGAAACTCACGCTTTTTATGTTTTTTAATCTGAGTAATGTTCCTTATTTTACTGATCGTTCTGGTGAAATCCTGCTTCCTCTTGGGACAGTTATTTTTAAAGTTATTTCTCAATTGCCTTAGATTTTGAGAGATGAGAACTGTTACTGCATGCTAACTGCTGGGTATAAACTCAGCTATACTCCAATGTAAGGACAAATGGTCATTTTTGTCTCATGATCATTTAACCTATATATATTCTTGTGGTCATTTAACCTATATGTAATCCTTCTGGCAGGCAATATGGGGGTAGCAAAGGCCAGGTTCAGTGCTTAAAAAAAGACTCAATGAACACTCACTTGAGACCACACCTAGAAGCCTGAGAAGCTAAATTACATGCAAAGAATCATAGAAAGTTAGGATTCATAGAATCAAAGAATAGTTGGACCAGAAGGGACCTGTAAATTCATCAAGTCTAGTCCCCTGCAATGGGCAGGAGGTAGTTGGACTCAAATGAGCTCAACAAGCTGCTTGCGCAATCTCCTCTTGAACACCTCCAGGGACAGTGGCTGCACCACCTCTGCTGGGAGGGTGTTCCAGATTCAAGATACCCTTATGGAAAAAAGTTACGTCCAGCTTAAATTTTTCCTCAACTAGTTTGTGCCCATTGGGCCTCATCCTCCCAAGGGGGGTGTCACAGGAGCACTGAGGTGTCCTGTACCTTAGATAAGTGGAAGGAGAGATGTCAATCAGCAGGGCAGTGCAGCTGCAGGTTGCTATGGCAACCAGCCGGTCAGGTGACCAGAAAGGGGCAGGGCCTGGCCCTTTATAATAGCTCAGGCTGGGGCCTAGCAGCAGTTCCCCTTTGGCAGCTGCAGGAGCCGCAGCTCTGTGGGAGAGCTGAGCAGCAGGGTCAATGATGCGAGGAGAGTGAGAGTGAGAGTGAGAGTCAGCGCTGTGTGGAGTTTGGATTATAAGCCGGTAGGCCTTTTGTTATGTTGTAGCTGGCTGGCTGACTGTTTGGTTTATTTATGGTTAGAACTGGAGGACTGGGCGAGGCTGTAGGGGCGTGAGGAGGCCTCACAGGAGCGCCCCAGTGGCTTGGGGGCGCCTGGTGCCCAGCGGGGGGGCACAGAGTGTGTGACGCAGTTGGCACAGCGGATGAGTGTCAGAGAGGCGCTCGCCGAGTGGGGGTTGTAGCCCCAGTGCGGGAAGCGCGGCAAAGGCTCCGGAAGCAGGCAGCGGGCACGAGAGGCGCGACACAGGCCCCAGAAGCGGGCGGCGGGCTGAGTGGTAGCCCAAGGGCGCATCAGGCTCAGGGGTGCCGGTAACAGGGCGGCGGCTACGTGCCAGGCTCAGGGGCGCCGGTAACAACAGAAGTTCTAGAGAGGGGCGCCAGGGTGGGACAACCTCGGGGCACCAAGAGTGTGGTAAGCCCAGGGGTGCCAGAGAGGGGCACCAGGGCGTGATAGGCCCAGCGGACACCAGAGGGCAAGAGACCAAACAACGTCCGGAAAGCAGCTGCGAGGCTTGGGGCATGCTAAAGGGGAGGTAGGAGGTACGCATAGCCCTTAAGGCAGGGGTGCGCAGAGGCACCCCATATGGAGTAGGGGTAGGAACACGCGTACCATTCACCAGGAGATAAAGGCAGCCTCCCATATAAACTTATTACCATCAAAGACATGATGGGCAAGAAATCCAGGGTGCTGAGTCCACCTGAAGTGACGGTAGGGGGGCACTAGGGAGTTCACGGCCGCTCCTAGGCCCCACTCCCTCACAGGGGGCCTTTCTGAAGAGTTGCTCCCCTAGATCTTGGTGTTCATCCCTGACATACTTGTAGGTGGCTATCAAGTCACCTCTCAGTCTTTTCTTATTCAGACCGAACAAACCTAGTTCCCAGAGTCTCTCCTTATAGGGCCTATCCACTAGGCCCCTGATCATACAGGTGGCCCTTCTCTGTACTTTTGAGCTTATCCACATCCTTCCTGAACTGTGGTGACCAGAACTGGACACAGTATTCCAGCTGTGGTCTCACCAATGCTGAATAGATGGGGAGGAGCACTTCTTTGGATCTATTGGCACGCATCAGCTGATGCACGCCAGAGTTCTGTTTGCCCTACTGGCAACTTCATCACACTGATGGCTCATATTAATTGGATGGGACCTCAGGAAGTCATCTAGTCCAACCACATGAACACTGCATGCCCCCGGAGGCTGCGGGGCACAGCAAGTTCCCTCAGGCAGTTGCAGCACTGTCAGCAGGTGGGGGGAGCAGGTGGGAGGGTGTGAGTGCTGACCAGCAGTTGGCCACCACACACAGAAGCCCCCAGTAGTGTTGGCAGTGGCCAGCAGCAATTGGGAACTGCCTGCAGACACCACTGGCACTGTTGGCAGTGGGGGCGGGGGGGGGGAGGAAGGGGGCGATTGCCCACAGGTGCCGCCGGCAGTGTCAATGGTGTCTCTTTGCAGGGGGTGCACTTGCACCCGTGTGCACCCCTTACAAAATATCAGTGCTCAACTAGATGACTCCATCCAAGGCTTTGTCAAGGCAGGCCTTAAAAGCTTCCAAGGATGGAGATTCCACCACCTCTCTAGGTAACCCACTCCAGTGCTTCACCACCTTCCTAGTGAGAGTTTTTCCTAATATCCAGCCTACACTTCCCTTCCTACAACTTGAGGCCATAGTTCCTTGTACTGTCATCTGCCACCACTGAGAACAATCTAGCTCCATCCTCTTTGTAACTACCCTTCAGGTAGTTAAAGGCTGCTGTCAAATCTCCCCCTCAGTCTTCTCTTCTGTAGACTAAATAAGCCCAGTTTCCTCAGCTTCTCTTCAGAAGTCATGTTCCCTAGCCCCCAAATCATTTTCATTGCCCTCCACTGGACTCTCTCCAACTTATCCACATCTTTTCTATAGTGGGGGGGGCCAAATCTGGACACAATACTCCAGATGTGGCCTCATTAGTGTAGAATAGAGCGGAATAATTCATTCCTTTGATCTTCTGGCAACATGCCTACTAATACAGCCCAGAAGGGCAGACTGCTGACTCTTATCCATCTTACTATTCACCGTTTCTGCAGAACTGCTGCTTAGCTAGTTGGTCCCAAGCTTGTAATGGTGCATGGGATTCTTCTGTCTTAAGTGCAGAATTTTGCACTTGTCCTTGTTGAACCTCATGAGATTTCTTTTGCTCCAATTCTCCAATTTTCTAGGTCACTCTGAATCCAAGCCCTACCCTCTGGTATGTCTACTACACCCCCCAGTTCAGCATCATTCACGAACTTTCTTAGGGTGCAATCCATCCTATCTTCCAGATAGTTAATGAAGATATTGAACAAAACCAGCCCCAGAACCGAACCCTGGGGCATTCCGCTTGAGACTGGCTGCCAACTAGACATTGAGCCATTTATCACTATTTGTTGTGCCTAATGATCCAGCCAGCTTTCTATCTACCTTACAGTCCATTCATCCAATCCATACTTCCTCAGATTGCTTGCAAGAATGCTGTGAGAGACTGTATGAAAAGCCTTGGTAAAATCAAGGTACATTAAATCCACTGATTTCCCCACATCTATAGAGGCAGTCATCTCATCATAGAAGGCAATCAGGTTGGTTATGCATGACTTTCCCCTGGTGAATCCATGCCAACTGTTCCTAGTCACCTTCTTCTCCTCCAAGTGCTTAGAAATGGATTCTTTGAGGACCTGCTGCATGATTTTTCCATGTACTGAGGCGAGGCTGACTGGTCTGTAGTCCTCCTCCTTCCCTTTCTTAAAGATGGGCACTATATTTGCTCTTTTCCAATCATCCAGCATGTCCCCCAGTTGCCAGGAGTTTTCAAAGATAATGGTCAACGGCTGTACAATCACATCAGCCAACTTCCTTAGCACCCTCAGATGCATTGCATCTGGCCCCCATGACTTGTACATATCCATCTTTTCTAAATAGTCCCTAACCTGCTCTTTTATTACTGAGGGCTGCTCACCTTCTCTCTCAACTGTGCTGCCAAGTGTAGTAGTGTGGGAGCTGACCTTGCCTGTGAAGACCAAGGTGGGAAAAAAAAAAAAAAGGAATACTTCAAGCTGTTCCACATTATCTGTCACTAGGTTGCCACCCCCATTCAGTAAGAGACCCACATTTTCCCTGACCTCCTTCTTGTTGCTGACATAGTTGTGAAGGGTAACAAGAAGGGTTTCTACATCCCTTGCTAGCTGAAACACCAGTTGCCCTTTGGCCTTCCTGTCTTCATCCCTGCATGCCTGAGCAATATTATTCTACTCCTCCTCAGTAAATTGCCAAGCTTCCATTTCTTGTAAGCTTTCTTTTTGTGTTTAAACTCACCAAAGAGTTATCTGCGAAGTCAAAGAAATACGGTCGCCTGCCAAGTATGATTGTCTGCCATATTTGCTATTTTTCCTGTACATTGGGAGGGTTTGCTTCTGCACCCTTAGTAAGGTAAAATATAACTAGCTCTCCCGGACTCCTTTCCCCACGCAGCATGGCATCTCAGGGGATCCCATCCATCAGTTCCCTGAGTGAGTCAAAGTATGCTTTTCTGAAGCCCAGGGTCCTTACTATGCTACTCTTTCTTTTTTTCCCTTTCATCAGGATCTTGAATTCAGTCATCTCAGCATCACTACAGCCCAAGTTGCCATCCACTTGTACATCCCCCACCAATTCTTGCCTGTTTGTGACCAACAGGTCAAGAAGAGTGTGGCCCCTAGTTGGCCTCTCCAGCACTTGCACCAAGAAGTTATCCTCATCACTCTCCAAAAACTTCCTGGATTACCTGTGCACTAATGTATTGCCCTCTCAGCAGATGTCAGGGTGACCTGAAGTCTCCCATGAGAACCAGGGCTAATGGTCTGGAAATTTCTGCTGGTCTCTGAAGAAATGCTCATCTACCTCATTGTCCTGGTCTGTAGCAGACCCCCACCACAACATCATCCTTGTTGCTTTCCTCTCTAGTCTTAACCCAGAGACTTTCAACAAGTCTGTCTCCAGGTTCATACTGGAGCTCTGAGCTATCATATGGCTCTTCAAATAAAGTGCAACTCCTCCTGCTCCTCTCCCCTGCCTGTCTTTCCTGTACAGTTTGACCCACCATGACAGTGCTCCAGTGATGCGAGCTATCCCACCAAGTCTCTGCTATTCCAATCACATCATACTTCCTTGGCGGTGTGAGGATTTCCAATTCTTCCTGCTTGTCTCCCAGGCTTTGTGCATTCATGTACCAACACCTGAGATAACTAGATGATTGGTATACTTTATCAGAAAGGAGGAGGCCTCCCCCCCTCCCTGTGTTTCCTCCAGGTCCCTCCCCTTCCCCACTTACCTCAGGGCTTTGTTCTCCATCCCTCTGAAAATCTAGTTTAAAGTCCTCCTCACTAGGTTAGCAATCCTGTCTGAAAAAAATGCTCTTCCCCCTTTTTGTCATGTGGATCCTGTCTTTTCCTAGCAATCCTTCTTTTTGGAATAACATCCCATGGTCAAAGAAGCTGAATTTGTGCTGGCAACACCACCTGCACAGCCATGGATTGATCTGCAGAATGTGTCTGCTCCTGCAAGGGTCCTTTCCTTTGACCCAGAAGGATCAAGGAGAACAGTGTCAGCCAGATGGGGGAGTGCCTACAATGTGAGTGGTGGCCTCTGCTGGTGTCCCACCACTTGTGCCCTGCCCCCTTCCTCCACACCGTTATACCCAGAGCCCTGTAGTCACTCTTGATCTCCTCAGGGTCACACCTGGCAGTATATTGGTGCCCACATAAATGTGCAGCATGGGGTAGTAGTCAGAGGGTCAAATGAGTCTCTGTAATCCTTCCATGATTTTCAGATCTGGGCTCCAAGCAAGCAGCAGACCTCCTGGGACAAGAGGTCAGGCTGGCAGATGGATCCCTCTGTCCCCTGCAGAAGGGAGTCTCCAATCACCACCACCTGTCATGTCCTATTTGTGGTAATGGTCATGATCCTCCCTACCTTGGGGATTCCTGCTCTGGTCTCTTCCACCAATGGAATGTGCTCCTTTTCTTCTCTTGCTAGTACTCCATATCTGTTCTTGAGGCAAGCCAATGCAGGTGGGGATGACAACTTATTTTTGCTGCCAGAGGTCCCACCTTCCAGCTTCTACCTTCCTGGAAGTCTATGCCCTCTTCTTCTAGCACTGCCTCTGGCAGTCCTTCTTCTACAGTCCTAGAAGTTTCCTCCAACATGGAACTTGATGAAATCTTCAAGGCAGAGGATGTTTTGGAGCCTTGGTACCTCCTCCTGTAGCTCTGTTGCCCTCTCACTGAGAGACACCAGCAGAGGGCACCACTCACATTGTAAGCACTCCCCCATCTGGCTGACACTGGAAGGAACCTAACAAGCTGCAGTCTGCAAACACTAAACTAGGACCTAGGTAAAAGGCTGTGTGTGGTCCTACCTGGACAGACACCTCACAGGTGGAAGCAGAGGAAGAAGTGGAAGTGGCAGTGGATCTGGGATTGTGATATCCAGGAGCCATGTTTCTGGTTCTTTTAATCTGCTGCCTTTCACTTCTTGCCTCTTTCCAAGTAAACCTTTCCTAGCAAACTCCTCTGTAGCTAGCCTGTTTGCTATTCCTTGATCTGAAGGCATAGACAACCAGTGCCTCTCAAGTCGGGGGGAGCACCTGCAGAAGCCAGCAGCAATGTTGGAGGCAGGGACAGGGCTGGTGTGCACCTGCAAAAGCTGCTGGCAGCGGTGGCAGCAGGGACAGCCCTGTTGGGGGGGGGCGGGGGAAGGTGCATGTGCCCCCCCTGTAGCTCCCCTACCAATCATCTATGTGTGAAGGGTGCCCTGCAAACCTCTTCCCTCTCAGAAAACTTACAGTGAAAGAATGTGAGAAGGAGTTTCCAAGTATAGCAGGAACTGAACTAATGTAGCTGATGTTAACATAGTATAATGATAGTGAAATGTAACCATGTTAGTCTTGTCCTGTAAGCAACTTGAAAACTCCATTTTTGTATCCTTCTGCTTGAAATAAGTGAATGAACTCTGCATAGTTTATGTATGAGTGTGTGTAAAAGGGTGAATGTTGAGAGAGTGGCATAGAGACAGGAGAAGAAGATTTAACTGTTTATGTAAGCAACAATGCACCAAATGTAAGTTACCAGTCAGTAAACTAATTAATGAATGGCTGAAGAATCCCTCTGAGGCCAAGGGCACAAAGATGATAACGAGGAGGAGGAATGCACCCATCCTGCCAGATGGACAGCAAGGACACTCCAAGTCTGAGATACCAACTTTGACAACCAAACTGACTTTGGGCTGAGATAAGCTGAAAACAGAGAACAACCCCAAAAACAGAAGCTAGGTATGGAAACCCCCCAAAGCACTGAAACAGAGGATGCCAACCCCTATAAAAGAAGACTTTGAAAATACCAAGTTGGATGAGTCTCTCTCTTAATTGCTGTTTCATCAGCACAGACACTTCTGTTTCACTCTGCTCCAAGCTGTTATCTACAGGATCTTTCTCTCACAATAACCACCCTGCCTGCTATCTGCACCTTCTCTCAATAAGGCCTGGGCCAGCCACCTAGTGCTATTATTGAACAACTGCTGCTGGTAACTACAATGTCTGAATGAAATGGTTGTGTTATGTTTGTGTGTGCCTGTGTGTAAGTTTTGTGCATGACAATTAGTGTGGCTATGTGAGTGGTGTGTCCAAACCACTGTGTCTAATTCATGTAATCAGTAAATGCGGCATTATGCCTTATCCCCCTTTATAAAGTCTTGCTCGTGATTTGGCAATTGAAATTCAAAGTAACACAAGCAAGCTCCCTAGCAAACACCCCCTCGCTCTGCTCTCTTGTTAAATAAGGGGCTTAAGTCTTGGTCTAGCTGCTGAGATTTAGCTGCTAAATTAAAACTATATAGGTTAGTACAATTACATATATATAAAAAAAAAGCAACTTACCATTCAGACTCCCCTACAAAGAAAGGGGCAGCAAACTGACCAGATAACTGCTTGCAAACTGTCCTGTTTGCTTCTCCCTTGTCGCTTGGACTGTCTCCTTATATCTTTCTCCTGGATCGCTAGGCCCTTTTGTTAGGGCCCCTTATTAGGGCCTTTTGTCACACCCAGGCAGCAGTCAATCAGCAATCAGTCCACTCAACTGCTCAGAGCACACAACTAGGCACTCAAACCCACCAAACAGCCCTCAGCAAGCCAAACACACAGGCAACCCTGGCTCAGTTACCGTCCCAAAGCAGGATCTGGTGCCTGGTTCTTCTTCCCTTTCCTCCTCTTGCTCTCAATGAACTGCTTGCAAATTGTCCTGTTTGCTTCTCCCTGTTCACTGCTGGGTGGTCAAGACAAGCACTATTTTCCTTCTTGCAAGCACTGCATTCAAGGACTTAAAACAAAAATAAGTTTATGGGTGAAAGAAGGGAAATGGTATCAACTCAAAGTCAATTCTTCAACATTAGGTGAGACTCCCATCTCCAAGGTGCTTCAGCAGCATAGTTCTCTCACAGGTGTGAGCAACTGATGAGGTAGCTACCTGCCAGGCATTACCTTCCTCCCCTTATTCCAGCCCACTCTCAATTGTTTTCTAGGTCTGGAGGACTCCAGATCCTGAGCAGGTCCATCTCTCATCCCTAAGAGATGTCCTTTTTCAGAGACTCTGTCACCTTTCCCAGCTGGACTTACAACAGTTTCAACTGCTAGAACACCACATTATGTGGCATCATAATCTGTGCTAAACACGGGAGCACAGCCTGATGGAAAGAGTAAGCTTTCTTTATCCCTCTATATAAATACAAGAATTACACTTGTTAAAATGTGCATTTGGGTAAAACCAGTGAGATTTGATTTCACAAGCAGACATTTTGTCATTGTGACCACTCAGTTTATTTGATTTCCCATCCTTTCTAATAACTTCATTGAGGTGCACTCCCATTTTTCAGAGGGAAATGGGAATCCTTTATGCCCAAGTCAGACTATTCACAAAGCATTCTGTAGCTCAAGTAGATGTGTTCCCAAACGGTTCAAATGTCCAATCCAGTAAGTCATCTAGGCATAGAATTGCTCTTGAAGTCTACAAATAAGAACTTGTTCCCCAAAAACATCCAAGTTATATGAGTCTCCACCCCCACGATAACAGTCCAAGGACCTACTTCAGTTCCTACTGCAATCAAAGGCAAAACTCCTATTGTCTTAGGTTGTACAGTATTAGGACCTAGGAGGACTACTAGGTTGTTATTGACCAGAATACGATACTGTCAATGGAAATATAAGAATATATACATTTATTTAAAATGCAGAGATATTTGTTTTTTAAGCAAACATACATTAGGTGAAGAATCATGGGGAAAAAGGGCTTCTGGAGGCATAAAATGACTGAAACAGATCGATTATTAAACTGTAAATAAACCTCAACCTCAACTGTAAATAAACCTCAACTGAAAAATATTTTCGAGTCTACCAATTATATGGTACACAATATTTTCTATCCTGCAAATATTGATTTGTTTTCCCTGTGTTTCAACAGAGCTGAAATTAGCTGACTGTCACTATTTTTTGTTTAAAAGTAATAACTTTAGCATCTCTGGTGCTTTATTCATGCCAAGAATGCAGCACCAGAAAATATTCAGATATAATATTCTGACAGAACTTATATTTTGGACGGATTTATACCTTTTCAGTTTTTTCTCAAGCTTTTCATGGGATAGGCTGGTTTTATTAGAAATCATATCTAGAAAATTCATGATTTTTCCTCAAAAATGGATTTTTAATTAAAAATTAGTTTGGGGATCACTGGTCATGTCTACACAAGTATTACAAAAATTGTCAATTGCTCAAATCACAAGCAAGACTTTATAAAGTGGGGTAAGGAAAAATGACGCGTTTATTGATCACAGGAGTTAGACATAGAGGTTCAGGCACAAGGTTCATACAAACACACACACATCATCATACACATCATTACACGGAGGCATACACATACACAAAACAACCATTTCATCCACACATACACCAGATATAGTCACCAGCAATAGTTGCTCAATATCAGCCCAGGGTGGCCAACCCAGGCTTATTGAGTAGATGATGATGATTTGAAGATAGCAGATTTAAAGATAACAGCTGGAGTGGGGTGAACAGATGCATCTATGCTCCGATGAAACAGCAGTAGAGAAAGAAACTCACGCAACTTGGCATTTTCAAAGTGTTCTTTTATAGGGATTGGCATCCTTTGTTTCAGTGCTTTGGGGGTTTTGCATACCCAGTTTTTGCAGTTGAACTTCTTTTGTCTTCAGCTTATCTTAGCCTTGGAGTGTTTTTGTTGCCTGTCTGGCAGAATTTCTTCTTCTGTTATCTCCTTTGTGACTTCCAGCTTCAAAGGGATTCTTCAGCCGTTTGTTAGTTAGTTAGTGGTTGGTCATTTACATTTACATTTGACACCTTGTTGCTTACATAAACTGTTGAATCTTCTTCCATCCCTATGCCATTCTCTCACCATTCACCCTTTTACACACACTCATACATAAAGGCTATGCAAAGTTCATTCATTTATGTCAAGCAGAAGGATACAAAATGGACTTTTCAAGTTGCTTACAGGACAAGACTAACATGGTTACATTTCACTATTATTACACTCTGTTAACATCAGCTACATTAGCTCAGTTCATGCTACACAAGGCACTGACTGCACAGTAGCCCATGACTACTACGTAGTAGCATTGCATGGCCAGAAGCACGACACGATGCTACTGTGTAGTAGTCACAAGCTGCTGTGCAGTCAAGTGTCATGAAAAAGCTGCTTCTCAATGCTACTGTGCAGTAACTCTGGTTACTGTACAGTTATTAAGTACTTGTTTATATAATTACTAGGCCTGTGCAAGTAAGCAGTTATTCAATCTGGTTTCAGATTCAGCTGCTTTGGATGTCATCAATCCAATCCGGAGCTCCAGATTGGTTTCCCACTTCGATCCAGCCAAAGCAGCTCCAAAGCTTCAAAGCCACCTCGGAGATCCGGCCATAAGGTATAATGGGGAATAAATGAAATATCTATAACTTCATTGTTTTTTTTCTGATTTGTATGAAACTTGCAGGAATGGTGGCCTCTGATGAGAGTATGGACTCTGCCAAGTTTCAAGAAGATAACTGCAGGGGTTGGAGGGAACTGTACCCCAAATTCCTGAAAGCAAAACTCATGTCACATGTATGTGTTACACCACAGGGGGCTGAAAACTGCAGGGATGGTATCCCCTAGTGAGGCCACAAAGCCTGCCAAGTTTCAAGAAGATAGGTACAGGAGTTTGGGGGGAACTGCACCTCAAGCTGCTGACAGGCAAAACTCATGACATAGATGACCCTGTGTGTGTTAAGGTGCAGCAGGCTGAAAACTGTAGGGGTGGTGGCCCCTGCTGAAGCCACAAAGCCTACCAGGTTTCAAGAAGATACGTTTAGGGGGAGTCTGGCTTCTGGGGCCCTGCACCTCTGGCTGCTAAAAGGCAAAACTCATGATGTGGGTGGGTGCTTGTGCAACTGCATCTGTCTTGGGGCACCAGGGGGGTGAAATCTACTGCAGGCCTGGGTGCTGGGCCCTTCCAGACCATGAAGCCTGCCAGCTGTGTGTGTGTCTCACTGGGGGAGTCTGGCTTCTGGGGACCTGCAGCTTTGGCTTCTAACAGGCAAAATTTGTGATGTGGGTGGGTGACACCGTGTGTGTGTTAAGGTGCGCCCTTCCTGGCACTGGGGCCTCTGCACAACACAACAATGTGCTCCAGTGAGGCCTCCTCCTCCCCTACAGCCTCAGGTCTGGTCCACCACTTTACATGACAACAGGTAAAATAACTTAGCTGGCTCTATAGCAGTAGCATCAGCAGCAGCATCAAAGATACCCAAACAGAACTGTCACAGAGCCTTTCTTTTTATAAAGGAATTGACAGCAAGAAGTAAAGATGTTGTGTTGTGTTGGATATATGATGTTACTCATGGTGTGTGATGGCTTACCTTGTGTTTTTATGTCTATATTTTTATTATGAAAAAAAGGAGTACTTAAAAATATATCTTTGGAAGCTTTAGAGTTGAAAACCCCTTTGTCAGGCTGAGGAAGTACCTGCAGTTGGTCCTAGGTAGAAGGAATAGTAAAGAAGCCAGAGGCTAGGCTGGCCCACAATGCAGGCAGGAAAGCCAGTCAGTGAAAATGGAAATGGAGGTATGAGGGGACTGGACTCAATATACACAGTGGAATTCTGGCACACTAAAACTGGCTGGACATCTGACACCCCAGGCACCTCTGCACCTTTACCTGCACTGCTACATTCCCCTTCCTCCTCTACCCCCACCCCAGCCTGTCCCTCACCCCCTGACACCTCCATTTCCATTTTTACTGATTGGCTTTCTTGCCTGCATTGCGGGCTAGGCCAGCCTCTGGCTTCTTTACTATTCCTTCCATCCAGGACCAACTGCAGGTACTTCCTCACCCTGACAAAGGGGTTTTCAATGCAAAAGCTGGCATCCTGGGCAGCTAAGCTGAACTCACCAGGAGTCTCACAAATGCACTGTGACCAGCACAGAGTTCCCCAGCCAGGACTTTGTGCGTGCGCGCATTAGCTGGAGGTTATGGCACCTCCTACCCTTTCACCAGGGGATTGTTGGTCCTGGCACTTACGGGACTGCCACACCTTCAGCAGTCCCACCAGGCATCCCTACCTCGGCAGGGTGCAGTTTTAGTGGTCATGCCCAGGACCTGGGGCCTCCTCCTTCCCCATAGCCCCAATCCCATACCTCCAAGTTCGTCGTGGCAGGGGAATGAGCTCAGCAGGTTCTTCCCTTGCTGGCTGGTGATCCAGTTAGTGCCCCTTCCAGCTGAGAGCAGGGCATTACTCGGCTTTTAAAAAACTCAAAAAAGGAAATTGGTGCAGACGGAGTGAGGAGGGTGGCACTTAGTCCGTCTGAACCTGGAGCTTGGGGAACCACATCAGCGGGAATTTCATCTTTAGGAATACCAGATGCTCCACCAAAGCAGGTACCAGGCAGGTGCTGTAGGGTGTGACAACATCCCTAGCAATGCTGAACACCCTCTCGCTTGGCACACCTGTCGGTGGACAGGACAGGTTTTTCTGGGCAACTGTGATCAGATCCTGCCACATCTGGCTGCAGCTTGCCCAGTAGGCCAAGGGGTCACAGTCCAGTGGCTCCACATCCTCAGTAAGATAGGTAGCCACCGAAGCCTTGGCACTACCTGCCTGAGGCTGGGGTCTGGTGTGTTTGGATCCCAGCATTGAAACCATGCCCATGGCACACATTAGCAGTGGCTGGCATGGAGGAGACTGGCTGGTGCTGGTGCTGAGAGTGCTGGCATGGGAAAGTGGATCCCCCTCTTCCACATCCCCTAGCCTCTGCACTTCAGCTTCCCTGACCCTGTTGACCAGCACCTGCATCCAGTGATTGAGGGTTTTGGTGCTGCCAGTGCACATGCTCCCCTTCACCCTTGGGTTGCATATGCCCACCATCATGTGGACCATACTGGACTGCAAGGGATCCAGCCATCTCCTGATGCCCTCCTTCAGCCACCTCACCAGTGCCTGCATGTCTGGTGACAGCAGCCTGCACTTCATCCCAGCCAGGAATATTGATCTTCTGGAACTTCTCCATTTGGTTCTCCAGTTCCCTCACTAAGGGGATCACCTGGCTGAGGAGGGCATCGCCAGTGCTAAGGGTCTTGGTGGCCTCGAGGAAGGGCTTAAGGACCACCAATATCTGGGAGATGGTACCCCACTCAACTCTGTTCAGGGGGCTGCTGATCCCGATCTCCCAAAGCAAGGCCATCTCATGGATGGCCTTCTGTTGCTCCACAAGCCTTTTGAGCATCAGGTATGTAGAGTTCCACCAAGTTTCCACATCCTGCATGATTTTGTGCTGTGGGATGCTCAGCTCTGCCTGTTTCTTCCACAGCATCTTGCCCCCCTTGATGCTGCAGTGGAAGTAGCCCACCACCTTCCTGCGTTTCAAAATCTGCTGGCTTGCAGCAGTAGTGGTGGCAGTGCCATCACCGGCAGTTGTGTCCCCATCCAAGGCATCCCTCACTATGAGATGTAGCCCATGTGCCACACAGTGGATGCCAAGAAAGTTGGCATCACAGGCAGCCTTCATCATATTGACTCCGTTGTCAGTGACCATGAACCCATGTTTCAGCTTGGCCTGCCCAACAAGCCACCCCTGCACCATGCCCCCATGATTTCCCTTGCTGTGTGGGACTCATCCAGCACGTTGGCTTGCAGTAGAGCCCACCGATGGCCTGACCAATCGTACCAGTGCCCTGTGAGGGAGAGGTAGGTGTGATTGCCACCCCAGCTACTCCAGATGTCGGAGGTGAACTGCAAGGCTACCTGTGGCCCTGCCTTGTTCAGCTCGTCCCTCAAGTACTCCCTGCATGCCTCATACAGGGAAAGCACCACCGTCCTGCTAAAGGTGGTATGTGCGGTTACTCTGTAGCACTTCTGGCCCTATCTTACAAAGTGCCTGAACCCTGGCTGCTCAACTAGGGAAAAGGACTGGCTATCCAGAGCAAGTATCTCGGCCACCAGAAGCAGCATGCCCAGAGCTAAGCGCTGGCTTATTCAGGCTTTCTGAAGCAGCTTGGAGCTTCTGAAGCACTTCGGAAAAGCTTTGGATGCTTTGGACACTTCAGAGGCTGAAAGTGAAAGTTAGAAGGAGGAGGAATGGGGGGAGGGAGGAAGAGAGTGGGGGGGTCTCTGGGTGATCTTGCTCACCTTGGGAACGCACCCCCCTTTCTGATCACCTTTTTCCCACTGGTCCAGGATAGCCTGCCTCTGCTTTGGGGGGAAGAGGGTCTTAGAGCGAGTGGGGGACTTCCCTTTCAGCATGCTCACACTGGTGCCAGACTGAGCAGGAAGAAGGGCAAGTGGGTGCTGCCTCCTCAGATGCAACAATATTGCCATGGTGGAAAAGTGTCTCACATCCTTGCTATGGCTCATGTGCCTTCAGCAGTGCTGGCAGATGGCAAACCTGGAATCATTTGCCAGCTCAAAATGCTCCCACACTACACTACTCCCCCACTTGAGGTTGAGGATCCTGCCTTATCCCACTCCTCAGCAGGCTGAAGCTCAACAGCAGGAAGAGCCGCCTCAGCTGAGCCACTTGCCTCCACAACCTTAGCCTCCTCCGAGGTGCTGCTTTCCAGAGGAGACCTGGGTCTAGGGGAAATTTGAGGGGTGTGGAACACAAACTCTGATTCCTCCTCAGTCCCCAGAATTGCTTGAGCCAGTGTGCTCAGCATCCCTGGTTCCAGCTCGTCCTCTGGCAGTGGGAGGCTCATGCTGAGAGATGACATTGGGGTGGAGGAGACAGCGATTCCACTGCTGGTGCCCACTTCTGGACTGAGTGGAGGTGGTGCAGGTGCAGGTGCAGGGACATCAGATGCAGACTCTACGCCCACCTTCTGGCTTCCACTGGCAGCACTGATGTCATGGCTGCTTGGGAAGAGAATGCGTCTGTGTTTAGCAGGGCAGGGGGAGGGGGCCCTGGCTCTCCCCCTACCCCCTCTCCCTCCCCTGCTAGAAGACCTGGCACCTGCCTTTCCAGCACGCTCCATATTGATCTTTCCTGTGCTGCAAAAGGTCGTGTATGTGTGTGTCATTCCTTTTGTGTTTTATTCCTTCTGTTGCATGTGTGCACTGGACTCTTCTTTGATTGTTTGCTTCAGTATTAAGAGCTATATAAAAAATGCATGCTGTCTGTCCATCTGTCTTCTTCTCCTATGAATATTTGACTTTTCCTCTTTATATTGTGTGTGTGTGTGTGTGTGTGTGTGTGTGTGTGTGTGCAATCTCTCCCTACACATGATGGATCATGCTGACAGGGAAAACACAGCTTTCTTTTTTCAACATTTGCAAAAAAAAAAAAGACCAAATATAAATTGAAAGAAATGAATTGAATAGTACTAAGAGATGATAAGCTAAGATGAGCTAAATCCTACCCAATCCTTTCTAAGAATAAAAAGAAGCAGGCACGTTTAACTACTGAGTAAAGCAAGCCAAGCTGACCTGCCTGTTTGTTAGGGTACCTTTCTCACACAGTTCCTGAAAGAGAACAAGCTTACAAAAGGCACAGCACATCTGCAAACAGAGGCTTTTATGCTGTTTCTCCGTCCCCCCTCCCTGCCCCAGACACTGTCAGTGGAAAGGCTGCCAGTGAGAAATCCTTCTGACTGGCCACCTGCACATGTCAGTCTTCCCCCCACTGCTTTCCCCTCCCCCCCGCTCTCCCTCCTGCCCCCATTCCCCCTCCTTCTTCTAACTTTCACTTTCAGCCTCTGAAGTGTCCAAAGCATCCAAAACTTTTCCAAAGTGCTTCAGAAGCTCCGAACTGCTTCAGAAAGCCTGAATAAGCCAGCGCTTCGCTCTGGGCATGCTGCTTCTGCAGCTGAAGTGGCCCCAGATCCGAAGTGTGGTCCAAAGCCTCACACAGCCCTAATAATTACTAAATGACTGTGTAGTTAGCATCTTGTGTAGACATGGGCACTAAGTATTCAACACTACTTTATGTGCCCTTATTCACAGTACATAAAGACACCCAGCATTTTGAAGCATTTAAGTACCTAAAATGCATATAGGCATCTACTGAGATTTTCCAAGATACCTTACTTCCATTGAAATCAGCGGACATTAAATGTTTCTGGAAATCCCACTCAGCACATAGCATTCCCTAAATACATTTAATATTCTGATTTGAATTCCTAAATCTAGGTTCACTTATCTAACTTTAATGCACAAGTTTAAAAATATTGCTGACAAACTAAGCATAAAAATATGTTAGGGGCCACAAAAACATTGATTCATATAAAGAATGACAAAGGACCACATATATATTCACATGAATATGGACTGTAAGTTTTAATACTCACATGAATTTAAATACTGTCATTCAGAAATGGTTTGTTTGTAGGACTTTTAAGACAATATTTAACTTGAGAATCCACTTAAATATTGAAAAACATACCTTAGAGGTTTGTAATGGTGGAAAATGTAGAAATGTTTGTATGACACATATTTAAGAGCCAGAGTCAATGTAGATTTTTGGATAAAACATTTCAAAGGCAGCTAATATCAATAATACTTCGTATTTTTATTATGTTTAAGAGTCCTCAAACCCTATATGGACCATAATTTTTAAAAAATCAACAAGAGTTGGGAGGCAATATAGCAGTATAATACCTTGAATATCCCAATTTTACACAGAAGAATGTAAATGAAAAGGAAATGGAAACAGAACTTTAGATGCAGACCTTTGAGGTTATTTAAGATACCTAAGCCCAGTTGAAATGATATACGAGTTATATGGATTAAAATAAGGAGGAGTTTGATGCCTTTGAGAATTTGGCACAAGGTAAGTTAATGACAGAGCTGAGAAATGTGTTGCAGTCTTTCAACTCCCAATTCTGTGGCTGAACTATTACATAATTTTCCCAGTAAGAAATAGGTGTATTTGATCATGTTCACTACCTCTTACATATATTTTTGAGTCTTGCTTTGAAATTTTCACCCACAAAGTAGAAGAGTACAGGATCTAGGCAGCTATTCATTGCAGCTAGGCACAGGGTAATGACAACCGCTTTGTGCAAGTTACACTTGCTTTCAGTACCATTTCTTATTTGTGCCAGATGGACAGTTCTTAGTATGTGATATGGCAAGAAACAAAGGAAGAATATGAACAAAGTAAGGATGATGGTTAACTTTGCCTTCTTATGACAGGCTCTTACCCTAGCGTTTGTAGCCTTGGACTTAAGTAAGGCTTTGATTGCAAACGCATAGCACACAACAATTGTGAAAAATGGCAGGGAGAAGCCGACTACCAGGACAATACTGTTTAACAGAATGATCTTGTCTATATTGTTTGGTTGGAGATCCAAGCACTTTATTGAGGAATTAGTTATGGTGGTTCCAGTGTCCAGCAGCTTGCTGCTACCTGCCATCACAAAAACCCATATCACAACACATATGATCCTGGCATACTTTGTGCTGGTTACTTGGAAACATTTGAATGGGTAGACAATGATGATGAAGCGAGCAACACTCAGGGTGGTAAGAAAATAAATGCTGCAGTACATATTGACGTACAAGATATAGGACATAATTCTGCAAAATATATCTTTAAATATCCAGTTAGAGTTCATCAGGTAATAGGTGGCCCGGAAAGGCAGAGTGGACACAAACATGAGGTCTGAAACGGCCAAATTCAGCATGAAAATATTCCCTGCAGACTTTCTCTTACAAGGTTGTAGGAAAACATATATGGAAAGGCCATTTCCAACAACACCGAATGTGAATATGGTCAAATAAGCAATGGGATAAATAACCTGCTTTAACTTATCCGTCGTACAGTTGCTTGATGCGCTGTTAGTCCCGTTCATCTCTAAAACTGGCACAATCTGGAGGGAGGCTTACTGTGTCTCTGCCAAATTACAAAGAAATTGTTGCACATGTTGACAATGCAAATTCAGCATTATAAACATATAATTACATGTGAATTATACAATCTGCAAACAGCAGGGGAAAATAATAGTTGGTTACATTAATAACTATTCACTCTGTCCCAGTAAATATGGATGCACTGTAATGTTTGTACAGCATTTACAAAGTGTAGACTAATATAACTGCCCACTGTCTTTGCTGTTTCAGTAGATAGTCAAGTTGGGCACTTACACACTTGTGGGGAGTCTGCTCTGACACACTGGACATCCAATGTGTTGGAGCAGATTTGATTAATCAAGTCTACTCAAGCACATAAATTGACACACACTGGCAGCCTCGTGCATCATGTGTATCAGTGGGGCAGCACACGGCAGTGCTGAGAAAATAGTGGTGCTTTGCTTTGAACTAAAACACATTTGGTGTGCTTTAGTTCAAAGTGCACTGCTGCCATTTTCTGAGCCCTGATATGCACTATACCACTGATACACCTGCTCCAGACATAGTGCTGGGCACTTTTAATTAGTGTGGCTCATTAATTAAGAGCCTCCAGCACTGCATCAAGCACCACATGTAAGAATGCCCCTGATTTCAGTTTCTTAAAACCAAATATAGGGCTTACTGACACCTAAAGCTGTAATCTTCTCTGATCAGGCATGAAAGCAAAACTGATGTTGGTCATTTTGTGGATGGAAGATCTTGAATCAGAATGGCAGAAGCAAGTAACTGTGGGGGTATCGATAGCTGATCAAAAATGGGAGTTTCCATCTCTCAGAAAATTCTGATATTTGCTTTTCTTCCAAACTGTGACAAAAGCCCAAGATGCTCCCACCAGCTGGTGTGTTCTAGTTATGGGAACACTCTCCAATTGTTCTCAGCCATTGAAAGGATAGGTCCTTGTTTTCATGTAAAATATCCAAAATGTGCATTTTTAATCAATGTAAAACAAATGACATTTTTGCATCAAACATTCCTTTTGTATTTTTCATGGTTGTGACAGGCTCATCACAACAGGATGTCCATGCCTTGCAGTTCCTGGCCCACTCAGACTTTAATGTCACCCTTCCTAGATTGCTCACCTGCCATGCCTTGTTCTTATTACTAACATTTGATTAAGGGAGGCTGCCCGCAGGCCTTAGAGTGAACCTTAATGCTAACAATTCCCCACTGGGCCTTTCCTGGACCCCAATAACTTCAATCTAGGCGTGATAGGTTCCTCTCAGCCTATTTCCTTGTAGGGCACCTGTAGCCTTAAGGGCAAATTGCAGGGCCCTGTTCCTCCCCTACATCATGCCCCAAGCCTTGCAGGTATTATCACCACAACGTTGAGTTCACGCACTTGGGCCCTTGGATCCCCGTGGTCTTACCTTCAGCCCTCTCTGGGCTCCTGGACCCTTGGTCTCATATGCAGCCCCTCTCTCTGTGTTCCTAGGACCCCTGGTCTCATGCACAGCCCACACTCAGGTACTTAGCCTGTCTTTGGACCTTCTTGGGTCTCACTCTCTCTCAGCCCTGCTTATCCCTGGACCTACAGATCACACTCTCAGGCCTTTCCAGGCCTGGAGCTCACAGATCTCCTATTCTCTAGGCCCTTGTACTCCCTACCAAACCCCACTTTTAGCCACTGATAGGCTGCTGGCCCTCTAAGTAAGCCTTGCCTGCCCTTGCAGAGCACCAGGCTAAAGTGCTAGGACAACTTAATAATGAACACCTGCCCTCTAGCAGGCACTCAAACCTTCCCTAGGCTTAACATAAAACAGGGCCACCTGCACATATAACCAAGCCCTTCTCTGCCCCAGGTACCTTCCCTTGTTCCTTGCCTTGCAGAGTTTCTCATTCAGAGACCCTGCCAGGTCAGGAGTCCTGCTGTTCTGCTATCGTTGAACTCCACACTCCATAACTACCAGGGCAAGACTAACTGATTGGTGCAGGCTCTGGGCTTATATAGTTTAAGCCTGAGCCCTCTTCTGGTCAGGTGAGTGCCTCATCAGCTCCCCTCTGCCACCTGCAAGCAGTCTCTCAGGCTGCTTGCTCCCTTAAAGGAGCAGGCACATCCCAGTGCCTTTTAATGTCAAGCCCTTTTCCCATTCACTGCTTTAGCACCACTTGTCCTTTCATAGCATTGCATCCCAGAGCTCCACATTTTACCTGTCCCCATGAGTAAGCTATGTGACACTGCAGTGTGCATGTGCTGGGTGGAGTTTTGTTTTTCAACAGGGCATAATTCAGTTAAAATGAAAATAAATGATCACCTGAATACTAAAATTATGTTTTCCTCAGCAAGGGCTAATTCTTTACTAAATTACAGCTTTTTATCCCAAACTGATTTGGCATGAACACTGTTTTTTAAAAAAAATAGAAGCCACATAATTGTTATTTAATAATGGTGAACCATGCATCTTCATTCATTTATACTGGGAATTGCTGAAACATTTTTAGATTCACTGTATCCCAAATTTTTATTTTGGGGTAGGGATGAAGTGAGGAAAGCTTTAGCCTAGGAAGTTTAAACTTTCAGGAAATGTTGCCCCACTATAACAGCAATAAAGACAGCCATGGTTTTGATGGTAGAGTACAGGTCTGTGAGTAGTACTAGTTCCTATGATCCAGTACCTAATTTGTTAAGAGTTTTTCAAGAAAGTAACTATTTTAAAATATATCCGTCTCTGAAATTACCCCTCTAGAAAATAAATATAATCATGTCTACCAATATCACAGACGGTGACAGTTCCTATACACAATGGATATTGGCAACAACAGTGTAGAAAAGCATACCCTATTTATGTTAAAGCTAAGCAAATCACCAGTTCATTCAGATTTAAGTTTAGGAAAGCATCCCTGTTCAGGAAAGCACTTAAATTCAGGTTTAAATCCCACTGATGGTATTTTGCAGGCCCCAGCCTTCAGTGGTCGAAAGCCTAATAGAGGGATTCTCCTTATTTGCAACCCTCTCTCAGCCAAGAAGAGAAGTGTTATGGCAGAATTCCCTCTGGAGGAGAAAAAATCATATGCAATAAAAACAATGTCAAGTGGTTTCATTTACTCTTTATATCAAATCACCTTCAGGAAACTTCTCTGTCTGAAATCAGGAACAATGTTTTCCCTTTACAGGTTTGCTGATGCTGATTTTCCTATTTTTCTGAAATCCAACATGGTCCAAGGTGTTGTGAGATAAATATTTTATTGTATTTTGCTAGGGTCAGAAGTCCTGGACTCTAAAAAAAAAAAATTAAAATCAGAGTTCTGCAATCTGTTATAAAGTTTGTGCCATGTATCTTTAAAACTGTGAGTGAATTAAGCCTGTGTGGTAAGCATAAAAGCTAAGGGAACTGAGGTACAATGAGGCTAGTACCTTGCTGAAAGTCACCCAGCAAGATACTGAGAGCTGCCTACCTCCAATAAGATCACAACAGAAAGGAGTAAGAGGGAGATTCAAATACCGCCTTAGAGAAATGTACCTTTTAACATTTTTAAAAGGGAAAGGGAAATTGCTGCTTGGGAGTACACATTAGCTGTTGCAATCTAACTCAGAGGTGAAGCAAGGCAACTATGTGGCATGTGGGGTAGCATCAGGCTGCACTGTCAGCACTGATAGCAGGGTGTGGACAGCTATCAGCTGATACCCTGGTCGCAACACCTCAGTTACATTACCAATCTAACAGTTTGGTAATCTTACATTACCAATTTATATGATCCTATAATGATACAAGTTATCTAAATCTCTATAACTTTAACCCTGAATGACATGTATCACTACAAAATTATGCATGCGTAACAGCAACAGCAGTTTATATCAGTAGCATTTGATATCAGTAAAATTGTTATATCTGTCTATAGCTGAAGTGAAGAGTCATCATAGAACCAACTGGGGAGGGGGTACACACCAGGCCTACAGCACAATAGCTAATGCATTTCAGATTAGGTGACTTAGCTGAGACCAGCCACAAAATCTTCCTTGAATTACTGATCCCTCAAGAGTTCTCACAGGTGTTACTTTTATGGTGCATCCAGACAGCCATGGGTCCTGGGGCTATCCCCAGCTGATCCTTAGGAATCAGGTTGGGGCAGCTTCTGGTCCTAAACTAGAACTTGGGACTGCCTGTCCCTGCTCCTGGCATTCATCTGAGGATCAGGCAAGATCAGCCTGGGGACAACCAGACTTAGATGAATTAAAATGTCTATAAAAAGTTATAGACACTTTGGAAACGTAATAATATGGGTCCTGATTCTGCTCCCTGTCACATCAGACAGTGGTGGTGGATGGGTTGCCCTCGGCCTGGAGGTGGGCAGTGGGGTCCAAAAGGGTTTGGTCCTTGGACCAGTGTTATTTAATATCTTCACCAGCGATTTGGACGAGGGTATAGAGAGTACCCTCTCCAAGTTCACAGATGATACCAAGTTATGGGGCAAAGTTAACACACCGGAGGGCAGGGAGCAGATAAAGGCCAACCTGGACAAGTTGGATCAATAGGAGGAATGAAATAGGATGCAAATCAACAAAGATAAATGTAAGGTACTCCACCTAGGAAGGAGGAATCCCCAGCACACCTACAGGTTGGAAGATGACCTCCTCAGCAGCTCAGAGGCTGAGAGAGATCTTGGTGTCATAGTTGACTCCAAGATGAACATGAGCCGGCAGCGTAACAAGACCATCAACAAAGTCAATTGCACCTTGTCATGTATTAGCAAATGCATGACCAACAGATCAAGGGAGGTGATGCTCCCCACTCTACGCAGCATTGGTCAGGCCACAGTTGGAGTACTGTGTTCAGTTTTGAGTGCTGCACTTCAAGAGGGACACGGAGGATCTGGAGAGGGTTTGGAGGAGGGCCACTCTCATGATTAGTGGCCTCCGTGAAAGACCCTACAAGGGGAGGTTAAGAGATCTGGATCTCTTCAGCCTTTACAAGAGACAGCTGAGGGGTGACCTTGTAGCCGCCTATAAGTTTATCAAGGGAGGACAGCAGGGAATTGGTGATGGGCTATTTACCAGAGTGCCCCAGGGAGTAACTAGGAATAATGGGTGCAAACTAGGAGAGAGTAGATTTAGGTTAGACATTAGGAAGAAATTTTTTCAGTAAGGATGGCCAGAATCTGGAATGGGCTTCCAAAAGAGGTGGTTCTATCACCTAACTTGGAGGTCTGCAAGAGGACACTTGATAGTCACCTGGCTGGGGTCATCTGACCTCAGTCCTCTTTCCTGCCAGGGGCAGGGGGTCGGACACAATGATCCATTATGGTCCCTTCCAACTCTACAATCTATGAATCCATGAATCAGACCCACACCACTATAACATACTCTTTTATTTGTAACTTACATATGCCAGTGAAGTCAGACCAGAATCTAACCTGGAACTATTGAATAATATTGAAAATTGCATGGCCAATTCCACTAAATACACATCAATCAGCCACAAAACAAAGATTACCTAACAATCTATAACCTCAAATCCTCAGTTAAGTAAAGAACTAGATCTTAACACAACCATCTACTAAAACAAGGTTAAGATTCCTTAGCCTGACAATGTGAAATGTATTTCTGTTATATTTTAAGAGAAATAGATTATGACACAGCAGTATTCATATTAGATATGAAAAAAGCAAATTCTCTAGTCTGATTTTAAGAAATGCAGAACATCCACAATCCCAGCTACATTAAATCCAACTAGCTTCAGGCATCAAGGACAACAAAAAGTCCTTTTTCAGATATGTGGGGAGCCGGAGGAAAAGCAA
>NW_017728906.1:152202048-152211088 GCF_001723895.1 Crocodylus porosus | reverse complement strand
GACTTCCTGCCCTTTGGGCAGGGGGCTGGACTGGATGATCTCCCGAGGTCCCTTCCAGCCCTAATGTCTATGAAATCTATGAAATGTACCTGCAAGTGCACAGAAATTCTGAAACACTGAATTCTCTATACCAACGAGGAAGTGTCATAATACATCTTTTAAAATTATTTTCTTGATACAAAATACCATCTCTGCTGTTTAAACCATCTATTTTTCTACAAACAGTTTTCTACAGGATTTCAAGTTTGCCATTAGATTAGCAATATGTTATTATCTATGTTATATTATAGGTATCAGCTACTGCCCTGTCAGAAAGCCAGATGTATGGACATTGGACAGAAGATGAAGTTCTGATTCACTTTGTCCTGTGAATGTTATATTTCAGTTCAAGCCAAACAGTTACTTTCCTTTATTGCTGGTTTGGAATTAGCATTGATTTAAGCTGAATTGTGCATTCATTAACAGAGACAGGACATTTTATTTACCCTCATGCACACCTTCTAATGAATTGGTAATTTAGTAAACAAAGATTCTAGTTAATACAATCTGTACTTTGCACCTAGCAAGAAAATTAAATTCATCACTCAGATTTTTGGTAAACTACCATTAGTTTATTATCTTTCATATTTCAAAATATTTGTGTTTATAGAAAACTACCTTGATGTCCTTTCTTAAGGAGAAAAGAACTTTATTTAATAAACACCTAATATTTCAAGCAGCTAGAAGACCTCTTGTAAGTAACAGGGGGAAAAGTAGTTAATAATCTTTATCAACTTAAACACTGAACTAAAAATAATTACAAGCTTGTCCTACCTTTGTATGTGTAGCTTTCAGTTAATTCAGTAAATTCGTTCCTTCTTCAGCTTTTGCTGTTTGAAACTGCCAGCCTGCTACTGGAGGGGGGAAAAGAAGCTACATCTATTTATATCACAACCACAGCCAATGACAAGTAAAAGGAAGTCAATATTTGTTAGCAGAAGTTTTATTTCTTCCGGAAGATATATTCTTAGGTCAAGAAAAGGCATTTTCTCCCATACTACATCTATCTCTTTTTCAAAAAAATATCAAAAAAGACTCTGCAGTTATGTAATACTTCTAGAAACTTCTTCTCAGCTACTCGCATTTCTATCTATGGACTTCAGTAATCAAACCAGTAAATTGTTGGAGTACCATAGAATAATTAAAAACATACTTTCCAAGCATACTGGGAAGAGACGGCCTCCACCTCACTCCACTGCAGAGGAAGCTCTTCTCAGTGAGACTGGCTGGCCTACTTGACCGGGCTTTAAACTGAGCCCACCAAGGGATGGTGGGGATTACCACCACTGCAAGCCTACTGGGCAGTTTTTGTAAACCCAGCAGGCTAAGGCACTCAAGGGAAGTCACCCCTACGCCAGCTCCAGAACAATCTGGACACCCAATGGGACACTTACTTGCCTGTACACCAATGCCAGGAGCCTGGGGAACAAACAAGAGGAACTGGTCCTCCTGCTAAACCAAAAAGATTAACATCTCATAGGGATAACAGAGACCTGGTGGGACTCCACCTATGACTGGGCCACAGGTATAGATGGCTATACCTTGTACTGGAGAGATAATGTGCACAAAAGGGGCAGGGGGATAGCTCTTTATGTCAAGGAAAGCTATGCGTCCCTGCAAGCTGACATTAGCACCCAGGGGGGAAGATTGGAGACTCTCTGTGTCAAAATCCATGGTGAACAAGGCATAGGGGTCACAGTGGTGGGGGTCTACTACAGACCTCTTAGCCAGGATCAAGAGATTGACCAGGAATTCACCAGGGAACTAGCTGAGGCTGCATGTTCCCGGTGCATGGTTGTCACGGGAGATTTCAACTACCTGGACATCTCATGAGAAGAGCGCTTGGCCAAATCCGAACAATTGCAAAGCTTCCTTATGTGCATGGATGAGCTCTATCTGACTCAAGAAGTCTATGGACTGATGGGAGGCAAAGCACTGCTCAACCTGGTACTGACAACAGGGATGACTTAATCAGTAACCTAATGATCGAAGGGAAGCTGGGAGACAGCGACCACGAGCTGATCACCTTCACCATCTGCTGTAAAGCAGGCAAGTCAGTCAGCAAAGCAGAAGTCCTCAACTTCAGGAAAACTGACTTTTCCAAGCTCCAGAGGCTTGCTGGTTGTGGCCTTAAGAGACCACGACCCAAAGGGGAGGGGAGTTCAGGAAGAATGGTTGCTCCTCAAGGGAGCGATCCTGAAAGCACAAGCAATGTCTACCCTGTCTTGAAGGAAAGGCAACAAAAGGGCACAGCAGCCCCTTTGTCTCTGCAGGGAACTAGTGGACCTCCTAAGACTAAAAAGAAAGGCCTATAAAGGATGGAAGGCTGGATCCACCCCAAAGAAGGAGTACTCTGCACTGGTCCAGACCTGCAGGGAGTGAACCAGGAAAACCAAGGCTGCAACTGAACTCCAACTGGCTACACATATCAAGGACAATAAAAAGTCCTTTTTTAGATATGTGGGGAGCTGGAGGAAAAGCAAGGGTAACATTGGACCCCTGCTAAACCATATTGGTCAACAGACAACCGACGCCCAGGAAAAAGCCAACCTGCTCAATGGATATTTTGCATTGGTTTTTCACCAGCCCCAAGGGATGGCCTTGCTCAATATAGTATGGGACAGCCAGGGTGAGGGAGAGCTGTTACACTTCATCAATGCTGACCATGTGAAGGAACACCTTGAGAGGCTGGACACCTTCAAGTCAGCTGTCCTAGACAGTTTACACCCCAGGGTACCTGAGCTGGCAGGCATCACAGCTCAGGCACTGGCACGGATCTTTGAGAACTCATGGTGCTCAGGCAAAGTGCCCAAAGATTGGAAGAAGGCCAATGTGGTGCCTATCTTCAAGAAAGGGAGGAAAGTAGATCTGGGGAACTACAGGCCCATCGGCCTGACCTCCATCCCTGGGAAGATCTTGGAGAAAATTATCAAAGAGACCATTCTTGACAAACTGGGTGAAGGCAACTTCTTATGGGATAGCCATTGTGGGTTTGTTGCAGATAGGGCTTGCCTGAACAATCTCATATTCTTCTACGACCAGGTGACATATCACCTGGACAAGGGAGAAGAGATTGACTTTAAAAAAGTTTTCGATCTGGTATCCTATAATCATCTTACAGAAAAACTAGCTAGCCAATTGTGGCCTCAGCTACATCACAGTCTTCTGGCTGAGGAATTGGCTTTTAGGTCAGACCCGGAGAGTAGTAGTTGACGGAAGTCAATCACTGTGGTGCGCCATGACCAGTGGGGTCCTCCAAGGCTCCATCCTTCGGCTATCCTTTTTAACATCTTCATTAGTGATGTGGACATTAGTGTCAGAAGTGGACTGGCCAAGTTCACTGATGACATCAAACTTTGGGGAAAAGCATCCACACCCGAGGACAGGATGGTGATCCAGACCAACCTTGACAGGCTCAGATAATGGGTGGATGAAAACTTATGGCCTTCAACTCTGAAAAATGCAAGGTACTCCACCTCGGGAAGAAAAACCTGCAGCATGCTTATAGGCTTGGCAGTGCTATGCTTGCTAACACCACGGTCGAAAGGAACTTGGGGGTCACGACTGACCACAAGATGAATATGAGCCACCAATGTGATGTTGCAGCCAGCAAAGTGAGCAAAACTCTGGCTTGCATCCATAGATGCTTCTCTAGCAAATCCCAGGATGTCATTCTCCCGCTGTACTTGGTGAGGCTGCAGCTGGAGTACTATATCCAATTCTGGGCTCCGCAATTTTAAAAGAATGTGGAGAAGCTTGAGAGAGTCCAGAGGAGCGCCATGTGCATGATCAGAGAGCAGGAAAACAGGCCTTATGATGGGAACCTGAGAGTCATGGGACTTTTCAGCTTGGAAAAGTGCAGGCTCTGGGAGGACCTTGTGACTGCCTATAAGTATATAAGGGGTGTACATCATGATCTGGGGGAACACCTGTTCACCAGAGTGCCCCATGGGATGACAATGTCAAACAGTCACAAACTTCTCCAAGACTATTTCAGGCTGGACATAAGGAAGAACTTTTTTACAGTCCAAGCCCCCAAGACCTGGAACAGACTGCAAGCGCCTACTCTGGATTCCTTTAAGAGTCAATTAGACATTTATCTTGATGGGATCCTGTGACCCCAGCTGACTTCCTGCCCCTGGGCAGGAGGCTGGACTCAATGATCTTCCAAGGTCCCTTCCAGCCCTAATGTCTGTGAAATCTATGAAATGAAAAGAAAACATTAGGGAACATTTCCAAATCATTTCATTGCTAATAGCATGTGGTCAACTTGCTGGAATTAGTAATGTTGGGTAACCAACCACATAACCAACTGTATAAGATGCATCAGGCACTTTGGCACCTAACTGCGCACTGGTCCTTAGGAAATTAGATACCCAGTTTCTACCATGTTTTAATTGGAGATAGATATCCAATTCTCTCAGTCTTCGAAAATCTCAGTCGTAATCAACTAGTTTAACATTTTCTGTTGTCTTGATGGTAGTTCTGTTACACATTGGTTCCATCATATTGCTTTTCCAAATAAAAGGGTCTTAGAATGGGCGAAAAGAATCTTCTGAGAACACTCCATAGGCTGCTGGCTCCCTAGACATTGTACAGCTTGTATCAAAACTGCTCAAGAGGATGAGTTGAACAGATGGTTTTCCAAGTCCTATAACAGGGGCCCCTAACCTCTCTTACTCAGTTGAGAGGGCCGGCATTACATAGCTGCAGAGTCACAGGCAGCAGCTCTAGACAGCTGCAAGCCACAGGTTGTAAACTGCAGGCCTCAGAGCTGGGAGCTGCAAGCTGCAGGCATCAAAGACAAGCCTAGTAACTACTTAAAAGGAGCCCCTGTCTCATATGTTTGCAGATGGCACCAAGCTGGGGAGAATAGTAGATATGCTGGAGGGTAGGGTTAGGATTCAGAGGGTGTGTCTACAATTGTTGCTATGGCGATATTGTTACTGCACTGTGATTTAGTACTTCCAAAAGGAAATACTAAATCGCAGTGCAGTTACAGCTCATACTGAGCCATACACGTGACACACACTACTTCACTGTTACGGTGTGCTACAGCTGGGGAACATGTTGCTATGCCAAAGTAGCTGCTGGTCACATGTAGACACCCATGGATGCTAGGTCATGGAAACTACAGCAATGTAGTTTCACATGTAGACATGCCCAGAAAGACCTAGACAAATTGGAGGATTGGACCAAAAGAAATCGCATGAGGTTCAATAAGGACAAGTGCAAAGTCCTGCAATTGGGATGGAAAAATCTCAAGCACCGGTACAGGCTGGGGGCTGACTGGCTACTCAGCATCAGCTCTGCAGAAAAGGACCTGGGTTACAGTGGACAACAAACAATATGGTTGAACAGTGTTCCCTTGTTGCCAAGAAGGCTAACAGTATCCTGGGCTGCATTAGCAGAAGCGTTGCCAGCAGATCAAGGAAAGTGATCACTCCTTCTCTATTCAGCACTGGTGAGGCCACATTTGGAGCACTGTGTTCAGTTTTGGGTACCCCACTACAAAAAGGATGTGGACAAATTGAAAAAAGTCCAGCAGAGGGCAATGAAAAGGTGAAGGGGCTGGGGCATATGACTTCTGAGGACAGGCTGAGGAAACTGGGCTTATTTAGCGTAGAGAAGAGAAGACTTGGAAGGGACTTAATAGCAGCCTTCAAGTACCTGAAGGGGGTTTCAAAAAAGGATGGAGCTGGACTGTTTTCAGTGGTGACAGATGACAGAACAAGAAGCAACAGTCTCAAGTTGCAGCAAGGGAAGTTTAGGTTAGACATTAGGAAAAACTTTGTCACTGGGAGGGCAGTAAAACACTGGAACAGGTTACCCAGAGGGGTTGTGAAATCTCCATCCTTGGAGGTTTTTAAGACCCAACTAGATAAAGCCTTGGCTGGGATGATCTAGTTGGGGATGGTCCTGCTTTGAGCAGGGGGCTGGACTAGGTGACCTCCTGAGGTCCCTTCCAATACTAATTTTCTATGATTCTATGATATCAGGGGAGGGGAGTTTTAAGTTCAAAGTGGAGAGGTGTTAGCAATAAAAATCTAGGATTCCGGAGTAGCCCAGGGATTGACGCAATACCTCAAGTTGTGACAGAAAGCGACAGAAAGTGAGTGACAGAAAGCCTTTATTTACTATAAGTATTTAAAATCAAGTGAGCCCAAACCAGATCAAAGTCCAATAATTAGCTATAAGGTGATGATTTCTCACCAAACAGACAGCAAAGAGGTGGTCTGTTTCTCTTCAGCTTCTCAAGTGAGTCGGGTGCATCAGCAACTGGTGTCAGAGAGATTTCTCACTCTTGAAACGCATGCACTGTTTGCTGTTTTACTGCCTTTTTATACCCTTAGTTTAGCATCTTCAAAGCATAGTTGTGTAAATCAAGAGAGAGTCCCAAGTAGTAATTGACAGGAAAAACCTACTCATTACCTGTTATCAGAAATTTCTAATTTGAATGAGTTACCTTCTTCAGTAACAAGAGCTTATGAAACATATCAAAAAACTGATTAACAGCCAGGAAAAACATACTAAATCAGGAGGAGACATGGAGATATGGAGAATGCATCTTCCTGCACATAAACACAAGTTTGTCACAAAATAAATATTTACCATACTAATTAATCAAGGATAGACATGTTATATGGTTACACACCAGACAGCTAAGAGTCTGCCTGAAATTATCCTGAATATAGCAAGATAAGCTGGAAGAGATACTTCATTATTCCTTCTCAGATGGCCTAGCCATGAACTCACATTCTCTTGCAATATGCAGTTAGCATTATTATTCTGTATTTTAACTTTTGTGAGTAGGCCCAAGCTTAGCATGAGTTTCAGGTTCAAGAGGTACCTATTAAGACCTGGACAAACTGTGACCAAAAGCGGGCAGAACCTAGGAGCCATATAAGCCTGGTTCCTGGGCTCAGGAGGCAGTAAGGCCCAGATAGTTGGAGAGGAAGGAGTTATCTGTGGGAAGACAGCAAAGGGGATGTGCTACAGTGAGTAAGCCTAGAGGGGCTGAACCTGGACAATCACCAGAACTGTCTGCTGAAAGACACCCTGGAGAGCTGGCATGTTCTTGTTAGGGATTGTTGGTGTTTCTTCAGCTCGAAGGCATGAGGTAGATATTGGTGGAGTAGGGAAGTCACTGAGGGCACCAGGAGTTAGGGAGCCATTAGTTCTTTTGTTTTGGAGTGCTATTCCTGTGAAAGCCTGTTTAGGACACCTGCCCTGTTGGAAATGAGAGCAGGTTGAGTCAGGCTCTGGATCTGAGAGTGGGTCCTGAGCCCAACTGGGGGAAAGGATGCCCTGGAGGAAGACTGAGCTTGCTGAGGGGCAAGATGTCCAGGAAAGAACTTGAGCCTAAGCCAAGACAGAAAGCCCAGGAGAGAGACTGAGCATGCTATTTATTGGGCCAGGTAAGAGGTGGCTCAATGATGAAAAGGGGGGAAAGGCACCTAAAGTGTCTTCCTGGTAAACTGAGGACTGATTCCTAAGTTCGTACCAAGTATGATCAAGGTGTGGCAGATTAGTACAGGACAGTGTCTTTGGGAACTGGAGTATCAAATAGGCCTGAGTGATCTACCAGCAGGTGCCAGATTTGCTTTGGAGGTCCTGACCTGTTACAGTTCTTAAAGGGCCCTACTTGCCATCACATACTACTGGTGCTATTCTTTGATGCCTTGGAGATGCTGATTTCCAAAAAGAACAGAGAACATGGCTTATTCCCCTGAAATGCCACCTTATTCCTGCAAGTAAATTTTGATGCCTAGCAGCTCTTGCCCTCTCTCTGTCAGACACAGATAATAGCTGGACTAACACTTAATGACCAACCATGTGACCCCATCACAGTGCTCCAGAGTGTTGATTAGCTGCTTCATAAGTGAGTGACCACTGACTGGGCACAATTTGAAGACTGATATTTAATTGTGCTTGCATAAGCCAATAGAAGTAACATGATGCCACTGCCACTTTCTGCTCACACGTAGTCCATCACATAAAAATGGAGTTCTACCTTCTACATCCTCTTTGTAATCACCTTTCAAGTAGTTGAAGACTGTTTTCAAATCCCACTTCAGTCTTTGCTGCCAACTGCAGTCATCATCTTGTATCTGACTTTACGTGTGAAAACTGAGGTCTTCTGCCTTCTCTGTATTATCCATAACTAGATTGCCTTCTGCAATCTGTAAGAGGCCTAAGGTTTCTTTGGTCTTCTTATATTTCATATATTTGTAGAATCTCTTTTTATTGCCTTTTATCTCTCTTCTGAGTTTCATCTCAAATCTAGCTCTGGCCTTCTTAATTTTTAAAGCCTATTAAAGTCAGTTGGAACACTCCCATTTACTTCAATGGGCTTTGAACCAGAGCCTAAGTAGGACTGTCTCAAAAACTGACTTATAAAAAGAATAGCTTTCTTTTCACTTATGAAAATTATTAACCTGTAACATCAAGTGTTCAATGAGCTTTATTAAAGCACCCCCGCTGCCATTTTGAAGCATAGGGATGCAGAATACACATGCAGATGGGGCTGCTGGAACATGCTAATCCCACCCAGAACATATTGAAATAGGCACCAGACACATATAGAGGTATCCTTAGCATCCTGGTGCCATAGCAGCTATATTATTCATCTTAAAAAACTCCTGGATTACATAATACTGTGAGCAATATTAATTCTGTGTTCTATTTGCATGAAGTCATTACGTCAAGTTTATTATTACTGTTGCATATTGTTATGTTTTCTGATTAACTGTAGTACCACTTTTTTATTCAGATGAAAAAATATAAATAAACTGTCCTCTGCTGTTTGGTTAGGCAATGTGTCCTGTGACTCACATATGGATGAAGTTAAACATTAATCCTATGTTATCTTAGGTGGTAATAATTTATTACCAGGGATCCTGGTCTTCCCAGATAAAAAAACAGCAAATTCTCTGATAAAGAAATCACAAATTCTCTGATATAAACCTCAAAATTCATGATTAAAATGAAAGGCCCCTCA
>NW_017728906.1:152200418-152201418 GCF_001723895.1 Crocodylus porosus | reverse complement strand
GTAACAAAGAGATAGTAAATTTGCAGAACAAAGAGAGAGTGATACCTTAGTACAAAGAGCCCTTAGTAGCTTTCTTCCTTCAATCTCCAACCCCCACTCTTCCACCAAGGAGACAAGGAGAGCGAACAGCTGTGCTTTTCTAACAACACCATTGATAATGCATTTTTAATAATATTTCTAACACAGCCATGCTGGAGGGGGGCCCCAGTTGCCAGGGCTATAGGGCCAGGGACCTGGGTTCACAGCACTCTGCCCTTGGCAGGAGGCAGCAGCTGGTGCAGCAGATAGCAGAGCCCAGCTCCCCCCACCCTGCTGCCCACCTGCTGCAGGCTTGGATTTGGTAGGCCATCTCCCCGCCACTAGGTACACTTCCAGAGGGGCAGGGGGGGCCCCACCAGGGCAGCATGGAGCTCTCAGCAGCAAGGAGCTTCCCCATACAGTCCCATGGTGCACTGGCCTGCTGGGTCACACCTGCTGGGTTGCAGAATCCTTGAGGGAGGGTAGCAGGGCAGGGAGCCTGAGCCCGCAGTGGGCAGCCCACCCCCACCCTGTACACAGATCTGGGGGGTATGGGTCCTCTCTGCCCCTAGGGAGTGTGTGCAGCCTCACCCCCTGGGCCCCCAGACAAGCCATTCACGGTATTATCCCTCTTCCTGCTGGGGCCCTGCAGCTGCACATTGCCACCCTGGGCCCAAGCCCCATGCACTGCCTGGCTGGGTAGCTGCCCCAGCCCCAGCCATGCCCAACTCTCTCCCTCCCCCCACTATGGGGGCCTCAACCCCCCCCTCCAACTTACCTGTGGGACCTGCTCTCCAGGCTGCCTGGCAGCCACCTGAATATACATGTACATGTTGTCCTCTGCCTGCCCACTCTCCTCCTGCTCCTTCCCACTGATGCTTAAAAGTGGTTCATTTCTCTGGAGGCCACTAAAATCACAGACACACACTCATTAGATGGCACAAAAGGTGTATTTGCAAATAGGGTCAGAGCAGAGTCAAAA
>NW_017728906.1:152192580-152199812 GCF_001723895.1 Crocodylus porosus | reverse complement strand
CTCCATTTCTAACAATATTCCATTTCTAACACCACAACCCCTGCATGACCACCTCCTCCCACTCCCTCCCAGCCCCTTGCAGGCTGGAACACTGGCAGCCTGCGAGAGCTCTTTGCAAAAGTGCAAAATCCATGGTTTCTCTGTTAAAATGAGAAATTTGAATTTTCCTTGGGTAAAGGAGAAAATCTGTGTTTCTCTCTGCAGTCACCACCACTCAATGGCCGCACACCATTACTGAGACAGGACCTTCTGAGCCCTTCCATAAAAGCCCTCAGTGTAACACACAGGCCACTTTGACAACCATCATGTTCATTTTATAAATATATATAACAGCAGTACTGATTTCCTAGACAACACTGGACATTAATCAAGCTGGTTCTCCAGTTTCCCACATACTCAACTGTTTTGCATCGCACTTCTTTTATTTTCCCAGTCAACAAGACTTTAGAGGAAGACATCTTGACCCCTTGATCCTCAATATGCACCAAAGCCTAAGCACTGTAGTCAGATTAGCATAGACTCAAAGTATGCTTGACACTGGCCCTGAGAGCAGCACTGGGCTCATGATGAGGACTGCACTAAACTGGCTACGCTGCCTAATTTTGGGCTTTGGCATGTGATAAGCAAGAGCAAGTGGGTGAGGCCTGATTCTCAGCTACACTTCCAGGCCAGCCACAGAGGAAGTGAAGGCAAACGCATTTTTTTTGCCTACAAGTTTGATACCATTGGGCAAGGATCTTAGAAATTTGGCTAACCTGTTTCCTGATCTGCTATCTAAAAGGAAGGGGAAAAAATGTCTCCTATAACTTTCAGAAAACTAGGAGGTCTGATATCATGATTTGTTTGGAAGCCACCTTAAAGTGGACATGATTTTTCAGTTTGTTTTTTGGCTACCCTTTTATCAAATCCTGTATAGGGTCTTATTTAATTTAGCACTGAGTTTGGATGCTGAGGTAAGATCAATGTCTAAAAAATACCTTCTTTGTACCATCAGTTTGCTGAAAAACTTGATCCATTTAGTCCAGTAATCCATGGATCTGTCACCTCTGGAATGGATTACTGTAGTTCAATGTATCTGAAACCAAATGTGAAAACAATGCAAGTAAAAAATGCAGCTACCCATCTTTTTATGGCATAGGCCCCCAGAAGCCTAGATATAAAATGAAACCTCCTCTAATCTCTCCATTTTAAACATTATGTCCCTGTTTGATATTTTTTTTTTTTTGGTCTTATAAAATCCCATGTTGATAAAGATTGGATTCTGTTTTTTATTCCAGTAGGTCTGTTATACAACCATCACAATTCATTATTTTTCTAAATTCAAATTTATATTAGGTCTTAAATGTAATTCCATGTGAGCACAAGGGTATCCTTTGACTAAAATGAGGATGGCATTTGAGATCCACTTTAAAGCATAATGTTCAAAACAAACGTTTAATCAACTTCCATCACTAACATTAAGAAAACGCAGTACAAATGTTTAACTAAACTTTTTTGGCAGTCTGGAATCAGTTTAACATGAAACTTGAATGAAGGTGAATGTTATAATTATTTCTGGGCTCCAGTTGGGTATCTGAATTTTGATTTCAAACTTGTAGCTTCTTGACTGGAGCATTCATGTGTGAAATAATAGCTGATACCCATTTAGTTGTCTTCCAGCTGAGTGCTGCTGGCTTTGGAGGATAAATCATCCCATGATTTCTATTATGGGTAGGGACCTACTGAATTCATGGCAGCTGCCCACCAATTTCATGGACAGATTGTGGGGCCTGACAGCCATTCTGTGGGTGGAGCGTGGCAGGCCCCCTCACACATCTGATTGGCTGAGGGTCCCCGGTAACCCTGCCCCTTCCTGCTGAATGCCTGTGAGGGCTACCTGTCATACAGCCCCACCCCTCACCACTGATTGGTAGAGAGGGTCGGAGCTACATTATAGGCAGCTCTTGCAGCCAATCAGGAGCAAGGTGTAGGGAAAGCAGCCATTTTCCTGGCAGCCCTTTGAGCAGGCAGTCCCCCCCACCACACACACACCCTTTCTGCACCCTGGTGAGCTGCTCCAGTGTCTTGAGGATGGCTGGCTTCCCCTCGGCAGCCAGCATTTTATTTTCAGTGAGTTTCCTTTTTATTTTCCCCACAGATTTTGCAGATTTCATGAGCATTGCCTGCTTCCATGAGCAATGCTGGATTTTGTGAAATCTCCAAAATCTGTGAAATTCATGAAGTTGCAATTTTGTTAGGTCCCTAGTCATAAGCTTTATTTATAGTATATAAAGTTCAAGTATGTACCATTAGATTGTACTGTATTACACAGGTTTAGAGAGCATTCCTCATGGGACCGAATCTCCATGACGACTTTTCAAACAACTTTTCAAACAAAGTTATTGGATGTTTATTTGTGTTGGCCTGGGTGGGTGTTTTTGCAATATACTGTTATAATTAAATGCTAAGATTGACTAATACTAAAATTATGAGAAAACAATAATATGACATTTAGCACCAATTTTTCCCCTGGTATTTAAAACAAATATTCCACATTGCTACATTTATGAAACATTGTATACAATGTGCATATATATAGGATAATATAGCCAATCTTGTTAATTGCTCAAATTTGGGCTTTTAAGAAATGTGTAGGATTCCTAATTAAAATTAATCATAGTTTTAGAATTTTTTGTTTGCTGAAATAATCTCATAAATTTGTATCCTTGTTAGATCCATATAATATAAAACAACTGGCTTTGTTTCTTCTTGATTATTTACATTAGATTCGGGGTGGACAATTATTTGGGCTGGAGGGCCACTTAGGGAGTTTTGGTGAGCTGTTGTGGTCTGGGTCAGTACCACCCTCCCCTCCTCCAGCCACAACAGCTCACCAAAACTCCCTAAGTATTAAATTACTAGATCTGGGTGCGGATCGCAGCTCTGCCCCAGGCCCTGACCCCATGTTGTCACTGCCCAGCAATCCTAGCCCCAGCCCTGTGGTTTCCTGGAGATTGGTTGGAGACCCCTGCAGGCAGGGCATGCTCAGCTGGACAGATGGGATGGGGCCACTGATGGGTGGGGAGCAACATCCAGGAACAGGAAGGGAAGGCAGGTGTGGCCACAGTTGGAGCTGGGGCCCAGGCTGGGATCATGGATGGTGACACCATGGGATCAGGACCCAGGGCAAAGCCTTAATCTGCTCCCCGCATGCCCCTTCCTACAGATCTGGCACCCATTGCAGGGCCATGTGGGCAATGTATCTTGATTCTGCCCCAGGCCCTGGCCCTGCACCATCACTGCCCCGTGATCCCAGCCCTGGCCTTGGCCCTGGACCCACCCACATGTCCCACTCCCAGACACTGGTCCCCACCTTCCTGTGGCTCTATCTTATCCACCCAGCTGAGTGCACCCTGCCCATGGAGGTATTGGGCTGGTCTCCATGGACACCCCACCTGTCTGCCCACCTGCTCCATCCATCAGGCGCCTAGTGGTGGGTGCAAGGCAGACAGACCAGGCAGCAGGGCCAGGTCCAGCAGCAGCAGTGATACTTACAACAGCAACCAGAAGGAGCCATTGCCACCAGGGTTGCATGGAAGTGGACTCCACCCCCACACCACTCCTGCCGTGCTGCATGCCCAGGTTGCCCCCAACACCTGGGCACAGCAGGACCAAAGGATTGACCATGCTTCAGATAAAATCCTTTGGTGGCTGGATCAGGCCTTCAGGCCAGATTTTGTCCACCTTTGCGTTGGATAGATTTCATAGACATTAGGGCTAGAAGGGACCTTGGGAGATCATTGAGTCCATCCCCTGCTCCAAGGGCAGGAAGTCAGCTAGGAGCACAAGATCCCAGCAAGATAAGTGTCCAGTGCTTCTTAAAGGAGTCCAGAGTAGGTACTTGCACCACCTCTGGAGGGAGCCTATTCCAGGCCTTGGGTGCTCAGACAGTAAAGCAGTTTTTCCTTATGTCCAGCCTAAAATAGTCATGCAGAAGTTTGTGACCATTGGACCTTGTCATCTCTTGGTGTGCTCTGGTGAACAGATATTCCCCCAGATTCTGAAACACACCCCTGATGCACTTATAGGCTTCCACAAGGTCACCCCTGTGCCTGCGCTTTTCCAGGCTGAAGAGCCCCCTGGCTCTCAGCTTCTCATCATAAGGCCTATTCTCTTGCCCTCTGATCATGTGCATGGCTCTCAAGCTTCTCCACATCCTTCTTGAATTGTGGAGCCCAGAATTGGATGAAGTATTCCGACTGCGGCCTTACCAAGGCCCACTACAGCAGGAAGATGACATCCTGAGATTTACTGAAGAAGCACCCGTGGATGTAAGCCACAGTTTGGTTTGCTTTACCAGCTGCAACATCACACTGGTGGCTCATGTTCATCTTGTGGTCAGTCACGACCCCCAAATGTCTCTTTCGGCCATGGTGCTAGCGAGCTTAGCACTGCTGAGTCTATAAGTGTGCCATGTGTCTCCCCCCATCCTCCCCCCCACCAAGGTGGAGTGCCTCACATTTGTCAGTATTGAATGTCATCAGGTTTGTGTCTGTCCATTTTTTCAGCCTATCCAAGTCAGCCTGGATCAGGGTCCAAGCACGGAGCCTTTGGGGGACACCACTGGTAACACGGCACCATGATGATTCACTTCCATCCAGGGAAAAGAGGCAGGGGTAGTGTAATGGGGGGCCTTTCCCAGGCCGATCTCACTGTGGCCCACCCACCTGTTTCTGGGCTAACTGCCTGCCTTCTCACCTGCCATGCCTTGTTGTTAATTAATTAATTGATGTTGATTAAGCGGGAGGCTGCCCATTTCTTGCCCCGATGTCAGGGGGTGCTATCTGTGGCTCCATTCCTCCCCTACACCGCAGCCCAAGTTGGCATCCAGGTGTTATCCATATCACTGGCCCCACACTGGGCCCCAGAATCCTAGTAGCTGGACCCCACTTAGATCCCTCCATTCAGGCAGCCTATTCTGCCTTCATTCCTGGCTGCATAGCTCCCTGAGCTGCTTCCCCCTTATGGGTTTAGTTCCCCTGGGACCTTCAGCTCTATTGGCCCTGGCCCACCTCCAGCCCAGTTGGAACCCCAGGCCCTCAGCTCTTGGGCATTCCTCGCAGTGTGCCCCTGGCCTTTGGATCCTTCCGGTACTGGCCCCAGCTTGGACCAGTCAGGGGATGTCAAGACAGGTTAAGAGTGTATGGCCTGACTCTCTCTCTCTCTCTCTGGGGTCCACCTTCGAGACCCTACAAAGGGAGTAACCCACCCGGTTGTGGGAGCTAGGGGTTAAGGCGACCCAACCCACCTTTCACTGGGGTGGTAACTGACCTGGCATTTCCTGGGGACTCCCGTGCCACTGAGAGCCTCACCAGGCCACCCACTCCCAGAAGGTTGCAGTTTTAGGTCATGCCCAGGACCAGGAGCCTCCTGACCATCCCCTACAGTGCCTCCCTTACCTCCAGATGATACCTACAGCCAGGCAATGTTGTTGCCTGGCCTTCTAGCAGCACAAATGCCCTGTTTATATGGGCAGCCCTGCATCTAAAATGGCTGCCCTAATCAAGCACCTGCCGGCTGCTGTCTTCTGGCCCTTAAAGTCACAGACACAAACAGTGCCTTGCCACAGGTGGGTAGCACTGTACATCAAAGAGGAATACATGTCCTCAATGATCAGGATGGGGTCAGAGGAGGGGCAAAATGAGGCTTTCTGGGTAAGAATGCAAGGGTAGTGTGGGGAAAGAGACTTGTTAGTGGGCATCTACTACAGACCACCTCACCAGGGGGATGAGCTGGACCTGGAATTCTCAGGTCAGTTCACAGAGGCTGTAAAGTCAAGGGATGTGGCTGTCATGGGTGACCTAAACTACCCAGACATTTGCTGAGAGAAGCAGTCAGACAGGTATGACTGCTCACGTAGGTTCCTAGCTTGGATTCAGGACCTTCATCTAACCCAGGAGGTGCATAGTCCCACCAGGGAAATGCCTTGCTGGACTTGGTCCTTGCGACAGGCGATGACCTGGTGAGAGGTTTGCAGGTACTCAACCACCTGGCCGACAGTGATCATCCCCTGCTGGAATTTACTATCCAGTGCAGGGTGGTGAAAGCAAGCAGCAAGGCAGAGGACCTCGACTTCAGGAGGACCAACTTCTGTAGGATAAGAAGGTTGGTAGGAGAGGCATTGGACAGCCTCAGTGAGACGGGGGTCCAAGAAGGGTGGCTGTTCCTCAAGGAGACGATCCTCCGAGCTCAAAGAGAGTCAGTCCCAATGTGCACCAAGGGGGGCAGAGTGCCCCTATGGCTGGACAAAGGTATCCAGGGATGATTGAGGGCAAAAAAGGAGGCATACAAACAGTGGAAGCAAGGGGCTATCACCAAGGAGGATTATACCTCTGTTGGGACTGCAGGGAGGCAGTTAGGAAGGTCTAGGCAGAGATGAAGCTAGGGGTAGTGACCAGAATTAAGGATATCAAAAAGTCCTTTTTCAAATACATTGTTAGTAAGAAGAAGGCACCAGGTAATATGCGGTCCCGACAGAATAGGCTAGGCAATCTGGTGATTGCGGCAAATGAGAAAGCTGACCTCTTTAATGAATTCTTTGCCTCCATATTCCTGAACACAGACTGAGACATTTCCCTCACTAGAATTGTGGATGGACCAAGGGCAGAACCATCATGCCTAGGGTCAGAGATAACCTAGTTAGGGAACTCTTGGAGGGGCTGGACATATTTAAATCAGTAGGTCCAGATGTTCTTATAGTTTCATAGTTTCTAGGGTCAGCAGGGACCTGAGTAGATCATCTAGTCCAACGCCCTGCCATGGCAGGAAAGATTACTGGGGTCTAATGACCCCAACAAGGTGTTAATCTAGCCTCCTCTTAAAGACCCCCAGGGAAGGAGCCAGCACCACTTCTCTTGGAAGTTGCTTCCAGATCCTAGCTGCCCTGACCGTGAAGTAGCGTCTCCTGATATCTAGCCTAAATCTACCTTCTACCAGCTTGTGACCATTATTCCTGGTCACTCCTGGCAATGCTCGGATGAACAGGGACTTCCCCAGTGCCTGCTGATCCCCCCTGACTAGTTTGTAACAGGCCACTAGATCCCCCCTTAGCCTTCTCTTGTGGAGGCTGAACAGGTTCTGGTCCCGTAGCCTCTCCTTATAAAGCCTGCCCTGCTGCCCCCTGATCATACAAGTGACCCACCTCTGGACCCTCTCCATGTTGTCCACATCCCTCTTGAAGTGCAGTGCCCAGA
>NW_017728906.1:152190559-152191918 GCF_001723895.1 Crocodylus porosus | reverse complement strand
ACACCACAGTCCCCCAGTTTCTTAATGAGAACAGGGTGAGAGACAGTGTCGAAGGCCTTCCGAAAGTCCAGGGAGACTATGTCCAATGCTACCCCTGCATCTAATGTTTTGGTGATCTGATCATAGAAAGCCACCAGGTTGGTCTGACAGGACCTGCCACTGATAAACCTGTGTTGGTTGCCCCTAAGCATGAAATCCCCTGCTGGCCCCTCCTGGACGTGTGCCAGCATAATTTTCTCGAACAGCTTGGATCGAAGTAAGACTAACTGGCCTATAGTTTCCCGGGTCCTCCTTCTTCCCCTTTTTGAAGATGGGAACCACGTTGGCCCTCTTCCAGTCCTCTGGCACCACACCAGAGCACCATGAGTGCTCGTAAAGCCGTGCCAGAGGTCCTGAAATGACCTCAGCCAATTCCTTTAGTACTCTAGGGATGGGCAAAAGCAAATGTAAAGTCTACATTTGATCCACAGGGAGCAGTACAATGATCAGCCTCAACTCCTTAGCTGCTGCTGTAACATAACCCCCCAGTTCCTTTCTTTTTTTTCCTTTCTTTCTCTTTTCTATAGATATAGCTATGCATTCCCTCCCCTCCCCCAACTATTCCTGACTTTTTCTCTCCCTCTCTATTCCCTATAAATAATTATAAGTAAGCTAAGATATAGGATAAGCTTTAACATGTTATTTTGGGTAGTAAGTTTTTTATTTTTCTCTCCCCTCTTTGCAAATAAGTTCCCTGCTATTTTGATATTGATACTCAGTTTTATAAGTGATAATTATTATGTTTGTACTGCTTCTATATTGTGTGATTTTTTTTTTTGTTTTAGACCTATATATGTAAATTAGTGTAAGTTGTGTCAAGTTTCCATTTTGTATGTCAAGCCTTCATCTTGTGTCCTCTGCGTGGGCATCTCCTGTGTTGTAACTGTGTGATTTCATGTACCCCTCCCATGTAAATTGGTTCTAGGATGAATGAAAGTGATTGGAAATGATTGAAATACAATGGTAGCAGGTCTCTACTGAATGGCTTGTAATGACCAGGCCATCACCTCGCATTGATTCATCCAGGAACCATGAACCTCACCCAGGAACAGAGATGAGAACCCAGCATTTGAAAGACAAAAGACTCTGCAGAACCTGCAACTCTACCATTGTACTCCACCATTACAGACACCCGAAATGGCACATCCCTACAGGGAGCACACGTGCTCAGTACACCAGGGGCTGACCCTTGCCTAGGCATGCCTCCTGTCACTAGGGTCACACAAGGTCTCCCCCTATAAAAAGGGGCAGTGAAAACAGACCTAGTGGGAATGCTGTTTCCGTCCGGACCAGACTAGCTCCACATCATGCTGCCTATCC
>NW_017728906.1:152187757-152190548 GCF_001723895.1 Crocodylus porosus | reverse complement strand
CTTCCCACCATTTCTGCCACTTCTAGCCTCCTGGCCCCGTTTCTGCTGTCCACTGCCTCCTTCCTATGTCTTTCCGCAGCTCTTCCTTCCACTTTTAGCCTCTACGCACCACTCATTTCTGCCTCCTGGTGTCTCTTCCCCTTCTCTCTCCTCCCTCCCTTCCCAAACTTTCCTGCCCCTTTCCTCTGTGTTCTCCAGCTTTTCCCCACACCTTCTCTAGCCACCTGTTCTCCCCCAGTCCTCTGGTCTGCCACCAACTTCCCCACAGGTTTCCCAGCAGCTGGAGCCCTTCTCCAGCTCCTGGCACTGGCAGCCCCTCCCCTGATTCCTGGAACCAACCCCCAGTTTTCTCCACACCCTCTCTAGCTCCCCTGCATCTTTTGTCCCAGTTTCCCTCTTCCCACTTACCTTTTGGCTCCCCTGTAGCTCCAGCTCTGGTCCCAGCCTGTGTGCTCACTTCTCTCCAGCATCACTCCCCTGTTCTACAGGCTTTGGGGTTGCCTTTTAATCAATTAAGGTCAATTAACCTAAAGTAACCCCCAAGCTTCAGTTCTTCAGCCCAGTTCTCTCCTGTTTACCAGTTCTAATCCCAGTCCCGGTAACTTTTCACTCCCTACATATCCACTTTCTTACTTTAACTTTTCCCCCAGGTATCCCAAGTACACCAAGCATATACATATATACACATCACAACACCCAAGTTCGGAACTCACCTATGTATACAAATTAGTAATCCCTGTATGTGTATTGAGTGTGCAGGTATTGATAATTGATTCTGGTCTAATTTCTGGTCTGTATAGTGGGTGTGTAGGTGCTTGAATTGGTGATAGGCATGCATTTGCCTAGGCTGGTAATTTTGGATGTGTATGTGCCTGGATTGGTAGTGAGCATGCACACGCCTGGTGGGGGTGCATGCACCTAGAGTGTGTATATGCACCTAGTGTGTGTACACGCCTAATTGATTTGAGTGTGTTTATGTGCAATTGTACACCACTCCCTCCTGTCTAACAGCACAATCTATTGAGATCCTGAGGGTTGGCCTGGCCCCACAGGGCAACACTGCAGCTCAGTTACTCACTACAAGGAGAGATCTCTTCTTCATTCTGTTTTACAATAACAAGGTGCGCATCTTATTCCAGAGTATGATGTATGCAAGAAACTACAGTGTTAATGTTGCAATCCTATTTGATAAACAAAATAATCCACTTTTAAGGTGTTCTCTCTTGCTGTCACAGCAAGTTTATTTCAACTTTAGAACTGTCATAAGTGTGTGTTTTAATGATGCTGTGCAGCATGGGCAACTGGTGCCTCCTGAGTTGGGGGGGCACTTGGCACCCCAGCAGCCAGTCAGTGGGGGTCCCCCCAAAGCCAGTCACACTAACTCGGGGGGGGGTGCAGCCAGCTGAGCATGCTGACCCAGAAGCAGCATTCCCTCTAAGCTGGCTCCAAGAGGGAATGTTGCCTAGAAGGGGCAGTGGCATACCTGGAAGGGCCAGGGATGCGCCCGGAAGTGCCAGGGGCACCCCCACCCCCCAGCTGGTGCTCTCAGGGGGGCACCAGCATTCCCGCTCACTGCCTAAGCAGCGGATGCTGGCTGTGAGGGGGTACATCAGCACTCTCATGGGGGGCATGTGCACCTGCTATGCATTGCCACTGCTGTGCAGTCTCCATGCTAAAGATGTAAGTAGAGCCATCTTTAGCCTTGATTACTTTGACCTGTCTCCCATTGGTTTCAAAACTGAATTTTCGACTATAATATTTTAATCTTAAAAGCAAAGTATTTTTCAAAGGTATTGGGTTCCTCCTTTTAAAATTTGCTTGGTGCACCTTTACAGCTAGCTGAAATGTCTCAAGATTGAAATCCTGACTCTGTGACTGGATGATTTGAGAAATCCAGATGTGTAAATGTGCAATGGTACTGTGAGGCTGATATCTCAGGGATACAGTGGAGGTAACAGGCTTTAAAACTCCACCTGCATAATTCTGTTGACTAATCAGAATCTTACAGTAACATACTCAAACAGAGCAGGATATGAAAGGAATTTTTTATTCTTATGACCTCTCCTGTAGACAGTCTTGCTGATCACATTTTAGCCATTTAGAACTGAGATGGCACTTAGCTGATGGGCAGTATTGAAAGAGAGAGAGAGACTGCACAAAGATGAAAAAAAGATTACATTCTTAGCCTAAAAAATGCACAGAAAAAAATAAAAGTTATTAAATAAACCTGGCCTATATGTAGCAATGCTAAAGATGAGATTATTTTTTTCAGTGTGCAGAAGGGTTAAGATTTATGGTTTTGATCCAGCCTATTCTATATATAGTGGACAACCATGACAGCCAAATTCAGATGCAAATTATTTGCTTCTGGGTTTTGATTAAGGTTCATTCCCAATTTTAAATATCTTACAGTGAAAACTCTGCAGCAACAAGACCATAGCTGGTAATGATGGAGTTGGGAAAGAGCGTCTCATACAACAAAATTCCTTAAATGGGAAAAATATTTTCTGTATAAACAAATGTCTATACCAGTTTTTACTGTGTGCTTGCAATTCAATTATTTGATATATCCTTGTAAAGTATCATTGGATAGCTTTAAATCTGTAGTGTCTTTTATTTTATTTTTATCAATATCTTTATATCGATATATTGATATCTATATCGATACGATATAAAAAAAAGCATGTTATAAAATACCTTAAATGTCATAGTTTCATAGTTTCTAGGGTCGGAAGGGACCTGAGTAGATCATCTAGTCTGACCCCGTGCCATGGCAGGAAAGATTACTGGG
>NW_017728906.1:152176016-152184338 GCF_001723895.1 Crocodylus porosus | reverse complement strand
CCCACTATGTCCGGGCTGGTGTCAGCTAGCAGGAGGGTGAGTTCCTCCTGCTTGTTTCCCATACTATGAGCATTTGTGTAGAGGCATTTGAGGCCTCCTGTGGATGTGTGTACTGACCCCTTTGTCCCAGTGTTGCCCTGGCCCCTGTCGCTTACCTGTTTATTTGTTTTGCTCATTGGTCTAGGCTGGGCTGTAGTTGTGGGTGTTGCTTGGTCTGGCAGTCCAATGTTTCCTCCGCCCTCAACCCTCTGCCCTCCGCCCTCAACTTCCCCTTCCCACGAAGAGCCTAGTTTAAAGCCCGCCGGAGGAGGTCTGCCAACCTAGAAGAGAACACATGCTTACCTTTAGGGAGCCCATCCCATCCAAGCATGTCTCTTGTCGTGATGTGCCGGTCGTGGCTGAGGAAGCCAAATCCCGCCTCGAAGCACCATTCCTGTAGCCGCCAGTTGGTCTCCGCAATGCACGATTCATGCCGTCTGCCATGTCCACTCACTGGGAGGATAGAAGAGAAAACTACCTGTGCACCCATCTCCTTCAGCACGCACCCGAGCTTGGTAACTCTGGGGTGCGTGCTGTCCTATGCACTGTATTATAGGCTGGTTTAAACAAATTTGACACCCACTGGCAATTATTAATCTGTGCTTTAAAATTGTAGTGTTCAACCACTTCCACCCACTGGTATGACTTATGTCTCCAGGCCACTTCAGGCCTTGAGGACAAGTATTCCACCCAAGTGGTGACTCAAAACACCTGCAAGGCCTGGGGCATGGTGTAGGGGTAGAATGGAGCCATGCAATTAGCCCTTAAGGTGTTAACAACTGGAGTACCACATCATGTTTTGGGCTCCACAATTCAAAAAGGATGTAGAAAAGCTTGAGAGAGCACAGAGGAGAGCCACATGCATGATCAGAGGTCAGGAAAACAGACCTTACGATGAGAGGCTGAGAGCCACAGGACTCTTCAGCCTGGAAAAGCGCAGGCTCAGGAGTGACCTGGTGGCCACCTACAAAATTATCAGGGGTGCTCACCAGGATGCGGGGGAACTTTTGTTCACCAGAGCACCCCAAGGGATGACAAGGTCAGATGTCACAAACTCCTCCATGACCATTTCAGGCTGGACATAAGAAAGAACTTCTTTACTGTCTGAGCCCCCAAGGCCTGGAATAGACTGCCGCTGGAGGTTGTTCAAGCACTCGTTTTGAACGCCTTCAAGAGACATTTGGATGTTTATCTTGCTGGGATCCTATGATCCCTGCTGACTTCCTGCCCCTGGGGCAGAGGGCTGAATTCTATGATCCTCTAGGGTCCCTTCCAGCCCTAGTGTCTATGAAATCTGTGAAACTCCCCAAATCTGGGGATCATTACTATAAGATCAGGGCAGTCCCCCATACTTTAATAACAATTTACTTCAAGGTATGGTGGGTGAGAGAAGGGTATACTGCCCCAAGAGCAGGGTGTAAGGAATTTACTTGGCCTCCAAGGTCTTCACGACCACCCCTGGAGATGGCACCCTGTTACACTACCACTTTTACAGCTTTAACTGGCCTAACATAACATATTTCACAATCCTCCTGGATGGTGCATAGGACTGAATGTACACATGTATAGTTTGTATATTATGTACCTTGATATGGCTCTGGGTGGAAATGGTTCCACGCTACATCTGAAGCATGGATTAATAACTGCCAGTGGGTATCGGATTTGTTTAAACCAGTCTACAGTACAGTGCATAAGGCATTTAAGGTACATTATAGCATGCTTCTAACAAAAAAAAACCCCCCAACCACCAAAAACACCTCAAAACAAACCACCTCTGTGTAGTAGTGCATGTTTAGACACTGACCGGGAGCAGATTTGTGCTCAGTCAGCCAGACCAGCAGGGGGCCAGCCTCCTGCCTGGGGCAAAGCAATGTGGCTGGGAGTCCCTCCAGCCATGTGGCAGCAATGACTCTTCATTGTCCCTGGCTAGCCTCCAGAACCCTGGCTTGACTGCCAGGGCCTGTGCCAGCTGCTACCTGCCCCTGGGCGCTATGTGTGTCTGTTGTGGGCATGTGATAGCTGCAGCAGTGCTGCAGAGCCCTGGCCTGATCCCCATGGCCCACGCTGGCTGCTCCCTGGACACTGTGCCCTGTGCTGTAGGCACATATCAGCTGCAGCAGTCCCACAGGCCCTTGGCCTATCCTCCCCCTCCGCCCCGGGCCTGTGGCTACAGCTGCCTGGCCCCTGGGCACTGTGCCCCTCTCCTGTAGACAGAGGCAACCGGAGCAGGGTGCAGGGCTTGGGGCAAATCGGCCTGTGCGGGGTCCCACCCCCGCCGTGCAAGGAAGTAGGCGGCAGATTCAGCAGGTATGGCGGAGGTTCTGAGTGCCTGGAGGCGGAGGAGGGTGCCAAGCAGCCGCACATGAAACCGGCGGTAGCACCGAATCACTGTGGCCACTCCGCCCAGCTCTGCAGGACCCTCCAAAGTGTGGGGCCCAGGATGGTTACCCCAATTCGCAACCCCTAGGGATGGCCCTGCCTGTGGACACATGCCAGAACCTGATGGCACTTAGAATCCCTACTGAGTCCCTCATAGCCCCTGCTTGCACTTGTGATAGCAGTGTCCCTGACCCCAGGGAGAGCAGCCTGGGGCCTAAACTGGGCAGCAGATGAGACCATCAACCTCATAGTGGTCTGAAGTGAGGCTGATGTCCAGAGGCAATTTGGCCAGGCCAGCTGGGTGAACTCCTGTATCTGAGGCCATGGCAGCCCACATATGGAAATACAGGCACCAGCAGTCCACACAGCAGTGCCATATTAAAGTGAAGGCCCTGTGGGCTGAGTGGGTCTGTATCATGGACCACAGCCACTGGTCCAGCATTGCCCATGAGATCATGCCCTGAATGTGAAAGCTGGATGGCATCCTGGTTCTGAGGGACCCAGACCAAAGCCACCATGTGTACTTGAGCACAGGCAGGCTACTGGAACTTTTGCCATGGGCCAGCCCTGGCAAGGACTCTCCAGAGGAGGGCCCCTTGGACCAGCAGTGGCAGGAACTGGCAGTCTCCACCCTCCAGCTAGGAGATCCCAGACTAGACTCCAAGCACACCCGCAGCAGGAAGGACTATAAGAGGGTGGCTGTGTCCTTCCTGGTTCCCCTCAGAGCCCTCCTGCCATGACTTTGATTGAAAGGAAAAGATGTTCAGTGTTTATCACTGAGGGTGAGAACACACCACAAACTACCCAGATAGTTATCTTCCTGGTGCTAACCTTATTGGTATCAGTATTACATTGTTGTTTGCCCCCTGCTTTTTGCCTCATTGGCAGAGGGAGTGGTATGGTGCTAACCTTATTGGTATCAGTATTACATTGTTGTTTGCCCCCTGCTATTTGCCTCATTGGCTGGGGGAGTGGTATGGCCATTCTATTAGCACCTAATCCAGTGAGCCCCCCAGCTGCCCTAGTCAGTTTTGGCTTCCACAGCTTCCTCACCATCAATTACCTCACTGACAGGGGCATGTTTCAGCAGTCTCAATAAGCTCTCTTGCAGAGGCATCTCTGCCATGATCCCTCCATACCCGCCACATGCCCTGGCTGCTTTGTGGAGTGAATGGCTTTGCAAGGCTCTCCCCTCCGTGTACTGCCCCAGGGTCCTCTGTCTCAGCTTTGCTCTTTCCACTTGGCTCTGCAGGGTCCCCTGGATCCTCCTTTAGGTGCCCGTGCTGTCTGTGGGCCTTGGGTCGGTACCCCCATTCCCTACCACCGGATCACGGCTATTCCCATCACTGGTCCCCGGCTCCCTTCGGGATCTCATGGCACCGCGTCCTATTTCTCTCTCTCTCTCTCTCTCCCCCCATTCCTTACCAGCAGATCACAGCTATTCCCATCACTGGTCCCCAGCTCCCTTTGGGGTCTCATGCTGCTGCCTCTGCTGTCACCACTGCCTTCCCTCCCTCTCCCTCTTCTCTAGTTCCCAAGGGCAAAATATGGTCCCTAGCAGCCACGCTTATGTAGGCAGTGACCAGTTTAATTGCCCTGATCTTCCGTAGGTATGCAAAGTCCCTTCACCTGTGTAGCATGCTCCTCGGGGTTTCCGCCCCAAGGCTGTTCTAGCAATGGGGCTTCTGCCCAAGCCCCTGTTACAAGGACAGACCAGGGCAGCTCCAGTTTCTTGTCAGAGGGGGCCACTGCCTGTGTGGCCAGATGCCTAGGGTGTGGAAGCTCAGCTCTTGCAGGCAGTTGGACCACCTCACTGCCACCAGGGTCAGAGTCTGACTGCTGGAAACATCTGCCATGCCTATCGGGTAAGCCCTGCACATGATGGAGGGCGGGGGGGGGAAGGGAAGGGAAGGGGCACTCCTTACCCACCCATCCAGGCTATGCTCCTGGAGTTGGGGCCTCTACAGGGAATGCCCCCCAACTTCCTTTCCCTCCCTATTGCTCCCCCCTGCCCACCATCATTCCTCCCCAGCATGCAGGTAGGCAGGAGGAAGTACAGGATTTTATTGAGTAGCCAGCACCCTCCTACCTAGGCAGCAAGGGACCTGTCACATGCACAGAAACATGTTGACTGCAGCAGCAACTTCCTCCTCAGCCACAGGGGTCAGGGACTCAGAGCTGTGCGTGTTGTGGGGAAGTGGTAGTGCACATTGTGTAAAAACAACATGGGCTTGCTTGGCACACTATCAAAGCTCAGGGCCCCACACTAGGTTCTCAGCTGCACCTGGGGCACCATAGCAATCTGTGGCAGTGGCAGCAGCAGCAGCAGCAGCAGCAGCAGCAGGGCATAGTGGGTCAGACACCTCTCAGTGCACTCAAACAGCTCATTGCAGCATGCCTGCAGGACTCTTAGCAAGGGCATACTTGGGGCACTGGCCACATGCAGTGGAGACCCTGGTCTAGGCCACCTCTATGGAGAGGGCCACCAAGGGAGGGTGGGGGGCATCACCAGCTCTGTGTTCCAGCTGGTCAGGAACCCTCACTCCCTGCCCCCAGGTACTGCAGGCCCAGCTGCATGGAAGCAAACTGCCTAGTCTGTAGGGAAGAGAAGTGGGGGAATGTGGTCCACAGCCACAGGAGCAGCTGCTGGCAGGAACTAGCTCTGTCCAGGCCTGGGGAGGGAATGACGAAGGCAGGATGTCTGCTGCAAGTAGCGAGCGAACTGCCTGCCCATGCAGAGGGAGCGGAGACAGAGGGCTTGGCCGAGTTCTGCCTGTTGCAGAACCCACCTAGCCAACTCTACCATGGTCCCTGGGCACCTGTATGTGCACAGCCTCCAAACTGAGGCCAGGTAGCATGCAGCCCCTTAGTATACTGCAGGTTCTTTCTGAAATGTTGCAACCTCTCATAAAGAGCCTTTCTGTCCTTGCTCTGAAGGTTCTCTCTTGCTTGCAGCTGCAGGACCACCAGCTGCCAGCAGGGATGCTCCAAGAAGAGCACTACCACAGTCAGCTGGCACCCTCTGCATGTGCTGCTTTGCCAGTGGTGCACCCAGGATGGAACCCTACTGCTGGGCTGGCTGGTTACCACAGTGGAGGCCAGGATGACAGACTCACTGATCTGGTGAACTGAGGCATGAAGCAGGAGCGACCGGGAGGGGACTGTGCCTTCTAGAACAGGCCCTCACTACTGAGGAGAGGCACCTCACCCTCCTTGAGAGGATGCAGGAACAGCAGGCTGTCATCGTGGGCTGGGCCATAGAGGCCATAGGAGAGGACTGCTGGGTGCTGGGCACCACCATGGTTTTGGTGGTCACTTTCATGCTGCCCTGTGCCAAGTCCCCCTGCCAAGCTGAACCGGAGCACCCTGCCAGGCTGAGCCCCCCTTTTCCCCCACCCCCAAGCTGAGTCTCCTGGCAGCTGTGGCTAGTTTGCAGCTGGACATGGCTGTTGCAGGAGGATAGAGCAGGGGAAGAGCAGGCCTGGATATGCCTACTCCTATAAAGAGCAAATCTGCTCCCAACAGGATGCATGTGTAGTTGCATTCCTGGGGAAGGCTTAGTGTACATTATTTAAGCCTAAACCTGATTAATAGCACATGTAGATACACCCAGTCAGATTTAGACACTTCTGGTCTAAATAGACCATAAGATTGTCACACTCTGGCTCTCTTCCACCATGTTTCCAAGGTTCAGTCTCAAATCAAGTTCTTCCTTTATCTAACTAAACTTCTATCAGTATCTGCATGTTTTGTTTGAAAAATTGCCTGGAGAAGATAAGGGCCATTCATTTCACTGGCATCCTTCTAAAGAAAACTGTTAATATAAGGCCTTTGTGTTTCCTGCATTTTCATATGAACTAGGGAACCCTTGTAGAAATTTTCAAACAAGTTCATAGATAATACTGTAGAAATCAACTACAAAGCAAGACTCAGCATTTCACGAACACAGCCTGATAAGACTCTGGAATGACTAAACCTTAGTCACCTTAAAGTCTGAAGCAAGCAAGGATTAGTTAGCATTTCAAAAACAAGCACATAGCCAAAAACCAGTTTGAACCAATTAAGGGTCTCTCAGACTGACCTGATATCTTGTTTTCTTTCACAGTGGAAAATTCCCACAGCATCCTGAATAAATTTTGAGACAGACAGCAACTCTGTGTCTTTGGGAATACCTCCGCAAGGGGTCACAAACTCCTCAACAATTTTGGTGACCCAGATGGGAGCCCTTGTGTGCTGACCTGGCTGCTCGTCATCTGGACCAGCCTTCCCAGCTGGCATAGGTGAGTGTGTCACCATTCAGAGGGCTCGGTCCGGGCGTCGGGTAAGTGGGGCCCGCCGTGAGGGGTAGCTGTTCCCAGGAATTTATAGACCAGAGTGCTTAAGTCTTGGGAGGATGGGACAATCGGCTTCAAACATCCCACTGGGATCTCCTTTAGGGAGGCTTCTCCAGGTTTGGGGAGAAGGGAATCTGCCAGTGCAGTCTGGCATGGGAAGGAAGAGCACTTGAATTTTCTGTACACAGGAGTGGCCTGTCTTAACTCAACAAGGTGCTCCAGATAAACGGTGGCTGAAATTTGGCTCATTTGATCAGTCTTATTTGGCATTCCTTTGAATGGAATTGGTAGCTTTAAAACCTCAGCAGATGGATTATTGGTACCTGTGGGCTGAATTGGCCGAAAAAGCCCCAAAGCCGGTTCTTTACTCTACCACTCCACCTCCTTATGATCCTCCGATTTCAGTCTCTGTGGAGTCTGAAGACAACCCTGAGCCTCTCTACCCTGCTCTCCCTGTCCCCGGTCAACCCCTGCCCCCTGACGAGAGCGCTGCAGTCCCTGTGGCATCAGCGCCGGCTCCGAGCTCCGGGCTTCCTGCCTCCAGAGGCTTTTCTTCAGTCTGGACCCAAAGCTGGGGTCCTGTGGGGGAGACATTTCCACCCAGCCAGGGGAAGGAACACCCGAATGCGGTAGTTCAGGCTCCTTTGCGAACCTACCCGGGTCCCGTTTGTGGATGACGGGGGCAGCTTCAGGTTTGCCCTACTCTAATTCATGTGCCTTTCACCCGAGGGGAGCTCCTCATTTTGCAACAAACCCCCTCTTTTTGGGAAAAACCTGATGAATTAGGACGGACTATTCGGCGCATAGTCCGTACTTATGACCCTTCTTGGTCAGACATGCAGGAACTCATGGATACCCTACTGACCCCAGATGAGTGGGCTAAAGTTTTAGACTGTGCCAGGGCTGTTGCCTCAGCAGCAAACAGATTCTTGGCCTTCTAAATGAACCTAATTGGGATTACAACACCCCCAGGGGAAGGGCATCCCTGAGGGAAGCCCGGAATGATTTACTAGCAGGCTTTGATGAAGCGAGTAAAAAGCCTGTGAATTGGGGAAAATTCCATGCATGCAAACAGGGACCCAAGGAGCATCCAGATGCCTTCTTTACCCATTTGTGTGAGGCAGCCAAGACATACGTTCATCTTGATGTAGATAAACCAGAGCATGTGCCTTCGGTGGTATCAGCCTTTATAAGCCAGAGTGCTCTCAATATTAAGGAGCATTTCTGCAGGTATACTCCAGGGTGGGAAGGAAAGAGTATGTTAGAGATAAGAAACATAGCAAGCTTGACGTTTGATGGCAGAAAGGAGAGGGAAAGAAAGAAGGAGAGAAAGGAAGATTTTAAGCTAGTAGCTCCAATGGTTGAGGGAACAACGCACAGAATGTCAGGAAGGGGACAGAACAGGGGAAGGGGCCAGGGAGGGTTTCAACGAAGGGGATTAGGTCAGAGAAACCAGGGTGAAGGGTGGTCCACAGTTCAAAGGGCCAGCGAAGTATGTTACCACTGTAAACAACCTGGACACTTCAAACGAGAGTGTCCCCAGAGGAAGGGGATGAACATCGGAGCCATC
>NW_017728906.1:152166107-152175720 GCF_001723895.1 Crocodylus porosus | reverse complement strand
AGGAAAGGATGGCAAGCCTGTTTATCATTTTGTGCAAGACTTATGTGCTATAAATGATTATGTGATTCCCAGAGCTGCCGTAGTTCCTAACCCTGCCACTATTGTTACCTCCATCCCATGGTGGGCCACTCAATTCACAGTAATTGATTTGTATGCCAGTCTCAATACCAGTTGCAGCCCAGTCTCAATACCTTTTTGCCTTCACTTGGAAGAGAAAACAACATTTAACCTGGACACAACTTCCCCAAGGATACACCGAGAGTCCTACTATCTTCAGCCAAATCCTGACGAAAGACTTACAAGGTATCATACTTACCTCAGATACAGTGTTTGTACAGTATGTAGATGATCTACTACTAGCATCACGGACTCAGGTAAGCTGCCGGATGGACACTTTAAGACTATTAGAAGGATTAGCTGAAGGAGGACATAAAGTATCCCCAGGAAAATTACAATATTGCCAAAAGAAGGTTACATACCTGGGGCATGTGATCTCAGAGGGACCACGGGAATTGTCTGATGAGAGGGTAAAGGCTATAAAAGACTTGCCAAAGCCCACCACTAAGAAGCATATGCGAGCCTTTTTAGGATGCAGCTGCCAAAGCTGCTGCTCAGCAACCCCTAAGTCTCAATGCCCTTGCTCCTGTGTGGGAGACACCCAGAGCCTTGGAAGGATATAAGCAAGCGTGCAAAGGAGAAGAAGAAGAAGACTGGAAATGTCTCTATGGGGCTTATTCAAAGGATGGACTGTGGTACACCTGCGATGACCGCCCCATCTTGCCTAAAACATTACAGCGGCCCCTGTGCCAAATAGGGCATGGGGCAACTGCCATAGCTGAAACCATTCTCCGAGTTTGGTTTGCCCCTGGGATCCATGCAGCGGCTAAACAAGTGACCAGCGTCTGCTCCACTTGCCCAGCGTTCAACTCTGGCCCAGAAAGAAAAGCCCCACCTGGGGGCTGACCTTGGGCATATCAACCATTTGAGAGACTGCAAATAGACTTCATCGAATTTCCCTGGTGCCGAGGATACAGATGCGCCTTAGTAGTGCAAGATCAGCTCACCCATTGGGTGGAGGCATTTGCTGATGAGAGGCATGGTTGGCAGGAAGTCACTCATGCACTTCTAAAGGACATTATTCCGCCGTTTGGCATACCTCAAGTCATTGACTCAGATCAAGGAGGTCACTTCATCTCCCAGGTCTTACAAACAATTTACACACAGTTGGGAATCACTAGGCAGCTTCACACCCCTTATCACCCTCAATCATCTGGAGGGGTGGAAAGGGCAAATTGGACTCTAAAAACCCTTCTAGGCAAAGTGTGTTCAGAAACTCAGCTTAAGTGGCCCAAGGCATTGCCCCTTGCACTGTTTGCTATGCGAAATGCGCCTAGAGCTGATGTTAAGATATCTCCCTATGAGTTTTTGTTTGGTCATCCACCCCCCCCATTACCCGTGGTTTCCTTCCTCCAGCTACAGGATTGCTAGTGGGGGATGAGAATTTAACCCATTATGTGATTTCTTTGCAGAAGCAACTTACTTCTTTACAGCGCCGTGCTGCCGTTCAGCAACCTGTACCCTTTGATTGCGAGATACACCCCTTCAGTCCCGGTGACTACGTGTGGGTCCGTGTTCCGCCACGGAAAAGTTGCCTAGAACCAATGTGGGAAGGACCATACCAAGTCCTACTAACCACCCACTCCGCAATCAAAATTGCTGAAAGGAATTCGTGGATCCATCACACACACACGTGAAACCTGCAGTGTTTACCCCAACGGAACCTCATCGTGTATGTCCCCTTCGGCTGCAGAGATCCAACAATCAATGGACAATATGTGCCTTGCAAGTACTGTCATAAGTACATTTGTATTAGTAGTCTGTCTGCCCACATTAATTGGGTGCCCCTGCATACTGGGAACTGGATAAGTAGAGTTGATCAGCTGGAAAGAATTCTCTCCCCAGAGTGTAATGGTGAAGCTAATAAAATGAGTGGTGATTTTTCTCAGCATTCTGTCAACACAGTAAGGCAAAAGGGCTATGTACAGACAGTAAAAAAACCTGAGACTGAATCAGTTCAGTCTTTGCAGATTTGTCTAAACTGCACAGATTAAACTGAGAAGCAAGGGGGGCACTAGAGCACACACACCAGCCACTGCAAACAGGAAGGGCCTGAAGCTCCAAGGTTTTTCCTGCCCTCCCTACTTCAGTGGAGGAGGCATAGCCAGGCCCCAGTCTGGGGCTAGCGCACTGGAGAGTGGGGGTTTAAATCCTGTACCTGGCCTATGCAGGACCCCACCCTGGGTTTGCCTGGATGCAGAGGGCAGTGCCTGCCAGGCTTCTGCCCTTATCCTACTCCCCACTTGAGGAGAAGAGGGGAGGGCAGCCAAGCTGAGGAAGGGTTGGATGGGGAAAAAGTAGTGGCATTGAATTCATAAAAGCTTGAACAAGAATAGTCCTCTCTCTAAAGCCAGCATGTATTGAACACAGCAATTTGCAACCTCAAGCACACAACAAATAGAAACCAAAAATCTTTGCCTGAAATAAAACACAGCCCAGTAAAACACAGTGGGAGCACACACAGCTAAGACCAACTTAAAATGGAATGTAACCAACTAAAAAGACAAGAAAAAGCCTTGGGTAAACCTTAAGTAATCCTGAGGGCAGAGTGTCTCCTTACAGCCAGGTATTCAGAAAGTCCTTCGTGGGGAATCAGCAGGTGGTCTTAGGTGTTGAAGTGAAGATCCCACAAGTCTTATCTCTACTTGGGTTTTTACAGGCACACTCGCACCCCCTTCTCCTCCATGGGTGCCTTGACATTAGTATGCTTGTCACCCATCGCACCTTTGGCAGGACTCTCATGACTCACTGTCTTTTGCCTCTTCTTAAGTATTTCAGTCTCCCACCTTTTATAGGTCCTGCTTTATAATGTAACTGTAATTCTCTGCTTTCTCTGGTCACACCAGCCCAAGCAGTCTGGGACCCTCTCCTGTTCCCTTAGCTTCATCCCTAGCACATACATGTGATGACTGTGCCTGGTCTTTGCTAATACTTCCCACCTTCTCAGTCTGGGCCTGCAGGCTTTGCCCTGTGCTCACAGGTGGCCGGGGACCAGTCCCTCCAGGCCCGGTTCCCCAGCCTCTTCCCTGGGGGAGCTGAGGGGAATTACTCCCCCTCCCCCTTATCAACTGCTTGCCTCAGGCTCTGCCACAAGTGAGAGAGGGTGGAGTCTGCTGGTCTCCTGCTGCCCTCCTGCCAAGCAGACTCCAAATGGGGTCTCATGGTTGTGGGAGAGGGGGTTTAAACCCTCCTCCCTCCCTTCCACCTGACCCTCCCTGCCCACCCCCTGCACCCTCTCACCCTTTTGTTCCATCAGGAAAAAGTCTGGCTGGAGCTCCCCCGCCATGTTTCTCACCCCCACCCCCTTGTCAGCTAGCCCTCACTGCTCTGGCTAGGGAGCAGAGGGGTGAGGCCAACCCTATTTTCTGAAGCTGACAGCAGGGCTGGAAAGCATCTTAGGATGCTGAAGGACTGAAATTTAACTTGAACAAGGAAGGGGTTTGAGACAAAAGTTATGTTGCAGAAATTGCTATGGTTCATTTCTCAGGAGGCGAAGAACTCGCAGTCACAGACACACTCCATTAGTAACACAAAAGGTATATATTTGCAAATAGGGTTGGAGCGGAAACAAAGGATCACTCCAACCGCTGAGGACAACTCTCAGCTGGCTTTTATCCCCTCTCTCCTGAGCACGTGTCCAGAAGCAGGAACTCTTACATCTCATTTCCGGTTCATACAAACATATACGAAATGACGTCACGTCATCCGTCGCATGTGCATTATAATTAACTACTTAAGTATGCGGGGCGGATAGGCTTATATGCATTAGCTAATTGCGCCTGCTCAGAAAGTACTTTAGGTTACAAAAAGTTCAAATGTTTTCTGCCTCAAGGCCAGGACCATTGAAAGTTGCAATTTACTCTTATCTGCATGAGAAGGCTAAGGAGTATATGCTTTACTGTAACAAAGAGATAGTAAATTTGCAAAACAAAGAGAGAGTGATACCTTAATACAAAGAGCCCTTAGTAGCTTCTCCTCCAACCTCCCCCGCCCCACCAGGGAGAGCTGGCAGCTGTGCTATTCTAACAACACTATTGATAATGCATTTTCAATAATATTTCTAACAGTTATATAAAACGATTTGACCTAAATCAGTTAAGCCTGATACTACATACAACTGAGTTTATCTTAAACCAGTTTCAACCATGTTGAAACTGGTTTATGTGTGCTGAACTTGTGTTCTGTTACAGGTTTAAACCAGTTTCTGATCACTTAAACCAGTTTATGTGCAACTTCCTCCTCTAGCCAAAGGGTCTAGGCTGAGAGTATTTTTGATGACAGAGAGCCAAGGAGCCAAATGGTGTAGTAGGAGGCACAATGATGGCTTCACTCTGCAGTACCTCAGATTCCTCAGATATTGGGAGACAAATTCACTGTGCCCTTATGCTGTGCCCGAAAAATGACTTTGTTGGGAAATTCCCAAAGCAAACTTGGAGACTTTTCATTTATGCCTGCATAAGGAAACATCAGCCCTAGCTGCCTCCCAGACCTGGCCCTGGGCTCTGGGGAGGCAGCAAGTACTGGTGATGCTCCCGGCTGTGCTGCCCTCACACACTGAGCTCCCAGCCCTGCTGCCCTCCCAAGCACAGTGTGACCCAGAGTGGCAGCACACAGAGAGGCTGCATAGGGAAGCTGCTTGCTGCTGCAAGCTCTGCGCTGGCCGGGTCACACTTCCCCTGTGTGCACAGGAGCAGTGTGGGCAGCATGCAGGGTTGTGCCCCTCGCTCCTACCCCCACCTGCAGGGTAAGTGTGGCCAGAGCAGCGGGGAGCTTGGAGCAGCAGGCAGCTTTCTGCACCCCATGTTGTGCCTTGCCATGCCGGGTTTCACATGCTGCTCCACAGAAGCAGCAGCAAGGGCAGCACAGTGGGGAGCATCACCAGTATCTGCTGCCTCCCCGGAGCCCAGGGCTGGATCTGGGGCTGGGAGGCAGCAGCTGTTTGTAGCCACCCAGCTGCAGCCAACCCAGGTTCTGGGTAGCTGCTGATAGCCAAGGAGCCCAGGCTGCTTGCAGCAGGGCTTCCATCCTCCCAGCCAGCTGCTGGAAGTACCCCAGGTTCTGTGGCTATCAGCAGCTACCTCGAACCTAGACCAGCTGTAGCCAGGAGGATGCAGACAGCTGCTGCCTCCCCACTCCAGCCCTGGCTGTCTCCTGGCCCCGAGCTCCAAGAAGACAGCAGGTGCTGTCACTGTGCCTGTTGGGGCTAGGGCCAGGGCTGCCCAGCAGCGTGAAGCTAGGGCCAGGGCCCATGGGCAACAGGGGGCTGTGGCTGGAGGCTAGCTGTGGGCAGCAGCACCGGGATGGGGATGGGGATGGGACCGGGGCCTGAGCAGTTCCCCTGCACAGGCCATGGCCCTGGCCCTGGCCCTGGCCTCATGCCAGCACTGCCAATGGCTCTGGCCCCGGCACCAACCGCATCCTCCAGTGGGGCCTCCAGTGGTGCTGGCCAGGGCCAGGCTCACCAGCAGTACATGGCTAGCACATGGACCTGTCCCAGTCCCAGCCCCAGCCTCATCCGGGCACTGCCGGTGGGCCCAGCCCTCACTACCACCGCCAGCCCCAGCACTGCTGCCAGGCCAGGGCCATCGGCAGCATCAGGATGGAGCCAGGGCTGGGGCATGGCCCCATCCTGGCAATGCCAATGGCCCCAGCCAACACCATCACCACCGCCCAGCCTGGCAGCAGCACTAGGCTGGGTCGGGCGGCAGCAGTGGTGCCAGCTGGAGCCGGGCTTGCCGGCAGAATGGGCTGGGGCCGTTGGCAGCGCTGGGATGGGGCCGGGGCCATGGACCTGCTCATACCCCAGCCCCATCTTGGCACTGCCGACCGTTCCAGCAGCCAGCTGAGGCCACATCGAGCTGGGCTAACGCCCCAGCTGTGGCAGTGGTACTAGCCATCAGTGGGCCCATCCCCAGCCCTCATCACCATCACCACTGGCCCCAGCTCAGTGCCATTGCCAGGCCAGGGTCTTTGGCAACACCACATGCTGAGGGCTGGGGCCAGGCCTGCTGGCAGCATGTGGCAGGGCCCAGGGCTGGGGCATCAGCAGCACTGGGACAGCCTCAGTCTGCTGGTGGCACTGAGCTGGGGCAAGCCGCTGCAGTGGTTCCAGCTGGGGCTGGGCTCATGCAGGGCCGGGGCCTGCCGGCAGTGCCAGGATGGGGCTGGGGAGTGAGCAGTTCCCCTGCATGAGCCATGGCCCCGGCCCCATCCCAGTGCTGCCAATGGCCCCAGTCCTGGCCTGGCAGCAGCACTGGGCTGGGGCCGGCCGTGGTGCTGGCCAGGGCCAGGCTCACCAGCAGCACATGGCCAGCATGTGGACCTGCCCCAGTTCCAGCCCTGGCCTCATCCTGGCGCTGCCAGTGGGCCTGGCCCCGGCCCTCACCACCGCCACCGCTAGGCCCAGCCCAGTACTGTTGCCAGGCCAGGGTCGTCGGCAGCATCAGGATGGGACCAGGGCCCAGCCCCATGCCGGCAATGTCAATGGCCCCAGCCAGCACCATCACTGCTGCCCAGCCTGGCCGCAGCACTAGGCTGGGGCGGGCAGCTGTGGTGGTGCCAGCCAGGGCCAGGCTCACCAGCAACATGGGCCAGGGCCATCAGCAGTGCCAGGATGGGGCCAGGGCCATGGACCTGCTCATACCCCAGCCCTATCTCTGCACTGCCACCCACCCTGGCAGCCAGCTGAGCCTGCACCAGGCTCAGGCCCCAGCCATGGTGGTGATGCTAGCTGCTGGTGGGCCCAGCCCCAGCCCTCACCACCATCACCGCTGGCCCCAGCCCAGTGCCATTGCCAGGCCAGGGCCTTTAGCAGCACCACCTGCTGAGGGCTGGGGCTGGGCCCACCGGCAGTATGTGGCCAGGCCCGGAGTTGAGGCCATCAGCAGCACCGGGACAGCCCTGGCCCAGCAGCAGGTGGTGCCAGCTGGGGCTGGGCTCAGGCAGGGCCAGGGCCTGCCGGCAGCGTGGACTGGCTCTGCAGGTTTATTCTGTTTAATTATAAATAAGTAAAGTTAGGAGGAGTGAAGATAAGGATTAGGAATCTCTGTAGTGGGCATGGGTGGCAGTAATGGGGAATACTGATCTCAAAGTGAATACTTTCTCATGATACTCAGTATCATAGGGGAGGGGCTCCACAAGAGTCGTCTTTGACAGCATGGCTCCATTGAGCTACAGAACCACTGAGACGGGGTGGGGGGTCATTGGGACTCCAGAAACCTAAGTAAGAGAGGAGTGGAGACATTCTGAAGTGATGAATGAAGCTTATCAGTGTACCTTACCATGTCCCAGGGAAAGAGAACTGGCAAGATAAGTCAGATCTTTAACTTGTATAGCTCCATTGAATCCTATTTACATCAGCTTCAGAACTGGCCTGTATTACTGAACCTTATTCCCGCTCTTTACAGTTCCCTAAGGTCTCTAGGGTTCAAGTTGGGGCTTCCATGTTAATTTCCTACAAAGACCACCTCTATCCCTAAACAGAAAAGGGTTGGTGGGAAGGGAAAAACAAGAACATGTTGCAGAGATTTTTCTCCACCTTAGCTTCACCCACACCCCCACTCATCTCACTCCCACAATTCATCAGGAGAGCTGTATACCAGGAAGGGCTAACACTAAAAGAGGTTTGGTTTTTTCAAGTCCTTGCCCTCATAGCTGAAACCTGATTAATTGAATGGTGGCTCTGATATTATTAACATACCATTTCTCTGCTCATCTTGGTGGAGAACAGTTAGTTAAAATTACTAATACTCCTGCAGGACAAACAGGATTGCATATGCTATTCTCCAGGCACCTCCATGCAAATATTCTATTTCTATTTGACTGGCATCTCTGAAAACATCTGTAAGGAAAAACAAATCAGCTTTGGGAATTGAGTACTCTCAGTTTAGGGATGTTTTCTCCTCATTTTTCATCTAATTTTATCACAAACCAGTGCACAGATTCATCCCCTATGCTGTCCAAACTTGTTAGAATTAGAATTGATATGCCAAAATGCTGAGATTAGCCTGAAGTATATAGTCTGATTTTATAGACTCATAGGATTGTTAGAAATAGAATATTGTTAGAAATGAAGTATTGTTAGAAATGCACAGCTTGCATCTTGCACCCGATAAGAAAGAAACACTGCCAAGGATTTTTTTCCTTGCCCAGCCTTGCCACAGCTTTTCTTATGCTAAAATCGCAGACTCTCCCCCAGCTTCTCCCTAGCCTTTCTCATACAAATTACAGAAGCTGGAATTCAACTGACTGTGTCCTTGAAAAGGGGGGGGTTGAACTCTTAGTGACCTATAGTAGTTTCTGAGGATGCTTAATTAGCTGATGCATATTTACCTCTCCGCCCTGCATACTTAAATAGTTAATTATACTATACATGCGATGTATGTAGTGATGTAACCACATGTATGCTTGTATGAAACAGAAGTGAGCTGTAAAAGTTCCTGTTTCTGCACACGTGCCCAGGAGGGAGGAGATAAATACAGCCTGCAAAATTCCTTTGTTGGTTCAGAGTTCTCTGAGTTCTTGACTCTGCTCTGACCCTATTTGCAAATACACCTTTTGTGCCATCTAATGAATGTGTGTCTGTGATTTTTGTGGCCTCCAGAAAAATGAACCGCTTTATGCATCAGGATCATAGAAAATTAAGGTTGGAAGGGACCTCAGGAGGTGACCTAGTCCAACTCCCTGCTCAAAGCAGGACTACCCCCAATCAGATCATTCCAGCCAGGGCTTTGTCAAGCCAGGCCTTAAAAACTTCTGAGGATGGAGATTCTACCACCACCTCTCTAAGTAACCCATTCCAGTTCTTCACCACCCTCCTAGTGAGAAAGTTTTCCTTAATATTTAACCTAAACTTTCCTTACTGCAACTTGAGACCATTGCTCCTTCTCTGTCATCTGCCACCACTGAGAACAGTCTAGCTTCATCCTCTTAAGAACCGCCCCCCATCATGTAGTTAAAGGCTGCTATCAAATCCCCATTCCTTCTTCTCTTCTACAGGCTAAATAAGCCCAGTTCCCTCAGCCTCTCCTCAGAAGCCATGTGCCCCAGCCACCTAATCACTGTCATTACCCTCCACTGGACTTTCTCCAACTTGTCCACATCCTTTCTGTATTAGGGGCCCCCAAACTGCTCACAGTACTCCAGATGTGGCCTCACCAGTGCAGAATAGAGGGGAATAGTTAATTCCCTTGATCTGCTGGCAATGGCAAGGCTCCTACTAATGCAGCCCAGTATGCTGTTAGCTTTCTTGGCAAGGACACACTGTAGACTTATATCCAGCTTATTGTCCACTGTTATTCCCCTCTACATTTCTGCAGAGCTGCTACTTAGCCAGTTAGTCCCATACCTGTAGCGGTACATAGGATTGTTTCATCCTAAGTGCAGGATTTTGCACTTGTCCTTAGAATCAATTAGTCGGAAGGGACCTAGAGAGATCATCGAGTCCGACCCCCTGCCATGGGCAGGAAGGAGCACTGGGGGTGGCAGGGGTCATAAG
>NW_017728906.1:152164953-152166096 GCF_001723895.1 Crocodylus porosus | reverse complement strand
CAGTAGCTGTGGTTGAGCCTGGGTTGCCTGCAGGAGCTGGCAACTGAGCAGGCTCTGCAAGAGGTGCGAACCTGTTGCTAAGCTCCGGCGAGGGAGGGGCCTTGGTGCGGCAGGCCTTAGGGCCCTTGACCACCTTGCTCCATGCCCCTGACTGGGCAGAGCGGGAGGTCCCAGAGTCCTCCTTAGTCCTGGAGGGAGATGGTGCTCTACGCTGCGGCTCCCGGGGGAGAAGGGCCTGGCAGTAGGAGTCTATCTCCTGCTCGCAGTCCCTGATGGCATGCAGTCTCTGGACTGTGGCCTGGAACTCCTCCAGCTGGCATGCCAGAGACCCCAGTACGGAGCAGACCCCGCAAGGGGAGATGGCCATGCTCCCGGGTCCCGGAGCCTGAAAGAGGGCCAGGCAGTCCCCGCAGCCAAGAGCCAGGGGCTGCGTCTGCATGGAGCCCGGAACCATGGGCTCCGTTTGGGTGGCCGTCTCTGAGGTGCCCAATGCGGGGCCCACGGAGCCTGAGGGGACCCTCGGGGTGTGGCACGTGCCCATCCATGTCATGCCTCTGGTTGGCTGGCTACGGCTGGGGCTGACTACTCTGGGGGGGGGTCGCAGGCAGGGTCTCATGACCTCCCACGCCCTCTCCTGCGCGAACTCTGTGCTAACTCAAGCACCTGTTTACGCAGCCTGTTCGCGCGGCTCCGGTCACGTGGCTCCCTGTGGGACTGGGCCAAGTAGGGTCCTGGGTGGGGGCTTGACCCAGCCCGGCTCCACGCAGCCGCCTCCTCCCAGGGAGCAAGGAGTTAACCCCTTCCCAGCACGAGCCCGCTTACCTCCAGCTGTGCTGGGGGTCGGCAGGGGGCTCTGCGGCTGCTGAGGGGGTGTCTGGGGGGCTTCGGGGGAGCGGGGACACAGCGGGCTTCACCCGCGCGTCTCTCACCGCTCCAGAGCCTAACTGAGCTTTTTTTTCCGCCCCTGTTCGGCAGGCCCACTGCGCATGCGTGCAGTTTAAAAGGGCCACCATCGGGGAACGCTGATTTCTCAGGCCAGGAGGGCCCTGCCCTACAGGAGGGGAACTGGTGAGTACTCCACTCCTTCTCGGCCCAGCCCCCCAGGGAGGGAGAAAAGTAGGGGCCTGGGCGGGGGCTTGACCC
>NW_017728906.1:152163232-152164853 GCF_001723895.1 Crocodylus porosus | reverse complement strand
GGTTGGCCTTCCTGACTGCATCCCCACACTGCTGGCCCATGTTCATCTTGGAGTCAATGATGACTCTAAGATCCTTTTCTGCCTCTGTACTGACAAGAATGGAGTTCCCCAATCTGTAGGTATGGTGCCGGTTGTTCTTCCCCAGGTGCATCACTTTGCACTTGTGGGTGTTAAATTCCATTCCTATTCTCATCTGCCCACCCTTGCAACCTGTCTAGGTCTGATTGCAGCCTATTGCTCCCTTCTACAGTGTCCACATCTCCCCACATCTTAGTGTTATCAGCAAATTTGAACAGGGTGCTTTTTAGCCCCTCGTCCAAGTCGCTGATGAAGATGTTGAACAGTGCAGGCCTAAGGACCGAGCCCTGAAGAACCCCACTGCCCACATCCCTCCAGGTTGAAAATGACCCATCCACCACCACTCTCTGGGTGCAGCCCTCCAGCCAGTTGGCGACCCATCCGACTGTGTGGGTGTCAACACCACAGTCCCCCAGTTTCTTAATGAGAATGGGGTGAGAGACAGTGTCGTAGTCTTCCTGAACTTTTGGAAGGCCTATGTCCACTGCTACCCCTGCGTGTAATGTTTTGGTGATCTGATCATAGAAGGCCACCAGGTTGGTCTGACAGGACCTGTCACTAATAAATCCATGATGGTTGCCCCTAAGCATAAGCTCCCCTGCTGGCCCCTCGTGGATATGTGCTAGAATAATTTTCTCAAAAAGCTTGCCCAGGATCAAGGTAAGACTAACTGGCCTATAGTTTCCCCGAGGCCTCCTTCTTCCCCTTTTTGAAGATGGGAACCATGTTGGCCCTCTTCCAGTCCTCTGGCACCACACCAGAGCACCACGAGTGCTCGTAAAGCCATGCCAGGGGTCCTGCAATGACCTTAGCCAATTCCCTTAGTACTCTAGGGTGGAGATCGTCCAGACCAGCTGACTTGAATACATCCAGTCCCTCCAGAAGTTCCCTGACTAGTTCCTCACTAACCCTTGTGCCTCCCCTGGGGCCTGAGGGGGCCTAGCGGGGTGTGACTTTTCTGGTCCCTCCTTAGGAAAATGGAGGCAAAGAAATTGTTAAATATGTTGGCTTTGTCATCTGGTGTGATGATCAAATTTCCTAACGTGTCCTGCAGGGGCCCGACATTACCCGGAACCTTCTTTTTACCCCCTATGTATTTAAAAAAGGACTTCTTGTTGTCCTTAATCTGGAAAGCTAGTCCCAGTTCCATCTCTGCCCTGGCCTTCCTGATTGCCCCCCTGCATCCCCGAGCAACCACAGTATAGTTATCCCTGGTGATGACCCCTCCTTTCCATTGGGTGTACGCCTCCCTTTTAGCTAGAAGACATTCCTGGATGCTTTTGGTGAGCCATGGGGGCTTGTGTGCCCTCCTGCTCCCTTTGATCCTCGATGGGATTACCTCTCTTTGGGCTTGGAGGATCGTCTTCTTGAGGAGCAACCACTCTCCTTGAACACCTGGCTCCCCTCCCCTCTGGGACCTCAGTGCATCCCTGGCTATTCTCCTTAGCTCATTGAAGTCTGCCCTCCTGAAATCTAGGGCTGCTGCCTTGCTGCAGGCCTTTGTCACCTTGCACTGGATGGTGAATTCCAGCAGGCGATGATC
>NW_017728906.1:152138753-152162682 GCF_001723895.1 Crocodylus porosus | reverse complement strand
CTGCTGCTCCCCAAGGATAGCCTCCTTGAGGAAGGACCACCTTTCCTGGACTCCCATACTAGCTACACCCTGGGCTCCAAGTGCCTCCCTGACTACTGCCCTGAGCACATCGAAGTTGGCTTTCCTAAAGTCAAGCATTTGTGATGTGCTAGTTACCCTCCCCACCTTTCTCTGAATAGCAAACTGTTTCATTTCATGATCATTGTGCCCTAGCCTCCCTTGTACTAGCACATCCCCCACCGGGTCATCCCCAGAGTCTAACACCAGATGCAGTATGGTGTTTTCCCTAGCAGGGACAAGTCCTTGTTCAACCTCATGAGATTTCCTTTGGCCCAATCCTCCAATTTCCCTAGGTCACTCTGCATCCTAGCCCTACCCTCCACTGTATCTACTACTCCCTCTAGCTTGGTATCATCCACGAACTTGCTGACTGTTCAATCCATCCTGTCCTCCAGATTTATTCAATATCTTCATTAACAAATAAGCCCCAGAACCAACCCCTGGAGCACTCCACTTGATACCAGCTACCAACTAGACATTGATCCAGTGATCACTACCCATTGAGCCTGATGATACAGCCACCTTTCTATCTGCTTTACAGTCCATTCATCCAACCCGTATTTCCTTAGCTTGCTTACAAGAATGCTGTGGGAGACCATAGCAAAAGCCTTGCTAAAATCAAGGTATAACATGTCCACTGCTATCTCCGCATCCACAGAATCAGTTCTCACCATAGAAGGCAGTCAGGTTCAGGTATGACTTGCCCTTGGTGAATCTATGTTGATTGTTCCTGATCACTTTTTCTTTCAAGTGCTTAGAAATTGATTACTTTAGGATTTGCTCCCTGGTATTTCCTGGGACTGAGGCATGGGTGACTGGTGCCACTTTAGTCAGGAGGGGCATGTGCCACCCCAGTGACTAGTCAGCAGCCTCAGCCAATCTCACCAACCAGGTCAGGGGGGTTCCCTGTGGCCGATAGTGCCAACCAGGAAGTGGCCGCGGCACTCCCAGAAGTGGCCAGAGCACTTCATCCAATGCTCCCACTCCCCAGCCAGCACTTGCAGGGGGGACACCAGTGCTCCCACCTGACCCCCTGGCTCATCACCTAAGTGGGGAGGGCAGCCTGTCAGGGGATACACCAGCGCTCTCAGGTGGTGCACCCCCGTGCACCCACTACCTGTTGCCACTGGACTGAGGTGAGGATGAGTGGTCTATAGTTCCCTGGAACCTCCTTCTTGCCTTTTTCCAATTATTAAAAAAATAATAGCCAGTGGCTCTGCAATCACATTGCCATATCCCTCAGCACCCTAGGATGCACTGCATCCAGCTCCATGGATTTGTACATGTCCAGCTTTTCTAAATAGCCCCTAACCTGTTCTTTCACCACTGAAGGCTGTCCACCTTCTCCCCAAACTGCGCTGGCTAGTGCAGTTTTAATACATCCAGGGTACGCACGAGCTACATGAGCGCTTTACTGCAGAGTTGACTAATTAACTCCACAGTAAAGCATAACCACTTACATATATACTCATATAAGCCTGCAGTAATTTAATTGACTCCACCATAGGATGGTACTGTCTGGGACAAGTACTATTCTATGATGGAGTAACTAATGATGCCACAAAGCAAGTGTAGATAGAGCCTGGGGCATGAGGGTGCTACAGTGCAGGGACTTCCTGCTGGATAGCCCCACACTATGGCACCCTCATGCCCCAGTAAGCACCTCTGCCACCACCACCTGGAGCCTGGGGCTGACCCGCTGGACCCTTGCTGCTCCACCCTGGCTCAACATGCTGCAGTCCTGGATACACATGTAAGTGCTGCACCTGGGAGAAATACAGTTCAGCATGAACTGCATCAGAGTTTATTTCTCCACCCTCATTACATATGTAGATGAACCCCCAGAGTTTACAGGGATGTGAAATATGCACTTTTGGCCCACATGGCAAATGGTGGCAGTTCCAACATGGTCCTTAGATTTGCTTTTGCTTTAGGAAGACTGCATGAAAGTTATTATTTCTGAAGTTTACTACTGAGATACAATACAAATATTTGTAGTGATAGCTGTAAGAGTAGAAATAATTTGTTAGTCTCCATAGTCCAACCCAAGGGAAAATATTTGAGTTAAAATTAGATTTTTAGAAGGGAAATTAAACAGCCAGATGTTTACTAGCAAAACAGTAGAGGTTGCTATAAACTGTATACAATCCTTAATCCCTGAGTACTTTAAGAACATTATGCAGTTGTAAATTTACAATATATTTTGAAATTGAAATGGAACGTTTGCATTACAATAGAGAAGATATATATAATGCTAAATGTCTGTATCTTTCTTTCTATTTCAAGTGTGCCCATTTCTGAGGATAGAAGGCATCCAATAAGGACTTCTTTGCTTTGGTAGAAGGGACTAAAAATACATACCTTGAAAATGAACAATACCCTTCGAAGAGTAATCGGTCCCATGTCTGTCATGGTCCTGAAGTGAAACACAGAATACCTTTCCATTTTCCTTGCCTTTAATGGGTGCCTGGCAATATAGGAACTGCTCTTTTATTGCAAGGAGACATTACTTACTTGAACAGTAACTGAAGTTCTTTGAGTTGAGTGGTATGTATACTTCTGATGTATATGCACCCAGGCCCTCTCTTGTAGGAAGGTGAGATTGGCAGGGCTAGGGAGTAGAACTGATAAACATGACATTCAGAATTAACTTAGGGTACAGTCTAACTGTGATCTTTTCCTTATGGAAAGTAGTTTTAGAGGATCCACATCATAGTAGCGTTATTCTTCACTCTGAAGAATTTGCCACTGCAATTGTCATCTTCATGAAAAGATTCAAAAAAAGAAGTATACATTGGCTTAAATGGTGGACCATCAAGTTCTTAAGGACACCATGGAGGTCTCATGTGGGTGGAGGCTCCTGAAGTAGTGGAACAATTTAAACAAGTCCTTTGAGAAACTTGGTTACTGCTGGATGGGAGAAAATAGTATATGTAGCTCTGAAGTGGTGGGCAGAAATGGCTGTCAAGTGGACCTGCAGTGAGCAGACGAAGACCTAAATTATTCAAAGGAACAGATATTCAAAAATGTCAGGAATCTGTTTTTGATGAGGAAAATTACTGAGGGAGCAGATTTTAAATCTTTTCCTTACATTGGTACATATAGATCTGATAGACTTTTCAGTTTTAGAATATGTTCTTCTGTATCGTCTAAACCAGGAGTGTCCTAGTCAGTTAACCAGGCAGTTTCCAGGTGATGAAAGAAAGGGATATAAGAGTCTCTTCTTGATTTAGATTGATCAAATCTAAAATGTAGAAACAGAGGTATTAGTGGATGCCTAAACCAAGCAAGATTATTTAATAATTCTATTTGATCTTTCAGTACTCTTGGAAAAGGAGAAATTAGTGAATTCACATAAAAGTATATCTTTGCCCATGGTATGAGGAAGACATTAACTTGAGACTCATCCCATCTCAAGCAAAAATACTTGTGTGTTTTATTGTGTTTAGTTGCATTCAAGTCTATGGAAAAACCTCCATTGGTCAAATACTGAGCAGATGACAGAGTGCTTCAGTGCTTTAATTTTGAAAGAAGTATCTTTTTAACTGGTCTGGCAATATGTTCAGAAGTCTTAGTAGTTGCCTGGCTGAGACTTTTCTGATGATAAATCCATAAATTCCATAGGTTAATAGTTCAGTTTTTTCACAAATTGGCTTATGATGAAAGATGTTATTTGACTTGCAGTAGATAGACCCCCTTCATAACAGTGAATGCACAAGTGAATGCTCCTATAGACTCTCTTTTGGATAGATATTATAATACTTTGCTTTAATTGTTGGGCTACCAAACCTGCCATCACATCTCCACCACCCACACAATAACTACACCCCACAACAGAACCATCAGCATTCCCAGATCTTAAAGCTGCACCTCCAGAAATGTAATAAATCTTATCCAGTGCACCAAATGCCCTGATGGAAAATATGTAGGAGAAACCAAACAACAATTGCACACCAGAATAAGCGCACACCAAAAATCTGTCAAAGACAAATACCTAACTACCTGTGGGGGCACACTTCTCGCAGGACAATCACTCCCTCTCTCACATCTCTCAGTTCTAACCCTCAAAGGGAACATACAAAACACCTTTCATAAACGAGCCTAGAAATTTCACTTCGCTAATCTACTGCATACAAAAATTATGGACTCATTGGATTTATGACACATTACAACTTGCCTGATATCTGATTCCCCAGGTATCTGCCAGACCTGACCTCTTACATTTTCTCCCCCACTTTCTCCCCTCCCCTTCCCTACTTCCCTGCCCTTTGTCTTCCTAATTTCCAGCTATTTCTCTTTTCACAAGCAGCCTCTTTTCTACCTACTACTAGTGTAGTGTCTCCCTTACGCACCTTTGTCTTCCCCCCCTGCTTTTTGCCCCCTCCCTTCCTTGTTTTACCTTTTGTTTTCCTAATTTCTACCCATATACATTCTCACTGACATCCTGTCACACTTTTAGCTTCTCTCATTCCTTGGAGACTCAAAACAGCAGAGACTTCCTGTATGTGAAAAATGGTGATTGCACCTGAAAGCTTGCTAAGAACGTTTCCCGCCCCCCGCCAAACTACTCAGTTGGTCTAATAAAAGATATCACATCTACTCAAAGACCCTTGCCTGCCAAATCTAACACACCTTTCTCACAACCTGGCATTAAATTCTTAAGTATAAAATATCTTATTCTCTCAAATGCGATGCTACTAGGGGCAAACCCTTCATGAATGTTCTTATAGCTGCTGACAGGGTGACAGGTAATTTCCTATACTGACAAGTTTGAGGTAGACTATCCTTCAGCCAGCACCAGAGGTCTAGTTTTTTGGAGTGCAAAGGAACCTTGAAGAGGTCTCAAAACTGCCTTTTTCACTTGAAAGGATTTAGCTTTGCTCTTTAGTAGGCTATCACTACTGGAATGGAGCTGCTTAGAAATGTGGTATACTGAGACATGCATCTTAAAGTAACTGCCTAGGTGTAGCTTTGCCCATATGAATGGCTGTCTAGTCCATTACCATGAATCCATGCTCCTGGAGGAAATGCCGGAGGAAGCTGCCCCCGGTTCTAGAGGTGAGTATCCCAGGGTTCTTCACGTCTCTGACTCACCCTTTGCAGTCTGACATAGTTGCTCTAGGCCACAGTGATATATAAATCAGTCCTCATGTTCCACAATTGAAAAAACTATGTTAATTACAAAAAAACCCAAAAAACCAACCCAAAACAGAAAGAGACAAACCTATGATTCCCCCCATTACTTTTCTGGGAAAGAGATGGCACCATTTTAAACAACAGAGATAATAGTGTGGGCAAGCTGGAAACTGGATACAAGGAGGTACTCGGCCTTCAGGGGCTTGAAACCCAGCCGCAGGTGATCACCAGCTAGTGGTCTGCCTGGCTGGCAGGCTGGGAGCCAGTTGAAACTGATGACCAGGTAAAAAGGGTAGAGCTATGTCAGGTATCACTGTCCCCTGCAGGCCGGACCGACGCCACCTGCCAGTTGTCTAGTGTGTCCTCAACTATAATTGGGGTGTCACACACGTACGTTTTACCTGCCACGACTTTGATGTTAACGGAGTTGGTTCAGATGTCTGACGCATGCAGTCCAATTATGAGTTTCACCAGCATCTCATGAGGTCCCGAATTTCTGAGGGCTCCACCACCCCTACACCCTCGCCCATTCCACTGGGTGGTGGCCAACGGGCTGATCCAGCCACGTATCCACACGTCTACTCAAATAATCCACCAAAGAAATGAAAATCAAACCAAGCACTACAACCCAGAAGGTTCCCTTGATCTGTTCAGCCGCTCCGGCCATCTGCAGCCGGCTTCCAATCCAAACTTGGCCTCCTAGGGGTCGAGTACCCCCTTTGGCTCACAGAGATCCCCCTTGTAGGGCTTGACAAGATTTCCTTTTAACAGTTTAAGTTCCCTGTTGAACTGCGCCCCTATTACAGGGACTACGGTACCCAAAGTCAACGGTGCCCTTCTATTAGGGCTTTTACAGTACCCTTCTCCTGCCGGCCCCCCCCAGCTCCCACCGATAAACAAACAGTCCTACCCACCGCAGGGACCAGTAGGCTGGGGTTTTGCTCTCTGCCAGAGGCTCCTACCAGCACTCAGCGTTGCTTTCAGCGTCCCTCGCAGCGTGCGCCAGCCTGCTCTACCACCTCCTTCTCGTGCTCTTTCCGGTTCTGCATTGCCGCTACTTTCCGGTCCCGGCCTCTCCTTTATTCCAGCGGGGGAAATACTGGCCCTTCCCTTCCCAACACACCTGGGTAAGAGAACTTTCTGCCGGGCTCCTTGGGGCTGTGGGCCTGGGGCCGCTGGCCCTCCGCTTAGCCCGGGAGTCTTGGAGCCTGCTGGCTCCTCTCTCTCACAAGCTACAAACAGTGTTAAAAACTCCAGGAGCAAGGTACACAGGAGGGAGGAGCTGTGATGCCATGGGTGACTGGTGTGTCCTGAGACTACGGGGGCATAGTTTGTGGGCAGCAGTGTTGACAGTATCGGCAGTGGGGTGCGTTGTGGTGACTGCCCACAGAAGGTGGCTGTGGAGGGTGGATGTGGCAAGCAGCAACCGCTCACAGAAGCTGGCAGCGGCGTTGGCAGTGGCCAATCTTAGGAGGTGCATGTGACCCCCCTAGCAGTCACCACCAGTGTGGTGGTAATGGAGAACCAGAGCCAGGATTACCCAGTCTTCAGTCTGGAGAAAGACAGTGGCTTTTGATTTTGTTTGTTTGCTGGCTTGCTTCCTTGGGATTTTTTTATTTGGTATATTTACGGGAGGCACAAGATTGCCCTGAGTCACATAAACTGCCTGGAAACCCTGGAGTCAACGTCAGCTATTTTATTTGAGGAAACTGGCAGAGTAATCCTTTTACACTGGACAAGAAGTACCATGCTTTCCAAGAGAAATGGAGGCTCTTGTACTTCTTCAGAGAAACAAGTGGAAAGTCTGCATGTGGTTTGTAAGCAAGCAATGGCTGTTTCCAAAAACACAGTGTTAAGAGACATTATGAGTCATGCCATCCATGGCTTCAACTATGAAAAGTTTACTGGGAAGTTGCATGAAGTGAGACTGAGTGAATTAGAAGTTGTTGAAAAAGCAGCAGGCTGTTGTCATAAAAATGCTTCACATAAATGATGGAGCAGTGACAGCTAGCTATGTCCGTTTTCAAGAAATAGCTTTTCCTTCAAAGCTCTTTGCTGAAGGAAAGTTCTCGAAGAAATGTATAAGTGGCTATAGACATTGTGTGCCCAAAGAAGTGACATGTATTTGAAAATAGCATTGTGCAGCTAGCCATGTTCATTCAGGATGTCAGTTAAGGTATGAATGTGACAGAAGAGTCCATGGAGTTCATGCTGAGGAAAGAAACAATGAAAGAAGAGGACTTTTTGAAGAGCTTGGCTCATTCTAACAAGCATGGCTCATTCCTGCAACAGATGGGACTTATTCCATGGTGGGAAGGAAGGCAGGGTTTGTGGCATAACTCAAGAGCCAAGTGCAGAGTGTTTATCTAGCCAGGTGCTTTGTGTTTTTCATTGCATTCTGCATCAGGAAACTGTCTGTGCTAGAACTCTAGAACCATGCAGTGAATGTTGTAGTAAAAACAGTGAATTTCATTTGAGCCATGGTTCTTAGCCATTGGCGATTCAACCAGCTCGTGAAAGAAGACAACTTTCAGCATGCATTGCCATACTAGGCTGAAGTGCATTGGCTGAGTCACAGGGCTGTCTTAAAGTGTTTGTTCAGACTGCAACATGAGATTGAAATATTTGTGAGTGAGAAAGAGACCCTATGGCTGAATTGCAAGATGAAGAATGGTTGCAGGAGGTTGCCATCTTGATGGACATAATGGGGTATGTCAGTACTCTGAACATGAGACCGCAGAGTCAGAACCAGTTTGTGGCTAAAGTTTATAATACTGTGTATGCCTCTGAAACGAACCTGTCTCTTTGGGAGAAACGGCTCTGTCATGCAAAGTAGCACATTTCCCCACCGTGAAGTCACTGCTTAGTGCTGCTGAGACTGAAGGGGGGAAGGACTTGGAGAAGTATATGGTCAAGACTATTGATCCCAGACAGAAATTCTAGTACAGGCTCTCTACTTTCAGAGCCATGAAGCGGAGTTTGGACTTTTCAGCACTCGGTTCTTTGCTCCCATAGAAGACACCCCTCAGAAGCTGTGTAACAGGGAACCCAAACCCTGGTACTTGAGTACAAGGGAAAGGGAGGAGAGGGGATTGTAACAGGAAGCCAGGGAGCCACTTTAAGAGAAGGCATCAGGCTAAGCTGGCTGTGTGGGACTGCAACAGCAGGAGTGCAGACTGGCCCTTAACCCCTGTGTGTGGCTGGGGAAGGCTACATGACAGAAAGGAGGCATGGCTTTGAGGCATATAAACCTAAGGCCTGAGCCAGAGCAGGCAGTCAGCCTCTACAGGTTGCAGGGAGAGGAGCTCCCTGGGTGAAGCGGACCACAGGGAGCAGTCCCCAGGGTAGTGCAACCCACGCAAGGGTGAGAACAAGCCTAGCTCTGAGGACTATAGCTTGTGCTAAGGTATTCTAATATTATAAAAGCCATAGTCTGTCTGTCTGTAACACTTTATTCACACTCTAATTGGTTGTCTGAAACAACCAATCAGTGTGAGCGTTCAGACAGGAGGTGGTGGCCACACTGCTATGATGGTGGCAATGGAGCAAGGGGCAAGGCCAGCGGAGTTGGCCTCGCCCTCCGCAACCTGAGGCGACAGTGGCGATGGACCTGGGGTTTGGGGCTGAGGCCCTGGCCCCGGCCAAAAGTAGTGGAGGGGGAAAGCAGGGAGCATCCCTGGCCTGAAGCAGTGGGGGGAGGTGGAGGGGAGGAGTGGCCCTGGCCCGGGGGTGGATGGCCCGAAGCAGCAGGAGGGAAGCGGGGAGTGGCCCTAGCTCTGGCCCAAAGCAGCAGGGAGGGTGGGCGGTTTGGCTCTGGCCCTGGCCCAAAGCAGTGGGGGGGCGGAAGTGGGGAGCAGCCCTGGCCTGAAGCAGCAGGAGGCAGGTGGGGAGCAGCCCTGGCCCTAGGCAGCAGGGATGGATGCAGGCCTCTGTTCCCACCTGTCCCCTTCCTCCAGTCATTCTTGACAGGAAATTTGCTAGTTGACTGGTAGTGGGGGAATACATCATGGAAGCAATTTGCTTATATCTTTGTTTTGCTGTGGTTTATGTTTGTTGAGTACCAGAGGACTGGATGTGGCTGATAGGAGTGGATTAGAGGCCACACAGGTGCTGCAGAGGCACTCAGCATAGAGCCCTTCCAGGGTCTGGGACCTGGTGGGCTGCTTGAGACAAAAGCCCAAACATTTTAGAGCAGCCTTGCCCTGAGTCAAGGATACTGGGGGGCTGGGCTGAGCCAAGAACAGCCTTACCTGGGTCAGGGACACTGGGGGGCTGGGACAAGGCACAAGAAAGGGATGAGGGACCTGGAGATGGGAGACACAGAGAGGGCTAGGCCTGAGCTGGGCCTGAATCAGTGGGTCAGGGCTGGAAGCCTGAAGCCAGACCAAAGGGGAGCTAAAGCCAAGAAAGCTGTCACCTCTACAAGAGGACTAATCTGTGGACAAAGTAACATCTGCAAGGCATGAACGTGGTAGTAGGGGTGGAAGGAGGCAACAAATTTAGCATTTCAGGTGGTTTGGGCCAGTAGGGATGGAAGCTCCAAGGCGAAGAGACTGTCGGCCAAAGGGGGAGAATTGGAACCAAGATTTAGATGGACTAAGCTGGGCTTAAGAGAAGGAACAGGTACAGAGAGGGAGAGGGAGAACCCTGGGCTCACCAGACTCTGAGGCCAGCCTCCCCTCCTTACCTTTAACACAAAGGTGTGGCATGTGACGAAGCAGCATGAGACCCTGAGAGGCTGGAGTGAGAGTTGGGGAGGGTCATGGCAGCTGTTGGGTACTATCCTGTTGTTAGAAATATTATTAAAAATGCATTATCAATAGCTGTTAGCTCCCATCAATAGTGTTGTCCTCTGAATAAGCACGGCTGCCAGCCCTCCTTGTCTCCTTAATGAGAGAGGGAAGGGGGGGGTTGGAAACTGAAGGAAAAACTCCAAGAGCTCTTTGTACTAAGGTATCACTCTCTCTTTGTTCTGCAAATTTACTATCTCTTTGTTACACTAAATCACACTTTCTTTCATGGCTCCCACATTCTTAGGCTAAGATAAGAATAATTGCAATCTTAGCCTTGAAGTTAAACCCTCCATAACCTCAAGTGCTTTCTGGACAAGCGCAATAACCTAATACATATTAAGCCTATCCGCCCCGCATACTTACGTAGTTAATTATAATACACATGGGATGCATGATCTGACGTATTCACATGCATGTTTGTATGAACCGGAAATGAGTTGTAAGAGTTCCTGCTTCTGTACAGGTGCCAGAAGAGAGGGGATAAAAGCCTGCTAATGATTGTGCCCGGGGGCAGAGGGTTTTGATCTTTTGTCTTCTCCCTCTGACCCTATTTGCAAATATATACCTTTTGTCTCACCAACAATGTGTGCCTAAGGATTGTTATTCAACGAGCCTCCAAAGAAACGAACCGAGAGAGAGTTTTTTTTACCTCACTGTTACAAGTGGCAAATGGAACTTACTGATCTTCAGTGTAAAACTTTGACAAAGGATAAGTTCTCAACAGTTTGGATTCACAAATTTTACCAATAATTGCAAATTGTCATATCAGCCATCTCACCTGCAGCAATCTACAGCAACCTCTATGTTCATGAGTATCTATGTGTGCAAACAGATGGTGAACAGCCTGATGAACATCAGCAAGTAAAAACTGCGCTCAAGACTCAGTGACAAGCACTTGAATGCCATCCTAAAAGTAGTCTGGGGAGAGTTCTTGGAACCAAGTGTCAAGGATCTGGCTATAGTGAGGGAGGTGCCAGATATCTAGCGGCATGTGTAGATGAAACAGGGGCCATAACTTGAAGCAGTGAGTTTTGAAAAACACTGCTTCAATTTAGGGCCCTTAACACCCCTGTGTTGTGCACACACCCAAACTTATCTGCCTCTCAGGTGGCAGGGAGGGGAGGGCAAGCTGCCGGTGGGCACAGCAGTCCCTAGACTACAGGGGCTTCCCTCCACTGCAGTGGTGCCCTTCCCCTCCCCCCCCAGATGAAGGCACCCACCAACAGGCACCCGGTTCAGGTGATCCCGGGGGTCACTGCAGCCATGGAGGGAAGTGCTGGGCCCTCACACAGCTCAGACAGGCAGGCTCCAGGGGAAAAAAAAAAGATCTTGGATGGAGCCTGCTCTGTGGCTGTGGGGCAACAAACTGCTGCACCCTTAGTAATTTAAGGTGCATTTTGCTGCCAAATATGCTACAGCAGCTGGAATTACCACACAATACACCACAGATGCATGCAGACACCAACACCATTAAAGTGGTGGAAAAACTTTTAACCCACTTTAAAGCATTGTGCGCACATGCCCGTTGTTTCGTCTACATGTGGCCTATGACCAGAACTAGAAGTCTTGAGATATCAGTGTGCACAAAAGATTTTTTTGTTTTGTTTTGAATTCATGTGATGTTCTTGGTCTTTCGCTTATAAGAGCTGTAGCAAATACTTTTTAAAAATGAATAATTTTTCTCTCACATTTGGAGGCCCATTTGTAACAAGTATTTATATATCCACAATTTAGAAAATAATATATGCTGAAAATGGCTATTGATGTGAAAAAATAGGGTGTAGCTAACCGAGTGAGTAACAAATTTTGATAAGAAGTTATGGGTGTGGCCTGCAGGTGCCTACAAGCCAGGGAATGTAACTCTACAACCTATTTGAGATTTAAACCATGGGTGTAAGCAAGTGGACTGGGGGCTCTGGTGTAGGAGATGCGAATTGCTATTACAAAGATGTTGTCGCAGCTATAATAAGGATTGTAAACCATTTGATCTGTTCCAGCCATTCATGAATCCCATTTTCCCATGTCTTGCCTCCATTGCCTGACCTCAGAGATAATAAGAAAGAAAGGGATCTTTTCCTTTATGCTATGTGGCCTAGTTGACCTAGTTGACCTAGTTGACCACTGTCAATATTAAATCACTGATGATTTTAAAGATGTCCTTGTTTTCCCCTCAGCAATAAAGTGCTGTTTGCTAATACTGCTACTCGCACTGATATGAGCATATGCATATGCATGTTCTGCTTATCCTTGGGGGTCCTATCTGTTGTCTCATGCTTTGATGGAGGAAACCTTATGCTGGCCATCTAGATCACAGGAAAGAACTGTTCAGCTCTTACCTGCATACATGCAGATACAATATACTCTTGGGATGCTAAAAGTTAGGTGCTTAGATTAAAAGCAGACAAATAATTCTAGCCAAGTTGCCTTCTGTGTTCTGTAGGTGTCTGCAAGAACAAGGGTGAAGGGCTTTGGGTCTAGAAGGCTAGGATGAGTTTGAGCAGCCCACACATCAGGGAAGCCCAAATGACAGCCACTTGAGACACCTTGCTTAGGAGTCCCTAAACACCTACGTTGAGTAAACGGCCTAATGGTTGGGAGTAGTGTTTGTCAGGCCATGGTTAAGAATTCCACCTCTGGAATTCTTTCAAATGGCCATGAATTCACAAGCAGGAGGTTCATGATGCTTGTGACCTCTCTACAACCTACAGACTTCAAAAATCTATACCAGCTTGCCTCCAAGTTCCACTCCAAGGTGAAATGCAATCTTTCTGTTTTGGGATTTCTTGCCCGAGTGCATGGAAATCACACGGTACATTTCCTGTGTTCTAACTTTGTACAGAATGGCTCAGCCCATAGGCCTACATAACATCTGTGGTGCTGTGGGAATTCTGCTCTGCATGTTTTTGAGCTGATAAATCTTGAAACTCTGTGTGCCTTTCTTAGAAGCAGTGCTGCCTCGTTTGCATTGCTTGCATTATTTCCCACAGACCAGTTCCATCAAATTGTGAGTGATGTTGCATAGATGAATATTGCTTTCCATAACTGATGAACATATGCCAAAATAAATAAACAGGGCAACCCAGAGTGGAGAAGGACTTGTGGTGAAACTTGGAGGCAAGGTGGTATGGATTTTTAAAGTTTGTAGGTTGTGAAGTGGTCACAGGCTTCATGAACCTCCTCCTTCCCATGTAGGATCAGGATCCTTGTTGACTAGAATGCTGAAGAGCAGATTGGCTGGGGGATCTGGAAGTTTTGAAGGTCCTGGATTTCCACAGTGTCCTGTTCTCCCTGTCACTAAGGGAGTAGTTTTATCTGGAAACCCTGTTGCTCACAAATGGTTGGTGTAAGCAGGGTGTGTTCTGTAGCAATTAGAGTCCTACTGGGCCCAGCTGGTGTGAATTGGTGAGGGGGCCACAGACCAGGCAGAGACCAAATGATAGGCAGTCTCCAGCACTATGGACTGGTCTGTTTTTCACATGGCAACAAAAGTTCCATGTGATTCTAGAATCAGACTCTCCCCATAACAAAAATTGTTTCCTTTGCTAGGTGACTGCTTCCAAGTTAATTGTTAAAATTTTGCCCTGGCAACTCCACCATCTGGTTAAACCCCACCTCTGTGAACTCAGTGCAGTGCTCTTTTTGTTTTTCTGGCCGTTCCATCCATTCATCTGTCACCTTCTTATGTCTTGCTAATTACCAGGGATCTAAGAAGTCTGTTTGCCATGGAAAAATGCAGAGCAACACAGAATTTGCATTTTTACAAAGAAACTTTGGTTTTTACATTTTGTGAAAATCAAAACACATATTAACTATTAACTAAACTTTACTGACTGTACCAGTGTCATTTATTCAATTTGTCCAATCTCCCCTTCTTGTGGTTGATTTCTAAACGTGCTTTAAATTAACATAGCTAAACATACTCCCATAAACTGCTTCTGGCATATAGGCTAAGTACAAACAGTCAAAAAGCCTGAGGTTGAATTGATTCAGTCCTTCCAGGTTAGTTTAAACTGCAGAGATTGAACTGATAAGCAAATGAACATACATTCACTTTTGATTTAGGAAATGCAGCCACATGCCTATAGTGGCTCAAGTCAGAAGCCAGGGGGTGCTACAGCATGGCTGCCAGCCACTGCCAAAGGGGAGGGAAGACAGAAGTCCTCCAAGACTTTCCTCTGCTCCCTGCTGTAGCAGAAGGGGCATGGCCGGGCCCCAGCCTGGGCTCTGCTTGGGAAGGAGGGGTGGGATGGGGTGGGGGGGCAGGGAAAAGTTAGTGGCATTGAATTCATAAAAGCTTGAACAAGAATAGTTATTTCTCTGCAAAGCTATAAACTGAAGAACTATAAACACAGCATGGGCTGTGTGTTTTCTTAGTCTTCCTGCTGCACCCAAGGTCTCTGGGATTTGCAGTCCAAAAGCAAAGCAGCAGGACTCTGCAGGTTTGCTTGTCACTTCCTCTTCCTCTTCCTGCTTCCAGGTGCCTCTGGTATTTGTAGTCCACTGTCACAGCCACCACTAAGTAAGCCAGCAGGGCAAGGCAACTCTGGGGAAGGTATACTTAGAGGAAGGTGAGTTTAACCCCTCTCCCTGACCCCAGACCCCAACCAGGGGGGCAGTGAGCCAGCCAGTGAAGCCAGTGAGCCAGCCCTCATTGCTCCAGCTAGGAAGCACTGGGGGGGCTAGCCCAGCTCTCTGTAGTAGACAACACAGCCCAATCCAGGGCTGCAGAGCATCCTGGGATGCTGGGGGACTCTGATTTAATTTGAACCAGGAAGGGGTCTGGCACAGATTTTTCATAAACTGGTTTGACCTAAATCAATTATGTCTATACTGCATTGAAGCAGGTTTATCTTAAACTAGTTTCAGCCATTTTGAAACTGGTTTATGTGCACTGAACTTGTGTTCTGTTACAGGCTTAAACCAGTTTCTGATCACTCTAAACTGGTTTATATGTAACTTCTGTCCCTAGCCATAAAGGTTACTCAGTGGTGTATAGGGGTTCGTGTTTTAATGCATCTCAAATTTCACTTCAGCATCCAGATGTGAATAATTTAAGTTATGAAAAGATGCTGAAAACTTTAAAAATCATCCCTTAAAGACAATATCACTGAGTTTGGCAAAGACAAATGTCACACTGACAGTAATGTGCTGTTCTGTGCTGCGTGCAACAACGCTGTAGATTATGTTCAAAAGCAGACAATTGTAGAACACATGGAGAGCCCTAAACAAACTAATTGCATTCACATTACTTACCAACTCTTTTTGAAGAGGAAAAAAAGCATCTTCTCAACAACCTGAAAGGAAACTCCATTGCCACGATTGCTGATGAAACAACTGACTTCCAAAATAGACCAGTTTTCAACATTTTATTTCAGGTGCTAAAGGTAGATCCTCCTAAACATGGTGACATTACCACACCATGACTTGTAAAGGCAGTGTACCTCAGAAAAGTTAATCACGCCACTGTTTTATAAGCCTTGATTTCTTATGTGGTGGCATTCAGCATCCCACTTGAAGAAATATTAGCATTTGTAACAGTGTGCAAACTACATGGGAAAGACTTGGAATGACATGCATTGCAACCTTTGGTCAAACTTTGTGTGTATTAATTGCTATGCACTTATATTTGGCCTGGCAAGAAATACTCGGCGTGATACCTTTAAGTAAGTGGATCACTTTGGTTCTGTGATTAAGTCACTTTTAGTGAAAGCTCCAGCTCATCACGCACAATTCTTGAGATACCTGAATGAACAGTGTTGATTAGCCAATGCTTCCACCCAAACCAGTTGTGCCCCGATGGAATACATGGTTCAATTGTGTACAGTACCATGCACAGTACTGCCAGTTTTACCATGGGTTTGCAGAGCATGAACAAATGACATTTATTCTGTGGGAACAAGCCAGCCTGTTAACAGTACAGGACATGCACGTTGTCCTGAAAAAAATTACAGGGAACTGTGGACTCCTGGTGACAGTACTGGATGTTTTACAGTCCCAAAAATTCCAAATACACAAAATGTACAACGTTGTCCTGGATTTAATTTCATGGCTGATGATGTGAATGGATCTGCAGCTGCTCAAAGTGCTGCTGATAAACTGAGACAGCACAACCTGAAAATTGAACTATGAGTAGTTGATTTTCTCCATGCTGTTCATGCACTAGATCCTAAACAAATAGGTGCTGTTTGTACAAATTATGAAACTGTGAAACTGCAATTAAAGCTGTCTTATGAGTGCAACATGGAATGGCAAGTGTATTTAGGGATTGCCAAAGATGCATTTGGAGACATTGAGGATCCCATTCACTTCTGGATGACTGTTGAAAATTACATTCCCAACTTGGCAAAACACACAGTGTGGTTCTCCTACAACTGACTGTAAATTCAGCTGACTTGGAAAGAAGTTTCAGCAAACTTGGGGGGCTTTGTTGTCCTCAGTACCAATGTCTGAAAGACAAAAATGTGTCTGGAATGCTGCAACTCTATTTTAACAACCAGAACTAACTCAGAAATTGAGTAATGTTAATAGAAAAGGAATTTTCACTTTATTTTTTTGTGCATTTAAAAAAATTGAAAATTTGAAATTGAGAATACAGATATACCAACTATTTGGTGTATGTAAAAAGTACAAATGGCAATTTTATATATTTTATTTTATTATAATGACTGATGGCACTGGTAGGCTTCAAACTTGCCTAAAAACTGTAAATATATCAACAAAACATTACGTTCAACTGATACCAATATATATAATGTGGCTAGGAAATTAGTTCAGTGTTTCATTTTAATCATGGAAAAACATGGAGAATTTTGTTTTTTTATCATGAAAAAGTAGGATCCCAGCTAATTACTTCATAAGCTTCCCCAGCAACTCCTCTTTGCTACACTTCCTACAGGCCTTAAAGATTGCTTGGGATTGGGCAAGGGTCTCAACTTGGCTACTGTAGTGTGCATTTTGGCTTTGGGGCTTACCATTGCTAGTGTCAATCAAGGGTACTACTGGTAGGGGAAGGAGAGGAACCAAACATGGGAAGGCCAGTAATTGCATCTCTGCTTCTGCAGGAAGTACTTGCTTTGCATGATAAAACAGTTGAAAAAATACCACATTGCAAAGGGTGAGGGGAATCTTGCTTAACATGCCTGGCTGTTGTTCACACGATGTTGCCTCCGAAAGTCTTGTTTGAATGGAAGCATCTAGAGACCTGCAAGGGAGGCACATATAAGCCAGGCCTGTAATTCTGGACCTTTACAAAGGCACTTGCTCTCTAGTTTCCAGTTTATATCCCAAGCAAACCTGCTCTAAGTTTTCCAGCCTAAAAATGCTTTTCTGGAGTGACTAGAAGCATCTACTTTCATACAGGGTTCTAGCAATTTGAAGCTGCTAAATCTAAATGGGTTTTAATGATGATTAAACCATTTAACACACTAGCTTCTCTCAAATGGCATCGCTAGAAGCACCTTGTCTAGGAGTTCCTCAACATCTATTTACTGTTCTGTTTACAAATGCACCTTCTGGGAGTCATGCTTCATCCAGGGAAAGTGATTTTTTTTTCTTATCCAAGTGCTTGCAGTGCCAGGGAAATTCTGAAAATTATTTTCTAGGCTGCTAGAAAGGGCTTGTTTCAATCAAATTGCGGTTGTTGTTGTTGTTGCAAAATAATATTGCTTTCCATAAGTGAAAAACAAGGTCTTTATTTTTGTACATTAAAAACGAAAAGCGCAGAATCCAGCTATGGAATTGGGGTGGAGGGGGAGGAAATTGAAGGTTCCTTCTGTTGTCTATATGTTGTCTAAATGAAAGGTCAGTGTTATCAAGCAAGTCAAAGGCACTCTTAAAGCCTGGACTAAACAGACCACATGTAGGGTGTAACTTCAAAAACAGGAGACTGCACTGTGGCTGTAAATATGTTTCAGTCTCTTTTAGAGATCCAAAAATGATAATGGCAAGACTTATCACTGGCCTTCTGCATTAATATAATATGTCTCCCATTCAGTGATTTCTGCAGGTAGAGAGAGATTAAAATGTGGAACAGGTACTCCTTAAAGTCACTCTGAGAGTAGAATTGGAGAAAGCATTGTCATTACCATTTCAAGCTACAAATTTAAGTTGTGATTTTGGTTTCTGAAATGAAGTGAAATAAATAAATAAATGCACATATGGTGCCCTAGCAACTAAGGAAGTGCTCTGACACCCTCTACAGGAATTGACTTTTACACTTGCAAGCAAGGTTAGATCAATATATAACACCCATTTAAATCAATTGATTAGATAGAGCACAACTTTACAGCTTATTTAGCTGGTGTTAAGAATCCTAATTGTCCGGATCATTTCACAGTTTTCTGAGTAAATCTGCATTATAGCCTAAGATCTATCAATTGTTTTGCTGTTGTCTCAAAATTAAAAGACTAGAAACCTCTTCTCTCCTTATTAGTAATCCATTCCTGTCATTTTTGAGTGTGTAATTTCTTAAGGACCATTAGCAATGCTAAAGACATAACAAATTTGGTCTGAGTCATTCTCACCATATCTAATAGTCAGATATAAATCCTGTCTGGCACTTACTCAAACCAGTGAAGGGATTATTCAGTAAATATTCCTGTCTTGCTCAAGGAAAATCCTGATTTTTAATTTATTTTAGTAGCATAGGACAAGCTGGAGATATAGCCATTTTAGTACATGTTGGAGCCATTGCCCCCTCTGTTATTCCATACATAAAGTAGTTACATTCAGTCTAAAGTAATATGGCTTTAGTAAGAGAATGAAAATTAAGACAAAATGTACATGAAAGATCATGGGTGGGTGGGTGTGGGTGTGTGCGTGTGTGTGTGTATGTACACATGTACTATTGTATATGTGCATGTCAAATTAAAATAAGGTGAGTTAACTAAGTTAACTTAAGCCATGTCAGAGTGTACACACATACAGCTCCTTAGCATGGTGGCATCCACCTTATGAGCTAAGTTGATTTAACTTCCAGGTGTATTATCTTGAGCCTCATTTAAGTTGACTCTTTTCCATATACGTGTGTATGCTCTGTCAGTTAAGTCAACTTTAAAAAGTTAAGTTGGCTTAACTGTCAGAAAGTTAGTATGTGTGTATACACTGTATGTGTCTACCTCATTAATTAAGTGCTTCAGGCAGCTATGAGAACCAAATAGCCACTAAAATCTGAATATAGGGAAAAAGCTTAGAAATGTAAAGGCATACTGAACAAAACAAACAGTACCAGTCACAAGCTGCAACCCTCAGCTTGCAGTTGACCTTATGAAAAACACTGACTGGGGGTGTGTCTAGATGAGATGCTGCATCGCTGTGGCAACATACCTCATTGTTATGGCTATGTAGCGTTGGCAGGCACAAAGTTCTTGTCCCAGTACTGCTCATTGCTACTGCACAGTAGGGGTGGAAATGACCCGTGTGCTGCCGGGACTTAGTACTTTAGCAAATACTAAATGATTGTGCAGTAACAACTGTGAAGTTGGGCACATGCCTAGAAGCACCTAAGGCCTTTCTTGTGATGTCAGCTATAGAGTTATAAGGCCTTTTTTGACAGGCATGTAATAATTAAGCTTATATTTGTCTCCAAAAAGGTCAGGGTTTTCTTGTGGCTGTCTGGTAGCCCTGTGATAAAACCTAAAATATTACACTTCATGCCCCCACCTAAAAAATTTGGAGCCATTACTGTTCCATTCAAAGTGAATGGAATTTTTGTGTGAATAAGTAAATGAGACAATGGAAGTGGGTGCCTGGAGCACTGAGACTGGGTGTCACTTCAGATGGGGTGCCAGAATAATGGTCCCCAAAGATCTCAAGTGTCTTCTTCTTCTTGGATATGACTTCAGAAAGTTGACTCCTCCAACCATTTAGGAGTAGATCCATCAATATTACTGCAATCTTTCAGACTGTTCACTCCATCTGGTGGTCCATATAGAGGGCCGTGAGTGTGGGTTGTTTGATTTCCTTTGCTGTGGGGGTACAATGGTAAGTTTGTAAGGCCCATTTTATGTTTGATTTTGTTGAAGGCTCCATAGCCTGATCTCCTTCAGGTTTACCAGTTCAGGTTTACCTATGCCTTACATGAGAGTTTATGACCAGGAGGGTGTAAGGATGGTAGTTGTATGTAGTTGTGTAGTGGACTGTGGTTGTTATTCAATTGCTCTTCCCACCTTCTCTGGGGCCATGATGACAGTGTGGTGTCTCCTGCTTCCTCTATGATGTTCCTGGTGGATATTGGTAGGAATTTTCTGCTTTTTAGCCACTTGTGCTTTGGGTATTGTTCAATCATGTCATGTAATGGATGGCCTTCCTGTTAGGCTTTGATTGCCAGGTCAAGCAGAACTCCAGTATTCTGGAGTTAAGTATTACAGCAGCAAGTGTGTGGAGAGATTGCACGTTACTGTTGTGGCAGCAACAGCCGGGGTCTTTTAGTTTCTGGTAAGACTCTCTCCAGTTCAAACACCCCCCGCCCCCTCCCCCCACACACACATCCCTCAGTACACCCCACTCTGTGATATTGCTACACAGGATATCAAATTTGCTAGCTGAGCCTCTGAAAGGAGGATATTACTTGTGATTCTTGCATTAATGCATAATGATTTATTTGGATGTCTATTTGTCCCATTATTATTTTTCCATTTGCTGCTTAATAAGATTTTAAATATTCTAGTAAGCTATTGATTTCTGTAGGACCTGAGTGTAGCTACTCCTTATTTTGAATGCCACTTACATTTACAGTAATTTGCTAAAGTCGTCATCTGTTTCCTTTCACAGGGGAATGCAGGTTGCTGCAAGTGAAGTGGCTCATATGACCATTTTCAGTTACATGGAATTACAGCATACTTTTTTGTTTTAGCTTAAGCTACTCTAACAACTCCTTCAAGCAAATTGCCTTAGGTTTGAACTTGGAACATCACTTTGAGACGATTAATTCAGCTAGAAACAGGCATTGTAAAAACTTCAAGCTATCATCAAAAGCTTTTCCAGCATATGACTGAATTTGCCTATGTGACTTTTTGTTATCAAACCCACAAAAGAGAGATAGAGAGGGATGTTATTTTACAGAAAACAAAGAATGCAGGCTCTTCTGAGAGTTAGTAACAGATATTCTTCATGTGCATTTCTTATTTCTTTGTGATGTATAAAGAAGTTCTTGTCCCAGTCTTTCAGGAAAGTCAAGTTTTTCCCCCCTCATTTTTCTTCTTTCTTTCCCCTACTCCCCCAAAAAGAAAAGTAGATGTATTTCTAGTATTTTTAGCTGAAGAATTCTATCAACAACTGGTGGCCTAATAGGAGTTATTTGGACTCTTGACAAACACTTACCAGAGATTCCTTGTTAGAAAACAATGCCTTCTCATCCAGCTGCAGCTTTCCAGTTTTATAATGAATCATAAGAAATAAGGAAAACAACACAGTCTATATTTTTATGATAAATTATACAACTCAAAAAGCCATATATTCACTACTTTTTCCTTGTACATGGGACTTTAACTACTAAACCAAAGATAGTGGAAGGTGGAATGAGGAATCCAAATACCGTAATCAAAAGAGTTGTTTAGCTAAGTTATAAGAGGGATTCCGAATATTTCTATGATTGGTAGAGCTAATATGCAAATAAATGAACACATATTAAATTAGTTAATAAATTAATTGGATATTTTAGTTGTAAAAAGCAGTTGTTCCTATTATAGTCAGAACTTGTTTACAGTGCAAATTTATATTCACAAAGAGGAAAACCCTTGTAATTTCCCATGGTTTAAGAATGCTTTTCACAGGGGAACTACAACAGGATCACAGAAGATAGAATTCCCCTTGCACATACCCCACTACTACCAGGTTAGACCCAGAGAAAATGATCCAGAGAACAGGGTTCTGCTATACAAGTGATTGCATTCCCACCTATGAACTGTCAAAGTAGAGGTAGTTCTTTGAGACAAATCCAGCCATAAAGAATATGAATCACAAATAAAATTCTCAGTAATTTAGAAGGAGCTGGGTATAGAACGAGATTCCAGAGGAGCAGCTTTAGGGCATGTTGCAAGACACTCCTCTCTCAGCTTTGTCCCTTCAACCCCCTTCTCAGCACAGCCTTACCAGTAGGCCTGTGGAAAGCAGCTAGTATTCACTTCGGATTCGGGGGACAGTGATTCAGTTAGGTGTTTTGAATCCCTGTCCCGATACAATTTGGCCAAATCTGATTCAGAGATTTGCCTGCTGCTGGATCTCTGAATCATGCAGGCCCCCTGACTGCTCCCCCAGCCCAGCAATGGCTGCCCCACCCACCCCAGGCCTGCAGTTTTCACCCCCTTCTGCCCCAAGACAGACACAGTCCCACAAGCACCCATGACATGAGTTTTGCCTGTCAGCAGCTAGAGGTGCAGGGCCCCAGAAGCCCTGCACCTATCTCCTTGACAGCTGGCAGGTGCCATGGCCTCAGCAGGGGCTAGCAGGCCTGCAGCTTTCACCGTGCTGTGCCTTAATACACAGTGTCACACGTCACATGTTTTGCTTGTCCACAGCTTGAGGTGCAGTTTCCCCCAAGCCCCTGCTCCTGTCTCCTTGAAACTTGGCAGGCTTCATTGCCTCTGCAGGGGCTAGCATGCCTGCAGCTTTGACCCCACTGTGGCTTAACACACACGTGACATGAGTTTTGCTTTCATGAATTTGGGGTGCAGTTTCTCCAAATAGTCTGCACCTATCTCCTTGAAACTCAGCAGACTTCATGCCCTCAGAAGGGGCTACCATTCCCACAAGTTTCATCCAAATCATGCCAGAAAGGACAAAAGTATAGGCTGTTTCATCCTTTCCCATTATAGCCTATGGGCGAAATGTCAAAACAGTGTTGAAACGGCGAAACATTTCAACTTGCCTCGTTTTGTTTCGAGACTGTTTCGATGATATTTGTTTTGTTTTGATTTTGCTGTTTCAACCTCAAAACGAGTCAAAACAGTGTTGAAACAAAACTGGCAGTGAAATTTCACAAAGCCCTAATAAGCACCCCAATTTTGTATGGCTAATTTTTGGGAGAAAGGCACATGTGGTATGCAAATAATTATGCTAGTTAAGCTGAATCACAGACTCTAGTACTGTTGATTCTTCAGAAACATACCATTGGACTTTTTCTATATGCTCTTAGCAAATCAAGTATTGGATACTTTGGAAACCCATGTTTAACACTGATTGTAATTATCTAAGCCAATCCTTTGTCTTTGCTGTGCTCTTCAAAGAATGTAAAAAATCAGAGAATATGTTGTGAGCGTGCAAACATGGACATCATCTGAAATAACAGATCTTCTGTCATGAAGTTCATTAAGCACCTCAGAGACAGATGCGTCTTAATAGCATAGATGAGACTGTTCACTCTCATTTTTTTATGATGTGTGCTCTAAATCAGGTGTTCTCAACCTTGTTGTACCAGGACCCATTTGTAAACATCAATGGCTAGTCTTAACCCAGTGCTCCTCACTCCCAACGCACTGCTCCCAAGCTCCAGCCCCCCAGCGTGTGGGGTAGAGGGTGGGTGTGTGGGGTGGAGGGGTGTATGTGGGGCATGGAGGGCCCCAAGCAGCCCCTTTCAGGCTGGAACTCTGCCAGCCTGCAAGGGAAAAGCCATGCTCTATCACATTTTTCTCCTTTAAAGGAGAATTCATTTTTAAAGTTTGTTGATCCATTTTAAAAGTTTGTTCACAACCCTTTAGTATATTCTTGCGACCCATTTTTGGGTCGTGACCAGCAGGTTGAGAAACACTGCTCTAATCTACATTTCTCAAATGTTGGTGTGTGATAAAGGGACGACATTATTTTAAAAGTTTCATAGTTTCATAGTAGCTAGAGTCGGAAGGGACCTAGGTAGATCATCTAGTCCGACCCCCTGCCTGAGCAGGAAAGAGCACCGGGGTCAGATGACCCCGGCAAGGTGCTCATCTAACTTCCTTTTAAAAATC
>NW_017728906.1:152132112-152138742 GCF_001723895.1 Crocodylus porosus | reverse complement strand
CCGCAGGCCAGGGGGTTGGAGGACGGCAGCCCCCCCGAGGGCTCCGTCTGGGTGGAGGCCTCGGACAAGCCCCGGGAAGGCCGCGCCCCCCGGGCAGGGGCCCTGGCAGAACTCCGTGTCGACACCATCGTAGGAGTTGCTGCCCTTACTAGCAGAGCAGGGGTCAGCCTCTGGGCCCCGCCTGCTCGCGCCTGTTTGCGCGCTCTGTTCGCGCGGCTCGGGAGCGCGGCTCCCTACCGGCTCGGCTAAGAGGGACCCGGGGGTGAGTTATATCAAGTCCCATTGGCTTCAATATTGTGGCCTTTTGAGTTAAGCTGGTAAAAAAAATGTCCCTTACCATATAGTTATTGTGTTTCTTACATATGTGCTGTCCATATATATTCCACTACTGGTGTTTGTGTGCCACATGTGCTCCTGCCACTTTAAGAGTAGGCAGGTTGAAGCTAAAGTGGCCTGCAGGTGTGGCCAAGGCTGATTGCAGTCATCTGACACAGAAGGAGGGTTGGGCCTAGGGAGGATATAAACCCAGGCCCTGAGACGAGCCAGAAGTAACACCTTGGAGCCTGCTGAGAGAACACCACCTAAGCAGTATTGCTGCAGCTCCAGAAGGTCAGCTTAGAGAGTACAGCAAGAAGCAATCTGAAGGTTTAGGAAGGAACTAAAGGGAGAAGGAGGTGCCTAGAGACCCAGGGAGAGGTCTGGAGCCTCTATTGAGAAGCTGAGAGTGTGGGACCAGAGAGGGTCCAGAAACCCCAGAGAAGCGGCTATGTGGAATAGAACATCAATGAGGATACCATCTGTAAGGCATGGGGCATGGTGTAGAGCAGTGGTTCCCAACCTGTTTTTTTCCGTGACCCACTGCTGGGAGCAGAGTGCAGTGGTGGCAGCCCGGGGCCAGGGACGGGGAAGCTCCCAGCACACAGTGTGGTTCATCTTTTGTGTGCAACGCCATTGGCAATGCCCCCACAACCTTCATTTGGCTTGCAACCCAGGGTTGGGACCCGCAGGTGTAGGGGCAGAATGGAGCCATGCAATTAGTCCATAAAGCAGCAACCACTGTCACCTGGTGGTCATTTGAGAGAGCAATTTAGGAAGTCCCAGGACAACCCCCTCATATAAAAGAAAAAAGACATCAAGGCTTGGCAGGTGACTGAAGAAGTGATTACTCACAAAGTGAAGGCTGAAGAGACTCCAGGGGCTTCATGGCCACCCCGGAAGGACATCCTGTCACTATGGATGTGGGAGTAGGTGTATGCTTCTTTGGGTGACTCCTCAGAAAAGACTTCCTGAGCAGGAGGTGATTACTCAAGGTCCATTTATTAAGGGCTGCAGGGCTGCTCTGCCCAAATGGTCATCCGATCTTAAAGTCTCATTTGGGGAATTGTTCTATGTCAAGCTGTGGACTGATCTCTATGCACACATTCTCTAAAGTCCTGAAATTATAATAGCTCTCAAGAAAGTTGCAGAAGCTGCCTGAGCCCCTGTGGGATGGCTTTAACCCATTTAGGCAGATGCAGTAACTCATAGTATAGTTTAATGCAATGAAACACCAATTTAGATTCTTTGGGGGAAGATATTATCTGGCCTTTCATAGTTTATAGGGTCGGAAGGGACCTGAGTAGATCATCTAGTCTGACCCCCTGCCATAGCAGAAAAGAGTACTGGAGTCAAACGACCCCAACAAGGTGTACATCTAGCTTCCAGGTATACATCTAGCCTCCAGGTGTACATCTAGTTTCATTCCTTGTAAAGGCTAGAAACAGTGCAGAGGACCTTCTGAATGACTCGATTCTCCATCAAGGTAATAAATGTCCTTAAATACATCAAGGGGTTGTAATGTGGCTTCCTCCTGCTTGGAGTGGGTTAGATTTGGAAAACAAACTATCAGGTGAATAATTACTATTCCTTGTTTGTGATAAGTGTTTGGTCATTCAAGTCATGTAATGTTCATAAGGTTACATAAGGTTTCTTTGTCAATGACTAAAACTTTTAAACAGCAGACTAGAGAATACTGAATAATACATTTCCAGTTCAAATTTCTGATGATTATAGTTATATAATATAAATGTTATATTATACTTTGTTGCACAATATAACAATTATAATCTGGTTAGCTTCTTGTATGCTCTTAGTAGAAGTGGGTCTTGAAGGGATGTGGAAGAGGGAATAGTAGTAAGGACACAGATAAGTTCAGAAAGGACATTAACTATTTAATGCACAGAGTAAGGAAAAGGTACAGAGGTGGTTGCAAGGCCTCACAAATTATAAATTTGTGGAAAAATTCAAAACACACTAAATTTTGAAAATAAATTTGTCAATATTTTCATTAGATTTGACTAGGTCTAACAGTGAAATCTTGAATGAAGAGGGATGTAAAAAAGAAAGATATATTCCACAAATTATCAGGAGGAGTGATTTAGCTTCAGTTACCCTGGTTTTGTGCCAATATGAGAAGAGACTACTGGCACAAAAATTTGCTGCAAAGTAGTTCAAAAGTGAAGCGGATGAGATTTATTGTAATAATTGTGGCCTGGCAGGTGTATCTCAGTTGTAAATGCAATTGTGAGGAAAATGGCTAAAAGTTTATAAACTGATCCAATATATCAACAATAAATGTTTACAGGGAAGGCGTGAGAGTGACACAAAGATTAAATTAATTCAAACAGAAAGGTCTGGTAATACAAACAAAGGACTTTGTTGAAATCATAATCTGGTAAACGAGAAGCTTGGGACTAGAAATCAATGGATCAAAATTCGTAGACAAAATAATGAGAGATTGGGATATGCCACTAGTTCCTTGAGGGCATCTTAAAAAGATTTAATTTTTAATTTTTTTTTACTTAGGATGAAACAATCCCGTGTACTGGTACAAGCTGGGGGCTGACTGGCTAGGCAGCAGCTGTGCAGAAAAGGACCTGGGAGATACAGTAGACAATAAGCTGAATATGAGCCAGCAGTGTGCCCTTGTTGTGAAGAAGGCTAACAGCATGCTGCGCTGTATTGGTAGGTGTGTTGCTAGCAGGTTAAGGGAAATGATTATTTCCCTATATTCAGCACTGGTGAGACCACATCAGAGTACTGTGTTCAGTTATGGGGCCACCACTACCGAAAGGATGTAAACAAATTAGAGAGAGTCCAGTGGAGGGCAACAAAAATGGTGAGGGAGCTGGGGGACATGACTTATGTGGAGAGGCTGTGGGAACTGGGCTTATTTAGACTAGAGAAAAGGAGACTAAGATGAGACTTAATGCAGCCTTCAACTACATGAAGAGGGGTTTGAAAGAGGTTAGAGTTAGACTATTCTCAGTGGTGGCAGATGACAGAACAAGGAGCAATGGTCTCAAGTTGCAGCAAAGGAAGTTTAGGTTAGATATTAGGAAGAATGTTGTCACTAGGAGGGTAGAAAAACACTGGAACAGGTTACCCAGAGAGAGAGAGGTTGTAGATGCTTCAGCCTTGGAGTTTTCTAAGACCCAGCTAGGCAAAGCCTTGGCTGGGATGATCTAGTTGGGCATGGTCCTGCTTTGAGCAAGGAGTTGGACTTGATGACCTCCTGAATCCCCTTTCAACCCTAATTGTCTATGATTCTATTTTGCAGGTGCTAGTCCCTGAGGAATTTCTGAGGGGGATAGGGGAGGAGGGGGAAGCAAGCAGGCCTCTACTTTGTTCTTCTTCCTGTTGACCTCAATGATTACTCTGTCATCATGACTCCATCATCACTAGGGAAAGCTAACCATCAGTGCTGCAGCACTAAGGACCACAACCCAAGATATAAGAACCCTATCTCATCTTCCCTTTCCTTGTGTGTTTGATTGTTTCCTACTGTCCTCCAGTTCTCTCTCTCTTTCTTGGCTTTTCACTTAATCCTTGGACCATCTATATTGTACAGCACTGACATGAGTAGAGGAGACAGCCTACGCAACTGTCTACCTGAGATACTAGTTGAGGAAAAGGCCATGACCAAACCAGCCTTTTAATGACCCAGACAAGGGAAATGAGACAGATTCTGGGACAACCATCATGGTCAGCTTGGCAGCCAGGAGAATCCATGATTAACTAGGGGCTGTATGTCCTCTAAACATCTATATCTAGTTCCCCCACATTTGCTATCCTGTCTCTTTCCTTTTGTGATGGTACATTTTGTCACAGGATTCATTCACAACTCAGAACCACGCAACAGAACTAACCCTGTCTCTCTGACATGAAATATTGCTTGGCAAAATGAAACTTTAACCAATTATCTTCTCCCAGACTTTGTTAAGTTTTGATTATATTTATTTTGCATAACTACTTAATTCCAAACTACAGAAGGAGCTACATATAAATACATGCCTTGGGAGCAAGGTCATGCGGGTTTATATTTAATGGGCACATCTACATGTCGCCCTACAGTGACACCGTTACTGCACTGTGCAGTAACTGCCCATACTGTGCCATGCACACAGCACATGGTTAGTTTTAGCCACTACTTTGCCATAGCAGTGCACTAAAATGGAGAAATGCACCACTACAGCAAAGTAGCTGCCAGTCATGTGAAGACACACTACCAAATTTTGGCATATAGCCATTGACCTGAATAGGCCAATGGATACATACTCAAAAGCCAAAATCTGTATAACTGTTTGATATGACAGCATTTATGTTAACACCTTGTGACCCTTGGAGCCTATTTATCTCATTGAAATTAACACAACAGATGAAATTAGAGAAATAAAGACATGAAAGTTTTCATTCTGTGACAAAAAAGGGAGTACCTTGGTAAAATTGTACATTACATGGTGAGACTTGACAACCCTATTACACGGATTGTTTGTGTAATTTATATTCCTATTAATGTGTTTAAGCAAGCATAGCTGATAGCAGAAGACTTATGTAAGATTAATATAATAATGCAGAGATCAGTAATAAAAACACCAGACATGGATTTACTAGCAAGAGGGAAGAGAACCAGTGAGAGACTGGAAGGTTCACTTGCTTCAACTTTTGTGAAATTAAATATTTTATTTATGAAGCAGTATACAAATTTATGTTTAAGTTGTATGTATCTAACTTTAATAGAGATAAGAGTGAGCCAGAACTGAGTAAATGCAATGCAATGCATATGGTACAGTTTTGAAAGAGAATACACTTTTCATAATGCATTCTCTATATTTTATCATGCAACACAGTCCCATGGTCAGGCATAAAATTATTGTGTGTTATATCACCCATGGCAGGATTCAAGCTAAACCAATATATTTCAAAACGTCTGTTCTACTCTACCTTGAGTTTTTCTATTAGAAGAACTCAATTAAGCAGATCAGAAACTTAAGAAAAGCCCAAGCACTACAAGAATTTGTTGCAATGATTCAAGAGGAGCCATAGTTTCTCTAAATGGTTACATATAGGTTCTCTGAACAGTTTCCCATCATTGTGCTGGGGAGCTGCATGCAGCTGAAATAAAATTCAGGCTAAGACTAATTCTTGTATAGTCCTTAAACAGATTCTTATAAAGCATCAGCTTTCTGAAGCCTAAATCTGGCAAGTGTCACAATACTTATGTGCAGCCTATCAAGCTTGTGACAGCAGATCCTGTGAATCATAGTTTCCCAGATGGCTGCCTCTTCTCCCTGGGGCTTCACATAGCTGGGGTGGAGTCCAGTGTTAATCCCTTTCACAGCCACAGATGAGGCTTTGGTTGAAGAACCACTGAGCTAGCTCAGGGTGAACTAGTTGCTACGTGCCATCCATAGTATCTTGATGAGGCTTGTGGTGTTGAAAGAGCACATTACCATTTACAGGAACTTATATAAAGAACTATTTACAGCAAAGAAGTGACTTTCTTACTATTGCCCTTGCAAGGATCTGGGTCCTAAACTTGGTGCTATTCTTCACACAAAGAAGTTCCTGCTGCCTCACCCAGACTCTCCTGAGATGCAACACTTCCTGGACACTCTGGCTAAATACAGACAGCCAAAAAGTCTGAGGCTAAATCAGTTCAATCTTTGTAGGTTTCTCTAAACTGATAATAAAGTGAACTGACATTCACATTTGAAACCAGGGAGACAGCCAGACCCCTGCAGTGGCCCACACTGGAAGCCAGGGGCAATTTGGCAGGGGCAGGGTGCAAGATGATGTCTCCCAGCCTGCCAGCCACTGCCAGGGGCACCCAAATGCAGCCCAGTGGGGCTCAACCCCAGTTGGCTGCCCAGCATGCACCCTCCCCAATCCTTTGCTGTCCCAGGCCAAGGAGGGGAATAGTTCCTTCAGCCTGGGGCAAGCCAGATCCCCAAGCCTCAGTGGGGGTCCCCCACCCCTGGCAGGGTCCCTGGAGCCCTGCCTCTGGTGAGGAGAGGGATTTCTCCTTCTCACCCCTCAGTATGGTCCCACACAGGCTTGGCCCCACTTGCATGGGGATTGGAGCGGGGGGAAACAATCCTTCCAGCCCAGGGATAGCTGGATCCCCAAGCCTCAGCGTGGGTTCCCCACCCCTGGAAGGGATGCATTCCCTCCTTCCCTCCCTGCAGCCCCTTGGCTGGCTGGGAAATTGGCTTCGTGGTCAGACCCAGAGGGTTATGATTGATGGCAGTCACTCATCATGGTGCCCTGTGACCAGTGGGGTCCCTCAAGGCTCTGTCCTGGGACCCATAC
>NW_017728906.1:152127862-152131442 GCF_001723895.1 Crocodylus porosus | reverse complement strand
TGACTTCCTGCCCTTTGGGCAGGGGGCTGGACTCGATGATCTCCCGAGGTCCCTTCCAGCCCTAATGTCTATGAAATCTATCTATGAAATCTATGGAGGCAAGGGCAGCTGGTGAGGGGGCAGGGCTAAGGGATCCCCATCTGGCTCTCTGGGCTATGGGGGGTGAAACGACCTGGGGAGGCAGCTTTCCCTCCTCAGCCCTGCAGACAGCAGCTGGGGGCTGGTGCTGGGCTGGGTGGATGCGTTCCCGGCCTTCCCACCCCCCCAGTTCCTTGGAGGCAAGGGCAGCTGCCAGGGGGGCAGGGCTAAAGGATCCCAGCTCAGCTCTTGGGGTTGCAGGGTGACAAAAAGCCCTGGGGAGGGGGCTTCCCCCCATGCCTTGCAGACCCCACTTGAGGGTCCAGTGCTAGGCTGGAGGGATACCTTTCCCTCTTCCCTCTGTGGCAAGGACAGCTGGCAAGGGGGCTGGTGATAGAATAGGGGGGTTTTCTTTTTGTACTACAGCAATTCTTCACGTGGTATCCCGGTGCTCTTTCAAAAGTATGTTGTCTCTCTAGAGGAGTGTCCTTGCTGGGTGAAAGCACTTTTGAGATTTCCAAGGTGACAATCATGGGTATTCTCAGTGCAGATTTTGTGGTGTGGGAGGGCTTGGCAGTTTATTACAGCTTTCTTGGTGCGTTTAGGGCCATTGCTGGTTTTGTGTAGATATGTATATACTTTTGAGAGACCCACCCAGATACCACATGAAAAACTGCTACAAAAAGAAAATCCCCATGAATTTCACACCATTGGTTATGACATACCGTTCTTCCCTGGAACCTCCTATGGAAAATCCTCAAACAATTGCAACCCATACTAAAAGAAGACCCAATTCTTACAGAGATCTTTCCAGAACCACCCATCCTAGCCTTTAAACAATCACTGAACCTCGCCAACCTCATCAGCAGAAGCAAACTTCCTATGGCCCAAAGAACACCAAATGGATCCAGACCATGTCAGGACAAGAAATGGATCACTGGGGCAGCACAGGGTGTTGCTGGGGCAGCACAGGGTGTGCAGTGGTGAGGAGATCCCCTCATGGCCCCACTGTCCCCAGCCACACTGGGTTGTGTCTGCAGGGTTGTGGAGGTCCCGGGGCAGGGAAGCAGAGCAGGATCTGGGAGTGTGTGCATCAGTGGGGAGCCACCCCACCCAAGGCCACGCTATGGGGGAGCAGAGGCAGGGACCTGTGGACCCAGGTATATAATGTCTTTTGTCTGGCAAAAAAAATCTTCTTGGAACCTAACCCCCACTATTTAACTGTTATGGGGAAATTGGAAATTTACTTAACACCATTTTGCTTAAAGTTGCATTTTTCAAGAATGTAACTACAACACTAAGCGAGGAGTAGCTGTAGTATAAAAGCCCAGGTCTGTTATGAAAAGTATAGATAATCTCAGGCTTGATCATGCGTTACTTTTATATCCCACACTTCCGTGAAATTAAGACCTTCCTCTGTCTCCACTTGCTGTCCAAATCTGCATCCTCAGTAGTCATTTCTATTTGCAGATGCATGCCCTGAGTCAGTCCCATAAGCTCAGGGGGAAGCAGGAGCCAAACATTGTGGGACAATGACCCCAATGACATTTGTAAATGCAAATGAAGTGGATCATCTATTTCAGGAAACATCCAGGCACAGCAGATCCCACTTTAAATACGACATCTCTTTCTGGCCATGCTGTTTATTTCTGCAGCATCCTGCTTCACTCTGTAGACAGAATGGATGATGCTTACTTACAGAAGAGGAGCTATCTGAAATTTGGTTCTTTCACCGCTGGGGTCTTAGGCCTTATTTACTCTGATCACCATAGTGTCTGAAATAAAGAGTTAAGAGCATATTATTTACAAAATGAGAACTGAGGGTGAGATTAAAGCCAATTTATTAAAACATTTTGAGTGTCCAGATTGAGACTCCTACAAATCAGTTTTCAGAGTATTTAGTACATATAGAACTTTATAGGCTCAAAGGACAGTGTTTATTTACTTCAGCTGCAGATCTGAGCATTCATTAAATAAGTCAGCAGCATCTCAAGACTGCCACCCAGAAAATGAGGAACATACAATTAATGACCATTTGTGAAAAATTTATTTTCAGTGACTTGCTCAGTAGCTCACATGAACTGTTGGGGTGGCCAGAATAGAATCCAGTTACCTAGGACTGCTTTACATGTCTAATCCATAAAACCTTCTTTCCCTTCCTAAAACCTCCCATGTGTTACTTGCTACACACCTTCCAGCTTCTATAACAGATCAAGTAAGAGCCCAACTTCTAGTCCAAGTTTTCCTCTTCTCTTTGTTAGATTCCTTGTCCAGTCTGCTTTCCCTGACTGGCTCTTTTCTGCATTCAAATCAGGCACCTTCCTCCTCCATACGTCATGGGCTCACCTAGGGGAGGTAGAAACAGGTCAGTGAGAGCACAGGACACAAGAAAATTGTTTCCTCATTCTTGGTATAGGGACCAGGCCCAGTACTGTCTGGAGTGGCCCAGAACTACAATTAGATGAAACACACCCTGCTAGGTGGCTGCAGTATGCTGTGTGTGGAGAGAGACATCAGGAAATGTAGCTTCTAAAAAATCCAAATTGCCGAGCATATGATTTTTTTTAGAGGTTTACAGCTTAATCATGTCTCAGTGAGTTAGCCTGCAGGCAGCTATAAGCACATCATTACCACAAAGCACTACCCTGGCTAGTGTCAAGTTCTTGCTCCAAAGCATGGGTAACATAGAACAGGGGAGGGCAAAATCTGGCCTGCAGGGCCCCTAAAAATTTTAGAAAATTAAGATTTATCTGCCCCTGGCTGCCTGTCATGCAGCCCTTGATGGCTTGCCAAAACTCAGCAAGCGGCCCTCCACCCAAAATAACTGCCCACCAAAATAACTGCCCACCACCTCGAGGTGGTGCTCTCCCCTACCCTGGGGGTCTTCAAGAGGAGGTTAGATATGCATCTGGCTGGGGACATCTGAACCCAGCACACTTTCCTGCCTATGCAGGGGGTCGGACTCAATGATCTATTGAGGTCCCTTCTGAACCTAATGTCCATGAATCTATTAATCGATTTGGAGGGTTCTGATTCAATTCAGAGAGACTAAAGGGTCTACTGATTCAATTCAGATATGGAGATTCGGCCACCGAATCGGGCCAAATCTCTGCCAAATCAAATCGGGGACTGAAGCTTTGCACAGCCCTAATACATAGGGCCCTACCAAATTTACAGTGGAAGTTGGCTGTGCTGTAGCTCCTTTAATCATGCTGATTCTCTTTTTGCACACCCTCCCTGCCCCCAATGCTGATTGGTGAAGGGGCTCCTCTTGGGACTCGCTTTTGATAGGTGGGGAGATGAAAACTGCAGTTTTAAATATGTCACCATTTATGGGAACCTGCCAGATTAAAGGAACTTTGGTGTGGTCCACTTCTGCCGTGAATTTGGTAGGGCCCTACTAATAGGGCCTTGGTGAGGCTGCAGCTGGAGTACTGCGTCCAGTTTTGGGCTCCACAATTCAAAAAGGATGTGGAGAAGCTTGAGAGAGTCCAGAGGAGAG
>NW_017728906.1:152115093-152127612 GCF_001723895.1 Crocodylus porosus | reverse complement strand
CTTTGGGCAGGGGGCTGGACTCGATGATCTCCCGAGGTCCCTTCCAGCCCTGATGTCTATGAAATCTATGAAATATGTAACAGCTGATTTATGCATCCATAAAGAAATACAATACCAAAGAATATTTGTAGCAGGGCGCTAAGGTGCCTGCTACTCGTAGAAGGGAGATAACCACCCAGGTGCAGGTTGCTAGGGCAACCAGAGGGAGCTAGTGATCCACACGTGCCAGCAATTAGCTGACTGGAAGGGGCAGGGCCTGGGCCACATTTAAACCCCAGGGCTGAGGCCAGGCGGGCAGTTCCCTGCCAGCAGCCATGGGGGAAGGAGCTCTCCCAGAGCAAGGAGAGGGGAGAGGCCAGACTGCAGGTACAGCTCCAAGATTGAGGGAAGGATGGAGCACCTCTGGTGGGGCAGGAATAAGGTTATAACTGGATGACTAGGATTTATGTTATAGCCGAGGGGCTTGTGTTTTGGTTTGCTGTTTTGACTGGTGGCTTGGCTGAGGCTATAAGGGGATGGAGGAGGCTTCACAGGGGACCCACGGCAGTGTGGATACCCCTGCCCCAGAGAGCCCCAGAAAGGGGGCGGCGATTGACGGGCGGCAGAGCGGGTGCAGTGCAAGACAGGGCTGTGGAAAGCCTGAGCACCAGAGAGGGCAAAGAGCGAGACAGGGGCTGTGGAGAGCCCAGGGAGGACAAGGGGGCCAAAGGGTAACAAGGCCCAACACTGGAGAAGGCTAGAGCCTCAGAGTCAAACCCTGTTTGGTGGGTTTTGGACAAGAAGGCCTAGCTAGAGAAAAACAGGGGTCAGACCTGGGTGGGCAAAAGACCCCAACATACAAAATACAATAGGCAGTCTCTCGCTCACAAGAACAACAACAATTTCCATCAAGACGTGGGAGAAGAGTAGAGGGCGGGACATAAGAGTTCCAAAGTAGAGTCCAAGGGCACCCCACATAAGACCCAAATTAACAGGGAAGATGGCACTGGGGAGGGCAACCTGTTACAATATTTTAGTCAGAACACTGCCATTACTCTTCTACATATACATCTGCATCCTCAGAGGATGAATGAGAGTACAGTTGCATTATCACAAAAGTTAGAACCATAATTAAGCATCCTTTAATTCCTGTATATAAATATAATATGTATTTTTACATTCCTCCATGTCAGCAATTTGTTGCATGTGTTTATATTTTAGTGACAATCAAAATGTTGTTTTTGATAAAATAAGAACATTTGTTATATTGTACATATCCATATCTTGCTTTTTTATAATGAATATTAAAACAAAGTTTATTGCTTTTATTAATGTCTACAACTTAATGACTGTTTCGTAAATTGCTGTAAATGGAAAAATGTAGACTTTTTCACAAGGACAGCATGTCAAAAGGTAGAAAACCTATAAACCTTAAGATATCAATATCATCATCTCTTACAGTGATTATTCTATAACAGTTGGAAGCAAAGTTTTTTGTCAGCTCTGCAACAATTAGCCCTGCACCATCTTTGAGTGTCACTCCAATCCCTTTCTCTGCTCTTTTTGCTTCCTGCCCTGAGCTCCCTGCCTAATTTGATGCTTTTTGATCCCTGCCTTATTTGTCAATATAATGCCTGTCCATTCTTTAATCTGCTGCCTGTTCTTTAAGGTCCTAGTGCAGGATTTTCCCATGCTCTTACTTAACATTCATTTTTTGACTGTCGAATAATAATGTAGCTACTTTCTGTTGCAAAGAACTTGAAAAGACCAAAACAGGCCAGAATGTTTTTTAACAGTCTGGGTTCCTGTTTGAAATTTCTGGGTTTTTCTTGTGAATCATCATATTACTTACAACAAATGAAAAAACTCTAAATTTGCATAAGAAGCAGTTCTGTTAAATAAAAATATATCATTTTACAGAGTTAAATTTCTAATTATAGTCATACTTTAAAAATAATTTGTTAAATACTGAATATTTCTACAGCTGTATAGGAAGTGCAATTTCTTTTGTTGATGTTCTAAGGCAAGTTTCAGTATGAATTTGTCTGGGGCAATTAAGTCATATATGACGTCCCATTTCAGTCAAAGCTGTTGTGAAATCTCAGCTGAAATCACATTACCTTAAATTTCAGACTCATAAGAAATATTCAGGAGCCTCCACCCCTTTGGAGTTCCCCAACTCTCACAGTGCTCCACATGGACTTAATACTTCATTTCTCATTGCAGACAATAAAAGATAAAAGGAAATGATTTTTATATAATATCATATCATATCACAACCAGATTAATGTCTTACTGGAACCTTTGTCTGACAGGATGGGCACACTCAGCCAGACTAGATATGTGTGTTAATTATAGCAATGAAGACAACAAAATTAGAGTAGTTACAACAAATCCCACCAACGGGAAATGTTTAGCAGGCAATGTGAAAATGTTTATCAGGAAATGTTGTTAAGTTATCTGAAACATTTCCTGACAGCAACATTTTTATGGGAAAACTATAATTTACGGTGCTAGAAATAGCATCTTGTAAAGAATTACTTAACAGAACATCTACAAAAGGTCATTTTCTTAGGGAATTTCAGCTCCAGTTAGTGACTGATTGTTTTTGTTTGTTTATTTTATATATTGTGAGTGCCTTTAAAAAGAAAGACGTTTTTTACCAAATTTGCCTTGAAGTTAACATTGAAGTTAGCATTTCAACGGATTCCTGATTTTTCTTCTATGTATTAATCAACCTATGCACCAAAGCAATACTAAAACTCCTATTAGTTTAATGATGGAGAATCAAATCATCAAGAAAATATATATTAATGAAAAGATCTAAAATGATATAGCACCCGCCCAGGCGGCATCCACCTGCAGGCATTCATGCAGCCCCACGGGGCACTGCAGCCACAGAGGGAAGGACTGAGTCCCTGCACAGCTCATGCAAGCAGGCAGGCTCCAGGAGGGGAAAAAAAAAGATCAGGCTCATTGCTTTTTTTTTTTTTCTTTGGTAGAGCCTTCCTGGGTTGCTGCCAGGATGCCTGCACAGGCTTCCTGCACAGCCCCTAAGCCACATGGAGCCCAGTGCTTTGCTTCTTGGCTGTAGGGCAGCCAAGTAAAACTCCTCAGAAGTGTTTTAGTTTGTTGCACCCCAAAGTCATTTAAGGCACATTACACTACCGAATGTCAGACTGAAAACCAAGGGTGATTATTAAAAGATATTAACTCTAATATTATGTAGCCCAGGTACACCCAGGGGGTGTGCCCTGTCCTCTAGTGACAGTGGTGGTGGTTAGGCAGAGTGCTGATGGAGGGCTGGCTACTAGAGCAATTCCCTCTTCTCTCTACAGAGTCAGGTCAAGACTAAGTGCTTAACTATATACAATGTATTACTATAATAAATACATATTGTAGCAGAGCACTAGGGTGCTCCCTACTAGCAAAAGTAATAAAGAGAGCTGCCAATCACCAGGGCAGCTCAGGTGAAGGTTGCCAGGGCAACTAATGTTGGTCAGCTGGCTAAGAGAGGGCAGGGCCGGGCCTTTATAAACAGCCCAGGCCGGAGCCTAGCTAGCAGTACCCTCCAGACAGCCGCAGGAGCAGGAGCTCTGCGGGAGAGCTGAGCAGGCTGGGTAGATGGTTGCTGCCTGACCACGCAGACCGGCTGCAATGATGCAGGGGAAGAGAGAACCTTAAGGGAGGTATGGCTAAGAGCCAGTGGAACACGGAGTTTGTTGTGAGCCAGAAGGCTCTTTGTGGTTATGTTGCAGCCGTTTGGCTCTGGACTTAGTTATGGTTATACCGGAGGACCGGGTGAGGCTGTAGGGGAGCGAGGAGGCCTCACAGGAGTTCCCCAATAATCTGGGGGTTCCCGGCAGCACAGAGGGCACTGTATGTTAGAGTGTGCCCTGGGAGGGCACAGCGCTTGGTGCCAGAGAGGGCTCAGCTTTGTTTGGGGGCGCGTTGGCCCAGGCCCGAAGCTAAGAGGGGGCAGCAAAGAGCCCCGGAGCTAAAGGGGGCAGCAAAGAGCCCCAGAGCTAGTGGGATATCCTGACCCCAGCCCAGCGGGGCAGGATCGGGAGTAAAGCCTGAGTAGGGCGTAAGACCCTAAAGGAGGGTCAGGGGGCCAGGCACAGCTACGGCCACCTAAGCACCTAAGTGCGGGCCCGGATGCGGAGTGACCGCGCGGCGTACTAGAGGCAGGCTCTGGGGGGGGGAGCGCTGCCTGGACGGGGAAAGCCCTGAAAGGGGTAAGCCTAAGGAGAAGCCTCGGAAGGGGGCAAATATATTGAGAAGCCCAGTGAGGGCAACGAGCGCAGGAGCGCAGGGAGACTGGTCCAGTCGGGCCTGGTCTGGGAGAAAGACAAGCCCAAGAACACCGGACCGGGCGCAGTTGCGTGACAAGCCCGAGGGCGACAGGCAGGGCGCAGAGAGGAGAAAGACCAAACAACATCTGGAAGAGCTGTGAGGCTTGGGGCATGCTAAAGGGGAGGTTTGGAGGCACGCATTAGCCCTTAAGGCGGGGGTGCACCGAGGCACCCCATACGGAGCAGGGGTAGTTCAACTTACACCGTGTATTAGGAGATAAAAGCAGCCTCCCCAATTGAACCAATTACCATCAAAGACGTGGCGGGCAAGGATAAGAGGGTGCTGGATCACCTAAGTTGACACGGCAGGGGGCGCTAGCGGGATCACAGCCGCCCCTGCACCCACTCCGTGACATATATTTAAGATGAAACACAAAATATTTACAGTAAAGCTTAGCGTATGACACTACATATAATATCCCACAACTTATATAACCCAATTAAGCTAATAATAATGTTCCCTTAAACCTACCAAGTAACAATACAAATACACATATTAATGCATTAAAACACACGAACCATATAAACTCCCTTAAAGAACATCCATAGCTATGTAGACCTTAACACAACAACAATCACCAAAATAGGGAGTGCACTCAGCACCTCCCCAAGGGGTCCTTCTGGAGCCCCTACCCTTTAGGACCCTGGGATGTGTACACGTTCCTCCCAGAATGGAGAGTGGAGGTGGCAGACCCTCCTTTCCCATGCCCGCTTCCCCAGCCACTAACACTTCCTCTCTGAAGCAGGCAATGCTCATCCCGATGGCTGATCCTGTGAGAGCCTCTCTCCAGCAGCGCCCTCAGCTCTGCTTGATGGCCTGGCGCCCCACACTGGGCACCCAGGGCTCTCTCTCATGGGAGCTGAGCCCTTACAGGCTTTGGCTCCCTGGTCTCACACCAGGGGTCCTCCCCTTTCCTAGGCCCCGTTTTGGGAACTGGGACTCTTTAGTTAAAGGCGGAGTCACAGTGCGGGGCTCCGGTCACTCGACCTAAGGCTGGAGCTAACTTGAGCAGCTGCGAGCTGCTCCCAGGGTGGATTCTCTGTGCACCGTCCCATGCACCAGGTGATGCCTGAGCACCCACGAGCTGCTCCTAGGGCAGATTCTCTGTGTGCCAATCTGCATACCGTGTGGGGCCTGAGCAGCTTCGAGTTGCTTCCAGGACCAGCTGTCCGTGTGCCAATCTGCACGCTGACTACCCAGCCACTTGCCGGGTTCACAAGCTCAAGCTGCCTCGAGTGGCTCCTAGAGCCTGTTCCCCATGTGCTGATTCGCGCACCACTGAAGCTCAGGCGGGTTTCCAAGGATGGCCATCTCTGGACCTTCTATCTCCTCATTGTCTCTCTCCAGCGTGCTGAGCTTGCTCCCCTTTTATACTCTTCTGGGGCTCTACCCCCGAAGTTCTTCCGACCTGGCTGGTACAGTTCCGATTCAGGTCCAGCTGCTCCTTGCTCCCTCCTTTCAGAAAAGGGTGTGGCATTGCTTCCCTTTTGCTGCCTCTGGATTGGTGGACAGACTCCACAAATCAAACAGCAGACCCCCATATCTGGGACTCAACCCAAACCCTGAAAAGGTAAGCCTGCTACAATTATAAAAGCCCAAGTCTGTCTGTCTGTCTGTAATGCTTTAGTTGCACTCTGACTGGCTGATGGAAACAGCCAATCAGAGTGCTCCAAGAGTGAGGAAGTGCTGCCATGATTTTGAAGCTGTGCCAAGGATGAGACAAAGGGTGGGGGCCTCGGCTCCCCCACCCCGCTCCCTGCAAGAGGCAGAACAGTTGCAGCATGGGGCATTAGGTGGCAGCACGCCATCCTAACCTCCTCATCTCCCCTGCCCCCTGTCATTGTTGACAAGCAATTGGCTAGTATATGTGTATATATATTCAAGGAAGGGAGAACATCTGGAATTTTTCCACTGAAAAGATGAAGAAAAAATGTTAAAGGTGTTTATTTTTATGAATTTTAATTTTAATTTCAATATAGAAATGGGAAAGGTATGCTTTAAACACAATGGGTATATCACACAATAATATAATTGCAGCAGCTGGAATTAATGCACAATACGCTGCCAACACATGCAAATACCAACACCATTAAAGCAGTGCAAAAGCATATAATCTCCTTTAAAGTGTTGCGCACTCATGCCCTCGTTTCATCTACACACACCCTAAGGCACTCTTTTAGGCACTCTCAAGGTTAAAAGAGCCTGGGATCCATTCTTCCACTTTTTGGCAAATGCTCCTGCCAGTAGGCTACTGTGAAACAGTATGCAGCACCACTACCATTTTTATTTTAATAGTACTGTCAGTTACGTGTACCAAAGTCTTTCTGTACACTCTATAGAAAGCCTAGGAGCCTAATTTTTGGATTAGGATCATCATACACAGGCAAGGTGCCTAAATTTTTGGCACTTCAAAGCCTAAGGTGAAGGTGCCTTATGGTGCCTGTACATGAGCGTGGAGGCTGCTCTGACATGCTGTAATTACAGAGCTCCAACCAACTTCTGTGCTTCATGCATCAGCATCCCTGCACTTCAAAATGGCAGCAGGAGTACTTTAACTAAAGCCTCTTCAATGAGCTTTACATAATGCACCCCTGCCACCATTTTGAAGTGCCAGGACGTCATACGAGAAGCTCTGTGCTTCCACCCCTACAGTGGAGCACATGTAAAAACACCCTTAGTGGTTGATTAAAGCCTGGCCCTAAGTCACAAAAAATAATCCAGATCAACTCTGCTCAAGCAGCTACAAAACTGCTTAGGCACCTCAAATTAGGTTCCTCCATCTTGGCCTGAATGGATCTCCAGGCATTTGAGCTTCTTTGTATGTATATGCTGATGCTGAAAAGCAATTCAGGTCAAGTACTTATTTAATTCCTGTCTACCCATTACTATGATCCAAATCATAGATCAAGGGGGGCCTAAATTTCGTCTAAGTCCCCAATCTATTGTATATTTGCAGAAGACACTTAACTCCTGACTGACAGACAGCAATGATTTCAATACAAAGCACAGCATCCCCTGTTCACTCTCAACCATGGCCACTTGACAGTGGTACCCAACTTTTGGGCAACAGCCTGTGGGTAGTGTGGTAGAAGTAGGGCACTTAGGTTCTCTTTTTTCTTTAGCCTGAAGGGACTCAAACCTGCATCTCTCATCTTTCAGAAGAGCAGGCCACCCATAGGTTATAGAATAGGCTGGGCAAGTGGGATTATCACTCTTCTTTCTTCCTACTGGGTAGCTGGAGAATTTTTCTGATTCACTTAAGGACAAGTAAAATGGATGATATCTTTGTAGCATATCTCCCCAGTAAGAGGGGAGACCTTGATTCTGGTCCCATATTGACTCATATATTTTACATTAGAGCATTAATAGTTAAAAAACAGAAATAACCCGGGGGGCAGGAAAGGTACTATGTCTGGGGATGGATTCAGGGGAAGAGAGTTCCCAGTTCTCTGAGAACAGAGTGAATTAGGTTGAAGGAACAAGCAAGTTTTCAAAAGATTGCAATCCTAGCCACTCAGGGGAGGTCAGTAGATGGTGGAAAGAAAGGGAAATGGAGAATGAGAAGGCAAAGTGAAGCAGTCTATTTTAGATGCAACTGTGAAGAGGATACTATTTCTCTTTTAAAGATGGGTCCTATTCTTATATAACACAGGGCTTAGTTTGTCTGTCTGTCTGTCCGTAACGCTCTTGGAGTACTCTGGTTAGTGAAACAACCAATCAGAGTGTGAAGCGCAGCCATGACGGCAGGTACTAAGGGGGCAAAGTGGGGGGACCAGGCTGCTGCCCTTGCCTCCCCCTCAGCCTTGCTTCTTGGAGATGGCAGAGCACCTCCATGATGGCAGGGACAGAGGGGACAGAGCAGGGGGGACATGGGGCGGTGGGTGGTGGCACTCTGTCCCCACTCTACTCTCCATCATTCTTGATGGGCAGTTGGCTAATATTTACTAACCTATGTTAATCATTACAAGAGCTCAAACCTCAGTTTGTCTAGTATAGAACTGAGCTTTCCCAAGTGAAAAACATCCTTTTAGAAATATAAACCCTAAATGAATAGTGTCCAAACCTTGCAACCCAACTGGCTATCTTCCTACCTTTCTGGGAACTGATATTTTATTGTTTCAGAATATAAGGCTCTGGTTAGTTGAGGTCTGAGTGTATATGACCTTGATGTTTTCTCAAGCAAATCTCAGGATGTCATCTTCCCACTGTACTTGGCCTTGATGAGGCTGCACCAGGAGTACTACATCCAATTTTGGACTCCATAATTCAAGGATGTGGAGAAGCTTGAGAGAGTTCAGAGGCAAGCCACATGCATGATCAGAGGGCAACAGAATAGGCCTTATGATGAGAGGCTGAGAGCCATGGGACTCTTCAGCCTGGAAAAGCACAGGCTCTGGGGTGACCTGGTGGCAGCCTATAAGTACATAAGGGGTGTGCATCAGGATCTGGGGGAACGCCTGTTCATCAGAGCACCCCAAGGGATGTCAAGGTCCAATGGTCACAAACTCCTCCAAGACCGTTTTAGGCTGGACATAAGGAAAAACTTCTTTACTGTCAGAGCTCCCAAGACCTGGAATACACTCCCTCTAGAGGTGGTGCAAGCACCTACTCTGAACTCTTTTAAGAAATGTTTGGATGCTTATCTTGCGTATTTTGCTAGGATCCTTTGACCCTAGCTGGCTTCCTGCCCCTGGGGCAGGGGACTGGACCTGATGATCTTCCAAGGTCTTTTCCAGCCCTAATGTCTATGAAACCTATGAAATCTGTGATGTCAAAAAAGGATGCTCCATTTGGTCAATTGGTGAAGATGTAGCAGATAGCATAGAAATCATTTTGGCCAAGCTCAAAGTACAAAATCATCTGCCAAGCTCAAAGTACAAAATCATCTGCAAATAGCTGCGACAGTAGAATATACGATAGACAGGATCTGTTACAAGTTAACTAATGTCCACAGAACTTCTTATCACCCCAAAGAAGAGGTCTTATTGCTTGAAGAGGTGAATCCTTATTTTCTCATTTCTAAACTGGTAATATTAATGGGTTTCAATTTCAAGAAGAGGAGAACCAAAGGAGGAGTTCCTCAAGTCATGCCTGTCTGCCTCAGAATAGTGGGCAGTGAATTCATGTACAAGTTACAGCAACAAACTCTCCAACAAGGGCTGCACTGGATATGAGGGGACAGATACCTCCAACCCATTCCACAATGCAAGCCTAACAGAGCTGTGCTCATCTTCTGCTGTGGCAAGATCCTGCTCAGAATTTACTCAGCTTATAGACTCCATCTTTTTTTGCCACCCTCCATTTCAATGCCTACTCCTTTTCCACAGAAAAATTTTTGCAACTTTGACATCCCTATTCACTTCAATTATCCCATGGTACTCCAAGTGAACAGCCAAACCCTATGGCCCATAGTTAGATGGGATGGATAGAATAATGGATAGCTGCTCCAGATAAAAGTAAAGTCTGACTGAGACAGGTAAGGGTCCTGTAAAACAGATGCCTATCAGCAGGCATTAAGATGGAGTTAGCGTAATCTTTCCTTTTTCAGTCTTACCAAAAGATAGGAGAACAGAAACCTTCATACTAACCCTGACAGACATTTTGGAAGGTGGCAACAGACATGGCCTTTCTTTGACTTTGTAAAATAATTAATTTACTGTGCCTTAATCATAAAATCATAGAAAAATAAGGTTGGAAGGGACCTCAGTAGGTCATTTAGTCCACAGACCGTGGAATGGGGTGGGCCACCTGGGCCATGGCCCGACCAATTTTTAGCACATTAATTTATATAACCTACAAATGCATACTTGTCATTCCAGTTAAAACTGTATAGCTATTTTTTTAACTGCATAGCTAGCTAAATTAATGTGCTAAAAGTTGGTCGGGCCATGGCCGGAGTGGCCCACCCCTTTCCACAGCCTATGATCTAGTCCAATCCCCTGCTCAAAGCAGGACCATCCCCAGCTACATCATCTCAGCCAGGTCTTTGTCAAGCCAGGTCTTAAAAACCTCAAAAGATGGAGGTTCCACCACCTTTCTAGGTAGCATGTTCTAGTGCTTCACCACCCTCCTAGTGACAAAGTTTTTCCTAATATCCAACCTAAACTTTCCTTGCTTCGACCTGAGACCATTGCTCCTTATTCTGTCATTTTCAGGGATCCAGATTTTCCATTCACCACAGAAAAACATGGTAAAACCCAGATTTTATCATTTTAAGGAGAAAAACCCAAATGTTCTCCTTTAAAGGAGAACATAGAAAACAGTGGGCTTCCCTTTCCAGGCTGCAGGGTTCCAGCCTGCAAGGAGCTAGGGAGGAGTGGGAGGACAGTGGTCAGGTAGGGAAAGCCATTTGCATGTGCACACATACACATGCACACGGCTGCCAGGCAGCCTGGAGAGCAGCTACCGCAGGTAAGGGAGTGGGGTGGAATTGAGGCCCCCATAGGGTGGGAGGGAGAAAGTTGGGTTGGGGGCGGAGCTGCTGCTCAGCCTGGGTGGTGTGGTGTTTGGGGCCTGGGGCCAGAATCTGTAGCCGCAGTGCCCAGGTGGAGAGTGGGATGGGGCTGGAGGTGGCTCATTGGAAGGGTGGGGGGAGTGGCTCCCTGCCACTGTGCACACACATGGAAGGGGCATGGGGGGCATGTGCTCCCCAGATTTGTGTTCAGGCTTGGGGTGTTAAGACTGCTGTTGTATATGAATCTTGTAGAGTTAAAGCAAGGCTTTGTAATGCTAAAAGCGAGGCCATTTCTTTGTCCTTTTGCCTCCATTTCATAAAAGCGGACACAGCACTTATGAGACGGCTGGGAGGGAAGAGGGGTACTGTGTGAGGGTTACTGATGAGATATGAAGCTAGCTGAATCCAGTCAACAGGGGAGTTTCGTCAACAGGAGAACCTTGAAAGTCGGGCATGATTTTTTTTGTTAGATAAAGAAACATCTTGAGACAAAATATAAGAGGCATGTAATTCACGAGAGTTAAACTTTGGTGTTCACGCCCACAGTGCCGCTTGATTGGACAGAATAGTGATTTAGTTAATAGATGATTGGGTCTTTTTACGAGCACGAGCTAATCACGAACAAACGCTTATGCACTTAGAAAGTATAAAAAAGTATTATAACTAGTAGGTGGGGTCCCTCTCTGCAGAGGCACCTCGCTCGAGCGAATAAAGATTCTGTATTTGACTTTGGATACTTGCTCTGCGTGATCATTGCCCCAGCCTAAAGTGAACTGCACATGGCTTTAAGAGCGTAATTCGTAACACTGCTGCAGGCTTGGGCTCCCCACCTTGCTGCCCTTCCCCTGCAGCCTCTGTGGCCCAGTGGGTGCGACATGGTATAGCAGGGCAGAGTGGGGTGGGGAAACTCAGTGCTGCCTCAACATGTCCCGCACCACCATAGTGCAGCACCTTCTGTATGCCTGTCAGCAGCAGAGCCAGTGACACATAGCTCTGTCCCTCACTGCTGCTGGGTGGGCATGGGGCACCTCTCCATGTTGGTGCAGGGCTCACAGCTGCGGCATTGAGCTTCCCCACCTGGCCCTGCTGTAACCTGCCATGCTGAGTCCCGCCCACTGGGCTGCGGAGGCCCTGGGGAGAGGGGCAGCAGGGCAGGGAGGCCAAGCCCGCAGCAGGCAGTCTGTATCCTCCCCCAGCACGTAATGGGATCCACTCTGACCATGTTGCCCATGGGGGAGGGGGAGCCAGGCTCCACACTGCTTCACCACAGCAGATGCCATCTCCCGCAGGTGGCAGCTGGTGCTCAGATACTGTGGGAGGGGGGCAAGGGGCTGCAGACTTAGGTCCCTGGCCCTGTAGTTCTGATAGCTGGGGCCCGCTCCAGCAGAGTTGGGGGCCGGTGGACTGCAGGTGGCAAGTGAGGGGCACCAGCAGGGCTGGGGGATCTGTGGGTTTGGTGAGAAGGGCAATGACATGGGCAGGGAACCAAAATATCAGGGCTGCTCAGCACCACAAAGCAACGTGGGGGGAGACAGCCACAGCTGGACCTGTGTCCTGGTGAGTAAAAGGGGCAGGGGAAGCTCTGATTTTCCATGATAAAAAACCCAAAATCAAATGCCAAAATTTATAGATATTTAGAATTTATTTTATTATAATGATTGAGGCACTGGTAGGCTTCCAAATTGCTTTCAAATTGTAAATATATCAATAAAACATTATGTTCAACTGAT
>NW_017728906.1:152113167-152114903 GCF_001723895.1 Crocodylus porosus | reverse complement strand
CAGAGAATTTACAATTTTTAAACAGAGAAAACCAGGATCCCTTGTCACCTATCACAAATGAGAACAGTCTAGCTCCATTCTCTTTGGAACCCCCCTTCAAGTAGTTGAAGGCTGCTACTAAATCCCCCCCACCTAGTCTTCTCTTTTGCAGACTAAATAAACCTAGTTCCCTCAGTCTCTCCTCACAAGCAGGAATCTTGGTTTTTTCTATTTAAAATTCATGCTGAACTTCCCCATGCCACTCTGCCCTGCCATGTGCCAGGTCCTGCATGCTGTGCTGTGGAGGCCCCAGGGGGAGGGTAGCAGGGCAGGAAGCCTAAACCCATGGTGAGCAGGCCACTTCTGTTCTGCAAACAAATCTGGGGGCGTGTGCCAGCCACCCATCTCCCCAACAAGCCACTCACAGCCCTATCTTGCTCGCCACTTGGGCTCTGTGGCTGTGCATTCTGGCTCCCTAGCCCCACATGCTGACCAGATTGGGCAGCAGTCCCAGACCCAGCCCTACCCAACTCCATCCCTCCCTCACTATGGAGGCCTCAAATCCCTGTCCCCTAAGATTTCCTGCAGGGATCTGTGAGAGCTGCTCTCCAGGCTGCCTGGCAGCCATGTGCATGTGTACGTGCGCACACGCACATGGCATCCCCTGCTTGACCGCTCTCCTCCCACTACCCCCAGTCCCTTGCAGACTGGAATTCTGCCAACCTGCAAAGGGAAGCCCACTGCTTCCTACATGTTTCTCCTTTAAAGGAGAAAATTTGGGTTTTTCTCCTTAAAATGAGAAAATCAAGGTTTTAGCATGTTTTTCTTATGTAAACCCGGATCCCTGCTCATAAGTCATGTGCCCCAGCCCTCAAACCATTTTTGTTGCCCTCCACTGATCTCTCTCCGACTTGTCCACATCCTTTCTATAGTAGGCAGCCCAAAACTGGACATAGTACTGCAGATCTGGCCTCATCAGTGCAGAATAGAGGGGAATAATTACTTCTCTCAATCTGCTGGCAATACTCCTACCAATGCAGCCCAGTATGCTCTTAACCTTCTAAGCACAAGGGCACACTGTTGACTCATATCCAGCTTATTGTTCACTGTAACCCCCGGGTCCTTTTCTGCTGAGCTGCCGCTTTGCGATCAGCATCCAGAAAACACTGGTGCATGGCAACGTTCCCTCTAAGGTGTAGCAATCCGTGAGTGTGCCGCTTCAGTCCAGCAGCGCACTGCTTCAGTCCATGAGCATGCCGCTTCAGTCCTGCCTCCCCCTTTGGGCACCCACCACTTCGGAAACCAGAGGTGCCTGAGGGGCACCCTACATAGAGCCCTATAAAGGTCAGGGACCCTGGGACTGTAGTGGAGGGTGAGCAGCCTTGTCTGGGGTCAGGGACCCTAGGGGTCTGGGACAACATGTGGAACAGGGCCAGGGGCCTGGAGCCTGAAGGGGCTGGGGAGTGCATTGGAAGGTGAAGTATTGAACTCAAAATATCCTAGAACTCCAGGCTGCAGGAGTAAGAATTAGAGTTAGCTAAGCTATTACAAAGTAATGTATTTATGGGGAACTGCAGTTGTTTCATAGTTTCTAGGGTTGGAAGGGACCTGAGCAGATCATTCAGTCCGACCCCCTGCCATGGCAGGAAAGAGTACTGGGGTCAAACGACCCCAGCAAGGTGTACATCTAGCCTCCTCTTAAAGACCCCCAGGGTAGGAGCCAGCACCACTTCTCTTGGAAGTTGGTTCCCGATCCT
>NW_017728906.1:152104337-152112605 GCF_001723895.1 Crocodylus porosus | reverse complement strand
TCTGGGAAGCCTATTCCAGGCTCTGGCCACCCTTACAGTGAAGTAGTTCTTCCTAACGTCTAACCTAAACCTATCCTCCCTCAGCTTGTGGCCATTGTTCCTAGTGAATCCTGGCGAACAGACTTTCCCCGAGTCTCTGCTGCTGGCCCCTGATAAGGTTGTAGGTAGCCACAAGATCCCCCCTCAGTCTCCTCTTGCGGAGACTGAAGAGATTTGGGTCCCTCAGCCTCTTCTCATAAGGCTGGCCACGAAGGCCCTCAACCATACGAGTGGCCCTCCTCTGGACCCTTTCCGGTTCTCCACGTCCTTCTTGAAGTGCGGCACCCAGAACGGGACACAGTACTCCAGCTGCGGCCTGACCAGTGCAGCATAGAGGGGGAGCAAGACCTCTCTGGACCTGTTAGTGATGCCCCTGTTGATGCATGACAGGGTGCGGTTGGCTCTGCCTATTGCTTCATTGCATTGGCGACTCATATTCATCCTGGAGTCAATCCTGCCTCCAAGATCCCCTCTGCCTCTGTGCTGCTGAAAGGGTCATCCCCTAATCTATAACCATAATGCTGGTTCCCTCTCCCCAGAGGTACACACTCACCAGCGGGAGAGCCCCAGCCCCAGCCAGTGTGCACAGCTTCTGGGCAGGGCAGCTACCACTGCTGCAGGCTGCAGTTGGAGTCCGTGCCAGCCCCCAGTCCCAGCCCCCCCCACCTTGCCTTGGGGAGGGAGGAGGCACATGGCATTGGGGCTGGGATGCGGAGCAGTTCCCTGGAGCTAACAGGGCAGTTCCCCGGTGCCAGCCCCCAGCCCCCACCCCTGCCTCGCCTTGCCTTGGGGAGCAAGGAGGCACATGGCATCAGGGTTGGGGAGTGAAACAGTTCCCTGGTGCCAGCCCCAAGCCCCATCCCCCATCCCAACCTCGCCTTGGGGAGTGAAGAGGCACGTGACGAGGAGGTACCCTGACTCAGCCCCAGCCCCCATCCTTGTCCCCGCCTCGCCTCAGGAAGGAACTGCTGCCTGAGCTTACTTCCGGTAAGTGTCCCGCACTGGCCCTGGTGCCTCTTCCTTGCTCCTGCCCAGCTCCTCTCTGGGAAGCTGCAGCCTAGCTCCTCTCTGGGCAGGTACGTGGCATTTATAAGCTAGCGTGCGGCAAAATTTTAAATTTTGCATGGCCGTGAACACGCACACCTTGGAGGGAACCTTGGTGCATGAGATTATTCTGTCCTAAATGCAGGACTTTGCACTTGTCCTTACTGAACTTCATGAGATTTCTTTGGCCCAACCCTCCAATTTGTCTAGGTCACTCTGAATCCTAGCCCTGTCCTCCAGCGTATCTACTACACCTCGTAGCTTGGTGTCATCCGCTAACTTGCTGAGGGTGCATTTTATCTCATCTTCCAGATTGTAAATGAAGATGTTGAACAAAACCGGCTCCAGAGCCGATCACTTGATACCAGCTGCCAACTAGACATTGAGCCATTGCTCACTATCTGTTAAGCCTGACAAGTCAGCCAATTTCCTATCCATCTTACAGTCCATTCATCCAACCCATACTTCCTCAGCTTGCTTGCAAGAATGCTGCAGAGCAAGTTATCATCTCATCAGGTTAGTCAAGCATGACTTACCCTTGGTGAATTCATGCTGACTGTTCCTAATCACCTTCTTCTCCTCCAAATGCTTAGAAATGGATTATTTGAGGTCTTCCTCCATGATTTTTCCAGGGGCTGAGGTGAGGCTAACTAATCTGTAGTTCCCTTGATCCTCCTTTGTCCCTTTCTTAAAAATGGGCACTATATTTGCCCCTTTCCAATTGTCTGGGACCTCCCCTGATTGCCATGAGTTTTCAAAGACCAGTGGCTCTGCAATCGCATCAGTCAACTCCCTCAGCACCCTCAGATGCATCACATCCATCCTCAGTTCTCTGATAAGCCATACTGGTTTCTTGCCACATTTGCTATTCTTCCTGCATATTGGGATGATTTGTTCCTGAGCCCTCAGTAAGTTTTCTTTAAAATACAACCAGCTCTCCTGGATTCCTTTCCCACTCAGACTGGCCTCCTAGGGGATCCTGCCCATCAGTTCCCTGAGGAGTCAAATTGCTGTACTTTCACTTTTTTTTCAGCCTTAGGGACATGCAGTGGAAATCCCAAAAAGAGATTACTCTACAATTTTCCTTCCAGAAAGGATTTTTTCATCCATCCTAGTCCAGAAACTGGCTTCTAACCAATGGTCAATATCTCCTCACCTCATGCTCGGAGTAGTGGCTTTGCTATTCCAACTAGCTGACTTTGGATTGTTTTCTTCCATTTAGTATTCCTCTTGCCTCTCCTAAAGGCTTTACCTGAGATATATCCCAGCTCTAGCAGCCACATGGGTGCGGGGTGGAGATGGTGAGGTACACCACATATAAATAACACATATTTTTCTCCAGTTAAAAATTAACTAGAAGCTCTACTGTGTTAGGGCCTAGGGCTATTTTATTCAGTTCAATATTAAAGCAAAAAATATATCTACATTGGGATGAGTTAGTTAAAAACTATCTGCAGGCCTGCAAAATAGGAGCTTCATTACCAGGAGCAGCTAATAAACAATAGTGTCACCACTGGGACTCGACTAGTTGTTCTCATGCTGCTCTTGTCTGGGTGATTGATGTCACACCCCTCCTGTGTTCACGCCTTTGCCTGAGCTGGTGGTTTCTGCCCGACCCCCTGACCCCGTTCTTGCCTGCCACGACTTGATGACCTCAGTGTCTGGGGTTGTTCATCGTGCATGCTCGTTGGCCCTAAGGTACCTCCCAGCAGTCACTCTCGGGGCTCCGCCACCCCTACACCCCTGCCTCACGCCTCCTGTATAGTGGTGTCGAGTTGTTCGTCGTTTTGTCCCCTGGACTCTCAACCGGGTCCTATACGGGTCCTTCCCTGACACTGTCTAGGCCTACAGTGTGGGTCTAAGTCCCTCAGGAGTCCCCTGGAGCTTGGGGAGAAAACAAAACCAAATCGAAAGAAAGCTCCAACACAAACTTGGGCATACTGCCCCTTTAACTGCCCCCCCCCCGCACTTTACTGGGGCACTGGCTGCCTTATGCCTAGGCTCTCAGTCCCCTGCCTACTCCCAGGCACCTCTCGGTCCAGTGACAATGCTTTCCTCGGCTGCACCTCTCTCTGGGATCCCACGCAGTCTCTCACTCCCGGGACTGATCTCTTCAGGGATTCCCTCTACAGTCCTTATGGGGCAATCCTAGCATCTCTCTGCAGCGTCGTCTGAACAGCCTTCTTCTCTTTTCTTACACCTGTCCTGAGTGTTCCTCCCCTTCTGGCCCGATGTACCTGCTTGTCTTAGCTGCAGGGACCTCGGGTGCAGTCTCCTCTGCCTCTCTACCGGCTCTACAGTGTGTGCCGCCATTTTTATTCATGCCGGCCGGCACTCCGTGCTGACGTCACTGGCCAGCTGCAGTCGTATAAACAGGCAGCTGACGAGCTGCGTGGATTTTGCCTCCCGTTCTCCATGTGTGGGTTCTGGAGCCGCTGCTGAGTATCCTTGCATCCTTCGCATCCCGGGACATAACCCCACCGCCAAATGCCTTGTGGTGGTTTCTTGAGCCACCTGTCGGTGGTATTGGTGACTTGTTGGGTGGCATGATGTTGTGAGCTGCCAATGTCCAGTCCTGAGTCCTCACCCCACCTAGACAAAAAGTCAGCCGTTATGTTGTCTTTTCCCGGGCGGTATTCGACACGGAATTTGAAAGGCTGTAACGCCAATGCCCAGTACATTATTCACGCATTGTCAGTTTTGGTGGAGCTGAGCCATTTCAGGGGTGCATGATCAGTGATAAGTGTAAATTCCCTTCCTAGTAGATAATATCGGAAGTGTTCCACCGCCCACCAGATAGCCAGGCATTCCCTCTCTATTGTTGCATTCCTGGTTTCAGCCGGTAATAGCTTTCGACTTGCGTATGCCACTGACCGGTCTAAGTCAGCATGACGTTGTGTAAGAACGGCTCCAATGGTGGTACTGGAGGCATCTGTCTGCAATGTAAAAGGTTTATTAAAATCTGGGGAGGGTATGATGACATCGTCGCAGAGGGCCTTTTTTAAGGCTTGAAAGCTTTGAAACATCTCCTTCTGAGGTGATCCCTTCAAGGCCTCTGACAAAGGTGCTGCTATGTCTGCAAACTGGGGCGTGAATCTGCGGTAATAATTTACTAGGCCTAAGAAGGACCTTAATTGTTTTAGTGTGTGTGGAGCCTGGAAGGTCTGGATGGCTTGGACCTTATCTTCCAGGGGTTGTATGGCCCCCTGACCTACCCGGAAACTGAGATACTTGGTAGAAGTGTGAGTGATTGCACATTTACACGGGGTCACGGTTAGGCCCTCCTGTCATAATTCAGCCCTCAGGGCGCATAGGTGTTGATTCCATGAGCGGGTGAAGATGACAATGTCATCGATGTATGTGGCCGCGTACTCAACGTGTGGTACTAAGAGACAATCCATTAGTCGTTGGAAGGTAGCAGTGGCGCCATGTAGCCCAAAAGGCATTCGAGCAAATTCATATAAACCCCAAGGGGTCCCAAAGGCAGTCTTAGGTTGATCACACGGCTGGACCGGTATCTGCCAATACCCCTTGGCTAGATCTAATGTTGTTATGAATCGTGCTGCCCCTATCCGTTCTACTAACTCCATCACCTGAGGCATGGGGAACGCGTTGAATGTAGCAACTGAGTTTAGCTTGCGGTAGTCAATACAGAGCTGTGTTCCATCGGGCTTCTGCATGGGCACAAGGGTGCTCCACCATGGACTCCGGGAGGGTTTGATGATGCCGAGGGCCTGCATCTTTTCCACTTCGGCCTTCACCTCTGATGTTAGGTGATAGGGCAGGGGCCGCCACCGATCCCTTACTACTGTTCCTGGAGGCATTTGAATGGGGTGGAACACACTCCTCACTTGCCCAGGGTTCTCTGAAAAAACCTCCTTGAATTCCATGAGGAGCTCCCACACTTCCTTCTCCTGGGCCAGCATTAGTTCAGCGCCCATACAGAAATCCTTCACTAATTCAGGAGCTATCGTTTCCCCGACAGGTTCTTATTGTCTCGGGCTGTCAATCATCTTGGTCCTAAAGCTGCCCAACCCTCAGGTTGGCGCCATTCCCACAACAAGTGGAGGTGATAGATTTGCTTGGTTCTTAGGTGTCCTGGGCAGTAAACTTCATAGTCAACGGGGCCGACCCTCTGTGTAATCTCAAAGGGGTCCTGCCACTGTGTTAGTAGCTTGCTGTGTGAGGTGGGCAGCAGAACAAGTACCCTTTGCCCTGGTTGAAATTCCCGCTTCTTAGCTGGCGAATCATATCTTTCCTTTTGACGTTGCTGAGCTTGTTGTAGATTACCCGCGGCTAATTCTTGTGCATTCCGGACTCGTTGTTGGAACACCTGTTGGTATCTTGAGGGGCTGTTGATAACCATACGGCCCTGTTCCCATCCTTCGCAGAGGATCTGCAGTAAGCCTCGGGGCTGGTGGCCTAGCACTAGCTCAAAAGGAGAGTATCCCAAAGGCTCTGACGGGGCATCCCGGAGCACCAATAAGGCTAATGGTAGCATCAGGTCCCACCGCCGTGGATCGCCCTGTATGCATCTTCTTAGCATTCTTGTTAGTGTTCCATTTAGCCGCTCTACCACCCTATTGGTTTGGGGATGGTAGACTGACGTTCGTAACTGCTTGATTTGCAGGGTCTGGCAGACTCCCCATAGAACTCTGGACATGAAGTTCTGGCCTTGGTCTGTTAGGATTTTGTGGGGAATCCCCATACGAGCGATCCATTTTACCAATTCTTCCACTATTTTTGCTGCCGTTACTGACCTTAAAGGTACTGCACTGGGGTATCTTGTTGCATAATCAATAAACACCAGGATGTATCAATACCCATTACTGCTGCGAGGAAGTGGCCCCACTATGTCCATCGCGATCCGGGAAAATGGTAGGTCAATTACTGGCATCGGCCTCATAGGGGCACAAGGTGGTCGGTCTTCTCTGGCCTTTTGGCATACGGGGCATTCCGCACACCGGTGTGCTACGTCTTCACTTATTCTTGGCCAGAAAAACCACCTTGATATTTTATCCAGTGTGCGGTCCCTACCTAAGTGGCCCCCGGTTGGATTGGCATGTGCCAATACCCACACTGCTCTCCGGAAGCATTCCAGTACCACTAATTGCCTCCTATCTTCTTTTCTAGCCCTATCCGGTAATACCTGATAGAGAAGGTTGTTCCTTACCTCAAAATGGCTCATCGAGCCAGTATCTGATGTCAGTCGTGAGGATTCGTCTCTGGCCTGAGTCCAGGGCCCATGTAAGTCCGGGTCCTCTTCCTGAGCCTTCCTGAACTGCTGGCCACTTGCGAGGTCGCGTAGATCCATAATAGGTTCTTCAGCTTCCTCCGCGGTGTCACCCCTTTCTGCTGAGTCGCTAAGCCAGCCTTCCCGGGCCCTTAAGGATCTCCGTGTGGTCTCCACATCCCGCACCCTATCCATGACATTGTACAGTGGGGTCCAGTCTGGACCCAGTAGCATGTCACAAGCCAGATGGGGGGCCAGGCCCACTAATAGCTCTCCCTGATATTCCATAACCCGGAGACCTAGGCACGCTCGACGCATAGTTTGTGTTTCTCCATGGAGACAGGATATGCTTACAGGCTCAACCCAGTGATTTCGAGGTTCTTTCATAAGACTGGCTTTAATCATTGATTGGGCACATCTGGAGTCCAACACCGCCCATACCGGATGACCCTCAACCCAGGCTTTCAATACTGGGCGCTGCCACACCAGGCCCTCGCCTCTAGTTCCAAAACTGCAGTCCATCAGTTCACCCTGGGTGTGCTCCCTAACTGGTTCTACTCCTCCCCTCGGGGAACTGCATGGCCGCCATCTTTCTGTGGCTCTTTCTGGGCACTCTCGCACAAAATGCGCCCCCCCCAGCCGCAGTGATAGCAAACCATGTCCCCAACTGAGCCCTTGGGACTGGTTTTCCGCTACTCTACTTCTCTGGCTGCTGACACCGGAGGTGTGGATCCGCGTCTCTGATGCGGGGAGTATACCTCTGCAGCTGTGAAGGCCTCTGCCAATTTCAACGCTTCATCACAAGATCCTGGAGAGTGTTGGCAGACCCATCTGTGGGTTCTCTCCTCCAGGTCATTTAAGAATTGCTCCAAGATGACCTTGTCAACTATCGTAGCCACCATGCATGTAGCCAAAGTAACCCATTTCCCAAAAAGATCTCGCAGTCGTTGAAGCAGAAGCCGCGGTTGCTTTTCCTCTACCCCTTTCTTGGCCCTGAAAAGCTGGCGGTAATATTCTGGGCTAATCTCTAAGCGGTAGAGGATTGCTGCTTTGACGGCCTCATAATCCTGGGCCTCTTCATGGGTTAAAGCCCTGTATGCTGCCTGTGCCTTGCCTACCACCAGGGTCCCTAGCTGACTGGCCCAAAATTGCCTATCGAGGCCTGTGCTGGCTGCATGTCACTCAAAAGCCTCAATATAGGCCTCGGGGTCATCATCTAATGTCATCTTGGGCATCTGTAAGGTGAATGAGCTGTGCTGCATCCAGTTCTGTTGCCGTTCCAGCATCCTCTGCTGGGATCAGGCAATCTGCGTCAGAACCTGTAGATTCTGCCCCAGCAGATCAGTTGTAGCAATCTTAGCGGGCTGCATTCTACTCAGGCTGCCCCCCGAAGGTTTCCCGGCCAATGCACCTACTGTCACTGCTGGGACTCAACTAGTTGTTCTCATGCCGCTCTTGTCTGGGTGATTGATGTCACACCCCTCCTGTGTTCACGCCTTTGCCTGAGCTGGTGGTTTCCGCCCGACCCCCTGACCCCGTTCTTGCCTGCCACGACTTGATGACCTCAGTGTCCGGGGTTGTTCATCGTGCGTGCTCGTTGGCCCTAAGGTACCTCCCAGCAGTCACTCTCGGGGCTCCACTACTCCTACACCCTGGCCTCACGCCTCCTGTATAGTGGTGTCGAGTTGTTCGTCATTTCGTCCCCTGGACTCTCAACCGGGTCCTATGTGGGTCCTTCCCTGACACTGTCTAGGCCTACAGTGTGGGTCTAAGTCCCTCAGGTGTCCCCTGGAGCTTGGGGAGAAAACAAAACCAAATCGAAAGCTCCATCTAACCCAGGAGGTGCACAGTCCCACCAGGGGAGACGCCATGTTGGACCTGGTGCTGGCCACGGGTGATGACCTGGTGAGGGGGCTGCGGGTGATGGGCCACCTGGGAGACAGTGATCATCG
>NW_017728906.1:152045638-152104326 GCF_001723895.1 Crocodylus porosus | reverse complement strand
TCTTTCCTGCCAAGGCAGGGGGTCGGACTAGATGATCTACCTAGGTCCCTTCCGACTCTAGCTACTATGAAACTATGAAACTAACACAAACTTGGGCGTACTACCCCTTTAACTGCTCCCCCCTGCACTTTACTGGGGCACTGTCCTACTCCCCTGCCTAGGCACTCAGTCCCCTGCCTACTCCCAGGCACTTCTCTGTCCAGTGACGATGCTTTCCTCGGCTGCACTTCTCTCTGGGATCCCACGCAGTCTCTCACTCCCGGGACTGATCTCTTCAGGGATTCCCTCTACAGTCCTTATGGGGTGATCCTGGCATCTCTCCACAGCCACATCTGCAGCGTCATCTGAACAGCCTTCTTCTCTCTTCTTATACCCGTTCCGGGTGTTCCTCCCCTTCTGGTCCGATGTACCTGCTTGTCTTAGCTGCAGAGACCTCGGGTGCAGTCTCATCTCCCTCTCTGCCGGCTCTGCAGCGTGTGCCACCATTTTTATTCGTGCTGGCCAGCACTCTGTGCTGATGTCACCGGCCGGCTGCGGTCGTATAAACAGGCGGCTAACAAGCCGCGCGGATTTTGCCTCCCGTTCTCCACATGTGGGTTCCAGAGCCGCCAGTGAGTATCCTTGTGTCCCTCACATCCCGGGACAAGTAAAATATCAGAGGATAGCTTGATTGGTGGAACATCATGCCCATTAAAAAAGAGAGGGACATTAACACCTGTGGAATGAAGGGTTTAGAAGGGATCAGATAGATTATAATAAGCCATTAAGTCAGTTGACTCCCTCAGCACTTCCTGACTAGAAATGCTGCTGCCACTGCCACGCAATTGGTTTTAAACTTTAGGTGGAGGAATCAAAGTGAGGTGCAAGTGCGTCAGTGTATGTCCCTCCCACTGCAACCATGAATCCAAACCTAAGCAGCAAGTACATTTATCAAGTATCTTACTACTGTACCTGGTCACCTAATTAAATTCAGCCACCATTTCCTTTTTCTCTACCAGCTGGAGCAGACTACATGTATTGCCAATACTACTTCTGCTGTGTGGCATGTTTGACCTTTCAAGGGCAAAGTAATGATCGTAACCCATAGTTACAATTCTGACTGACCCCCTGTCTCCCAACTAGTACTGTAAGTTTAGGGAATCTGGAAACAGCTTGAAAATCATCAGGTGTTCATAAAAGCCAGCATGCACCTCTGTTTCTGTAAATACACAAGCCAGATAAACTACTCAGTAGGTGTACTGCAGAACATACATTTTGTAGGAGGTAGATATACCTCTGTCAGATACCCTGGAGAAAGGACATAATTATTATGTTATACTTGTTTTAACCTGTTAAATATAGAAAATGTAAAACTGAAACTCTGAGGAAGAGGGACAGGAAAATTGTGATGGGAGAGGGTTCTTTAGTGCATAATGAATATGTGCTTCTTGGAGGCATTTGGTATTTTGCCTAACAAGCTAATATAAAGCTCGTAAGTTTGTAACCCACAAATGTAACTTGTCTGTCATAAGTTTAACCAAAATGATAAAACTAACTGTTCATATTAATTGTGGAACTGACTGGTCCCCAAAGGCGAAGCTGTGGCTGCAAGATTAGCTGACCTAAGTTTTTACTAAGGGTTCAGCCTTGATGATAAAAACTGGATCCAACTGCCTGGCATATCCAACACATTCCAGGAAAGCACATCCCAAGAAAGCATATTCAGAGAAACCCAAAAGGGTTGGGCTTAGGCAGAGTAATGTCAATTTCAAATCTAAATGTGCTGCATTGTAATTTGCTTATTGGATAAACCCAAGTCTAGGCAGTAACCTTTTATGATAATTTTTAACCCCTTTCAATCCCATACGGTAACAGCTATATGGCAAGATTGTCAGTGGCTCTAAAGCCAACAGATTAGCATAAGACTAGGTATAAAAAAAGCGCGCACACGTCAGGTGACCAGCAGGAAGAAGGGAACAGAACGGTCACTGCTGTTCCAAGCCCGGACTTCAGATTCCTGGTGTGAGTAAGGATCGGATCCTGATCAAGGGACCTTCCCCAGTAATCCCTCCAACAGCGTTGATTGGGGATGCCTGACTTCGCTGGAATCACTTGGCATGCACCTGGCATCAAGGGATTATCAGTAAATTGCCAACCCACGTCTGTCTATCAGTTGTTTTGAACAGCCCAGTAGCTAATACCTTTGCAGTGCCCAGTTGGCCTGCGACAGAATCGATCTATCTATCTGTTGTTATTATTTACTATTAGTTCTTAAATTCTGCATTATCTGCTTATCACATTTATCTTTCTGTTAACGGTTGTCTGTGTGTAAGTGTCACGGAGCGGGGCGCAGGAGCGGCCGTGATCTCCCTAGTGCCCCCTGCCATGCCAAGTAGGCGGTCCAGCACCCTCTTACTCACCCGCCACATCTTGTTGTTATATGGTTCTAGAAAGGGAGGCTGCCTCTTGTCACCCTGGACACTTGTGCTATACTTATACTGTCCCCCTGTTCCGTATGGAGTGACCTGGTGTACCCCAGCCTTATAGGCTATGCGTGTACTGTCCCCTGTTCCGTAGGGAGTGACCTGGTGCACCCCAGCCTTATGGGCTATGCGTGCTTCCAACCTCCCCTTTAGCACGCCCCAAGTCTCGCAGATGTACCAGATGTTATCTGGTCAGTTTCCTGTATGCGCCCTTCACCGGCGCCCCTGGGCTTGTCACGCAACCGACGCCCCTTCACTGGCGCCCCGGGCTTGTCACGCAACCGGCGCCCCTGGGCTTGTCATGCAACCGGCGCCCTTCTATCCGCTAGCCCTCTTGGACCTACTAATTATATCCGCCCCCCTCCCGGGGACCGCTCAATAACTCACCCCTCCTGGGGCCTCTCCACGCACAGATGGTGCCCCCCCCACCGGGGCCTGTCCCTCCGCGCACTCGCCCTCTCCGGGCTCTCTATAATCGCGGACTCACCCTCTCCGGGCTCATCTCTATAGTAGCACCTTACCCTGGGCTTCACTTCCTGTGTGCCCCACTTTGGGTCTAACACGAGCCCCTCAGGCTTCTCACTGGTGCTCCTTGCAAGTGGGGCTCAGGTGGCCTTAGCCATGCCTGGGCCCCAAAATCCTCTTTGCCCCTTCTCAGGGCTGGGGTATTGCACCCCGAACTATAGTGCCCTCACCGGCGCTGTGCACCTTGTCGGGGCTGGGGTAATACTATGGTGCCCTCGTGGGCCCCGGGGTCCCCACTACTGTGGATCCCCTCTGGAACTCTTCCCAATTGGGCTGAGGCGGCCCTCGCCTTACCTGGCCCCCTTGATCCCTTTCTCTGGGTCCTGCCCCCCTGGGGCCTCTACCTACGCCCACGCTGGGCTTCCTCTCACTAAACGTGCCCTCCCCAGGCTCCTCAATCTGTTCGCCCCTTCTGGGGCTGGGGTCCAGACGCCCCGCAATACAGCACCCCTCTCTGGCGCTGGAAGCACCCCACCTCCCTGGGGAGCTCCTGATGAGGCCTCCTCACAGCGCCCAGTTGGCCTGTGATAGAATTGATACACTCACAGTACCCAGCTGGTTTGTGACAATGCAGTACATGCATTCCCGGAGAATGGTGCATAAATCAAATTTGCATAAAGCAAACCCACTTTACAATGTAACAAATAGGGATAGATTCCCATGGTGGTGAGGGAGGAGAGAGTGAGTGAGGCTGGGACTAGGGAAGGGGAGGAGGAGGGCTGCTGCTCCCAGGGCTGCACAAGGCAGCAAAGCAGAGGGACCAGTGTGGCACTCAACTCAGCCCCAACTGCAGTGGCCTTGGGAGTGCCCAGCACTGCTGGGCTGTACCTTTCTCTGTTTGTCTCCCCTGCCTGGGCTCCGCCTGTCCCCTCACCTCTGCTCCTGGGCTGTGCCTTGCCCTGGTGCAGGCAGCTGGTGTCAGCTGCTCCTAGGGCCGCTCTAGCACTGGCTGAGGCGAGTATGGACAAGTTGAGCCCCAGGTGACAAGGGGTGTGGCACTCCCCCCAGTCCCTGCTGACAACAGACAACCTCCATGTACTAAGTCTGGGGGGAGAGGAAACAGGTACAACAGAGAGCTACCTTAAATGCCTTGCAACTCCCCCCTGCCCCAAGAATTCACATGGGGCTTTGAGGTGCCCCCACAGAAGGCTGGGAGGAACCCCCAACTTCAGTAGGTATATAGGAAACCCCCCAATTTCCCATCCCATAAAAACAAGAGGGTTGTCCACTATCCTATTTGGAATGCCACTGTTTTTTTTCAATCCTGGGAATTACTTGACTCATAAGCCACTGGCTTCCCCTCACTTTTCTTTCTAAGCATCCTATTCAGACGAAAAAAACCCTCAACATTTTAAGGTGCCTTGGACCATGTGGCCCTTCCGGTCTTAGTCACACCTGTTGCATTGGCGCCTACGTCCTTCAGGAGGCAGGGGGCGTGGGGGGAAGCAAGGTGGGGAATGGCCTGGGGGTAGTGCCCACACCTGAGACAAGCTTGGAGCTCAGCAGACTCAAACAGGCTTTGGCTGGGGGGAGATGACAGCGGGGAAAAGAGCGGGTCTGCTCAGCGCAGGGGGCGGGAAATCTGTGTCCAGGGCAAGGATGCCCCCCGAACACCCCCGGGTCCGAGACGCCTAGCAAAGGCAGATGGCTTAAAAGCCTGCGCCGCAGCTCGGGTGGGAGGTGGTGCCGTGGGAGGCGCTCATCCCTCCTCCCCTGGCGGCTGAGGAGGCGCGTGAGCGGAGTTGCATCTTCCCTTTTCTCATTGGAGGGAGGCGCTGCCGCCGCCGCCGCCGAGAAGGTAAGCCATGTCGGCCGGAGGGTGTTGCTGGCGCCATCTGCCCCCTTCCCCATACAACGGGGAGAGAGCCCTGCGGGGATCCTCCCCTGCCTCAGGGCGGCCGTTAACGGCTGCAGCGCTGCGCGGAACTTTAATGACAGGAACGTTGGCTCGGGCCGCGCGGCTGCGCCACGGCGGGGGGAGGGGGGCCAGGGCGGAGAAAGCAACGGCTGCAGCGCGCGCCTCAGTATGAGGGGCTGCTGCCACCGCCGCCAGCCTGCCCTGTTGGGCCTCGTCTCTTTGTGCAGCTCCTGGGCCAGCCCTTCCTGCAGCTTCCTAGGGGAGTACTCCCCGCTGCTCCTCCCCTGACCAGATGGGCGGGCACCTCCCCCGTAAGCTGCTTCCCCTCTCCCCCCCGCAGTCCTGAGCTAGAGCAGATCTCTCTCACTGGGTCCTGGCTGTATGTACACAAGGTTTTGTCATCAAAAAAATAAATAAATAAATAAAAATTCCCTCATTGTGCTGCCAGCTCTTCCCAGGGTGTCTCTGTCACGGAAGCATCAGGCAGCGCTGCCCCTTCTTGCACCTTGTGCCAGGCTTGTGTGTTACTGGAGGATGTCACCCACCCATTGCAGCCTAACATGAAGCCTTGCTGTTGAGCAAAGTGAAGGCCCCCACTTCTATACACGGGGTTTCTTTGGGGGCCCACCTGGGAGTTACATTATTAAGAATATTCTCAGCTTCATTTCCACACTCGGTTTCAGTGCACAGGAAGAGGGAAATGGGGTAAATGAGGATATGGCAGTAGGTAAAGGAATACTAGGGGTTAGGAAGCGGCTAGATTAGGAGGGCCGGGGAGTACTGAGATGAATGAGAACAGCAGTCAGGCAATGCAGTTAGTTCAAGTCAGTAACAAAGAGATGAAATGTTTGGATGATTTTGCAAGAAGCCTAGATTGCCAAATGGAAGAACTTGAACTACTGTTTCAAGGTGTAAAGATAGAGATAAAGACAATGGAAATATTGAACAGCAAGCAGGACTGGAAAGATGCTGCTGATTACACACTGTTCAAGAAAGAAATAGACAGGTGTGGTAATGTAGCATTGCATGACACTGATGTGATATGAGAGTAAAGGCATGAGAAGAATAAAAGGTTTATTCTTTTATTTTTATCCATGATACCTGGTGGGGCCAAAATCACTATAGATATTGGAGGCAGGGTGGATGTGCACTTTGTAGATGAAATTTTACAATGATATTGCTGAAAGTTGGCTCTAGATCCCTAGGGTTGAAACTCAGGAAATAGACCTGAGATTCTCAGCCAGGCTTCTGTGGCACTCTGATGCCACAGGGTAAGATCATTTTCAGCTTGCCATGGGGTGCCATGCAGTTAGCACTGTTTAGTGTGCAGGCACCTATGTGATTCAGAAAATAAACCCAGAGATTTCAAATAGAAATCCAGAGTGTTAAAAACATTATGGCCTATTGTAATCTTTCTGATGTAACAGAAAAAAATGCTCTATTATTTTCTGTCATCAAGAGGAGTGCCTTGCATCTAATAAGGGGTATCTTGAGTTTTAAAAAGTTTGAGAACCACAGGTATAGGTAAGGGAACGAAGTTACACTGAGTTAAAGATGGGGAGAATTATAGTGTATGAGCTGCTCCTTGACAGTTGTTTTATGTGTCTGTTTTTTCCTGAAGTCAGCAGAAGCTAAGCCACAGAAACTTAACTGTTTCACAAAATAGAAAAACTGTAAAGCAATCGATATGTGGCAAGATCCCCTTTCCCTTTATAATTTAGTATAATGTTTTATCTGCCTGTTGCCTAAAGCAGTGGTTCTCAGCAAAAGTGCCATAAAACCCCTCAGGGGTGCTACTGCTGCATCCACAGCCATGAAAAGACGTGCCCCTTGTGCCTCATACAGAGCTAGACCAGAAAGGACTGTGGAGTACATATGGTCTCTTTAGGGTTCTCTGATAAGCCTAATGTGAATAGGAGAGCCAGTTTATCCTGCAGCCCTTCCCAGTCTGGTGCCCTCATGCCTCTGTGCCTCCCAGAAATAAAGGCACTGTGGGACAGTTGGGGAGAGGTGTCCTTATGCTAAAGAAGTTGAAAACGGCTTCCCTAAAGAGCTAGATAGCTAAGTCAAATGGACTGAGATGCTCAGGGACGCAGAAGGAAGTTCTTTAAATCAGAGTTGCTAAAGAGTGCAAACAGAAGTGACAATTTTCACTCGGTCTAGTCACAGAAAGTTTATAGCTGTGACCAAACACAAGTGCACGGCTGCAGACAGCTTCAAAAGTGGATCGGGTGAAAATGTGACCCCTCATTGCACAAGGTATCAGATTTTAGCATCGTTTGTAACTTGCGTCTGCTGAACTCTCAGCCTGTTGCTGTTTTCAGAATGGAAGGGGGGAAAGAGAGCAGAGGAAGTTCAGTCTGTGGGGGTTTCACCCCTCTCCAAGTGTGAGGCAGATGTATTGGAGCACCCTTAAGGTGGGGGGGGTTCCAATTCATGCACCCCACCTTTCAGCACCAGTTGAGGAGCCTCAAGAATGAGCTCCCTCCACTGCCTTTCCCTCCTCCCATTCTGAAAACAGTGAGCATTGGCAAAGAGCCCCCGTCATTGCTATGGGAACCTGGCTGCAGGCTCCCAGCCCATAGCTAGATTCCCCTCTCCCCTGGAACCACCAGTGAACTTCTTTTTGGTCTGAGGTAACAGTGCAGCTCCAGAGGCTTTGCAAAAATTGTTCTGAGTTACAGCTGGGAGCAGCACTTCTGTCTACACCCAAAGTTGCTTATCAAAGGGGAGGAAAAGGAGCAAACTTTTGTATTGAAGAACTCCAGAGTAACTAGATGAATAAGCACCTTTTAAAAGGATATTTGAAATAAACAAAGAGCAGAAAAGGCTGATCCACAAAGAATGCTATGTCAGGGGGGCAGTTTGATTAGAATAATGATTGCATTTGAATAGTAAATTTGACCCATGTACAATATAAAATAGATTGTTCTGAAAATGCCTAAATGTAAGCTAATTCAGAAACATCCAAAGAATCTTGCAGAAGAAAAATTTTATATTAGATCAGTTTTTCTGTTTATTCATCCTTAAAAGGTCTTTGTATTGAACCTCAAGTGCATGGACTAATTTTGAGGTATGTTCCACACTTTACATTGCTTGTAAAGCAGGGATTAGCAACATTTTTAGGCAGTACCAAAAACACCTGCAACCTCGATTTGTAAGATGTTGATGTGTCAGGGGCAGATGCCAGAGAAGCCACCAGGAGCCCCCTTGTTGTGGCCATGCAACCCCAGCCCCTTCTTCAAGGTTTGAGTGCCAAGCAAAATGCCTCTGTGTGTCATGTTCTGGCACGTGTGCTAGGGTTTGTGTACCCCTGTTCTAAAGGTAAACATGTAGCAGCAGAGGACAGCAGTTCCCAAGTGGAATGTAACTATAATGCGAAAGTTCAAAGCTAATGGTGAGGGAAATGATTTAAATATTTGTAAAGATGAAAAAGTATGTCATATTCTTAATATTTGTGTTGTACAATAATGTTTCATTAAGCACAATAATTTTGAGGTTATAATTCAGTATTTGTAGTTTTCAAATGTGGCAACACTGCTCAGAGATCAAGAAATGCAGTAGCAAAACCAGAATTGCAAAAAGTCAAGTTAGATCATGCAGAGCAGGGGTGTCAGACTAGCCTTGTGCCCTGGGCTGAATCTGGATTGTGGGGCAGGATCCAGCCATGGCATGAGGAAGGAGTGTTGGCAACATAGCTCAGGCTCTGAGCCAGAACACACAGCAGCAGTAGTGGCAGTGGCAGCTCTGGCTCCAACCCAGGACACATGGTGGTGGCTCCAATACTCATTAAGGCTGGTATCATATGATTTGAGAATAACTAAAGCAGTATTTGCAGCACCATACCCAGACTCCTGGCAGCCCCGGGCAAACATTTAATATTGGGCCACGCTTTGCCAGAGATAATAATAATAATTTTAAAATTACCACTTCTGGGCCTTCTTTAGAACCCCTTTTTTAGGCATCAGGTGGCCACCCGGTTCACCCATGGCTGTGTCTGGCCCTAAGTACTTGTGAAGGGAAAAAGTACTCTGGGTAACAAGAAATCCATTAGTCTAACCGCTTTAATATTCTAGGCTTTATAACAAATTTTGTAGGAAAGAATAAAGATACAGAAGTAAATGCGAGTTACAGTATAAAATACAGTTTAAATATACCAAAAGTTTGACTCTGGCAAATTTAATTTGATTTTCTAAACAAAGAAAACATATTAGATGTCATCTACCTAAACTTTAATGAAAACATTTGATATGGTAAGACATGGATAATTATCAGTTAAATTAGAGAAGATAAGGATTAGTTCAGGAAATCAGGTGGATAAGGACCTAGCTAAGGGAGATGATGACAGGTAGTTTGAAAAAGAAAGAATCAGGCTTTAAACTTGGTTCACTGGGGGATGGAGACCAAAGGCCTGAGGTAAGTGGGGAAGTGGTGGACCTGGAGGAGGAGCAAGCAGAAGGGGGCAGCAGGGGAGGGGCTCTCATTCTTCTTGAGAAATTAGAGCAATCCACTAGTTACCTCAGGTACCTGTACACCAGGCTTGTCCAACATACGGCCTGCAGGCCACCACGCGGCCCGCCAAGCCGTTTTCTGAGGCCAGCGGTGCTGCGACAGGAAACGAAAGTAAACACTGTTTACTTTTGTTTCGACCCCTTGTCCCTCCCCCAACCCCTTAGCAGCTTCCTAATGGCTGCTGAAGGGCTGGGGAAGGGACAGGGTTCCCACATGCGCTATGTCAACTTGACGTTGCCGACGCAGTGCGTGTGGGAAGAGGAGTAGTCGTGTGCCTTTCAGGACAGGATGAGCCCAGCCAGAACAGCAGGAGCTGAGCTGCACTTTCCTCCTACCTGTGCCAGTCTGTCCCGAGTGGCACAAGGCTCTGCTGCCACTTCTGATGGCTGGTTCTAAGCCAGGTGGGTCTGTCCCATCTGGAGCAGCACGCAACTGAAGCTGGCTTCCCATGTGCTGCTGGGGACGGGAGAAGCCAGCCAGCAGAAGTGGCGGTGGAGCCACATGCCGCTTGGGACTGACCAACACAGGTAGGGGGAAAATGCAGCTCAGCCCCTGCTGCTCCAGCCAGGCTCGTCCGTCCCAAGCAGCACACAGCTCCGCTGCCACTTCTGCTGGCCAGTGCAGACCTGGCTGGGCTCCTCCCATCCCCAGCAGCTCGTGGGAACCTGGCTTCAGCCGCATGCTGCTCCAGATGGGACGGACCCAGCTGGGTCTGCACCAGCCAGCAGAAGCGGCGGTAGAGCCATCTGCCACTCGGGATGGGCAAGCCCGGCCGGAGCGACAGCGGCTGAGCTGCATTTTCATCCTGCCTGCACTGGTCAGTCCTGAGTGGCACATGGCTCTGCTGCTGGCGAATGCCAACCTGGCTGGGCTCCTCCCATTCCCAGTAGCACGTGGGAAGCCAGCACGATGGGACAGACCTGCCCGGGTCAGCACCAACCAGCAGAAGTGGCGGCAGAGCCATGTGCTGCTCGGGAGTGACTGGCACAGGTAGGGGGAGAGTGCAGTTGAGCTCCTGCTGCTTCGGCTGGGCTCATCCTGAGGTTCATTTCATGTTTGTAAAATGCTTGAAGAGCCCCACATAGATGCACTGCATAGAAATGCAAAATATATTTTGACTTATTTGGTTGGGACCTTGGTCTGAGATTTTCAAAGCTGAGTCGAAAGGCCAAGTTCCGTTAAAATGAATGGGATTTAGAGGGCTCCAAATCTTTTATGAGAACTTTGTAACGTGCCTATCTACCCCTTTTTGCAAATCTCAGCCACAGTTTGGAAGCTCAGCCAAAGAACATAAGAGCTTCTGAGCGTAAGAGCATAAAAAGTGCCATGCTTGGTCAGCCCCATGGTCCATCTAGCTCAGTATCCTGTCCCGAACAGTGGCAGAGGTGGATGTTATAGAGGGAGAGTTTTGAACCAGTTAGACCCATTTCATTGTCACTTCCTGCAACTTCACTGGTGTCAAAGGTCATATGACATCACTTCCTGATATGATACCACTTCCTGTAAGGTCTTTGAATATGGCTCATGGGCCCACTGGGTGATAAAAAAGTTCATGATCCAGCCCCACATTCAAAAAGGTTGGACACCCCTGCTGTACATGAATGCACAGAGCCTGAGAGAATTGGAAGTCCTTGCAGTCATGGAACTATGATATGATTGGAATAACAGAGACTTGGCGGGATAGCATGCATGATCATGGAGGATATAAACAGGCAGAGAAAAGGAAAAAGAGTTGCACTTTATGTAAAAAAAAAAAAAAAAAAAAAAAAAAAAAAAAAAGCTGTACAATTGCTCAAAGCTACACTATGAAGCTGAAGATAGGCCTGTTAAAAGTCTCTGAGTTAGTCAGAAGAGAGAACAACAAGGGTGATGTCATGGTGAGAGTTGGTCTGCTGTAGACCACCAGACCAGGAGAAAGTGGTGGATGAGGCTTTCTTCAAACAGCTAGAAGATCCCTGTCACAGGCCCTGGTTCTCATGGGAGACTTCAATCACCCTGACATCTTCTGGGAGGGCAATACAGCAGTGCACAGGCAATACCAGAAATGTTTGGAGAGTGTTGTAGACAACTTCCTGGTGCAAGTGCTGGAGCAGCCAACTAGGAGCCATGCTCTTCTTGACCTACTGCTCACAAACAGGGAAGAATTGGTGGGGAGTATAGTGTAGTAGATGGCAACTTGGGCAGCAGTGATGATGAGATGACTGACTTCAGGATCCTGAGGAAAGGAAGGATAGAGAGCAGCAGAGTAAGGACCCTTCAAAAAAGCAGACTTCAACTTGCTTAGGGAACTCGTGGGCAGTATCCCCTGGGCAGCCAGACCGAGGGGAAAGGAGTCCAGGAGAGCTGGCTGTACTTTAAGAAACCTTACTGAGGGTGCAGGAACAAACCATCCCAATGTGCAGGAAGACTAGCAAGTATGTCAGAAGACCAGCTTGGCTTAGCAGGGAGGTCTTCAGTAAACTAAATCAAAAAAAGGAAGCTTATAAGAAGTAGAAACTTAGACAAACAACTAGGGAGGAATATAAGAATAGTGCTCGTGCATGCAGGGATGAAGTCAGGAAGGCCAAAGCACAGTTGGGGTTACAGCTAGTAAGGGATATGAAGGGTAACAAGAAGGGTTTCTACAAGTATGTTGGTAGCAAAAGGAGGATTAGGAAAAGTGTGGGTCCCTTACTGAACGGGGGAGGCAACCTTGTGATGGAGGATGCAAAAAAGGCTCAAGTACTCAATGCCCTTCACCTCAGTCTTCACAGGTAAGGTCAGCTCCCAAACTACTGAACCTGGCAGCACAGTTTGGGGAGGAGGTGAGCAGCCAACAGTGGTGAAAGAACAGGTTTGGGAAAATTTAGAAAAGATGAACATGTACAAGTCCATAGGGCCAGATGGGATGCACGCGAGGGTGCTGAGGGAGTTGACTGAAATGATTGCAGAGCTTCTGGCCATCATCTTTGAAAACTCATGGTGATCAGGAGAGGTCCCAAATGATTGGAAGAGGGCAAATATAGTGCCCATGTTTAAGAAAGGGAAGAAGGAAGATCCAGGAATCTATAGAGCAGTCAGCCTCACCTCAGTCCCCAGAAAAATTATGGAGCAGGTTTTCAAGGAATCCATTTCTAAGCACTTGGAGAAGAAGGTGATTAGCAGGGATCCTCGTTTTCTCTGATTTTTAATCTGAAAATTGGGGATTTTTTTTTATAGTAACACATAATCCATATTTTTCTGTGATTAAATTGAAACATCATGGAAAAATGTGGATTTTGGGGTGTTTTTTATATCTGAAAATTGGAGATTTTTTAAAATTGGAGAAAACCAGGATATGATTAGGAACAGTTAGCATGGATTCACCAAGGACAAGTCATGCTTGACCAACATATCATGAGGACTGATTCTGTGAATGCAGGGAGACCAGTGGATGTGATATACCTTGACTTCAGCAAGGCTTTTGATACTGTCTCCCACAACAGTCTCACAAGCAAACCAATGAAGTCCAGGTTGGATGAATGGACTGTAAGGTAGCTACAAAACTCCCTGAAGCACAGGGCTCAGAGGGTAGTAGTCAATGGCTTGATGTCTAGTTGGCAGCCAGGATCAAGTCAAATGTCCTAGGGGTTAGTCCCAGAGCTGGTTTTGTTCAATATTTTCATCAATGACATGGAAGATGTGATGAAGTGCACCCTCAGCAAGTTTGCAGATGACACCAAGCTGTGGGGAGTAGCAGATACTAGAGGGTAAGGCTAGGATTCAGAGTGGCCTAGATAAATTGGAGGATTGGACAAAAAAGAAATCTCTTGAGGTTTAATAAGGACAAGTCCAAAGTCCTGCATTTAGGGCAGAACAGTCCCATGTACAACTACAGACTGAGACTGACTGACTAAGCAGCAGCTCTGCAGAGAAGGACTTGGGGGTTACAGTGGATAATAAACAGAATATGAGTCAACAGTGTGTGTGCCCTTGTTGCCAAGAAGGCTAATGGCATACTAGACTGCATTGGCTGCACAGTGGAGAGAGTCCAGTGGAGGGCAACAAAAATAGTGAAGGCTGGGGGCGTATGACTTATGAGGAGAGGCTGAGTGAACTGAGCTTATTGGCATTTTTACATGGCACTGGAATTTTTAATAAGTGAGCTGCATTAAAAGCTCCCATGCATCATGTGTATCAGCAGCGCAGTGTACCTCTGTGCTGAGAAAATGGCAGCGGTGCACTTTGAACTAAAGCACATTAAATGTGCGCCACCACCATTTTCTCAGCGCGGAGGCATTCTGTACCACTGATACACGTGTGGCTGCCAGAGCACAGCAGTTTGTGTTCCAGCAGACTCGATTAATTGAGTGTGCTCTGACGTGCTGGAAATGCAGCACGTTGGAGCAGGCGTCCCAGGTGTATAAGTGCTCATTTAGTGTAGAGAAGAAGAAGACTGAGAGGGGATTTAATAACAGCCTTCAACTACTAGAGAGGATAGAGCTCAACTGTTCTCAGTGGTGGCAGATGACAGAATAAGAAGCAATGGTCTCAAATTGCAGCAAGGGAGGTTTAAGTAGGATATGAGTATAACATTTTTCACTGGGAGGGTAGTAAAAGCACTAGAATGGGCTATCTAGAAAGGTTGTGGAATCTCCATCCTTGGAGATTTTTAAGACGTGGGCAGACAAAGCGTTGGCTGGGATGATCTAGTTGGTGGTCCTGCTTTGAGCAGGGGTTGGACTGGATGACCTCCTGAAGTACCTTCCAACCCTAATTTTTTATGATTCTATGAATTTAATTTGATAGATTTTGAATTGCGTTGCAACCCAGTGCTTACCAACAGTCACTAAACAAAATTGGACTGCCCCAATAATAATATTATAGTTCTATTTATTTGGAAGGTTGGTTACAGGGTAATGAGGAAGTTGATACTTTGAATTTGACTAGCAACAATTCAGGCAAAACCTTAGTTCTCAAATTTGGCTTTTGAAAATTTCCTGGGATCAACCACATAAAAATAAACAAGGACTTTCTTTCAATGGCACATTTACTAGTACTGGGTAAGAACAATATTATTAGAGTATTTTCTAAAAAGACAGTCTTACACTTGTAAAATATTAATAGAACAAAACAAGATTACTGGAATTATTATAATCTTGTTTCTTACTGATAAAATAAACTACTGATTACGTGAAGATCACTGCATCATTGTCCCCCCAAATCCTTTCCTGTCTATGAAAAATATTCTTGCATCAATTATCACTATTATCAGTCATCACTACTTGACTGTCTTCAATCTCTTCAAACACTCAGACAGAAGTTATGATAATATTGTAATTGAAATTTTCTAAGTTTTATTTGCACAAGCAAAAAGGTATAAGCATAGGATATTGACCCGGAAATTTCACTAATCTGCTTGCTCAAACAGACCTCTAATTTAGTACAAACAGTATTACTGTTTTCAACAGTCTCTGTATTTATACATTCACTATTATGTTGCTTCACACTTCTTGGATCTCAAATATGTCTTACTTTTTAATCCCCCAATGTTGGGTAGATGGAAATCTGTAGCTCCTTAGTGATTTGATATCTACTAAAGGTATTGAAGGATGGAAAACATCTACAAAAACTTTTTTCCAATTTTATATTTACATTTTGAAAGTCCTTAATTTTTTCAACTTGGTATTCATTGGTAAATAATATCAAGACCCAGCAGATGTGAGGACAAGTCATTAGGATGGGGCTAGGAGAAACAATGAATCATTGACTACGTTTACACAAGATGCTGACTGCACAGTCATTTAGTACTTGCATACACAAACACTAAGTGACTGCCCAGTAACCGGTGTTACTGAGCAGTAGTGTCCCAAAATGGCTTTTTGGTGACACTGACTGCACAGTAGCACATTCCTACTGCGCAGTAGCATCACATCACGCTTTGTGCCACATGATGTGATTGCACAGTAGGAATGAGCTACTGCGCAGTCAGTGTCTCCTGCAAGACACAGCCGTTGAGTATGAACAACCTACCTCACCATATCAGTTTCTTGTGCCCACACATACTGTTCACTTTATGAAACCCTTATGCTTATTCAACACCTTTCTCAATTTTTAGCCATTTTATCCTTTCTGTTCCTAACTTTTGTACCACAGAAGTGATATTTCTCTGCAGCCTGCAGAATTGAAGGGACAAAAAAAGTGTTCCAAACATTGAGAAATTTTAAATTCTTGTTCTTAGTTTCTTCCACAGCCACTCTAGCTCCACAGCAGGAACAGAGGAACTTTGAATGAGGTGTGCCAGTGCTGCTGGGATCAAAGCCAGAGAGGTTCCTGGCTAGAGCATCTTGCCCCTCCACTCAGGGTCAGACCAATTGCCATTTTTGGGGTCAGGAAGGAATTTTACCCTATGGTCAGATTGGTACCGTCTGTGGGGATTTTTGCCTTCCTCTGTAGCAGAAGCCTTGAGTGTACATTGGTAACAATTCATAGAAGTGGGACATTGGTTGCCATGGCTCCCTTGGTTCTCCTGCTTTGCCTATGGCAGGTTGGGGTGTTAGGTCTGTTTTGTGTCAGATTTGAGAGTAATCTTATGTAGAGTTTAGATTATGGGTTATATAGAGTGGTTTGGATAGGGATGATCCTGCCTCAGGCAGGGGGTTGGACTAGATGACCTCTGGAGGTCCCTTCCAGCCATTCTTTTCTATGATTTATGACAGTGTGGCTGCCAGGAGGCAGCCCTCACACTGAAACACCCTTGTGCCCAGCCAGTGCCATCAGCAGTGGCAGATTAAGATTTATTGGTGCCCTGGGCTCCAGCGGGGGGAGGGTTCCCGTCCCTTCCTAGTGTTCACATTCCCAAGGTGGGGGGGCAGGCCTCCATGCTCTGTGAGGGAGGTTGGGTGGACCTGGCTGGGCTGGGGTCCCTGGGCCTGGGGTCCCTTCAACTTTTGACACAGTAACATATTATTTGTTTAAGCTGTGTGGTGGCCAAAAGCCCTAAAGAGAGATTATGCCCCATTACATTAGGTGATATTCATATCCACAGTGAGACATCAGATGTATGAAAGCAACTGCTTTTATTTATCTTCATTGTTCTGAGTGAATAAAAATGGGCTGGAAGATGACACAACAGCAAAGTAGAAATAATGGAGTACTCTATGGGGAAAATGAAAACGGATAAAAATCACAATAGACACATTAACACTTGACACACAAGTTTAATTTACTGTGTTTGAAATGTTAAATGCAAAAAATCAAGGAATTCAAAGCTATAATTTCCAGTGCAGTCATAATTCATTCACTTTTCAAATATAGAATTTTGTCCTGTTGTTATATTTATGCTTAAATATAGGCATAAATGATACTGTTGAACTATAGTAATTGTGTAATTTGAATTTAGTTTTGGGAAAAGAATAAAAGGTATCATTTCTTTGCTTTGGTTTAATTATTAGATTCTATACAGACTTCATTTTGTGTGTCATCACCTGTGGAATTAGACATTGTATAAACTTTGAATAGAGATATGTATGTTTAGCAGAAAGTTACCTAAATGCTCTCTTTGCAATGCAATATTTTCCTGAAAAATAGCTGTGTAAAAATGGTATCTGAGGGTAAGTCTGTGTGCCGCTGCTAGTTGTCCCTGGACATGGCCCGGCACGCGTGCCGTGGTGCATGGCAAATTGCCCCCGGGTAGAATAGAGGAGGCTGGGACCAGCACCTGGGCTGGCCCCAGCAGCCTTACCTGGGCCCCTAGAGGCTTCCCAGGGCTCCAGATCCAGGTGCAAGGAATCTAACCAGCAGCCAGAGCATGGCTCTAGGCAGCCAGGCTCTGGCTTCAGGTGGTGCATGCTGTAGCCACCTGCACCACCCTGCTTTTTTTGGTGTGGGATTTTTGGATCCTGGGATTTCACAATATCTAATTTTGCTGTTGTGCTGTAAACATGCAGTGTAACAAACAGTGGCAAAGAGAATCACAACTGCATATCTGGCTTGTGGGGGCCTTAGAGTCAATTTAACTTTTGAGAATGGAGCTGAGGTGAGAGTATTTGAAGGCATTAGATTGGAAAGAGGATATTCTGTATATACTGCCCTTTGGGTCGACTTTGTTCAGGTTTAGAAAAATTTTCGTATTCAGCATCTGTATCAGCCAAGTTTTAAATTAATTATTTTAGAAAGCAAAAAGGACCTAAACATTTAAGCGTTAAGCAATTTTTCCTTTCCCATTTCAGTTACCCCTGTAATTAAAATTTTAGTACACAATCAAAAAATCAAGTTTGGGCTAAGAATTAGCTTTATCAGTGGGAGAACAGCAGTCCAAAGACTCTCATTGTACTGCCCAGATGTCAAGTAGTTTGTCCTGTCCTTTGATCTTTTTCATTTTCAAATGACAGCATGTAGTTTGTCATCATGTTTTGGTTCAGTGTTTTTAAAAAAAAAAAAAAAAAGAGTAAATTCTAGAAATTTTGTCGCCGTGAACATAGTATCTTGATTTTAACCAAAATTGTCTTTCTGCAGGGTAGAACAGGACCGGGTCCATATGGAGGATGAATCTTCTCTTTCCCATGGAATTAGTGCTAAGGTCAGAGTTGAGCATCAGACCAGATATATGCTTATACTGTATATTTCATGGTGTATTACTTAGGGAGTTTACCTAATTCTACTTCAGTTGTGGTTACAGGGTAACACAAGATCAAATTCGTAAATTAGAAAATAAGCAGCTATGAGACAAATGTTGTTTTCCTAATCTAGGAGAAAAGCAGAGGTGAATACCGTATTTTTGTTGTAAGCAGTTTGACCTTTGTCTCTTTTAAAGTTACTCATTCCAGGCTAGTGTTTTGACAACATACACATGTAAAAATTAGCCTACTGCAATATTATAATTTACCCCTGCCAATTTTCTTTTTTTTTTTTCTTTGGAGCTTTTTATTTTTTTGGTTTTGGGGTGGGTTTTTTTTTTTCATTCTATGAGTGTTGGGCTGAATTAAATGTTTGTTTCAAGTTTTGGAGGATAGTCATGCATTTTTTTAAAATTAATTGTACGAGGAAGAAAATTGAGAAAGCCGGTACCTGTATGAGTTGTAAGATCAAATGGAGTGAAGAAATACTGGGTCGGTTGTGAGGCAGTTAATCTGAAAACTGTATTCACAAAGGTAAAATCCTTAATGTTTGGACTTGCTCACAATTTTGATTTTGAAACTCCTTGACAATGTAGTTATTGGAGAGAGGTACAGATTTCCTGAACACATGGGAAAGTCCAATGTACACTATCAGAAAAGCAAGTCTATACAAAAAGGGTGGGTTATCTTAAAAGTAACTGTAGCTTGACACACAGGGTTTCAATATTACCTTTCAGATTTTAGAGAAAATAGTATGGAAGGTAGAGAGAGAAAATTAAAGAGTAATGGAGCCACAAATAATATGTTCATACACTTTTACTGTGTCAAACATGTCTATGGATTCCTGAGGCAGATTGCTGAGTTTAGGTGTTTGTAAGTTTTATTAAGATCACCTTTGTTTTTTTCCATTTAATATTTGTTAATATCATAACTTTGATCGGGCAGTTTTGGTGGCCTATTTTTGTTTTCTAGTATTTATGTTTTTCTTTGTTTTCTATTGTGTATGACTTTAATGTTAAGAAATGCTATACTTCTCAGTATATCTTATTTAACAATATATTTATTGAGAGCCTCTTAGACAAATATTACTGAAGAGAAAACTGTTTTATTCTGGATGGACATATACTGACTCATCTGCTGGGCAGAGAGGAGAGCACTTGAGATACACTTCCTAAATCTTAAAGAAACCAGAATCTTAATACAAGAAAGTCAAAGAATGTTTACAATTGGAATACAACCTTGACTGTCCTTTAAAACTTCAGGGTTCATCACATTAGCAAATGCTGAATGCCTTTGTTATACAGCTGGAAGAATAAGTGTGAGACATTGAAAAACTGGCACTTCAGTAGTCATCAGTGATATCAGAAAAACAGTGAAGGGCTTAAAAACCTCCACTGCAGTAACATTAATGTTCTGACTAATTAACACCCCCACCCAAGAATTGTGGAATTAGGTGTAAAGTAAAACGGAGCTAAAGAAATAATTTAGTATATAGCTATCTTTTCTGTGTCTATGTACATGCTTTAAATAGCTTATGAATACATCAAACAGGAACGGCAGTGTACTGAAAAGCATATAGCTAACCTAAAATATTTATTTCCAGCTATTTAACTTGGTCTAATAAAATGTATCAGATTCCCCAAAATACCTTGTCTGCCTATAGCTAACCTTGGCAGACAAGGTTCTTTGAGTAAATCTGATATCTTTTATTAGATTAACTCAAATAGTTGGAAAAATTCTTCTTAGCAAGCTTTCAGGTATAGATACCCTTTGTCAGGCTGAGGAATCATCTGCGGTTGGTGTGTGTTCCTCCTGGATACAACAAAATCATGGACTAAATATAAACATTGGATTTATGACACCATTATAACTTGCCTAACGTCTGACTCCCTAGGTAGCTCTCCACTCTTTACCAGCTACATTCATTTGCTTTCCCTACCACGTCCCCCAAGCCTGTCTCACCCATCGACTCCTCAGTTTACATCTTCACCGACTGGCTTTCTTGCATGCATACCAGCCTCTGGCTTTACTGTTTATTCTATCCAGGAAGAACACACACCAACTGCAAATACTTCCTCAGCCTGACAAAGGGTATTTATATGAGGTATTGTTTATTTAATGTTTATAGTTATGGTGCATGGAAAAATAAATAAGATTTTTCTTTGCCCTTAGTTCTTACCATTTTTCCATAACATACAGTGTATTGCATAATGTTCTACCTTGGAAAAATTTTGCTAACAGAGGACAAAATGGAATAGCTCTGGACGTCCTTCCTTTTTCTTCATTGTCAACTTGGTAGGAATTTCAGGAACCAAAATGTACAGGCTGCATAAGTGACTAGTTAAAATCATGTCTTAGTATTAAATTACACTAAGTTGGCAGTAAGTGGTCAAAAACCAACATCCTGCTGATCCAGAAAATAACTTATTTCCAAGCCCTAGAAAATGGAATTTTCTTCATATGATTTATGTTAATCAGAGGTATGAAAAATAGCACTTTGTAACTGCACAGTTTAGTAATCTATTGACTGCTTGGAATGAGGTAGTAATGCTTTAATGACTGTTATTCAAAAAAGCTACATACATTTGTCCTGTGTAAAATTTTATTTGTTACTAGATTTTAAACATGGGCCTGAGCCTTCATTTTTTTTTCATACAGACATCTCTTTTCGAGTTCAGTGAAGAGATTTAATAGATACACATTAGGCTTTGTTATATAGGGTAGTTATCTTCACTGTAGATTTGAGTTAAATTTGAAGAGCAAGATGTCTTGTTATGAAACATGGGATTGTAAATTTGGATTCTATAATCTTTTTGTTATATCACTGATGATAGGCAAAGCAGCAAGAAGTTTGCTTGACAGTCAGATACTATCTTGATTAGTTTTTTTTCAGAACAGCAAGGGGAAGGGGGTTTTATTTTTTTTATTTCTTTGGGGGTGGCTTCTTTTAACTGCAAATTTTTCATAAGATCATTAGCTTGGGCTAAATGGGAAAATGTTTTCCTTAATCCTTCATATTAAAGTGTAAATATTTTAAGTGATAAATGTGTTCACAAAGATTATACATTGTGAAGTTTGAGACCTGAAACGTTATTGAAACAGATATGATTTAATGTAAGAAAGGAGGAAGAGAATAAAGCCTTTGTTATTTCAGCCGTGGAAAAAAGATGTGGATATTTGTCAAGTGCAACAATGTTCTAGGTTAGACTTGTGAAGGCTTTCTAGTTTTTATTTACTATGAGATGCTATATATAAAAATTAATATATAATGTGGGAGTTACATAAGTAGACTTGGAATAACTGCTCATATGATAAATGGATTTGATAAACGAAAAATATTTAGTAATATATGTGTCTTATAAAAAAAGTTTTAATCCCTTTTTTATTCTATGTACCCAAAAGAGAGGGCTGACTGCTCTTTGGATTGATCATTTTGAAGTATTTGTGCTTCTTAACCATTTTTGTTTGATTTTTCTCAGCAATTTATTGCAAGCAGAAATCTGTTCAAATTCTCTTCTTCACGTAATTTAAAATAAACAACAGTGAAATCTTAGTTCTCAGTAAAGTCAATGGAAGTTTATCACTGACATCAGTGAAACTAGAATATTACCCAAGATTTATTGTTTGACACAAATTATCTAGATTATGGTTATTATAGTATTGCAGTGATGTCTTTGCTTATGATTTGAAATAAAAGAACTGCTTGTTGCCATTTATAGGCATTACTTGGAAACCAGGCTCTCCCCATCATAGCAGAGCGCAACCTTGATAATTGTTCAAACTTTGCCCTCTGTTACAGTGATTTTTTTTTTATAGGTCATGGGTGACTGGTACCTCCTGAGTCTGGGGGAGGCACCAGTGGCTGATGAGGCAGGTCCTCCAGCAGCCGATCGCCAAGTGGGAGGTTCCCCAGCAGCCAATCACTGACACTGGAAGTGCCAGCAGCAAAACTGGAAGTGCTGCCGGGGCTTCCCTCAGTGCCCCCACTCCCTGGCTGACGAGGCCCAATCTCAGGGTGGGGAGGGCAAGCATGTGCCCCTCTGTGCCGCCCTACGAATGGTCTATGCTATAAGTTGTTGCATTTTTACCAAGCTATAGGTTATAGTGTCTGGGAGCGCTCTCCACTTTTCCTGTTGAGGCTGTGTCAGTTGGTAGGAAGGGATGCAAAATTTATTGTGATTAGAGGACAAGAGGGGATATGACTCTGTAGGCCAGTGTTTAGAGCTTCCCCCTACTTCCTCCCTTCACTGCACATCCCTTCTCCCTTTTGCTTGTTCTTCTTCTGGCCTCATGAATATTGCATTCTTTGCTGCACAGTGGCACAGCTTCAACAGAAGGCATGGAGTGTATAACCCAGGTATCCTATCCTATAGCTTAGTAGTTAGAATGCATTTCTGGGAGATGAGAGATGTGGTTTTAAAACCTTTCAGGCTGAGGAGGGCATAGAACCAAGGTCTCACAATTTCTGGGGAAGTGCTTTAACTACTATGCTGTCACTGTTGGACCTAAAGTTTGCCAGTACTCCATGTCTGAAATGATGAGTTAAGTCTCTGTGTGCAGGAGGGAGTTTCAGGCTATGAATCCAACTCTGATTTGGGTCCATATCTTGGGCCTCTGGGTAGACGCCAAAGCCGCAATTGCTTATTTACTGGCATTATGTTTCTTGTCAGGAATCTCTTTCCTAGGTACCTAACTCTCTCTTTAGGAACATATCTTGTGCTTGTGCATTCCACTCCTAGAGCTGGGTACCTAAAAGTTAGACATGGAATCATAAACTCAGAAAATTAGGGTTGAAAGGGGCCTCAGGAGGTCATCTAGTCCAACCTCCTGCTCAGAGCAGGACTATCCCCAGCTAGATCATCCCTAGTAAGAGGTTTTTATAATATCTAACCTAAACTTGCCTTCCTGCAACTTGAGACCATTGCTCCTTGTTCTGTCATCTGCCACCACTGAGAATAGTCTAGCTCCATCCTCTTTGTAGGAACACTTCAGGTAGTTGAAGGCTGTTGTTAAATCCCCACTCAGTCTTCCCATCTCTAGATTAAGTACGCCCAGTTCCCTCAGCCTCTCCTTAGAAGTCATGTGCCTGTGCCCCCTAACCTTTTTCATTGCTCTCCTCTGGACTCTCTCCAATTTATCAACATCCTTTCTGTAGTGGGGGGCCCAAGACTGTACTCCAGATGTGACCTCACCACTGCCGAACAGGGAGGAAGAATCACTTTCCTTGATTTGCTGGCAGTAGTCCTGCTAATTCAGCCCAGTATGCCGTTAACCTTCTTGGTAACAAAGGTACACTGTTGGCTCAAATTTAGCTTATTGTCCACTGTAACCTCATTTTCTGTGGAGCTGATGCTTAGCCAGTCAGTCCTCAGTCTGTACTGGTGCATGGAATTGTTTTGTCCTAAGTGCAGGACTTTTAAACTTGTCCTTATTGAATCTCATGAGATTTATTTTGGTGCAGTCCTCCAATTTGTATAGGTCACTCTGAATCCTAGGCCTAGCCTGCAGTACATCTACTACTCCTCCCAGCTTGGTGCCATCTGCTGGGGGTGCACTCCATCCCATCTTCCAGGTCATTGATGAAAATATTGAATAAAACCAGCCCCAGAACCATCCCCTGGGACATTCAACTTGATACTGGCTGCCAATTAGACTTCAGGCCATTGACTACTACCCTGTGAGCCCGATGCTCCAGCCAGTTTTCCATCCACCTTAGAGTCCATTTATCCAATCTGTACTTCCTTAGCTTGTTTGCAAGAGTGCTGTGGGAGACGGTATCAAAAACCTTGTTAAAGTCAAGGTATATCACATCTGCTGGTCTCCCTGCATCCACAAAGTCAGTCATTTCATGACAGAAGGCAATTAGGTTGGTCAGGCATGACTTACCTTTGGTGAATTCATGCCAACTGTTCCTAATCACCTTTTTTTCCTCCAAGTGCTTAGAAATTCATTCCTTGAAGACCTACTCTATGATTTTTCTGGGGACTGGGGTGAGGCTGACTGGTCTGTTCCCTGGATCCTCTTTCTTCTCTTTCTTAAAGATGGGCACTATGTTTGCCCTTTTCCAATCATCTGGGATCTCTCCTGACCGACATGAGTTTTCAAAGATGATGGTCAGCAGTTCTGCAATCGTATGAACCCACACCCTCAGCACCTTTGGGTGTATCCTATCCGACCCCATGGACTTTGCTCTTTTGTCACAGTTGGCTTTTCACCTCCTCACCAAACTGCATGGCCAGGTGCAGTAGTCTGGGAGCAGACCTTGCCTGTGAAGACTGAGGTGAAAAAGACACTGAGTACTTCAGCTTTTTCTGCATCCTCTGTCACTAGGTTGTCTCTCCCATTCAGTAAAGGACTAGGGCTGTGTGAGATTTCACCGGCTGTTTCGTTTCAATGCTATTTCAACTCGTTTCAAGCTCAAAATGGTGAAATTGAAATGAGGCCAGGCAAAACATTTTGAAAGTTTCAAAATGTTTCAAGTTTTGAAGCTCAAGCTGGGCTTGCTTGCAGAGAAACAGAAAGTAAGGAAAGGGAGGGAGAAGAAGGGGGAAGGACTACTCCCATATTGACTGTGTAGCTGGCCATCCTTCCCTAAGGTCCCTTCCAATCCCAGTGCTCTGGGGGAGGGATGGAAAAACAGCATAAAAGGTAGCATTGTTTGAACTGGCCTACTTTCTGCCGCCCGCGTCACGAGTTTTGCTTGTTAGCAGTCTGAGGTGCAATTTCCCAGAAACCCCTGGACCCGTCTCCTTGAAACTTGGCAGACTTCATGACCTCAGAAGGGGCTACCATCCCTGCAAGTTTCATCTGAATCAGGCAAAAACTGACAAAGTTATAGGCAGTTTCGTACTTCCTCATTATAGCCTATGGGCCAAACGTCAAAACAGTTTCAGTGAAATGAAATGGAACAGCGGTTTCGAAATGAAACAAAACTCTAAACAAAACACTGTCCTGGTGAAATGGAAGTCAAAACAAAACTGTGCTGATTCGCACAGCCCTGTAAAGGACTCACAGTTTCCCTGATCCTCCTCTTGTTGCTGACATACTTGTAGAAACCTTTCTTGTTATCCTTCACATCCCTTGCTAGCTGCAACTTAAATTCTGTTTTGGCCTTCCTGATTTCATCTCTGCATGCCTAAGTAATACTCCTCCTTAGTTGTTTGTCCAAGTTTCCACTTCTTACAAGCCTCCATTTTGTGTTTTGGCTTAATGAAGAGTTCCCCACTAAGCCAACCTGGTCTTCTGCCATACTTTCTAGTTTTCCTGCACATTGGGATGGTTCAGTCCTGCTCCCTCAGTACGGTTTCTTTATGATGTTTAAACCCACAAACATAACGCTAAACTTAGCTAGGTCTCTAAAAGTGATAGTTGTCCCAGTTTGGAAGGAAGTTAAATTTCCCTTAAAGTATATTTCAAATACTGGAGACAAAAGTAGCTACTATTCTGTAATTTTTTTTAAGTCTTTCTTTTTGTATCATGGTATGGTTTTAATGTTAGCTCTTGTTATCTTTTTAAATCACTGTTTTTCAAATGTTATTCTTAAAATAAAATAGTGGTTTATGATTGACAAAGCAGGTAATATCTTTTTCTCTTGATTTAACTTTTTTGCTGTACAATATTGAACAGATTCCTTCCTTTTAATTTATCAGGTGACACAAAGCACTTTTTTGTCAGCCCTGAAGATGCTGGATGTTGGGAAATGGCCAATTTTTTCTCTCTGCTCTCAAGAAGAACTGAAATTAATTCGTCAAGCCTGTGTGTTTGGCAGTGCTGGTAATGAAGTGCTATATACAACTGAAAATAATGAGGTATTTATCAAAAAGTGTGTATTAGTTGGCAGAGACTATCTGAGCAGGGCCCTGGGCAAATCAGCCTGTGCAGGTCCCAGCCCCAGGATGCAAGAAAGCCGGCGGCAGATTCGGTGAGGACTGCCAAGCAGCCAAATGTGAAGCCGGCAGCAGTGTGGAGTTGCTGTGGCTGCTCTCCTCAGCTCCGCGGGTTCCCACCAAAGCACAAGGCCCAGGGCAGTTGCCCTGATTTGCCCACCACTAGGGATGGCCCTGTTAGTGGGTTATTATATGATACATATTTGATCCGCTATTAATTCAGTGAAGATTCTTATGAAGGCCAGAATTATGATAATGGACAAAGGAGAAGTAACAGGTTATTTATTTAAGAAGTAATATGTCTCTTGAGGACTGGTTCCTTTGTTTTATTTAAACTAATGTTATTGTAATAAATAATAACTTGCTACGTTCAAAATAATAGGTTTTTGGTCTTGGCACAAACAGCAGTGGATGTTTGGGAACTGGTGATATTCAAAGTACTATTGAACCTCGGAGATTAGATGCTTTATGTGGCAAAAGGATAGCCTGCCTGAGCTATGGAAGTGGTCCACATGTTGTTCTTGCTACTGCAGGTAATATATGATGTGAATGTTATAGATTTAAAATATGTCCACTAGGAGTGCACCGATAAAGTTTTTCTTGGCCAATACCAATAGCTGACCAATTAAAAAAACATATCAGCCGCTGCTGATCTGATAACTGATATTTAGTAAGAGTGCAAGGCATTTTAAATTACTGGCAATAACCTCTTTTTGTTTGTTTTGCATTTGTAACACATGCACTCACCTCCTGCCTGCTCCTGCCCTTGATGAGGAAGACGGTGACCACCTTATTCCCATGCATGTTGCCCCCTCGCCCACAGCTGCTACCTGCAGCCCCGCTCCCCATGCATGCTCCTGTCTCGGGTAGGCAGGGCAGACCTTCACATGGACAGTGGTGCTAGGTGTATTTGGAGCCCCAAAGCACCCTGCTGCCTCAGTGCTGGTGGGCCCTGCACAGCCGAGCTCCCATAGTCACTGGGGAGAAGCCACTTTTGCAAAGGTGCCTGGTGGAGTGGAAAGTCCCTCACATAGTGCCTTACCCCATCTGCGCACAGCCCAACATCTCTGCAGCAGCCCCGGTGTACATGCAGTGTTGCCATGGCAGCAGCAGCGGAAGCTAGTAATGGTCCCTTTGTTGATGAGCACAGTACCCTGTGACTGCTCCCTGGCACCTTCTCCTCCTTCCTTTGGGACCTGTAATCTGCTGTGGGCTCAGGTTGGTGGTGGGGCATGGGGACCAGACTACACTTACCAGGGTGCCTGGAGCATGCAGCCATAATTATCAGCTACAACAACCAAAAAAAGCTGATAGCCTATAACATGTTTTTTCCTCTTATCAGTGCCAGTCTGATAGCCAACTGATATATTGGTGCATCCCTAATGTCCACTTCACTTGTCCTCATTCAGTGTGAAAGACCTGAGTTAGAAACTAGAATAAGAAGTGACTTTTTGCACCATTAAGTCCAGTTGCTTACTTCCATAACCAACTGTATCATATAGGGCAAGATCCAATGAAGGAAGTGTCTACATTTTAGGTGTCTGGCATTCAGAATAGAATTCAAAATTCAGGCTAAGCTCCTGGACCATCTAGAGCTAGCCAATAAGAAATGTTGAGCTGAAGGCTATGTCTGAACCGCAACTCCCCTCCTGTGTCTGAATTCCCATTCCTTCTGATGCCCTTTGAAGCTCTCCAGAAACAGGCAAAGCACTCCAAGAGTATCTGTTGGAATGAGGTTCTATTTAGAAGTGCTTTGCTTCTTGTTGCACATTCATGCTCTGCAGAGTGCCACAGGGTCCTCCGGCATCCCACAGTGCTCTGCTCACTCTCCCCATGAGGGAAAGGAAAAGTCTCCTGGCTCTGGCACCCAGCAGGACAGATTGTCAGTTTGTGCTGCTCTGCTTCTGCTCTCCTAGAGCATCTTCACTCCTCTCACCCTCCCCCCATCTCCACCATTGACTTCTCTCCACTTGAATGCTTCCCATTTCATTAGTCTCTCTTCTAGATGACACTAGCTTTTATTGCTTTCTTTTAATTTCATTCTCATGATATTACTTTTTGGATATTTGATGAACGCTGGCAAAATAATAGCATTATACATAGGACTAGTATGGGCCAACTTTATCTATTTTACTGCGTTGGACAAAAAATTACCATTTCTTCTTTACATTTATATAGTTAACTGCACCAACTAACCAGAAGCCACTGCCTCTCCAATTCTGCCACCATGGACAGCTTCATAGTTTTCCCTTTAGGATGGGCTAATCCTGGTACTAGTAGTTAAGATGGACATGTGTAAACATTTAGCTATGATTTTTGTGTACCATAATTTAATTGGATTTCATTTTCTGTCACTTTGTGGAACATGGTCATTGGTAAATAAATGTTTTATAGCTGCTTTTCACATTTTCATTATAGAAGGAGAAGTGTACAGCTGGGGTCATAATGCTTATAGTCAGCTGGGCAATGGCACAACAAATCATGGATTGGTCCCCTGTCAAGTCTCTACTAATTTGGTTAACAAGAAAGTAATTGAAGTCACCTGTGGCTCTCATCATTCTATGGTGTTAACGTCTGATGGTGAGGTGAGAATGCTTAACAGAAATGTATAAAGAGGATTTATACATTTTATACAAGATGTATAAAAATGTAAATAAAGTTTAAAAATGTATTCAAAAGTTTGTAGCACTACAAAAAATGGAAAGCTATTGGGGGGGGGAGGGGAGAAGGGCACATGTGCTCAGTCCTCTAGCTGAAGGACAGCAGTGTTTTCACAAAGGCACTTTTTCCAGTCAGGGAGCAATAGGGGCATTGGTGGAGAGAGAAAAAATTATTTGGAGGGGCTGAGCAGGTAAGTCTGTGGGGGAAGGAAAGGGGAAAGGGCTGCGGGGGGCAGATCAAGGCCCCTGTGGTAAGGAAGGGAGTTGTACAGGGACAGGAGCTGGGGTGAATGTGGCCCTGGCCAAGCTGGGTGGTGGGGAAAATCGGAGCTCAGGTGACTCATCCAGGGGCTCCCGCCACTGTGCACACCCTGGTAGAGGCTCCAGGGCCACATGCCCCGATTTGTGCATGCAGCAGAGGCGGCTGCGACTGTGCACTGGGCTTTGTGCCTCTGGAGCGGCACGAGATCATGTGTGTTCCACTGCCAGGTGGGCAAGAGCATGGGACAGACCGGTGGCAGCAGGCATGTGGCATTGCACCACTCCTAGGGCAGATGCAGTGGTGCACAAAGCCTAACACACAGTGGCAACCATCTCCAACCCAAGCATACATCAAGAGGCATGTGTCTCTGCCAGTGTGCACACAGCATGGGAGGCCCCTCATGCCCATGGATGAGCTGCTTGGGCTCTGATAGTCCCACCACCTGGCCTAGCCAGGGCCCCATGTGCCCCTGCCCCACTCCCTCCCTCACTGCGGGGGCCTAGTTCTGCCCCTCCCTCCAGCCCCTTCCCCTTCACAGAATTGACTGATACTTGCCTGCCATGCTGGGCAGCCAGTGATCCCCGCACTGGACTGTGATCCTCACTGTGTATGCGCCCCTCCTCACTCCTGCTACAGCCGCCCAAACCCCGCAGCTAGGCTGCCCTGTGGCCCTACCCACTGCCCTGCATTTGGGTGGGGCTGAGCCCCATTAGCTTCGGCCTTCCTTCCCCTATGAATAGGGGACTGCTCCTTAACGCTCTCTACTCCAGCAGAACCTATCAGTGATCAGTACAGACTCACTGATAGGCATTCTCCATCAGCTCTTTACTGCCATGGCAATAGCTGATCAAGGAGATCAAGGAGTTCCTTGGTTCTGCCTGTTTGGGCATCCTTTAAAGCTCCTGATGCAATGTGGTGGATGCTTCCCAATCCTCAGCTGCAGACAGCTTACAGGCAGTCTAAGACCCAGTTGGGCAGTGCCTGAGACTGGAAAAAAGCCACACCTTGCCATCTCTTGCCCACTCCTATCAACCAGCTGATCAGCAGGACTGCGCAGGGGCAGTGTGCTGGGTGCCTTGACAGTTTGCTGCTGGGTGGGACATAAGGGAGCCCAGTCAGTGTCCCTACTTTTTCCCCTTGGAGGTAGAAAGCAGGGGACTGTGGGATACTGGGGAATGTCTCAGCCATTGAAATCTGGCCAGTTATAGTAACGTTGTTGTGGAACCGCGAAGAAGTTGATATTTCATATATGGCTTGTCATGAGTTGTTGTGGGAATCTCATATATAGACCGCAACAAAGGTACTATCTTCCAGAGCCCTATATGTTAGTTCAATATAAAAGTTTAATAATAATGGGTAGGCCTGAAATTCATGAAGGCCTCTCCGCTTACAACTGCAGGAAATTGATTATGTGGCATATTTCATCTTAATAAAGAAACACCAATCCATTGGAAAGTCTGTCTAGAATCCCTGTGACTTCCTCTGCTGTACTATAGTGTGAAAAATTTCTTCACACTCTTCTATTTGACAATAAATTAAATCTGTGAAGGTGAGAAGATCCCTGTACTTAAACATACAAACCCATTTAAGTGAAAAATATTATATTATATTCTGCCGTTTGTGTCTAGTCAGGCATTCTGTTTTGATTCTTTTGAAATATATGAATGGATTCATACAGGACTTATGTAGGCAGAGAATTCAAGACATCCTGCAGAAAGTAAAAGCTTTGATACTATAGTACGATTTCTTGTTATTATTAGAAGCAGAGCATTAAAAACTTAAGTCAGTTTGGATTGCAGTTTTTGTGACAGAAATAATTGAAGTGAAACGAGTATGTACAGGCAACCCCTGCTTAGCGCTCTTCATTGATTCCAGAAAAACTGAGCGTTCAGCAGAACAATGCTAAGCAAAACCCATATCCCTGTAGAAATGAATGTAAATGGAAATTAATTGGTTGCTGCCCACCCTGCCACTGCCTCTCCCCACTCCTCTGTCCACCTGCTAGTGTTCCAGCCCTACGTGCCAGCCTGGGCCTGTGCTCCTGCAGCCCCGCTCTGGGCTTCTGCCAGTCCTGGCCCTGGGCACTGGCGTAGGTCCTGTGCTCATGCCTGCCCCTGCACTCACTGCTTCTCACTGCCGTTGCCTCTCCCCACCTCCCTTGTCTGCCTGCCATCCTCTCTGGCCCCACTTGCCAGCCTGGGCACTGGTGTTTCTGCTGCCCCACTCTGGGTGCAGGTTCCCACTGGTCCTGGCCCTGGGCCCGACACTGGTCCCACACACTGACACGGGCCCCACATTCCTACCCTGCACTCTGGGTGCAGGCCCCTGCTGGCCCTGGTCCCAGGCACTGGTTTGGGCCCCATGCTTTTTCCCTCTGTTGCTGCTGTTTGTCCCCATCCCCTTGCCCACTCCAGCACCATGTGCCAGCCTGGGCCTGTGCTCCTGCCATGCTGCCCTGGGCCCTCATGCCTGCCCCCCCACTCACTGCCATCACTTGCTGCCACCTCCGCCACTGCTTCTCTCCACCTGCCCACCAAAACTCCCTGATTCCACTGAGCACTATAGCAAAACTGGCTGAGTACTCAGTGGAATCAGGTATCCATTTTATAACGAAATAATGCTAACTGAAACCACGTTAAGTAGGGGTTGCTTGTGTCTACTCTTCGTAGCTTTCAGAAAACACAATTGCTGTAGTTCTGCAACTTACTAAAGAATAGACTTGTTAACATTTGCAGTAAATTCTTAAGTGTGATTAAAGCAGTATGTTATAGGGTATTACTCTCTTAATGATTCTTCTGTAACAGGTATATACATGGGGCTATAATAATTCTGGACAGGTTGGATCAGGTTCAACAGCTAATCAGCCAATTCCTCGAAGAGTTACCAGCGGCATACAGAATAAGATAATTATTAATATAGCTTGTGGTCAGATGTGCTCTATGGCTGTGGTGCAAAATGGAGAGGTAAGAATGTTCTCAAACTTTTAAATTTGATTTTTCTGACTGAATTTATGTTGTATTCAGTATTATTGGCTACAGATTATTGATATTGATCTCTGTAAACACTGGAACACTTAAAACTGCTGAAGAAAGCAGTAGCTATCTAGCTATACTCTAGATATCCTCAAGTAATTGAATCTGTGCTGTTTATGAAAATTTTCCTTAGAAATTGTCCTGCTTGTCCCTGCCTTCCTTCCACATATATAAACACATATAGGAAATACTATACTCAAACTGAGTAAAATTAAGTCTTTTAAAACAAATTCATGTTCTATATGTGGAATTATTCATTAAAGTAAATCAAAGTCCATTTTCAGGAAACCTGGTCCCAAGTCTATGGGGTTTTTTTCTCAGATTTCAATAAAAGGAGACTTCTGAAAAAGTATGTGCACATGCAGGATTGACTTGGATTTGTAATTCACACTTTTTTTTGCTTCTTTCCAGTTATCCTGAAATGCCAAACACTCTCTTTCAGCTGGAGCAAAATTGTTTTTCTTCATCCATATTTGATTGCCATAAAATAATGTTTTAATATATTGTAAGTGATAAAGTATGTAATTCGTGAGTAACATGTAAATGGTATGTTTGCATTAGAACATTTTTTTTTTTTTACAAAAAAGATAATCATCTAATGTTCCCCAAAGATTCCCCAGAACTTATTTTTGGATTATAGCTTTTGAATAAGAAGAGAGAGGCTGTATGACCAAATAAAGTAGAATCTAAGGTTGCTTGGTGTACTGAATAACAGTACTGTGGGTTATTGGTTCAGCATAGCAGGGCACGCAGACTGGTTGCAGACATTAAAAAAAAAAACGAAAAACTGCACTTTACTGGAAGAAGCAGTGCGTTCAGCCTGGCTCTAGAGCATCAGTATAGTTCAGGCATTTAAGTGGGGCTTTTTGAGGCTTTTGGGGCTTTTGATTCAATCAGTTATTAGATAAAAGTACCAAAAAAGCCCCACTAAAATGCCTGATCTATACAGATATCAGGTGAGCTGAGTCCAACTAATGCACTGCCTCTTCTGGGTGTGTGCTGGGCTTGGCATGAAAGTGCACAGAGTTTAAAATAAAGCAATGTTTTGGGGTTTTTTGACATTTGCAAGGAGCCGCATTGTTATTATTTTATTGTCTGCAAGGGGGCTAAGAAGGAAGGTTTCTTTTGAAGTGGCATTGTAGAAAATTGCAAATTTGGAATGCTGAAATAGATTTGTTTCTTTCTCCTGTTTCTTTCTAAAGAAATAAAAAAGCCTAAAGCAAGCTAATTCAAATCTTAATCTTTCCTTTTAAGGTCTATGCATGGGGTTACAATGGTAATGGCCAGCTTGGATTGGGAAACACTGGCAATCAGCCAACACCCTGTAGAATAGCAGCTTTGCAAGGCATTCGTGTGCAGCAGGTATGTATGTAGTGTCATTTTATAGAACCTTTTATAAACAAAAAACGTGCATAAAAAATTTAAAGTTTACAGTTAGCACTCAAAGGGACAGGGCTTTAGCTCTTTGGTTAAAGTCTTGTAGATTGAAATGAGAATATAGATCTTAAAATAGACAAAATAATAGAAAAAGGGATTAAATTGTGACCCTGCTGTCAATATGACTTTTGCCATTTAATTCAGTAGAGGTAACATTTCAGCCAAGGAACTTTATAGACTGGAAAATTCATATTTAGTCTTTCTTTGTGTGAAAAGTCAACAAGTATTTTTTCTCCTGATACTTAGTAATGAAAAAAAATGGTTTTTTTACTCTATCGTATTTTTCATTAAGCAAAGCATAGGTGTGGGGAGGGCTAAGACCCAGAGCAGGCAACACATGTCCACTAGAACTAGAAAGGGAAACAGTCCAGCCAACCTATAGGCTTTATAGCAGTGGTTGGTAATTAGTTGAGTCCGAGAGCCATGTGGGGAGTTTTGATGAGCTGTTGTAGGCCAGGTTAGCACACCCCCTGCCCCCTCCGCTGCAACAACTCGCCAAAACTCCCTATGGGGTGTGAGCAGACGGGATGTAGTGTTCAGGAGTGGAAGGGGTTGGCAAGGCTGGGGTCATGGGACTGGGTCATGTGGGAGTGACAGCTTTAGGCTGGGGGCTGAGGCCACTTCCTACATGCCCCTGCCCTCTGAGGGTGTGTGGAGTGTGTGTGGGGAGGGGTATGGCATGTGCACGTGTGTGGAAAGGGGGCTGCCTGGGCACTAAGGCCCAGGATCTGGCCACAGGTGTGGGGAGAAGTGGGGTGGAAGGGCGTGGGCAGCAGAGCTTGTCTGGGCAGTGCCATCCATGCTGCCCCCCATAGTGCTCTGTGTAGGGCTGAGCCATGCCTGGGGCTGCCCACGTTATACTCCTGCTGGGGCCTGCAGCCTGGCCAGGTGCTGCTCTGCTCCCGCCATCTCCAGTGTCAGATTTTGTCCCTGCCATGCCACGCTGGGCAGGCAGGTAGCTCCTGCCCCAGTGCGCAGGGCTCTGGCTTCAGCTCCTGGGAAGGTGGCTGGGAGCTGAAGCCAAAGCCCTGTGCGCTAAGGCAGGAGCTCTCCATCTGAAGCTGCTCATCACCTGCCTGGAACAGCATGGTGTGGTATAGCATGGCAGGAGCGGCTGCAGCTGGCTAGGTGGTGCTCTGCACCCCCAGAGAAGAAGGATATTTTGTAGCAGTGTGATAATATCTTTCTTTGGTTTACCAGTGCCCAAGTGTGTTGACCACTTGGCTCCCTGCTCATTCCTATGCAACAGGAAGTGAATTGATGGGAGAAGGTGCTGGAGAGTTCTCTCTGTGGAGGAAAATGCTAGGCTTTGGAAAGTAGTCTTTTGAATATTAGATCTTAATTATTATAACTGAGTATACATGTACCCTGAACATCTACTTTTTTTTTTTTTTTTACAAAGTGAAACAACTTAATATAAAATAATAGCTTTATATCCAGTTCCCATTCACATTTAAGGGCCCTTACAAGAGAGAACTTTGCTGGTGAACAGTACTCTTCGGAAGGAGGTCCAGAGAGTAGCTGAGACGAGTATTTCCTGCTCTACTTATCTGTTTGTTAGAAAGCAATGCTGCCAAAATAAATATGGCTTGGGTCTCATTTTTGCAACTAGTTACAAGTGGAGATGGGCTTCTCTTTCAGCAGATTACTTAAGCAAATTACTTTATGCACATCAGTTCTCTAATAGAATTCTGTGGGACTATTCAGATGCTTAGGTATGTTTAAAGGGGTCTATAGTCTAGCATAGAGACATCTTACCTACCTTTAAATCGAATAGCTTAGTGCGGGTAGCAATCTTGATGTGCCAGTACAGGACTCAGCGGGCACATCCACATGAGATATTTACTGCAGAGCTGACTAATTAGTTCCCCAGTAAAACGTCACTGTCTGCACATGTGACTCTGTTAGTTTGCAGTAGACTAATAAATACCACTACAGGATAGTCAGGCTAAACACAAGTACAGTAAAATCCCTGTTATTCAGCATTCTACTATCTGGAACACTCTACTAACTAGAATTTCCAGGCAGCTGGCTGGACGTGGGGGAAGCTCATGTGCAGCTGCTGCCACGACTGCCACCTACCGCCCTGCGCTGCCGCCACTGTGTGCATCCACCACCACTCCCCCCTGTCCCCCACATCTGTCCAGAAACCCGTGCTCCTCAGGTAACAGGCATTTTTAGATACCTGGCACTCCCCATCTTCCACTCATGCTGGATAACAGGGATTTGACTGTACTACCGTGCAGCAGCATTGTTTCATATACCTCAGTGCACATGTTGACAGTGAGGCTGGGGCACAAGGGTGCTTCAGTGCAGGGCTAGCCAGCAGGCAACTCCCATGCTGAAGCACCCTCATCTTCTAGCTAGCTCCTCTGCAGCACATGGAGCCCAGTTGGAGCAGCCCTGGGCTGGCAGGCCTACCTCATGGGTTCCCTGCCAGTCCAGGTTGCTCCGACTGGGCTCCATATATTATGCACAAATAAACTCTGGGGCAGTATGCTCTGGAGTTTATTCATGCACATTAATTGAACTTGTAGATGTGCCCAGCACATGCTAATTTACTCTGCTCTTCAGGCTATGCTAACCTGCATTGAACTTCCATGCTTCTGTGGCAGGGCTTCTAGTAATGCCCAAAATAGCTCATTTAAAGGTAGGTGGGGTATTCTACACTGCAGTCTGTACTCTAGATATACCCTAAAGGCCAAATTCAAATAGTAGGTGGGGTATGCTACACTGCAGTCTAAATATATCCTAAAGGCCAAATTCAGGTACTCTCATTAAATGCCGTATTGGTTTCTTCACCTAGTTTTTTAAACGTCTGCTCCAGAGACCTGAGGAAGGGTATTGGGTACCTAAAAGCTTATCTAGCTAACTCTATCCCATCTATGCAGTTGATACATTAAAAGATATCACCCATAAAAATCCTTGCCTCAGAAGGGAAATTCTAGAGACTTGGAAGGGCACTTGGGAATCCCCTGGAGGCAATTGAGAGACTTTGGAAATGCCTAAGAGCAGTTCAGATTTAGGCACCCAGGCACTCTCTCTAGGGAAATGGAAGTGTTAAGGAGACCCTCCTAAAGGCAGACAGTGGGAGCCACTGAAGTATTAGGATATATCTGGATTCCTGCCTTTTGCAAGAGCTTAGGTGCCAGGCTCAGGCTATCCATTAGGTGTCTCTGTTCACTTGCAATTTACCAGTTCTAGATCCATATTTGAATGTAGCTACATGCAGGGTTTATGAAGATAGGTGATTCTTTTCCCTCCTGTACTGGAGAGACAAGAATGTAAGAGTTGTGGCTGGAACGAGAACTAACAAGAGATGGTTTGCTCTTGTAACCTACTGATTAAGGCTACGTGTAGACAAAACGAGAGGCATGTGTGCACAACACTTTAAAGTGGGCTAAATGCTTTTGCACCACTTTAATGGTGTCGGTGTTTGCACACATCGGTGGCATATTGAGCATTAATTCCAGACTCTGTAGGAAATCCAGTGGCGTAATTCACCTCAAGTGACTCAGAGTGCAGCAAGCAAAAACTCCTCTAAGGAGTTTTAGCTTACTGCCCCTACAGCCACAGAGAGAAGCACTGGGTTCCATGCAGCTCCACAGTTCTGGAGGCAGTCTGACAGCAGCCCAGGAAAGCAGGCTCCTCCCAAAAAAAGTGGCAAGCCCGCCGCCCATCCCCCCCTGGACCCTGCCTGCCTGCCTGCCTGCCTGAGCTGCACAGGGGCCTAGTGCTTCCCTCCGCAGCTGCGATGCCCCCCAGGACCACCTGAGCCAGGTGGGTGCCGCCGGGGGGGGGCTGTTGGTGCTACAGAGGGAAGCACGAACCAGCTTCCGCAGTCCAGGGACCGCTTCACCCTCCCTTCCCCAATGGAGAGGCTGGTAAGTCAGTTGGGGAGTGTGCACGACACAAGGGGAGGCATTAATCAGCCCTAAATTGAAGCAGTGTTTTTTAAAATCCACCCCTTCAATTTAGGTCCCCTGTTTTGTCTACTCACGTCCTAAGGGGACAACCCTTGGGAGGTAGGAGTTCTGAATTCAAGACTCTGGCTAGGGTTATTTCTGTTTTTCAGCTCATGACTGTTATATAAAATGCACAAGCATTGCTGGGAGCAAGGGCTAGAACCCATCACTCTGGCCTCCCAGAGGGCAAACCTAACTACTTTGATACAGAGACCAACTCCATTTTGATTTTTCTCCTTTTGGTTCCATGACTCTGACATTCTTGTTTGCCCAATAGCCTATTCTATAGCCTAATGGTTAGGACCTTTTCCTGGAAAGGTGGGGATGGGAATTCAAATTCCCTCTGGGTTAGGGAGCCTAAAAACCAGATCTTCTGCTTCCTGGATAAGTGTTTGAACCACTAGGTTTTAGGGCAAATGGTCACCACTGCCAGTCTGATTTTATTTTTGGGGTGGTATGGTTTTCCCCCACTAACCTGCATGTCCCTCTGTGGGGAGCTTGGCCCTGTCCCAGGCTGATTTGAAATTGCCTGAGAGCTTAAGGGTGACTTAGTTGCCGAAATACAGTCTCTGGATCAGTGGTTCTCAACCTTTTTTGTACCGGGACCCATGTATTAACATCGATGGCCAGTCCCAACCCAGTAAATAGTTTAAATAGAAAACAGTTCCCTGGCCCTGTTGGTGCCCCTCACTTCCAATCCACAGCTTCCCATCCCTCCATCCCTGTTGGTGCCCCTCGCTCCTCACCTCCAGCCCTCCATTATGTGGGGCAGGGGGTAGGGGGGCATGTGCCCTCCCCCCCGATTTTTTTTGCACCCACAGCAGGCATGGGGCTGCAGCCTGGCTAGACTGGCATAGGCAGAAGCCACCTCTGTGGCACAGTGGGCAGGAGCTGACACAGAAGGGCGAAGCAGGGCAGTAAGACTCGTTGCTGCCACTGCCAGGACCCCTGTGCCATCCATGCTGCCAGGTAGGGCTGTGCAAAATGGCTGTGTTTCAGTTGTGTTTTGGATTCGGACATTTTGGAGGACAGTGGTTCATTTTGGTGTTTCAGATCACTGTCATGTTTCATTTTGGCCGAATCTCCTCCAAATCTGTTTTGAACAGGCTTGAGGGGAAGCTTCACACAGCCCTGCCCAGCTGGGCAGGGCTTGGGGCCACAAGGCCCCAGCAGGGAGCAGGATGGGGCCATGGGTGGCTCACCCGGGGGAGCGCGGTTGCCCTCCGTGCAGGCAAGGAGGCTTCCACGCGGATCTCTGATCCCCGTCACACCAGGTTGCAGGGTAGGGAAGCAGCGCAGAGCAGCGAGCAAGCCTGCTGGTCCCTGCTGTACAACTCAGCTCCATAGGGAGCAGAGATCTGCGCCAGTGTCTCCTTGCCGCCACTGCCTGTCCCATGCTGCCCCAGCCATGTGAGGCTGCGCAGGGTGGGAGCGGCGGCAAGGAGACCCCGGTGCAGATCTCTGCTCCCTATGGAGCCAGGCCATGCGGCAGGGATTCCCCAGCTCCCAGTTTGATTTCCCCCAGCTCTCTGATCATTCCCTCAGCTCTTCCTGGGTGGTGTTGGCCCCTGGATCTGCGCGCCGGGTTTCAGCAGGCTGCCACTGAAGACTGGGGCGAGCAGCAGCACTGCAGTCTTACTGGCGCTCAGCATGGGCCGCACCAAACAGCTGCTGCTGGCCCTAGCCTGCAGCAGCAGCCTGCTGAAACCCCTCATGCTGATTTGGCGGCCCGTGCCCCCTGGGAAGAGCTAGGGGAATGATCAGAGAGCTGGGGGAAGCAATCAGAGAGCTGGGGAATCAAACAGGGAGCTAGATGTCAGTATCAGAGTAGTCTTTCCCCGCCTCCCCCCCACTTTCCCTCCCTCTTTTTAGTTTGTTTCCCTGCAAGCCTAGCTCCAAAACTCCAAAATTCTCGAAAATATTTCCAAAACATTTCAGGGCCTTCCATTTTGATTTAGATTCAATGTTTCAGGTGCCGAGAAGGCCTGAAACGCCTCCGAAACAAAGCAGCTGCCATAATTTCGCACAGCCCGACTGCCAGGAGCTTGAGGAGTAATGGCAGTGGGGGCCATGCTACCTTCACCTCCACCTCCACGTCCACCTCCCGGCAGTTGCTCATGTGCTAGGCCATGGCTCTACCCACCACCATGGCTCAGCTGCTGCCTCCGCCACCTCTCCCCTCAGGGTGTCCATGCTGCCTGCCACCCCACCTCCCCTCTGAGGTAGAGCTGGAACTCTGCCAATATGCAAGGGGAAACCCACTGTTTCCCATGTTTTTCTCCTTTTTAAAGGAGAAAATTATGTGGGGGGGGGTTTTCTCGTTTAACAGAGAAAATCCACATTTTTCTGTGGCAAACAGATAAACAGGGATTTGGGTTTTTAGCATGCAGTGTTAATGTGTGGCAAAGCACAAGCAGTATCTATTTTTTTTTTTTCCAAAAATGTATGTAAAATCTGATCCACTTTTTAAAAGTTTGTTTGCAACCCTTTCTTGTGACCTGCTTTTGGGTCGTTACCCATGGGTTGAGAAACACTATTCTAGATCACATTGGTATGGGTGTGTGTCTAGGGACCTTTGTAGTGCTGAATGGAGGTGCCTAGTTTTTTTTGGCATGTATACACTTTTGAAAGTTTTGGTTCAAGGCCAATTTGTCAGACTCTTATTGAAGTTAAGTATCTGACTCCTTCATATGCCCCATCTAAGGGCATGTCTGCACGTTCATTAAAGGGCTTTAGGTAATGTGCATTAAATCTAGTACCTTTAGGCACTTTTACACATGCTCCAGGGATGGGAGGAGCTGTGCTTTAATTAAGAGCCACTCTGATTAAAGCACCACAGCATCTCCTGTATCAGCATCCCTGGGCTTAAAAATAGCAGTGGGGCACTTAAACTAAAGCTTGTTTGACAAGCTCTAGTTCAGGTGTCCCTGCCACCATTTTTAAGTGCAGGAACACTGATACATGAGACCTAGGAGGCTGCTGGAGTGTGGCAGTTGCCATGCTTGTGTATAGGCACCTTCTATTGTAAGGTACTAGAAAGACTCATCAACTGATTTTAATCTTCATTAACTAAAGAACATAATTTTTATGATGCTTTAATGCACATTACAATAGGCTAATGCACATTAAAGTGCATGTGTAGATGTGCCCATAGAGTCCAGTGAGTTTGAATCTGGGCCAAGGGACCATTAATTCTGTAGGTTAATGGGGGTGCTTACAGCAGTTAGCACTACAGCCTTGGTGGCTGTTGCTTATCAAATAAGGTTGATAGTATCATGACATTAAAAAACCCCAATGTATTTGTTGTAAAATATATAAAGATTTCCTATCTTGTTCCAGGTGCTTCTAAGGTCTCCTTATTTCAATTCGGTGTGCCTTTTTGTTTCTGCTCTTGCCTATAATTTTGGGGGTTTTTTTCTAAATTCTGGATTAACTTTGGCTGTGTTCTTAAAAGTATATCTAGCTTTCATATATATATATAACCAAATCCAGCCCTCACCCCCCAGCTCCCTTGTGTTTGCTCAGTCATTCATCTACTTTTTTCCCCTTAGTAATGTGATCTGTGTTTGTTATTTTTGGAAGTTTTATTTGGTGGGTTTAATCCTCTTGAGTATAGAACCAATATTAGGAAAACAGTGTATTTGTCTGAATTTTCTTTGCTGGTCTCTCATATGAATTTTGTGTGACATTTGCTGTAGGTTGCCTGTGGCTATGCACATACATTAGTGCTAACAGATGAAGGACGTATTTATGCTTGGGGAGCCAATTCATATGGCCAGTTAGGGATTGGCAATAAAAATAACCAGTCTTACCCTGCACCAATTATTGTGGATAAAGACAGGTAATATTTACACTCTAATTATCAGGCATCAGTTCACATAATCTTATAAATGTTGTGCAAAATTGCATTATTTTTATTTCTTGGGGGGCAGGGAGGGTAAGAAATCGCCTGTAGTTGATGTCTACAGTTCTTTTACAGAATCTGAAGAGATTCAAACTGGCTGATGTTTATATTCATAAATTAAAATTTTACTTTTTGACAGTGGCCAAATCACCAGCCATAGTAATTAGGTGTAAAAAGGAGACTGAACATTTTAAGGCTGGTCACGTTTCTTCTGGCCTTTTTTTCTCTGTCTAAATCCTGCGTTTCACACTAATTTTTTGGTTTTTAATTGCCTTCTGTCAATAGTGCTGCATGGTTGCTTCCCGATACGAATTCATAAAAAACAAAGGTTTTAGTATTTTGTGCTACCTTACCATTAAAATTGGTAAAGAAGAAAAGGAAAAATTGGAAAGTTGAAAAAAAATGAAAAATTCAGAATTTGCTTAATAGTGTTTACACTAACTACTGCTTACAAGTTGTGTATATATAGATACACATGTGCACACAGTTTAGTATATAGTTTTGTATATAGAGATGTATAGGGAAGGTAGAGAAAGAAAAATATACTTCTGCTGCAAATCTTACCATGTTTTATTAAATACCACACACCCCCATATAAAATACATTCCTGGTTTTTCAGAAACGGCCTGAAGAAAAACAAAATCTTCCTTGTAGAAACTGAGTAGCAGCAGCTAGTCAGTGAAGCCTGCTCCCAACTCCACTACCAGCCCTGCATGTTGGATGGGGACTGTGGACCAACCCAGTACACAGGGTCCAGGACTGTGCACCAGGTCTGACCCAACATGCTAGATCCAGGGCCACAGACTGAATCCAACCCATGGCACCAGATCTGGGGCCACACACTGGGTCTGACCCTGCGTGCCAAGTCTGGGACTCCTACACTGGGTCTAGAGCCACATTTCAGGTCCAACTCAGTGTGCTGAGTCTGGCCACAGACTAGCCCTACGCAGTGGTTCAATCCAGCGAATGGGGCCGTGTCACTTAGCCAAGGGGCTCCCACAGGTCTGGAAGCTTGGTGCCAGAGGAGCAGTGTTAGTGTTAATTGCCATGGCTCCTAGAGCTGCAGCAACTAACATCAATACTGTTCCTCCATCATGAGACCCAATTTCCAGACTCATGGAGAGCTATTTTTTTCATATACAATGCATGTTGGCTCCCATTTTTGCCAGCTGGTTTTGGGGAGAAAGATGCAGGTTATATGTGAGAAAATATGGTAGCTTTTGCAAATTTCTGTATCCTTGTTCTTGATAAGCAGTAATACAAAAATATTTCTGACTTACACAGTACTATCTGCATCTGTGGGCGCGTTTACACAAGATGCTATATTGACATAGCTTATCGCTACAAACCATGATGCTGATGCTGTGTTACCATAGCTTGTCACTACGGCAACATAACATCTCAAAATAATTGTGTGCTGCCAGGACTGCGCAGTACCAGTGGGCACTGCCCAGCCAGGGGCACGTGTAGACACACCCTGTAAAGATTAATTTGTTTCTGAATACCTTCTATTGGAGTGTTGTTGAATGTACTGTTCTGGTTTTTTCACTCTGAAAAAAGTCTTTAGTTTATTGCATGGTCTGTTTTCTCTTACTTTTCTTTATTTTTATTGTTTACCCATTGTTTGTTTGGCCTCTTTTTGCTTAAAACATAACACTTTTTTTTCCAAATGTTTCTATTATAGTCCAAATATGTCAACTTGTTTTAATAAAAATATTGATCCTTATATATTGCCTTCTCTAGTTGTTTACCAAAATCCGTGTTCTCTTATGTCAATGAGAATATTAATTCATTGAAAGGCTGTGAGATTTGGTTCTAAATATGTGCATACAGCTTCATTGAGTAAACAAGCCACCAAACAGCAACTTCAGATTGCAGAACAGTGATTTGTATAAAGTTCCATACCAAGAGGGTTTTGAAGTCTTAAATCAAATATTAGGGTAAGTGAAACGTATGTTATTACTAGGGCTGACAAACAATTAAAAAAATTAATTGCAATTAATTGTAAGTTTTTTTAAAAAAAACCAGTCACAATTAATCACAATTTTAATTGCACAGTTTAAACAATAGTCAGTGCCCCCCCCTCCCCCCCCACTGCCCAACAGCCCAGAGCTCTGTGGCCTGCAGCTCCTTCCCACTACCACCAATAGCGCACAGCCCCATGCCCACTCCAAACTTGCTCCAGCTGGAGCAAACCAGCTGGACCCCATGTGAACAGCTCCACCCCCAGCCTGCCCCACATCTCCAGACTCACCTTCATATGCTGAGCAGTGACAGCAGCAGGGCAGAAGCTGCTGCTCAGCGTGGAGGAAAAGCGGGTCAGCCCCCTCACCGCTGCTGGGCTCTTCTTGCTGCTGCTGCTGCCTGGAGCCCATGCCCAGGCTGCCTTGCAGCTCCTCTGCACTGCCACTGCTGCTCTACTGGGTGGCACAGAGATGGCGGTGATGGCCGTAGAGAGGAGACACAGGGCAGCCCTAGTGCAGGGTCAGGGTGGCTGTACCCAGAAGGGTCCAGCAGCAGTGAGGGGGAGGGGCTGCTTTTCCCCTGTGCTGGGTAGCAGCTTCTGCCCAGGCGGTGCTGCTGCTGCTGCTGCTCAGCATGGGCAGGTGAGTCTGGGGCAGGTGTGGAGCCGGCTGGTCCACCCCGCTGGTTAAAATGATGTGTGAGATTAATGCAATTAAAAAATTAGTGCACTAATTTGTTTTCACCTTACTCACTTAAGTTAACTGTGATTAACTGACAGCCCTAATTATTACAAATAAAATTAGTTTAGATGTCTATTTTTTCACTCATGCTTTCCTTGGTGCTTGTTCCTTCATTTGGAAAGTATTCTAATAAGTCACTCAAAGAGGTAATAAGTATCTATACATGTATATTTATCAAATCCAATAGTAAGAGTATAAGCAGTGTTGTAATCGTTGCACTCTTGAGGTGGCTCTTATCAAAGTGTAAAATATTCTTGAATAAATCAGAATTGCTGTCTTCAAAGTGAATATGTGGATGCCAAATAGATACAAATAATGAACAACCTTATGTTTAATCACCTTCCTTGTTTTGCAAACATTTCCCCATTTAGGTATAAGAAAATATTCCAACACCTTGAAATGCATGCATACCTACAAATGCATTGTATGCCAAAGATAGATTTGAGGTCTGAAATTTTTTTCCTGCGCTTTGTCCTTATAATAGTGGGGTTTTTTGTCTGCTTGTTAATTTAGAGTTGTAGAGATTGCAGCCTGCCACTCTGCTCACACTTCTGCTGCTAAAACCCAGAGTGGCCAGGTATACATGTGGGGCCAGTGCCGTGGCCAGTCTGTGATTCTTCCACACCTCACCCACTTTGCCTGTACAGATGACGTGTTTGCTTGTTTTGCTACTCCTGCAGTGACTTGGCGTCTTCTATCAGTAGGTGAGCTTAATTTTTTTCTTGTCACATCTTAATCTTTTCTATCAAAAAAAGAATCGTATATGTAAGGAAACTGTAGTCTATTTTAAATCATCTATGTTGTATAAATTTTAATAGTAATATGGCACTGTGAAAATATTAACATTTTCTGGCAGAGTGTGAGTGCTAAAATAAGTAGCCTGTTCTATTGTATAGGTATGACATTTTTCTATCAAAATAACCTTTGCAGTGGTTTGGGGAGACTGTATGAGTAGTCTGTTTTGGATGTCCCTATCCATAACTTTATCTCCATAACTACTGAAAGTTACTGCTTGATAATGGAGAGTAGTAGTATAGTCACTTGTATTTTAGAACTGGGGAAACTTTCTTTCCTCTTGTGACTGGCATGGGAGAACCAGCAAGGAGAAAGAGAGAATATTTTCAGAAGCACTTGCAAGATTTGCAGGTTGGACCAGATGACATTTGAGATCCCTTTGAACCCTATGATTCTGTGGTTCAGAAATGACCTATACACTGAGAAGCCTAAGTCTCATTGCAAATGAACCTGGACTCCTAAATTACTCATGTGCTATTGAAATTCTTATTCGGGAAGACTAATTCCTGGGTGTCATTTACTTAGTTAATAATAGCTGCTCCTTGGATCTAGACTAGAATCTGTCTTGGGAGCACATAACATCAATACTGTACCTAACTGAGATTTCACTTTGTGGCTGAGGTCCATATCAGTGGCTAATAAAGTTACTAACCTGTATGGATTAAACAAGGAGGATGAGACCACTGACTCAGGTCTGCCTGTGGAAAATTATTTGGAAACTTGAGTTCGTATAGATCATTACAGCTCATTAATTTAATGATTTGAGCTGTACTGAACACATTACAATTTTATTCCATTTTACTCTACTAGGTTAGTACTTGCTTCTTAATATGATGTGTCCTAGAGCCTGATTATCTTCTGGATTACCCCTCTTTCTTGTGTAACTTCCTAATGTTGGAAGTAGAATACTTTTTCATTAGTCCTTAAATCTAGGCTTGAAGGAACTGGAGGATTAAACAAAGAGTCATCAATTCTGGAATTTGTTCCAGCAGAACCAGAGTGTATATTATAGGTCATAATATAAAGTCCAATCCATTTATTTAGAATATGGTCTAAGAACATCTGTTGTAAAGTTGCGTTCTATTTGTAGGACTGGGTTAAGAAAGTTTGCTGTGGTCTCTGTGAGGCCTTTTTGGAAACTGAATTTATTCTCTGGGTTTAGCTTAGATACTATTAAGTTTATTAGTATTGGCTAATATTAGTTTAGATTAAATTTTAATTATGTTAATGTACCAAAAGTTTCAGGCAATGGGTACAACTTATTAATATGCACACAGGTACATCAGTTACATTTTACATAAAATATCTCTCTGCCACATTAAGGTTTTCCTGAGAGATTTTGTTTGTGAAGAGCACTGGAGAGATACTAGTGGCTACATGATTAGTATAGGTAGGTTTGCTAGGATTTTAAAACTTATTTATAAAACTCAATGGGGTGTTGATTCCTCTGTGAATACCAAATACACATCTATGTTACAGGAAGTATTTAAACTAGAAACTATTTTTTTCTGACCAGATTAAAATTTTCCTCCACTTAGTAGGCTTAATTAAAGTTATCTGGGACTCCCTCTGGCCCATAGGCTCTATATTTAATATCTTTGCTTAAACTTGCTTAGTTCTGTCAATAGGCAGACTGAATATGGCACTCTTTCAAAAGATACTGTTATTTAGATGTGAAGGCTATTCAGTGAAGATTGCCTTTCAGTCTTTCATTTCATTAAGATGAAAGCAAATAATAATAATAATATTTGTAGACATACAAGACTGCAATGTGGAAAAGTCCTCCCATTTGGATGAGCTGAAAAGCAGGAAGGATTTTTTTGCTAAAATAGGTTAACATTTTTAAAAATTTTGAGTAGTTTAAAATATGTGCTGTGCAATATACAGCATCTCATATTTTTCAATAGGGTCTCTTATTGTTGATTTGCTGTTGAGTTCAGTGGTAGCATCCTTGTTTGCCACATGGGAGATCCAGGTTTGATTCCTGAACACACATTGAAGCGCCAAACATCCAGAGTATGTCTGGTCTTTGGATACTGCCTCAATGGTCCAAAGTGGGGATGGGAGGTCTGGGCAGCTTCCTCTCTTCCATACTTCTGCCTAGGCATATGCATTAAAGGTCCTGGTACCTTCTCATGCATACACCATGATCCAGAAGGATCAGTGGTTGCCTACTACTACTTATCATTGTGTCTGCTTTTAGCACTAGCTAGTACATAGTGTTATGTTTCACGGTTTATATAAGTAATATTGCTTGAATATGTTGTCCTCCACATATCTAGAAATTTCCCTTTCTTGCCATTGATGGTTGATCTTCTGATAAGAAAAGTTCTAGTGTTGTAATCATAAGGTGTGACTAAATTTTCCTTCTTTTTCCAAACCCATAGGATTGGAAATTTTAGGAGTGGAACATCCTGCATTATCAAGGGGCCTTTTTACAAGGAAAGCTTTGAATTTTTAGCCCATTTCCTTTATAGTGAGACAGCATAGGCGCTTTTTATGTGGGTTCTTTCAATAATGGAAGATAGGTTCTTGATTTGTATCCAATGGTCTCCAGTTCATTTGAGTGTACTGGATATTTAAATTGCTGTAGCTACTTTTTACTGACAGTTGCCATTCATTCATCGTCTGTGCAACTGCCAATTTTAGTTTTTACATCAGAAAATATTTATCTTTGGTTCTCTTGATCCCAGTGCATCTTCAGTATGGCAGTTCAGAACTTTCTTCTGCTTGAGGCCTGGATTCTCTTCTTTAGCATCTGCTCTTAAGCCTGCACTAGTAGTATCATGAGTATAGATCCTTTCATATCATTTGGAAATGGGTCTGGATTGAAAGGAAGTAGTTTTATGTTTTGTCCAAAGGACTCCAGTGCGTGGGTTATAATTACCTTGGCTTAGACATTTGTATCAGCTAAGTTTATTCTGTTCCTTTCTCCTGACAGTGTCTTTTAAGGATGTTAATCCAGTCACAGTCTCAAACTCTGGACAAATGCTTGGATCATTAAGTCTATATTCTTCACGGTACTAAAGCACTTAAATGATGATGCTTTGGAATGTGACAACCTTTCATACTTCATTTCTGCCTGAGGAGTTCAAGTGAACTTCCTGTATGAATAAATAGATGGATCATCAGCTAGCTGTAAGAAGATTCAGGTGCCCAGCAATCTTCTAAGTAAATTGCCTTCTCTCTCACCAGTATCTGTTCTACCTTCAGAATAGGAGGTGTTTTGATATGTGGAGCAGATGTGAGAGTCAATTCAATGTGCTACCACTGCCATGTGGACTCTTCTCCCTTTCAGGATCAGAGTTGAATTAGGTAATACTCTACATGGGTAACAGGGAAAAAGGTGGTGTAAGACAACTGAACTTCATGGAGTCCTGTAACTTGGGACTGTCTCCCATTGATCCCCATCATTAATTTGTCAGGCTCATGAATTTAGTTTTGACAGAAGCTGGATCAAAGGAAAGTTTTCCCTGTTCCCCTTTATAAAATTAGTCATTGATGGTGAGTCTGCATCTTGTGTATTTTGTCTCTTTTTCCCTCCTTCGCCCCTGGACTAGCAGGGGATATCTTTGTAAGAGCAGGTTAGTATGTCATTCTATGTACCCGCTGCACTAGGGGCCTTTGGCATAACTGGTCTGTATACTGGTTGCCCTCCCTTCACATAATCATGGCTCTTTTGGAATTGCAGGACTGGGGAGAGTGTTGTTCTGTCAGGGACACAGGCAAGGGAATGGAAGAAAATAAGGAATGTGTCATCCTAACATAACATATGGCAAGCTTTTTGCTACGAGGAAGAGGATGCAGGCCTCTATTTGTCTTGTGAACTTGGGGACAACAATATAAAATCTCTGAAGCAACTGAACAGTCCCAGACTCTTAGCAGAAGTTTTTTGAAGCCTGTACAGAACTGAAGCCTGCCTTTTTATAGTTCAGTTGAACGCTGAGACGTCTAGACTTTTAAGTTCCTGAGTTTTGTATTTAGAGTAGAGTGTTTTGATACATTACTTTACTCGTGGTTTGACATCTGCCTTGTTGTTTTCAAAGTTCTTGACAGTAGCAGCTTATTAGGAAGTCTGTGTCTCCCATACCTGAATGAATACCTACTGAAAGTTCTCTCTGGTACTGTGGAGGGTACTGAAGCATTCTAATGGATGAAATCTAACACAAATTGTACCCAGAAAGTGATCATATCATGTGCTTTTCTCTAAGAGTAGGGAGATAATCTTCTCTTCTTCAGCCTAATGACCAAATAAAAGGTGATTGCCCATATCAGTTTCCTAGAACTTAGAATGGTGCTACCAAACACTGAGTGCTCATCCAGCCCAGTATTACTGCAGTAACGGTTTATACCAACCAGCAGGAAGACATTGCATATCAGATTCTGATTAGGAATGTAATAATTCTGCTGAACTGAACAGAAACTCGCCTTCTAATGGCAGAGACTTACCATGGTGTCTTGGTTCATAAGCTTAGTCTGCAGTTCGTCAAAATAGGAAATGGTCTTTGAATTCCAAAATCCTTTTGCTCAGCATAAGAACAACTGCAAAGCCTGTGCAGATTTCCTCAGGATGAGAGAAGAGACATTCCAAATCTTGCACCAAATTTGGACCCTTTTAAGTATGAACAATTTAATACTTTCTCCTTTGGTTGGGCAAAAAACCTAATGAATGCCTTTTTCCCACATTTCTACAGGACCCTAGAAATATAGGGAAAGTGAAGATAGAAGAACAGTTGTCCTGAGCCTGTCCCAATTCCTTTTTCCCAAGAAAGATCAGGCAGTCAGTTATCTTACAGTGGATATGAATTTTTAACCAAGAAGGCTTACATCTCTGAAGGTAAGCCCAGTTCTTCAAGCTTGTTCCTCCTGAGGCATTGTAATCTCTTTGGCAGAAAGGAAATCTGTTTCTCTGGAGGAACTGTGTTCAGGTTACAGCTTGGCACGTTGATGCACCCCTTCAAATGACATATGCATGTTGCTGTTGAGGTTCTTGCCAATGTAGTATTTGATTGTAGAGTGCCATAGTTTGGGAGGTCCATTATGTAACTTTTCCTTGATATTGGGTAATGCTAGACGCAAACTATTTTTCAGATTGTTGGAAACCACTGAACAGAGTAAAAGAAAAACAACCTTTCAGTTGCCTTTCTTCAAAGGTCTGAAGCAATCTAGAGTCCCATTCAGGTAATTCTTCTGTATAACTGTGTTTTCATAGTTCATAGGTTAAAGTTTATTTTCTAGATAAGGTAAGAGAGAAAATTTGCTCTATAGAACATAAAGTACCAAAATCTTCTTGCAGCCAATATATAGGCATTGCAAATTTGTGAGCAAAAGTGAAGGAGCAATCCAGTTTCCAGGTTTTTGGAACCCCAGGCTTTAAATGAAAGAACAGTATTTCTGTTTCTCTTCAAGTTGGGGTAAGGAGAGAGAGAGAGACAATTTTAAATCCAACTGATTTCTACTTTGTGTGATAAGTTGTATAGAGCCCCTCATGGTTGTACCTCCTTAATAGATAGATTGTCAAATAATCTAAGCCCCTCATGGTTATATACCTCCACAATAAATAGTTTGTAGATTGTCTATGTAGATACGAACTGAGTGAGTTTGTCAAGAACAGCAGGAGAGATGATTGCCATTAAGAACTCAAAAAGATTGGAATCATAGGACTGGTTTCTTTTGCTTTGTAATGTTTGTATTAATTGTTCATAGATGTTACGTGTAGTACAGTTAGTCTAACGCTGCATATTCAGATCTGGGCCATTGCCTTTAGGTGGAACAGAAAAATTACAGAAAGATGCATCTGAGCCTCATTTCTCTGATTGGGCAACAAGAGACGAGCCTGTGTAGACCCTTTCCTCCCTCATCCAGCACCCAGCACTGCCCCAGCTACTCTAGCAGCACCTGTGGCAGCTCCTCTGGAGACTGCTTCTGGCTTCCCCCTCCCCTCCCTTCCCTTCTGTGGCAGGGCACTGTTTGTTCCTGCCACTTTAAGAGCCCAGCCAGCAGGTGCCTGATTGTAGCAGCCATTTTTAGATTCAGGGCTGCCTATATAAGCAGAGCATTTTTGCTGCTGGGATGCAGGCAGCAACATCACCTGGTTGCTGATATCATCCTGGAGGTAAGGGAGGAGCTATAGGAGATAGCTAGGAGGCTCCTGGTCATGGGCACAACCTAAAACTGCATCCTGCTGGGAGTAGGTGGCCTGGCAGGGCTCTTAGTGGCACGGGAGCCCCCAGGAAATGGCAGGCCAGTTACCACCCTGGTGAAAGATGGGTCAGGGTGCCTTAACCCCAGCTCTGACAACCGGGTGGGTTACCCCCTTGTAGGGTCCAGAAGGTGGAGCCATAGACTCAGAAACCTGAGGGAGTGGGGCCATAGACTCAGTAACCTGTCTTGAAATCCCCCAACTGGTCAATACTGGGGCCAGGACCAGAAGCGTCGTAGGGCCAGGGGCCCACCACAAGGGACACCCAGAGCTGAGGGCCTGAGGTTCCAACTGGCCTGGAGTTGAGGCCAGGCCAGTATAGCCAAAGGTCCCGGAGGGACCACACCCGTAAGGGGGAGCAGCTCGGAGCTATGCAGCCAGAATAAAGGTGGAGTAGGCTGCCTGAATGGAGGGATCCAGGTGGGGGTTCAAATAGTAGGATTCTGGGGCCCAGAGTGGGCCTGGTAATGTTGTCAACAGAGGATGCCATCTGCGAGGAACGGGCTGCAGTGTAGGGGAGGTACGGAGCTGCAGCTAGCGCCCCCTGGCATCGGGGCAAGAAATGGGCAGCCTCCCACCTAATTAAGATAATTAATTAATTAACAACAGGTGGGTGGGGTCACTGTAAAATTAGCCCCAAGAAGTCTCTCCCATTATACCCCCCAACACACGCACACACACCTGTCTTCTCCTCCATGCTCTGCTCAGAGTGGATGAGTAGGCAGATGAACCCTCCAACTCCTCCCACCATCCTGGGGCTGGCAGGAGGGGCCACGGGAGTGGTTGCTGGTAGAGCAGCCTTAGGAGTGGGGGCTACCCTTGTCCCCTGAGATACAGACCAGAGGCTGGGAGGGGGCAGACAGTGGAAAGAGTTGGGCAGAGCACGGTGAGGCCCCTGCCCTTTAGGGGCACCAGCTAAATCAGTGATTCTCAACTTTTTTAGCTTCAAGGTTCTATAACTTTTGTGAGTTGAGAGTGATTTTCAACTGGGGTGCTGAAAAAGTTAAAAAAAGTTATGGAGGGATGCCTTGAGACTAAAAGGTTGAGAACTACTGGTATGGAGGCTAATCCTTTGCTTAAAGAAAGATGTATTTAATGTCATTTTTTTAACAGTACATCTCAGCACCACTATGATTTCCTCTGGCAGGGGAATGGAGTATGTTATATGTTTTTGAAAGAGAAAAAACAACCATATGTATACCCCTTCACGTACAAGAATGAAGTGTGCCACTAATTTTAATCCAGGGAAAAAGTGTGCCCCAGGAATCATGAGTTTGGGAAATGCTGCCCTGGTCTTATTCCAAGAGAATGCAGTGAGGCCATTACCATAATGTATGTGTTCTTTAGAGCTTTTATTCTATGGATTGCTTATCTTTAAACAATCACTTCACGTAGAAAAATGCTATTCCTGATGTGGTATCTTATCAACATTTTTATACATGCTCTTCCCCTTGAACTGCAAAATAAATTTGTATTTTAAACATTAAATAGGCTAGTCTTTTGCATATGTGTGTATATATAAGCATTGCCAATGAAACTTTTTATAAAATTTATTTGTAGTTTTGAATCTAAGATTATATTATTTTCCTATGAGAACTGTTTTCTCTTTATCCACATTGTTGTTAAATATTAAAACAGAAAATGAGCAGCAAGCAGCTCTTCTGAAAGAGGCATTATTTTACTACATATGTAAATTCTATATTTTATATAGATAATGTATGTAGTAAATCTCTCTCAGGCATATATATCATTCTTCAGTCTGGAAAATACCAGAAAATTCCATTTGGCTGCTTTGTTACTTTTGTGATTCTGTAGTCTCAAACTTCTCCTATTGCCTTTTGAACTGCTCTTTGAGTATATTACTTGATGGGTCACTCATCTCTTTGGGGGTTCTTTAAGGCTCTGTCCCTAATCCTTCCTTTTTCTCTTGATACACTGTCTTACAATACTTTTTATCTCTGAACATCTGCTGTCTTTCTGATGATGATTTCCAAACATGCTGTTTTACTGATGAGTTATTTTCCTACCTTGTGTTCCCGAAAACTTTGTGGATGTCTAGCCTTTTCCTTGCATGCGGCATGGCCCAGACTTTGTTCTTAAACTATTTCTAAGGCCCCAGGGTTCACTTTTACCACCAGTATGTATGACACCATCTTCTAGCATTGGATCACATAGGTAGAACAAAGATGACGCCTGTTCTCATTTAGACCTACATATTCCACATTATTTCTAAAAGCATTTCTAAAATCCAGCCTTTGCTCTTGTGCACAGAGGCCAGATCCCTTGTCTCAGCCCTCATCATTTTATGTCTTGACTGTTGCAAACTCTTCCTTCTTTTGTGGACTAAACTGTTGCACATTTTGTACCCTTCAGCCCTTTTGAGAATACAGCTTCCTACAATCTTTTTTTTGGCTTGTCACCCTGTGTCCACCTCTTTAACCAAATAAAACCATCTACCAAATAAGTTTCTTGTTTTTTTCCTTTAAGACTCCATAGCCTTATGTTACCTAGCTGATCAGCTCTGTAAAGAAGGTCAGCTGCTAATGTCTTTATGACATGCAGTTGGATTTGCAATGTGCTTTTTCACAATAACGTGCTATCTCATTTTGAACTATAATAATATTCCAGAAAACATGGGCCTTTCCATTGAACATACTGGAGGTGTGGTTTGGCCTATCGGCCAAGTTGATTGGGAAATAGCAGAGTAGTTCAAGTATGTGGTATTCTGAAATATTGTGAAAATCTACTTAATGTATTAGTTATATGACATTCAATATTTGCATCATAGATTTTCGTCTTTACAATGCAATTGAGGTTTCCTTTTACCAGTAATATCTTTATCAGCTGGCCAGTTGTCTTTAAATGAAACATAAGCAGATGCCAGATCTGAAAAATAACTAAGCCGTCTTTTATTTAATAATTTTGCAAGTAATGCATGCCTTTGTCATATATGTTTGCATTGAATATACAGTAGGATGAGGAGGTATAAAGGATTTACTTGTATAAGTTTAAAATAATTTCTTATTCAAAAGTAATGGAGATGTGTGTGAGACAGGTCTTCCTCAATGAAAATCCAACTTTTCTAAATGTTAAAATATCACGATATCAAAGTTTTTTGTGCAAGTTCCCTCCAGCCCTAGCAGCAACTGCTTGGTGACCTAGGAATCTCCTGTTTCCAAAACACTGCATTCCTACTTGTATTCTTATATAGTACAAAATAGGAGAGTTTACATTTGTGATATTTGATATGGAGAAGAGCTGTTACTGTCTTGGGTAAAAAATTTGGACCAATAACAGAGATAAATTTGGTGGGGAAACTGGGAATTATTTTATGGCAGAATAGTTGTTATCTTAGAAAAGCTTATCTAGGGGTTGGAGAATTTGAAGCAGTCCAGGAGAGAGAGGTTTGTGGGTAGTTTTCCAATGCTATCTCATAAGTTTGTTGTATAAATAACACATCCACATCTGTACGGGATAGGTATATTGCATACGTGGATCTGTATGGGATATGCATATTGTAGGTATACACACAATATTTAGTAGATGCAAACAGAATATGTTTCTGTTTACCTATTGGTATATTAAATTGAGCTGTTAGTATATTCCATGTATTGATTATTTATTTGCTTTATTCCTGCTGTGACATGGAATCCCCTCAGGCAACAAGACTTAAAAAGAGACTTCTTTTTAAGAAGAACCTCATATATTGTATTTACCTGATACAAAATAAAGAGAAATACTTTTGAAAAATAAATACTTTATGTTAAAATAATATGTTACAAAGAAAAATAATGTATAATACTTGCTATAGAATACAGCATGAAACTTCTGAAACTGGTGGGATTTTTCTGAGGGCATGAGGAAGATGACTGCAATGTAGTGAAATTTATATATGAGATACTGGGCATCTCTACACAAGACATTGTTACTGTAGCAATGAGCTACTATACTGTAGCTCATTGGTATGGTGACATAGCATCAACAGGCATGAATCATGATAGCAGTGCTAATGCGCAGTAGCAGCTAAAAATAAATGTGCAGTAATGGGACTGCACAGTAATGCTGGTTACTGTGCAGCCATGTAGTACTTGCTTAAGTACTAAATGACTGTGCATGTGTAGACATGCCCTCTGTGTGGAACTTTTTTTTTGGATGGGCATATTTGTTTGGAACAAATAATTATGCAAAGTTTGTCATAAGATAGCCTTTATTTCCTGCGCTAAAGCTCCAGGATGTACACACAGGTGTTTTGTTACTGGTCTTAAATGGAGGACTTGTCTGTGTGGAACAGTGTTTGTAGTAATGTGTTTTTCTTAAAGCCAGAAACAGTGATATATGGGACAATTTTGTGTATTTGTCAGTGATTTATTAAGTCTGCTTGTTGTCTTAGAACCTGATGACCACCTAACAGTAGCTCAGTCACTGAAGAAAGAATTTGACAACCCTGAAACTGCGGACTTGAAATTTCTAGTGGATGGAAAATACATTCATGTTCATAAAGTTCTTCTCAAAATTAGGTAAGGAATGATCTCTAGTAGTTTACTCCTCGTGCTGAGTAATTACTATTCAACATGTTGATTTGTGGTTCCTTTTCCTTTTTGCTGGTGAGCATGCCTTTTAGCCCCATTCTTAAGGTTCACTTGCTTTTCTAACTGTAAACATCTTTTCATAATCTCCTCCTTTTCTATCCAAAAATCTGAGTTTGCTGCCCAGTGCTAGTGCCTTTTACTTGTTTCTCTCCTATCTGATGACAACTTCTTCATTCTAAACAGGCTTGACCAATACTGTTAATGACATTTTCCTTGCTAGGTCAAAAAACATTTATTTGTTTTACTTTTCTCCAGTGGATCACTTTAGTCTCCTTTCCTTTCTTGGCTTCTACCACTGTGCTTCTCTGTTTTTCTCCTTCTGTCATGTCAGCTGCTTCCTTAATGCATTGATTGGCAGCTTCATATCCTTCCTTCATACCCACATGCTCGTGTCTTTCAAGGTTCTGTCCATGGTCTCTTTCTGTTGAGCATGGGAGTTAGGGGTGCAGCTTCTAAATTAGAATTTCCTAAACCTTAAATGCTAGAGGCTGCAAGTGAGAGAGGTACACTGGGAATAAAAGCCCTAGTTGTACACAGTTCACTTTCCCTTTCAGCATCCAGTCTCTGCCACTGTGTGACACACAGGAGGTTGGGCAAGATCAACCTGTGGTCTGACCCAGTAAACGGCAGTTGATATGTTCTTATTCTCTTCTTCCCTTTGGCAACTTGATCATCTCCCATTGTTTCAACCATTGCCTCTGGGTGTTTCCCACATGTACCACTCCACAGACCCCTCTGTCTTTTCACATTGTTTTCATCAGTGAGCATACATTTCAAGATGAGCTTCTTTTAGCAAGTAGTGATATAAAGATGCAGTGGAATAACTAGTTGTTTAATTTTCCACCTCCCTTTTTCTATCACCATTGACAGCTCTGCTGACATTCCAGCTCTTCAGCCTCTTGATTTTGGTGGCATATCCGTTTTTTTGCTCCTCTTATATGTATAACAATAGCATGTAAAGGCCCTAACTAAACTCTTAGCTTCATTATACTAGGCCACACACACGCACACTTTCCAAAACTGAAAAGTCTGTCCTTTCTAAAGGCCTAAATTTCTGTCCAGAAAAATACCCTAATAAAATACTTCAATATGGAGAACTAGAAGAATTCTTCCAACACCACTGCCTCAAGGAATATTTCCACGACCAAACTGAATCCACTCCCAACAACAACTCATCCCCTGACAACCATTGAGGAAAAACATCAGCTTGGACACCTCATAGTGGACGAAACCCTAACCTTGATCACTACATTGACTGCTTCAGGGAAAGAATGAACAATGAAATAACAACACACGCCACCATAACAACCTCTCCCTACCAGAGAGAAAGGCCGTAGAATATCTAAGATCTAACCAACAAATAGTAATAAAGCCAGCAGATAAAGGAGGAGCCATAGTCATCCTAAACCGTGAAGATTACATAAAGGAAGCCAACATGCAACTCCCTGACCCCACCTACTACAAAGAAGTACAAGAAGATCCCACTCCCCTTTTCACCATGAAACTCACCAATACTATCAAATCATTTCCATCAGGACTACAGACCTTGATCCCCCCACTACCTAAGCTGGGGACTTTTTACATGCTGCCTAAAATCCACAAACAAGGGAACCCTGGCAGACCTATCACATCCAACCATGGGACCCTATCTGAGGAAATATCAGGTTTTGTTGATTCGTAAAACTGCTTGTCACCCACAGAGCAAGTTTTGTCCAAGACACTACAGACTTTCTACAGAAACTTAAAAACATAAACCACCTTCTCAGCAACACCCTCCTAGCCACCATGGCCGTTACCAGCCTATATACCAGGATGGCATCCAAGCCTGCCTTATCTACAGGAACAAGATTACAAATCAGAATACAGACCCAAAGATATTACTGATCTTACACATTTCATCTTCACAAACAACAATTTCACTTTTAATAGCCAACACTTCCTCCAGATGATGGGAACAGCTATGGGCACCAAAATGGCCCCACAGTATGCCAACCTTTTTATGATCCACCTGGAAGAAGACTTCCTCAAGAACTGCACCATCAAACCCTTACTATACTTAAGATATCAATGACATCATTTGTACTGAAAACCTGCAATCTCTGATTGAGTTCCACCAGAAATTCAACAATCACCATCCCTCCATCTGACTTTCTCTAGAATACTCCAGCACCAACATCTCCTTTTTAGCCACAATGATCAGTATCCAGAATGATAAAATACAGACCACGTTATACAAGAAACCCACAGACCAACATACATATCTGCACAGAACGAGCAATTGCCCTAAACACACCAAAAAAGCTGTGAGATACCACCAAATTTGTACTGAAGAGAACACCCGGGGTTGCCACCTCACCAATCTTAAAAAGGCTTTCACCCAACAAGGACACTCCTCCAGAGAGAGAGAGTGCATGTTTGAAAGAGCCACCCAGATACCATGTGAAGAATTGCTGCACTACAGAAGAAAATGCCCCACAAATCGCACACGGCTGGTTATGACATATCAATCCTCCCTCAAACCCATACAGAAAATCCTGAAACAATTGCAACCCATACTACAAAGAGACCCTATCTTCACAGAGCCATCCATCCTAGCCTTCAAACAAGCACCAAACCTTGCTAACCTCATCACCAGAAGCAAACTTCCTTATGCCCAGAACACACCCAATTGATCCAGACCATGCCATGACAAGAAATGCAAAACCTGCCAACACATCTCCACCCTCCCCACAATTACTATACCCCACAACAGAGCAACCAGCATTCCCGGATATTACAACTGCCCCTCCAGAAATGTAATATATTTGATCCACTGTACTAAATGCCCTGATAGAAAATATGTAGGAGAGACCAAACCACAACTGCTCAACAGAATGAATGCACTCCGGAAATCCTATCAAAGACGGGAATATCCAGTTACCTGTGGGGGCATATTTCTCACAAGAAAACCACTGTCTCTCTCTCAGTTCCCAGAGATGAGCCTATGAACTCCACTTCATCAACCTCCTGGATACTAAAAATCATGGACTAAATATAGACATTGGATTTATGACACATTATAACCTGCCTGACATCTGACTCCCCAGGTACTTTTCCACTCTTAATCCCCCTTCTCTTCCCCCCACCCAGCCAGTCTCTCACCCATGGACTCCTCAGTCTACATCTTCGCTGACTGCCTGTCTTCATAGAATCAATGAGTTGGAAGGGACCTAGACAGATCATCTAGTCCGACCCCCTGCCATGGGCAGGAAGGAGCACTGGGGGTGGCAGGGGTCATAAGACCCCAGCCAGGTGCCTATCCAGTCTCCTCTTGAAGAT
>NW_017728906.1:152009224-152044674 GCF_001723895.1 Crocodylus porosus | reverse complement strand
CTGGCCCTTTTCCAGTCCTCAGGGACTTGGCCCGAGCACCAGGAGTCCTCAAACAGCTGTGCCAATGGCTCTGCAATGACACCAGCCAATTCCCTCAGCACCTGTGGATGAAGGTCATCCAGGCCCGCTGACTTGGACACATCTAAGCCCTCCAGGTAATCCTTAATTAAGTCTGAACTAACAGTCGGGGGACTCGCATCCTTCCTGGGCCTCTCTACACTATCACCCAAGAGCACCCCATTGTCAGCAAACAAGAACATGGAGGCAAAGAACTTGTTAAGGAGTTCTGCCTTTTCTTGCACGTCCATCACCAACTGCCCCGCCCCGCCCCGTAGGGGTCCAATGTTACCCCAAGACTTCTTCTTGCTACCTGTATACTTGAAAAAGGACTTTTTTGTTATCCTTAATCCCAGAAACTAATCTAAGCTCCAGTGTTGCTTTAGCCTCCCTTACCAAATCCCTACAAACTTGGGTCAGGGAGGTGTACTCCTCCTTTGTCCCTGCCCCCTGCTTCCACCGCCAGTACGCTTTTTTGTTTGCCCTCAGGCCAGCCTGGATATCCACATCTTGTATGCATACCAGCCCAGCCTCTGGCTTCTTTGCTTTTCATTCCATCCAGAAAGAGCACACACTAACTGCTGAAACTTTCTCAGCCTGACAAAGGGTTTTTGAAACTGAAAGCTTGCTTAAACACTTTTTTCCAACTATTTAAGTTGGTCTATTAAAAGATATCAGATTCACCCAAAGAACCTTGTCTGCTTTTGTCCTTAGACCAACTCAGCTACAACCTACACCCTCAACCTTTTTGGATTTGAGGAGACCTCCATAACTTTTATGAATTGAGTGGCATCCCATTTCAAGAAATTATATATATCATACACTATGCATTTCCTTGCAGAAGGGCTGGGAAGTGGTGGGGAGATCAACCAGGCAGGGACAAGCCTGAGCCTGAGTTTATCTGTTTATCTCCTCACACTTCCTGGCTACAGCACCCTAGACTGTCCTAGACACTGTAGAAACACACAGAGGTCTCTGCTTGGAAGATTTTACATGCAAAATAAATAGATACATGTTGGGAGGAGAAACAGGGGCACAGAGAAATAAAGTAACTACCCAACATCACATAGCAGGTCAGTGGCAAAATGAGGTACATAACCCAGGTCTCTTGTGACTGAGCCAGATCTTCTATCTATGCATCTAGATTGGTTCTTATTCTGTCTCTGGTCTCTTAATCTTTTTGCTTTATCCCACCTAATAATAGCCCTTTCCTGACTAGTACGTCTTGTGTCAAAACCCTTGCCTGTGTATTAGTTGCACTTTGTTTTGATTGTTATTTTCAGTTCTCTGTTTTTCTGCTTCTCCTCTTGAATCCCTTTATTGATTTCCTGTTTATTACTGCACAGGTTCAAGCTCATGTCCTTGCCATATTTAAACTTTCCTTCATTTTCATCTCTTCTCTCACTAGCCACTAATTCTCTTCTACATTCTGCTTAACTTTCATTTGTTTCACGTCCTGTTTTTTTATCTGCCAAGTACCCTCTTTGACACATAATTGTAAATCCTGTCTGCCAAAACTTTTTCCAAGCTTGTTCTTTTTGGTGAATAACCCATTCACATCTTTCCCTTATGTTCACTATTCTCCCAACCTTTGCTTTGCTGCTCCCAGACTGTAATTCCTTATTTTACTCTGCCATGACTGGTATAAATTTATGGCACCACAGTAATAATTTTTAACAATAAAAAAGTCAATTAATTTTTTTTCCATGTACAGGGATCAAGTTATTGGCATCTTGTCTAAATATAAAGCCATTAAGATAATTACTTTCAGCTAGCCTGATGGTGATGTCACAGCAGGATCTGAATTTGACACACAAGTTTGTTGTAAGGCTTCTGGGATAGTACCTCTTGTCAGGGGGGCAATGACTGGGGAGAGCTCCCCTTAGTTATGTATCCATGAGCAGAGAAACATAACTAGCTGTGTTAGTCTGAAATCAAGCAGAAGCAGGGTAGTATTGCACCTTAGGTCATGTCCAGATGAGTACAGATGTTTGGTCCCTGGGGAATACCCATGCCACGTACACTTTGGCGTCTGGCAAGTTCCCCCGGGGACAGTAGGAGAGGCTGAGAGCGCTGGGCTGGCCCTAGCAGCCTTACCTGGGGTCCTGGGGACTTCGTGTGATCCTGCTGGGTGAAGCCTGTCTGGCAGCTGCAGCACAGCTCTGGGCAGCCCAGCTCCACTTTTCAGCAGCGTGCGCTGCTCCTTTTTTTTTTTTTTTTTTTTTTAAAGGAGAACACCGAAAACTAGAATGTCACGTGACTGGAGTCCAGTCCTGTCTCAGCAGGAAGGACTGACTGCATGATACAGTTCAGGCATGATCTTGTCTTTCTTTTTTTTTTTTTTTTTTTTTTTCTGGGTGTTTTTTGACCCCTAAATATCCAGAGGGTCAGAAGAACCTGTGTAAAACAAAAACAGAGCAGTGCACACATGCACAGTGTGTCCTTGCAGCACAGAGAAAACCTGACTTGTGTGGTATATGGCTCTGCAGACGTGTTTGCAGCACCACATACCACACCACTGCGCTCATCTGGAAGCACCCTTATAGTCTAACCAAAGTAGTTATTTATAGCACAAACCTTTGTGAGCTGAAGTTCATTTGATCTGATGCTGTGAAAGAATGCAGAAAGCAGAGTATGAGGAGAGAAAAATCAGAATACAAAACCTTTCACAGCATTGGATGAAATGAGCTGCAGCTCACAGAAACTTGTGCTGTACTAACCAAAATAGTGGGTATATATGTGGTTTATATATAAACTATTTTAGTTAGTCTATAAAGTGCAAGTCTACCCGACCTTCTATTGTTTTAATGTTAGAGTGAGAAGACACAATTCTGTCATAAGAAACTTCTATAGAAATGGAATGAAAAGGAATATAATTACCATATGAGGACCTTTGAATTGGAGAGTAATTTAGTTAAAACTTTTCTCTCCTACAAAGTACTGCTTATTTTTAAAAAAATCTGCTTTTCTGAAGGTAAGAATCCATAGATACAAAAATTTGCCTATTAGACAATGTAACATCAGATTCATACCTTTATTGAGCTCTTCCTGCCTCAGGACACAACTGATCAAAAACACTTCTCTTTGCAGAGCACTGTGACATGCCTGATCAACTGATCAAAAACACTTCTCTTTGCAGAGCACTGTGACATGCCTGATCTATAAAAGCACCTTTTTGGTGCATTTTTTTCCTGATTTAATGGGACTCTTCCCTTCTGCCTGTCCATTTTGTTCTATCACTGGTGACTACTAGCACATGGTAGTGAAATGATGGGGTAGACCCTCCTCCTATAGCAGTGGCCAGAAATATTCTGCTTGCAAATGTAGATGCTTCCATGGGCTTGTAGGGATTATGTGGATAAGTAGCAACTGTCGTTCCCTTTAAAAGATGCTGTGTGCACTCCCCACCTTTCAAATTCCTGATCTTCAGGTTGTGCAGAAGTAGTGAATCATACTAACACGCTATTCCATTGGAGAGGGCTACCACTGCTGTCATTCGTCTGTTCTGTTCTCACGGAAAATAGAAATTTGTGATTTTTGTCTATCCATTTGAATCCCATACTTGCATGCAGTACCATAAGAGAACTCGGAATATAACTTATTAATATTTTAGGATTTTGTTTGTGACATATGGAGGAATATAACAGTATACAGCAAAATATATGCATAAATAACAAATTAGACTAGGCATAAAAGGAAGATTAAATCAAGTTATACATTGATTTTTTTTCACTTGTACTATATGTATAGATAACTGAAAGATATATAACATGTAAATAATTTGTTTGCATTTGGAAGATATTACAGATAGATCAGGGATGTATAGTAAAATCATATTACTTTCTTAATTAATGGTTAGAGCTTGAAATCAGGGTGTTGGTAGGAGGAATAAAAGTAATTGTGGCTGTTCTTAGAAAAGGCTTTCCTAAAGACCAGCTACTCAGGTTCATCAACAACAATATTCAAAACTGTACCAGATTTAATAATATTTTGTATTCAGTTAGGAACTATCTTTACAATATTCTTGGGCCATAGTGTGGCGGTTGATATTTGACTGCAATACAGTAACATTCTTATAAAAACTGGAAAAAGAATCTGCCTTCCAATTGTTGTATGACAGACATGGGGAGTTTAAATCCAGTGAAACTGTATAAAATAAATGTAACAGGCAAAACTGGAATTTTTTTAAAATGTGGTTATAGCAATGAAATTATAAAAGATAATGTCACCTCTGTTTTAGCTGCAGTTATTTTAAATTTTGAGTATGAGGAGATGAAGTTAAATTTGGAATTTGGACATGGACAGTGACATTAAAATACTTGGTACGTAGAGTCTTGAAAATAAGATTCAGTTGGAGCAATAGTCCTCAAATATTTTAGACTCAAGGGACCCCTCTGAAAATGTCAACTTAGCTTTCATTTGTTTTTTAACTATGGACATATAATGGAGAAATTCTGTTGCAAAGGACTCAAACATGAGAACAGGTCAGAATGTTTGTGATGCTACAAATCCTTATTGAAAATCTCTGGATTTAACTTGAGTCATGTATAGGTGTTTGCATACCTAACTGATAATATTGTGTGGCATCCCACGACATCCATAAAAGGATTTTGTGGCATCCTAGTTGAGAATCACTGGCTGCATCTACACAAGTTGCTACTGTGCAGTGGTTACTGCCCGTTTATTTAGTACTTGTTTATACTTGTATAAACAAGTACTAAATGATTGCTCAGTAACCTGAGTTACTGCACAGTAGTGCTGGCAAATACCATTTTTGTGACACTACTACTCAGTAGCTTAATATTACTGCTGCACAGTAGTGTCACGTCATGGTTTTTGGCATGCGATACTACCTGCGCAGTAGTATCAGGCTACTGTGCAGTCGGCATCTCATGTAGATGTGGCCACCAAGTTGGAGAATAAAAAAAAGAGGGAATAGGATAATCATATATCATTAGTAGAAGAAATCAATAAGTTCAGCAGACTCCTGTCTGCCTTTCCCCCAAAATATCTGGTTGGTGTTTATCACATTAGTGCATGTCATTGTATCTTTAAACTGATTGATACAGAGAACTTGTTTCTCTTAACTTGTCAGAAGTTAGTTCACCACATTGTCCCTTATTTGTGTTCCTTAGGTGTGAGCATTTTCGTTCTATATTAAGTAACAATGATGATGAAATAATAGAAATGACTGAATTCCCTTATCCTGTTTACCGAGCTTTCCTGGAATATCTGTACACAGACAACATCAGTCTCCCTCCTGAGGATGCAATAGGTAATGGGTGTAAATTCAAGTTACTTGTAAGAGAAAAACAATGAGGTTTGTTTTAATGGGTGCTGAAAAGATCATCTTGAGGATGGTCCATTTTATGTTTTCTTCCCTTAAGACTCTTTTTTTTATGCTGCTGCATTGGTAGAACAAGGGAGAAGGGATCCAAGCTACAGGGAATCAGATTCAGGAAAAGAAGAATAGCAAAGGTGCAGTAGAGGAGAGGGACAGAACGAACACCAGGGCTTAATACAGACAGTCAAAAAGTCCGAGGCTGAATCCATTCAAACTTTGCAAGTTAGTCTAAACTGCATAGAATAAACCGAGAAGAAGTGAACAGATTCTGTAAATACACCCACATGCCTGCAGCAGCTCAGGCTAGAAGTGGGGGGCATTAGAGCAAGCCTTCCCTTCTCTTTAGCAGTGACTGGAAGGCTGGAGGGAAGCTGAGAGACAAGCCCTCCAGGCTTTTCGACCACTCCCTGCATGAGCTGGGGGGGTGACTCAGCCCCAGTAGGCCCACTGAGTATGATTGGGGAGGGGGGTTTGAAGCCCCACCCTTGTGTGAAGGGACCCCAGCCTTGGGGGGGGGGAGGGGAAAGCAGCCCCTGCCAGGCTTTTCCCCTGCTCCCCACTGAAGTTGGGGGGAGGGAGGTGTGGAGCCAGACCCTGGCTCAGGCCAGCATGCTGAGGGGGAGGGGAGAAGAGGGAGTTTAAACCCCCTTGTCTGCAGGGGACCCCAGTAGGGGTCTGCTTAGGAGAGGTGCAGCAGCCCCTGCCAGGCTTTTCCCTGCTCCCCGCTTGAGCGGTGGGGGCAGAAGCAGAGGAGAGGCATGGGGGCTTAAACCCCCTGTGCCAAAGGGTTTAACTCCCCCCACCCCTTGCTTCTTCCCTAAACCCAAGTCTGCTTGGCAGGGGCAACTGTGCCCCTGCCAGGCTTTTGCCTGCTCCTCACTTGAGCAGAGGGTGCAGGGGCTTGGCCAGCACTCGGCCACACGCTTGGACAGAGAGTAGGGAGAGAGGACTTAAGTTTTGACAGTCATAGAATTTACAATTATATGTCAAAGAGGGTACTTGGCAGATAAGAAATAGGACATTTTCAATCAAAGGTGGCAAAATGAAATTTAAGCAGCGGGCTGCTGTGTCCCAGCTGGGCAGACCCAGGCTGAGGAACCAAGAGGGGTTTAAATCCCTCTTCCTCCCCTGTGCTTCAGTGTGCCAGCCCAAGACTGATGTCTGGCTATACCCCTGCCCCCTCCACTCAAGCAGGGAGTGGGGAAAAGCCTGGCAGGGGCTGCTGATAAAAGAATGGATCTGGTTCACTTCAGCACAGTGGTTCCCAACCTTTTTTTCTGCACCCTGCTGCTGGGAGCCAAGTGCAGTGGCAGTGATGGCCTGGGGAGCTCCTGACACATAGCGTGGCTCCTCTTTTCTGTGTAGCACTGCTGGCATTGCCCCCACAACCCTCATTTGGGTTGCAACCTGGGCTTGGGAACCACTGCTCTAGTAAGATGTGTGCAACTATGACAAAGTTGGAAGACTTACTTGATAAAGGTATGTGATCCTTCTTAATTTATGTAAGCCTTTTTTTAGTTTTTTTTAATAAAAATGCAGCATAATATCATAGGAAAAACAATCTTATAAATCTAGAAGAGAAGTGTTATAGGTTTGTATCAGGAAAACCAAAGATATATGATATATCAACTCGATTTTCCACAGGGCTGCTAGATTTGGCAACATTGTATAGAGAAAATAGATTGAAAAAGCTTTGTCAGCAAACAATCAAACAAGGCATTTGTGAGGAGAATGCCATTGCTCTTCTTTCAGCTGCTGTTAAATATGAAGCTCAGGTATGAAGAACTTTTTATTACAACTGGTGGTTCTTTAGTGAAAAATGTTTTCTGAGACGTGAAGCTTTTGAGGATAATTATTTATTGTATTTACCTTACTCTATACAGATGACTGTTTTAATTACACTTTGGCTTCCAAAATATGGACATTTAACTTGCTTCAGTCTACACAAAATGCAGCCACTAATGTAATTGTCCTTTAGTATCCTTTTGGAATATCTCCTATTTCTTTATCGTTGCTAGCATGAAATTTAAGTCTTGTCATTGTTTATTCCAACTCTGCCCCACTGCTTATTCAGGTTGCTGAGTTTTGCATCACAACTGGAAACTTGTTCTGCTAAAGTTCTCAGTCTTCTTTGTCTGTCAGCTTCCTGCAGGGTTACTTTTGTGCCACTTCCACATGATCCCTTGTACAGGGTATAAACTCTCCTACAGGGTCCTTCACTATCCACATTTATACACTGCTCTAAAACCCTCTTTTTCCATACTGCTTACAGAGAACCATGTTGACCTGCAAGCAAAATGGCATTTGTTTTTTCTTTTCTCACATTATCAATGTTCTCAGCTGTGTGGTCTTGGACTGTGAGTGTCTGGGAGCAGGGAAACATCATTCCAGAATGTTTGGATAATGCCCACCATGCTGAGGGCACCATCACAAGTATTTATTTGCATGCAGGCATATACTTAATTTTGTGAAAAATGTTGCAGACAGATAATATTCAAACTTAAAAAAGACCAACGAGTATAGTTTTTGGTGTTTGGAGATGTGAATATCTTTCTCTTCAGACTTAATTAGCATTGTACATTGTTTCAACCTTACCAGGATTGCTTTACCCATATTTTAAGGGTGTTATTTCCTGAACAAGAATAAAAGTAAGATTTAAAATAAACAGAGAAGGCAAGACACAGTAGGACATCCATCAGATGTTGTAAACTGAACTTTTAAAAATATTTTTAATGTATTTGATTTGGTTTTGCCTTTCTGAGGAAGCCTGTATAGAAAAGAATTTTTAAATGAGGTGACTAGGAAGACCTAGCAGAGTGGAACTGGTTGGTTGTTCCATGTAAGGAGAGCATTGAGGATGCAGACGTAAAGACAGAAGTAGAATAAAGGAACATGAAAGCTGAGCACAGATAGCATGAGATAAGCAGGGCAGTAAGGTACAAAATGAAATATTCAATAAAGTGGATTTGAGTAGAGCTTGAAGATAAGGAGACATTTAATATGGTGAGTGGAGGAATTGCAAATGGGAATAATGTAATCAGATTAGTAAGCAAAGAAAATGCATTTTTTGGCTGGAGGTGCAGTCATGAGTAGTGGTTTTATTGGTGAAGAGGAGTTTAGCAGTAGTCAGAGCAGAAGCATGTGAACACTTTATAACTAAGGTGGAGATAGAAGTAAAGATAGTGGAGGGCAAGATCCCAAAACGCTTTGGTCTTTAAACTGTAGGTTCATTTGGATCCAGTATAGAATCTACAGAATTCATTTTCTCCCTTCCTGCATTTTTGATTGCACTGTTGAAAATCAGGAAGAGTTTCAGTTACTTCATCTCAGTTGGAGCTGTCACAAATGCAATTGTGTGAATCATAAAACAGAGAAACACAGCTTTGGCAAAGTACTAGAGATTATGACATGGCACAAGAAGGCTGGGAAAGATGACTTAATACATGTTTCCCAGCTCTGTCTAATATGACTTATAGCATCCCATCAGAGACAGAGGCAAGATTGGCTGCTTCCTTGTTGGACTGTCTAGGATTTTTCCTGAATAAACTTCTTTATGAGTGATAGCTTGTGGGTGGATGGTCCTTTTGCAATAAACCAATTCACTGTATAATTCAAATGACACATTTCATTCTACCACTTTATAGTTAGAGACCTACCTAACTCGTGGTTTTACAGAAACCATGAAACTTGGTGTTGCCTTCAAAATCCATGAGGGGAAAAAAAAAACTTAATCAAAATATTATTATCAACTCTTCCCTTCCCACATAGGCTTTGCAGCCTGCAGGGGCAGCATGGAGGAGGCAGTCACCAAGATGGCAGTTGCCCCTTGTCCTTCCTTCCCACCAATCAGCACTGAGGGTCAGGGCCAGAAGAAGTACAACCAGTAGTCAAGATGGCAGCTGCCCCCTCATCCCCCCCCCCCCCGGGCTCTATACCAATCAGTGCAGTGGGGTGGGACTGCCACAAAATAGGCTCTTTGTGCTGGGAGAGCCACAAAAACAGCTTTGTCTTGCTGTGAGTTAGTAGGCCCCTAATTTATAGCTGATCAGACTACTTATCAGTGAGGCTGGTAGTTTAACTCACATGGTAGAGAATCTGCTAACTGTTTGGATGATACACTTTTAAAACAGGAGATAGTCACACTTTCAGTATTCATCATTCATAAGAAAATTCAGAAAAGTTTTGCTTGTAGACTAAAAAATGATGCTATAAATGCAGTAATGTGCACCCTTTTTAGCTGCACTCACTCTATCCTTCCTGTCTGTTTTCTGCCCCATGTGCACTACCCTTTTGTTCACTACACATTTAACTCCTTAGTTCTTGACTTAATACCCTTGCTGTTCTCGATGTATTTGGTGCAATATAGACAGTCTCCTTCCTTGACAACTGGCTGACATTTTCTGAAAGCCTAGCTTCAGACTTAACACCAGGTCTTGGCCCGAAACTGTAGAGGCTTTCTTGATAAGCTGCTATTGCAGTGTTTTATTTTAGGCATCACCCAACATTTGTAAATATTCATGCGGGATAAAACAGATTATCAATACATGATAGCTGACTTTATTTATCCATTCAGTATTACTAACTTAATTTCAATTTATCCATAGGACTTAGAAGAATTTTGCTTCAGGTTTTGCATAAACCACTTGACTGTAGTTACCCAAACTCAAGGCTTTACGGAAATGGACCATGATCTTCTGAAAAACTTCATTAGCAAAGCAAGCAGAGTGGGAGCATTTAAAAACTGAAGCAAGAGTATGCATTTTTTTCAGCTGTGCACCAAGTATTCATCATGGAAACATTTCTCCTCTGAGAAACTTACCAGCAGTCAGAATTGATGAAAGCTTGGAAAGAGTACAGCATCCATTTCATTCATGTCAGTGGGCTTAGGGAAACCTGTGCAGCCCAATATCTGTACTTTGTGGAGATAGGTACAAAATGGCTGGACTCTCATCATGCAATCTGCCAAAATCTGAATTTTACACAAAAACAAGTAAGCCTAATGCAGTTACTTTTTCCCCTTTGTATAATCAAACAGAATGAGTTTTTACTGTTTTCCCTTTGTACTTTTTCCTGTCTTGAACATTTTTATGATTTTGCAGTCAGTCCTTTACTATCTTCATTTGAGTTTAGACTATAGTACAAAGTTAAAGTATGCACTTCTAAAACTAATCTAGATCAGTGAGCTACGTGAAAGTTACTTTCTGGTTAACTTATCAGCCCTCCAAGAGGTGCGACAGTCAGAAGGACAAGTTTCTCTCATGTGATGAAGGACCATTCCCTCATTAGGATTCAGGTGACCATTAGAGGTTTTTTAGTTATAAAAAGAATAGATCTCTCATACCCTTTTTATTCATTTATTTAGTCTATAACTAAAAAAATCAAGGACTTGTGTTGAATATAGCAGTCTTGAGTTCTTGGATCTTATGTTCATGTGTAGACTAAAATTATTTCTTTGTTCAGTGTACATCATGTATTTATGTCCTCTCCTCAATGAAACTACCTTTTAATTGGCTTTTATCATGGAATGAATTATTTCACTGTTTGTTTTGCTGCTCATATATGCAACTCATCACTTGCTATTAAAATAAACTCAGGGAGAGGAAGTTACTAGTTGATTTTTTTTTTTAAAGTCAGAGTTCACAGATAAGTGCATGACAGAATAAGTGGGAGAGGAAATGTAGATTGAAGTTATAAATTAAGCTCTCTCATGATAAAACAGTAAATGTTAAACTTACCATGGTAAACAGGGGTCATTCAAATGCTTTAGCAATGACACTGTGGAGACTACTATAACGTGCTATGCTAATACTTGCACAGGAAAACTTCTGCACTGTGATAAATGATATTGAGATTGTTACACTATGTTTACCAGTATTCGTTTCTCTTCTAATGTACAAGTCTAACTCACCTGTAAGTTACAGTTACAGAAACTAATTTTTGTTGGAAAAAATGGGTAAAACTGGCTTCAAGGATCTTTTTACAACATGATCTTTTACAATTGGACGAAGACAGACAAAGGATGGTCCAATAGCTAGAATACAAGCCTGGTGCTTGAGACTTGGTTCATGTGCTTGGGCAAATCACTCACCTAGATCTTCTAAAAGTATTTAGGCAACCGCCTTAGACTGCCTGCGTCAGTTCTCCAACTACAAAATGGGAACCACAGCATGCACATGATAGGGTTGTTGGGAAGGTAAATCCTGAATAGCAAAGGTGACCAACCTGCAGGATGTGCCACAAGTGGCACAGGCAACCTGTGTGTGGGGTACATGACAGATTGAGGAGGACAGGCAACACCATGGCAGACAGACCAGGCAGCAGAAAGCAGAGCAGCAGCTGTGGCAGGGCACAGGGCAGGAAGCAGAGCAACATATTAGTCAAGGAAAAACGGATTCGAGTGGTACTTGGAAAGCACAGGGCTTAATTTGTGGCATGCCTGCCAAAAAAAGGTTGGCCTCTACTGCAGTAGGGTATGTGGTATTTGGAAAATGGGCCAGTTGAATACTTAAGAACATGGACTTCAGAACAATTAATTTAGTTTTGCCATTCTTTCAGTGATTATGTTATGACTCACTCCATCATCAGAAATACTGTATTGTGTGGTTAAACAGGACATCTGCTCAAAAGTTTTCAGGCCAAAAATGTTCTTTCATCAAAACTAAAGCTTTCCAGAAAAACATACTTATTTTGGCAGATTAGTTTTGAAAAGCCAGAGAAAGGCATTCTGAGGAAGCTGAAACATTCAACACCTGAAAAATCCAATACCTTCAGATCAGTGCTTTGATCATTGTTTCAAAACCGTTTTAACACACTTTTCAGAGTCTAAAAAGGGATGTTCTTATTGATACAAATGTATATTTTTGGAAAAGTTCCTTTCATGAGAAATCTTGACAGTTCTTCCCAGAATCCAACAAAAGCAGATTTCTTACATACTGATTATCCTAGCTCTTGCACATGTCTCCTTAAACCTCGCTATTTGTAAGCTTTATTCAAATGAACAAAGTATTATTTCCAGACTGAACTAGGCATCCACCCCTTCATTTCATCAGTGAGGGAAGGATAAGTTTCCATACCAATGTATTTGTACTTGTAGGGAAGCATGAATTCAGGAAAGCCAGTTCCCAAGAATGCAGCGCCTCCTTTATTCTTGTTTCTCCAACTTTTTTGTTTTTTTGGGTCTTCTTTGCATGTATCAAACTTTTGTCTCTATGTTCTCAGAATGGTTTTGTAGAAACAACAACAAAATGGAATGGTGAAAAAAACATCTAGTATGGAGCAGTGTTCATTTTGAAGGTGAAATGAAGTAGTCTTGGTTTGCTTATTCAAAGGAGGATTTAGTATATTGCTTGATGAAAGCAATAAAATGGCATTTTAATAGAGTGCCCTCTGACTGCTTGTATTATGCATTTATTTAATTCTCATTCACACGGACCCATGACACACCAATACAGATTTCTGCCCTTTACGCTTAGAAGGTCAAGCTTCATATTCCATCAGATCAGATGCATGTGCACCTATCCAGGTGTGTGTGCTCAACTAAATTGAGCACAGAGCATTTTTTTAAAGCTGGAGTACCGAAGTCAAGGGTGTGCCATTCCTCTCTGGGAACTGGATACACGTGTAGCATTGTCAACCAGTAGTAAGTAAACCAGGTCAGCTGTCACTGAAAAAGTATAAACTTTTGGAACTATAATCCTTGATAACTGAGGCACTCATTAAAAAACTTGAATAAGCGGCAAAAACTAAAAAAACTTTGGAAAACCAATGAGACCGAGCCTTCCACTTAATCCCAGGGGAAGCAGCAGTGAATAATTTGTTACATTAACTGAAGCCTTAAAGGAAGAAAAATAGAATGCATTCATAGTTTAAGAGGTCCACCACCGTGATTGATGTTAGTAGGCCCAGCACCATGGCATTCTCCTGCACCCACCTTTGGAACGATAAAGCTTTATTGCAATGCATGACCACTCTGTAAACTGCCAAATTATACAATTTTTATGGCCTAAACACAATAATTCTTCCCCTGGGCTTCCCTTGTAAAACAAAATGTTTTTGCTCTTGCAAGAATGGCAACTTATGTGGCTTAACACCTAATGATATACAAAGTATGTAGCCTAATGACAAAATATCCAGCCAACTCTAAAGTTCTGTATCAAGTTACCTGGGTTACTGGACTATCAATAAAAAGTGTGTAAAGTTTAGCCTTTGACTTTTCTTATTATTTTAAGTCTATTATTTTGTTGCTCAGATTCATTAACAGCTCCGTTCACTACATCTTTAAGTGTTGAAGGGAAACCACATAATTTGCAAAATGAAGACCAAAGTTCCAAAATATATGTACAAGACGGTGGAAATGACTGTCAGCAAACCAGTCACACACAAGCAACAGCAAAAACAGTGTCTGCGCAAAAATGGTACTGGAGAATTTGCCAAAGAAATAGATTAGATACTTTCAAGCAACTCCAACACAACAGTAATTGATAAAACTATATGCACTGTCTCGTGTCTCTAACATGCCACTCTTGAAAATAACCAGTAAGTTATATTACAGCAACTTTAGATAATAACCAGCTTCTGTTACATTTTTAAATTTTTAAACCATGTCACATGCCAAATTCCTAGAGTTGTAACCTTTTACAGATGTCCCATCATTTTACAACTGGTCATTTTCTTGGGAGTAAAACGCATAGTGAAGTGGGTGTACATGCCACTTGAATCTATTTAGAGTGCTGTTATTTTAGAAATGCAGACTTCATTGTGCTGCTTGAAAAAGATAAAGTTGAACAGCAAAAGTAACTAAATGGGTAGAGATTTTATGCTGATTTGTGAAAGCAAGTACTATCGTGCACTAGAGAACATCAGCAAGAGAACAAGATTATGACAAACTGCAGAGAGAAAATGTTGGCAGCACTAGCAAAGGGACCAATCTACCTTCAATAATATTAAACATATTAATTTAAAGTGTCCTAAACTTTCAAAATTCGGTTTAAAAGGCAACTGGGCCACCTATTTCAAAGATCAAGCATAAATGCATAGAAATTTTATTCTCAGTTGCAAAATGCAGTAGTTGCCTCACCCATGGTAAAATTATTTGCGTGAAAACTTTTAGGTTCTTGTGTGGGTTAAAAGGCAGCTGCTTAGAACAGTGAGTGAACTGCACATTGGTGCCATAAGCAAAATATACAGATCTAGCAAAATATCACGTACTGATATTGCAGTCTGATAAGCACTGAAAAGCCAACATAAACCACGATCATTTCTGTAGTTCCATAAGCGTGCATAGTAACACACAGGAAAGACAAGGACTGGAAATTAACAGCTCGTATTTTAGATTAGAAAAAGAAAAGCAAACTTTTGGCAACCGGTGGTAAGAAATAGGAAGTTTACAATAGCCAAACATGAAATAATCTTCTATAACGGATGTATTAATTGTCGGTGTCTATTTTTCATCTTTGAGGTAACTGAACAACCCATTGGGTTAGATGGCACAAAGGTTTCTATAATCAGTGGCATGCAAGGGAGTGATGCAGCCAATACAATGCCAGTGCACCTTTCATTCCCCAGCCTGAATGACCAGGTATAGCTGGGTCATCTGGGAGTGGCCTGTGACACACACTCACGCCTGTTTAGCCACAATGAGATGCCTTATCTCCTAGTACAGCACCCAGGACTTGAACTGAGAGTGTAGACACAAGTACATTAGGAGCCGTTTAAGGGAATGTTTCAAAAGGGCAGCAGCTGTTATGTTCTAATTCTTACGCGTGGGTAAACTGGGAACAAACAAAGATAGCAAAAGCACCCCAAATTTAGCCCTGCTTTGTTCAGGTCAAAGTTGGAGCATTTTTACTATGTAGGCATTCCTTGAGTTACAGTGTTTCGAGTTAAAACGTTTTGCACTTCCGTGTATAAATTGACACTGTTTCAACTTTCTGATGTCAGTTTTGACTTTACAACGCTTGATCCAATGCCACACCTGCCAGCAAACAAATTTGCTGCATCACCCATCTCCCTGGAGAACACTGTCCAAACTTCCCTGGACACTTTAAGAAAGCAGACAAGACTCCAGAAATACCTGTAGCCAAGACTCCTGAGAAGACTCCAGCCAAGAACCCTTCACAAAATCCAACCAAGAGCCCTTCAAAAAGTCCAGCAAAGTCACCTTAAAGAAGTCCTTCCAAATTAATATGATTGCTGTTTACAATATAAATATATTAATTGCTCATCTATACTTGATCGAGTACAAAATTCTGGATTATTTTTGGTGAAAATAGGGTATCGGGCCTTGATTCAGGAACCAATCCCACATTTATAACAATGTTTCCTATGGGAAAATCAGTTCCAGATTAAAAGACTTCAACTTTAAGATGCGGTTTTTAGGAACCAATTGTGTCACAAGTCCGAAGACAGGTATGTGCATCAGTCCTGGCTTGCCTACATGTTAACTAATAGAATGTAATAGCTGCTGCCCTTTTGAAATGGTTCCAGCTGTCTGTGTCCATTCCCTCTGTGAACTAAGAACTATATGCATCTGGCTTTGGACCTCTACATCCTGCTTGAGCTCCCAATGGCATCACCAGGGCTTTGTCCAACACCAGTTGCAAGAACCTGGCTTCAGTGAGAAACAAAGGCCCTGAACACATGTTGACTTGTAGTCTCCCCACCTGATCAGCTGTTACTGCCCCAAGCTGCCTATAAGCTGTCTGCAGGGCAACAGTAGATGAGGCAGGGGGCCCATCCAACCTGCTGTTGCCCTGCAGAGGTGGAGGAACAGAACTGCAGCAACTGTTGTCCATGGCAAGGACAGCTGCAGCTCTGCTCCCTATAGGCTCAGAGAGGGGAGGGGAGCGAGGGAGAGCAGAGCATTATGGGATAATGCAGGGGGTCACAGACCTGTTGCAGGACTACATGCAATTGTCTACATGTTATTTGTGGCAATACACAAGTTCCTATTTGAAAAATGAACATTTTGTAGCAGATCCACCTTGTTTGTAGTGTTATAAACAGCCTGAACGTATATGGATGCCTGCTTTTTGTAGCGCTATAAAGCATATATAGTGCTAAAAAGTAGAACATCTATGGCAGAGGGTGTCTTTCCCTTAAGATATTTTCTTCTTAACTGTAGCTCTCTGCCTAATGAAACAAAAACAGAGGTAACCAGGACAATTTTTTAAAAGCCATTTTATTTATCCTGAAAGGAGTGAAACTGATTAGTTGTACAAAATAGTATCATACACATAATTAAAAGTTTTGGTCTGTCTGAACAAAGAAAAAATACACTGTCATAGTAAAGAAATGATAGCCTGTCTAGATACACCACTGCAACATAGTACTTCTTGCAGTTCTCTAGCCAGCAAGTATTAAAATTACCAACTGCTACTATGAAGCTTAAAGTCAGTGTACCTCACTTTCACGTAACATATTCTGCCTGTAAAGGAAGTAAGAAAAAGAAACATTCCTCTAATACTTCTGCATGTTTTTTAGTAGCACGGCTGAAAGCATGTTTGAGCTTAAAACTCAGGGCAACTACATTTTATATCAAAATGTACCTATTCCCAAAATCAACGTATTGTTGTGGTGTTTAAAACTGCTCGACTAATAGAATTAGTGACACAAATTGATCTTCAGGAGGAAAACAAAAAACTTAAGTACTACAATTAAGTACCTTCTATTTTCTAAATAAGTTACCTATACAAGAGGTTTTAAAACATGGTTGTGTAATAAAACAGCTTTTTTTCCTACTATAGCTGCTTAAAAATCAAGCAGTTGCATAAAACTAAGTCTCCATTAAAAAAAAGAATGGATAATTTTGAGGAAGGCAGTCATCAATTTTTTTCTTTTTTTAAGACTGCTGTAAGGAAAGTCATGCCTTTGATAAATGGCTTTTCTACAGTCCCTTTGTACTGGCAACAACCCTGCCAACAGAACAGGTCATTTAAGAATAGAATTGGGGGGAGGTGTTCCGATTTGCCCAAGCAATTCATAAATAGCCTTAAAAGTTGTGCCTCTTATGACTAAAGACAACTTAACCAGGTTTCCAAACCAAGTCCTTGATGACAGGCTTGATCTAAATATGGATCTGGCTCCACCACAAATCCCACTGAGCTCAATAGTGGCTACAGGTGCATAGCACCTTCACAAATCTGACATTTTTACATGAGAGGCCAACTGGAGGCACTGAGGTTTATGTTATTAAAACTATGGATCTGTTTTCATTTCTTAGCACATCCAATTTTGCTAAATCAGGGCAACGAGTATTTTAAAGCTCACAGCAAGAACCTCCCACTGGAGCTTTCCATGTATTAGGTACTGGCAATTCATGTATACTTCTTGATTTTTGAGGATCCAGAAAGATTAGAAAGTACACTTTTGAGTATTTTATACCTGGGGTAAAAGTACCTGTTCCATGAACAGATTTACCCCCTCCTGGTAATGCACACTCAGTAAAGTCCAACCTGACTATAGTGGATAACCAAGAGCACACCTTCTGACCCAAAACTGAGGACAGGTGGGAGTGGGGTAGTAGTTGGAAGTGGCAAGCATCTGAGGTACAGATCATCTATTTCAGTAGTATCGCTACAGGATGATTTCACTTTTCACTTTGCTTTGTTGTACTTACAGTAAGGACTTAATCCTGCAAACAGTTATGACTACCTGTATAGTTAAATAAACTAACTTTGCTTGGTATTTATATACAGAGTCAGAAAGCTTTGCAGTACCTGGCCCCCAATTCTCAAAATATGCAAAACAGTGCATCAAATTCCAATACTAAAATGAAACCTAATGAACAAAAAAATTAGTGCATTTCAAATCATTCTATCTAACTTCAAACATCTTTATTTTAGAAGGGATTAATTGAAGTAGATTGAATTGGCATTAAACCAACAACGTTGCAACAGGAAGCTGGGAAACTTTTCCAAGCTTGCTGATGTAAAAAATCCTCAAAAAATATAAATAAACTCAGTGGCTTATGTTGTGGACATGCTACATATAGGACAAAGTATTGGGGAAAACAGTTAAACGTAAAAAAAAAAAACCAAAAAAAAAACGCGCCAACTTTTGAAACTGGAGCAGGTAATTAAAAAGAAAGCTACTAAAAACCAAACTAAACGATGGTAGCTGGAAAACAAAGACCAATGAAAGAGGTGTGCAGTGCTGCACAGGGACCTGAGAAGATGCTCACTTTTCTTCACTGGCTGAGGTATCAGTTCCATCGTTCAGTTTTTGCTTTTGCATTCTCGTTCGAGTAGATGCTAGAGAAAAAAAGAGAGATACCTTCACTTTACCACCCTTTGGAACAAAGCAACGCGTGCCAGTCATTTCAAAGAACGTAAGAGTTGCACACCAAATTTCACTTTCAAACTGCTCGTTTTTTTAACTAAGCAACTAGCTCCTCATTTGAACCTACACGCTTCATTGTGATTTAATTTAGTAACCTGCCTTGGTATTTATTTTACAGCCTCAAAGGATAATTGCTTTCTGTCTACTTACATTAGCTCTCATGACTACAGAACCAAAACATTTCTATTCCTTACTACTGAGGCCTGTCCACTGAACGCTATGCATGGCTTGGGTTCTTTACCTGCACACGGGCAACTAATACCATCAGTCAGTGAAGAACATCATACCACAGCAAAATTATCACCATACTAGGGCAGCCATTCCTAATCTGTGCAACTAGTACATTTTCTTAATAATTTTTTATTTAAGCAAATGGAGAAACAAAACTCCAACACTAGGGTTATACACAAGAACTACATGAGGTTGGAGTTGTATATTTCCTTTATAAATATATAACAATTATGATGATATGCAACAGTTATAACATCATCTTTACCATTGATATAATGTTAATACTTGTTAAAATTCAAACAAACAATCTGACTAGAGACACTGGCTTACTAGTTGATGACTATGTATTAGCTGGAACTACCTTCACCTCTCTATATGTTAAGAAAACAAGAAATAAAGCATATCTAAATTACCTTTAGCCTAATTAATACATCTGCAACACTGTTTTGGTGCCTGTATATTGTTGTATACATTCTTGCCCTAAAATATCTTTACTACAGCCTCCATTCCCCCTCCATTATTTATCCAGTTCAATTTCCTTCCCCCTTGGCTTCCCAAACAATCTGAAGCAGGAGACCCTGAGCTGCAACTTAACCCCCCACAGGCCACCATTGGACAGCCCCGTGATAATCTAAAAATGACAGTACTTGTACCGAGAGGTGGTTGCCCATGTTAGTCTGAAGTCAGGCAGAAGGCAAGGGAGGCTGGCACCTCAGACTAACTTGTTCAGAAACTCAGAGTTTCTGGCTGATGTCTTCATGATTCATTAACTGTCTTCGTGACTCTTCTAATCTCTCAGTACTCCACAGGTAATAACCATCCTTTTTCCCTTCTGAATAATCTTGTTGTTTTACAAGATTAGGCTATCTGTTCAGCTAAACTTCCCTCGTTCTAAAGCTGCTTCTAGTAACTGCTCTTTTGCTCCTTGTTTTATAGCCCTCCTGCACTCCCTGAAGTGCCTGTTTTTCTGTACATATGGGGTTAACACATGCCATTCTTTTATCTGGTATTTGGCTTATGCTGCACTTGCTTCTTCCCTAGACTTGAGGAATGGCACGTGATTTGCAAGTTATTTAAGTTTCTCTACTGAGGAAGAGTGTTCCCTCCCTGGGCTTACGGGAATACATCAATAGCTGTTCAGTTTCCCATTGATTTGACAAGACTGTTGCCACAGAATGGCATGAGGGTGCTGCCACAGGTCACCTTTAAACCATTCTCAACCTGTGGAACATCAGGCAGTATTAAAGTCAGGACACTTTCAGAGCAGTCACAATGTTCAGACTTGTTTTCACACTTTCAGAGCAGTTGATGTTCATCCTGAGGGTGTCCTTGAAGCATTTCCTCTGGCCCCCACGTTCATTTGTCCTTGGCTGAGTTGGGAGTGCAACAGTTGTTTTGTAGATCAGGAGGACAGGAGGGTGATCCAGCCAGATCTTGATAGGCTTGTGAAATGGGCAGATGAGAACCTGATGGTGTTCAACACCAAAAAATGTAAGGTTCTCCACACCTTGGAAGGAAGGAAAAACCTGCAGCATGCTTATAGGCTCAGCAATGCTACACTGGCTAGCACTATGGAAGAAGAGGACTTGGGGGTCATCAGTGACCACAAGATGAACATGAGCCTGCAATGCGATGCTGCAGCTAGTAAAGCAACCAAAACGCTGGCTTGCATCCACAGATGCTTCTCAAGTAAATCCCGGGATATCGTTCTCCCCTTGTACTCGGCCTTGGTGAGGCCACAGCTGGAGTACCATGTCCAGTTTTGGGCTCCACAATTCAAAAAGGATGTGGAGAAGCTTGAGAGAGTCCAGGGAAGAGCCAAGCGCATGGTCAGAGGTCAGGAAAACAGATCTTACAATGACAGGCTGAGAGCCATGGGACTCTTTAGCCTGGAAAAGCGCAGGCTCAGGGGTGATCTGATGGCCACCTATAAGTTTATCAGGGGTGACCACCAATATCTGGGGGAACATTTGTTCACCAGAGCGCCCCAAGGGATGACAGGGTTGAATGGTCATAAACTACTGTGAGACTGTTTCAGGCTGGACAGAAGGAAAAATTTCTTTACTGTTCAAGCCCCCAAGGTCTGGAACAGCTTCCCATCGGAGGTGGTTCAAGCACCTACATTGAAAACCTTCAAGGGTAGATTGGATGCTTATCTTGCTTCAGGTGGGGGGCTGGAGTCGATGATCTTCTGAGGTCCCTTCCAGCCCTAATGTCTATGAAATCTATTAAAGTATTTGAGCAAAAATCCTCACGCTTTATGTCAAGGATTTTCTGGAGGTAGGGTTGGAGAAGGCATTCCAGGCTTTTCAGGTGTTTCCTGTACATCACCCAAGTTTCAGAGTCATAGAAAAGAGTGGGAGTTACCACAGCCTTATATAATAGGAGCTTGTCAAGTCCTAATGCCATGATCACTGAATGCACTATTTCACATTCTTACAAAGGCAGAGCGAGCACACCGGATCCTAAACTAGATCCGCTTGTCAATGTTGGCCACCTTTGAGAGATGGTCAAGGTATGTAAAGTGTTCAATGCTCTCCAGCTCCTGTCCGTCAATGAGGATCTTTGCTGGGGGAGTTAATTGGCCCGGAGCAGGCTGAAGTACCTTTGTCTTTCGGATGTTAACGGTCAGTTCCAGGCACTGATATGCTCAAGAGAAGTAGTTAAAGGTCGTTTGTAGGTCCTCCTCAGGATGTGCAATGACAGTACCAGTACCACTAGTACAGAGGCCAGTACCATCCCGTGGGCTGTAGAGCCTGGGAGGGTGGGAAGTTTGTCAGGGATAGAGGAGCTGGGAGCCATGAATCCCAGGATGCTGTATGACTACAAGTTGGCCACTTTATCACTGTGGAGTAGACTAACAATACCCTAACTTGAGCTAAAGAGAATGGCACAACTTTAGCCTGAAGTGGCACAAATTTAAGGCGCTTAAGAGAATATTTAGCAGTTTAACACCCTTTCATACGTGGATGGCTCCCATTTAAGTAGCTTTAGAATGGTTTACAGGTAACCTAAAACACCAACATCAGGCAGGCTACTAAGCTCTGTGCTTTGGCCCATCTGATACTTCTGGTGGTGGTAATAGGAAGGCACTGAAGGGCAGAGTCTTCATTTAGTTCCTACAACAGTGTTTCTCAACCTTTTCAGGCTCAAGGCACCTCTCAAAAAGGCACCCCTCAGTTTTCACTCATTTTTTGACTACTGAAAAATGAAAGAGCAAGACTTTTCTGTTGCAAAATGCTCAAAACTGATCAGAATGTTTTTAATGCCATGGATTCTTCTTTAAAATTTCTGTATTTATCTTGTGAATCGTGTTTGCACATCTACTAGGGTCAATGTTGTGTGGCACCCCGATTTCAAATCATGGTCCTACAGGTTCCTGTCCAACCAGGGAGCCTGTTAAAAGAAAAACTGTCATGGTCCTATGTGGGGAGAGGGTCTTCCACAGCTGGTTTTCCTTCAGGATTTCAACAACAGCTTGCTCCAGAGGTGTAGCCAGTAATGGATCCAGGATGGTTAAAGGGGGGTGAGATGACCGCAGAGAGAGATCACTGCACATGCCTCTAACAGCCGAGATCAGAACTCTCAGCAGCAAACTGGCAGCAAATGGATGTGCAACTGCACACCTCCCTGGGTCTGCCCCTGGGTGTAGCCAGAAAAAGAGACAGATCCATACTGGAATTTGAGGAGGAAAGAGAAGAACCAGATAAGACATTACTGGCAAAAGCTCAAAATGGCATTTAGCAAATTAAGACTGATGCTTTAATGTTTACTCTCTGGCTTACAATGAAGCAAAGGGTGGATGGGACTCTGAAATGAAGGACCCTCCTATTCATACCAACTAATGGAAGGGAAGCCAGCCTGCATACAGGGGTCAATGGGCACATCATTTGCAAAGGTTGCTTGGGTCAAGAGCAGTGGTGTAACTAGAGCAGTGGAAATAGGGCAACTGCCCTGGGCATTGAATTGGTGGGGGAGGGGACAGGAGAAGCAGCTGCTGTTGGCAGCTGTGCAATCACAAATCATTTACTAACCAGAATTTGCTGCCCATGCTCCAGATACCCAGCTGCATCCCTACATTACTGGTAATGAGAAGGGTGTTCCTTTAAGAAAAATGCATCGTGGATTAGGGTTTTCTGTGTCATTTTGGGGACTGCTGGGGGTAAAGAGGAAAGGTGAGATGGCATTCAAAGATCATTCCCCCAGACAGCTTCTATACCAAACCCTTTATAGCATAGCGTATGAACTGCAGTTGTCCATGTGACAGCTTTCCCTACTGACCCAACAGCTAAAACCATGTCATGAGGGCTGTTGCAGAATACTGCATGTTAGGTTTCCAGCATGTACTTTACTTTAAATTGTGTATTTATATGCAAAACCAACACAGCTCCAAAACACCAGTGTGCAAGACTAATCTGTCAGACTGCAAGAACTGTTTAAGTGCCCACACATCATTTAATATTTACTGAAGTAAGCACATATATTTCTGTAATTCGCCTAGAAAGAGCAGATTCCGGTATATAGACAATTTCCAAATCAATGTAAATGTTGCATTTATCCACAAAAGAATTATGTTTGCCACTAGTAATCCATGCTTACATCTGAATAATTTAAGCATGACTAGATGCCCCTTTTCAGATTCAGAATTGAAGTATTCATGCAGATATCCTGTCTGTCCTCGGTCAGATTAATTCATGTTGTTATAGACAAGGTTGGAAGGTCTGAAAATGAAGTCAGCATTTATTCCACTGCCATCGGAGTGTAAGTCTTCCCCTTAAGTCTCACACCAAAATTCCAGAAATCTACCAGGACAGTTCTGTTGTGGGTCCAGGGCTATACCTGTTCTGATCCTTACTTTTAAAAGTCTGCCAACTGAATGCAGCTCCTCATAATAAATTCATCTGACAGAGAATCCCATAATATATACCTCTTAATATTCCCTTCCAGTACAAAAAGAAATGATCTCGAGAGCCCCTCGCCAAATCAGTAACAATATTTATTTCAAAAGCTTCAATCTAATTGCAACATTTAAGAGAAATGTATCACATTCATTTGCTGCTTTACACACAATGTTTTACATGACGTGCATGCCACTTCACATTCTAGAAGGTAACTTCATATGGTATGAAGCCACCAAAAAAGTAAAACAAACGTACCAACTACTATATTTACTTGGATACTAGCACACAAACCTGTCCCCTGAAACTTAGTCCTCCAAAATTGGGGTGCATCTTAAGGGGAAAGCTGATTTCTACATTGGAATTAAAACATGGAAGACACCGGACTAGCTGGCAGTGGCTGTTTCTCTCCTGGCCAGCATGCAGCAGAGGCAAGTCAACTATTCGGCATTAGAGCTTGAGCTTTAACCCTCACAGCCACCACCAAAACAGCAAGTAGCTTTTGCCTGAGAACCCAAAAGCTGCCACCAATTCAGCAGCAGCTGTTAATAGTGTTAAAAATCTAGCTTTGGCCTGAGCAGCCAGCCAGTGGATGGTGAGTGAACTGAAAAGCAGACACTACCCTTGCTCCATATAGTCAGTTTTCAGCCATGTTTGGAAAATGTTTTTCTTCTTCTGCCTTCCCAAGACAAGGTACTTGTCTTATTTGAGTGTGTGACATGTGAGAAAAAATAGTAATTCCTGAAGTTGATGAAAATGTCAGAGTAAAAGGACTGTCTATAATCTTTTCTATATTTTTATTAAAGTTGACAGTACTTACTCATTTCTGCAAGCTTTTGTTGGAACTTGGACTCTCCTGGTAGATGTTTGCTGCACACAGAAAACATGTTATTGAAGCATTCTTTTTATTTTTGTCTAATCAATCTAACAAAGACTAGTTAATTTACATCAGGGCTCTCACCTAACCTTAGCTAGCTTTCTTCTTATAAAGATGCAAGCCCAGGCCTGAGCTCTGATTCTGCAGGCAGGAGCAAGCAGGGAGTGCATCATGCCTGGGCCCCAGCCCTGCACTGTCACTGCATCAAGATCGCAGGGTCACCATGAAGACTGGCTAGGAGCCATGTGGGCAGGGCGTGCAGCTGGGCAGGGATCTGCCTCCAGGGATCCTGGGGTGGTGACAGTATGGGGCCAGGGCAAGACCCACAACCTGCTTCCTGTATGCCTTTGCACGCTAGTTGCAGGGACATGGGGCAGCTATCGCGGCTCTGCCCCAACCCCAGCCCAGTGCTGTCACTGCCCCAAGATCCTGAGGTCTCCCCAGCCCCACCTGACTATTGATCTCACTCCCAGCTGCAGCCCAATCCCAACCATATATACTGCCCGCATGAGTCCCACCCCTGGTGGTAGTTGCAGCGCAGACAGGCCAGGGTGCCCAGGCAGCAAGGCTGGGTCCAGCAGTGGCAACCAAAGGAGCTGCCACAGTCTGGCCACAGGCCAGATCCACCATTTTGCCTACTGCTAATCTATACTCTCTTCCAGACAAATGGCATGGGAATGTACTAGGAGTCACTGAGCCACTATTTCCCCTATACTTAAAATAACAAAAAATTAAGAATTAATGATGCCAGCCAGCATGCAGATAGATGTTTCCCCTTTTTTAAGATTTAATAAGCATCCCTTTGTCCTAGAAACCTATATGTCTGTGGTACAAAACTACAAATGAGGCCATTACTAGACTGATTTACTCTAATGAGATCTGCAGTTGTCACAGGCAAGCAGTGTCAGACCCCATATTCAGACACTATGTTCTTTTGTGGGAAGACTGCAATAGATGACTTAAATCACTATCTGTAGTCTTGTTAGTTCTTTGAAAAAAATAAGAGGAAAATGGATCTTTCCAGGAATGGAGACATTTTAAATACTGGGGTAACAAAGAGAAAACGATCTGGATTCTCCAACAATTTGGCTCCTGAGGTATACAGAAGTAAATTAAGATCCCCCCCAGTAAGGGCCAAAATCAAATGAATTTTCCTGTTTTGTTTTATTGTACACTGCTTCATTTCATTTTTTATACCATTATATACTATGTTTTGCTTTAATTTAGTATAAACTGGCAGAATAGATAATCTTATGCATGTTTTAGCAAAAATTATAATTATGTATTATATTTATTGCTCATTTTATTGTATTGTTTTGGCAAAAACTATAAATAAACTACTACTACTACATGTAATTTCAGGACCCAGTTCTTAGCTTGTCGTACCTTCCATCTGCTTCATCTTGTCCCTCTGTGTCAAAGCGAAGTCTTTTCAGTGGCTTTGGAGCACTGCTTACTTCTGCACTGCGTTTCAGCTGACGGTCACTGTTACCCACCATCTGGTTTATTTTTTGAAACTTCTCTGAAGTCTGGGATTACAAGACAACCATAAAAACAACATTCCTGGTTAACTCTGATGTAAACTGCACTCTCCAGACTACCAGCCAAAAAATTAATTTCAGGTTTTAGGAACTCTTTTGAAGTCTTCCCCAAATACCCATAAGAAAATACAGAAGCTTTTTAAAAGTCAGTGTATGTGAGAGAAGTTAGCAAAGTGCCACTGCAATGTTTGTGTTTACAAATTACAACAAACACACTAAGATGAAGCAAGGACACAGGCCAGTTTTACAAGTTAAGAAGATGTACATGCTTTCTATAGTTATTTTTATATATAAAAAAACTTGACAGTAGTAAACAAAACATGGCTACATCACTTCAAAACTATTAGAGAACAAACTTACCCCAAACGTTTCACCAATTGACACCAAGATTCTGCCAGAACAAACGAAAAGGGGAAAAATCTTTAAGATTAGGCCTTATTTAGCAGTGAAGAGATGGAAGCATTCACAATCTAGCATGAAAATTATTAAACAGCCCATGCCTTCAACAGACTAGCACATTAACTGAAGAACACACTCTCTCTCTCAACATGTTAAGCATATAAAGAGAGCAATACATTCATCACCAATGATATAAACCTCCTCTTAAAATGTACATTTTTAGAAAGGACTGAAAAGAGCTGGATGGACCAACAGAGCCATCTTGAAAGACAGAGAAGAGAAATTGTGGCATCAAAAGAAACAGAGACCCATTTAGTTTGTCCCTAATTTTGACAGGAACACCCTTTTTCAGTAGATGTGCCCCAGACATATTCTCCCTTTGATCATTACCTGCAGATGTTTGCTAATAAAATCAAAGCAGGAATTCAACCTAAAACATACAAATATCATTGTAATTTTTTCAGTGTCCATACCCATTTAACCTGTGCCAAACCTCCTTACAAGGGAGACATGATGCTGCTCACTAGGTGCTTGCTTCAGATAACAAGTTATTTCAGAAACAAATATATGTAAATAAAAAAAAAAGATTCCTAATCATACACTCTGAAACTGGACAGATAAAATCACCCCCATTAAGAACCCTGAACTACTGGATGAAAATTAGGTCTTTTACACATACTACATACCCTACGAAGTGAGCAGCTTAACAGGTAGTGTTTGACAGTGAACGACAAATCAAATGAGGTGCATCTAAGAGATTGTTTTGATTCATACTCAACACTTCTTCAAACGGAGCGCCAACAAAAATATGCTAGGCTCAATCCGTGAATCAAGGTTATAATATAGGGCTCGAACTCTGAACCAGAAGACAGACACTGATTTGTAAGACAGACAAATCACACTGAATGATTACCTGATTTGCTTGTATTAAATATGTGAATGTTATTCTCAATTGCTCAAAGAATGTTTGTGACCAACCTGGATCCTGGTGTCGTTTTTGCGGGTGACAGCAGCCCCTCAGAGGGTTTGTAGGGACTCTTCAAGGGTGAGATGTAGATGTTATTTCCAGCAGGGACTCGGAGGGGGGAATTAGAAAACGTGTAAGGGCTTCGAGGAATATGTGGGATAGGGGATAAGGTAGGAGGCTGTAACAAAAGAAATTGGATATTTAATAGTAGCAATAAGACTTTTTTTGTCAATTTGGCTAAATGATTCACTTTAACTACAAGTAGAGATCAACTGACTTACCCTATTGGAGGCATACTGCAATATATTTGTTTTCAATTTCTGCATAAACACTAAATTGTAGAAGACTATAATGGAGTCATATTGTCCTTCCCTGATCAGAACACGCTTGAAAGTCTACACAAGGGGGGGAAAAAAAACCATACTGAGAAAAAAACAAATCCCTGAAATTATTTTACAGTCCATCCCATCACAGCACATGACATACATTAATGTATTAATGGCCAAACTTTTAAAGAGGTTGCGTCTTGTGTACTAGCTGTTAATGGCACTGTTTAAGTCTTGCTTGTACTCAAGTTTTACACAGATTCAAGGACAGCAGCAAAAAACCTGATTTAGTCAAACCTGTGGAATCCTTTAGTGTAGGTACAATTATATTCTTATAAGAATTGCAACCGCAGAGGGGATGGCACCAACAGTTTTCTTTATTTATCAGATTAATTATTCAGATTTATCAGGCTTTTCAATTTATCAGATTAAGGATTGGTGCAAGAACTGAGTGTGGACTAATCCTTAAAACTTGCTGAGTCTAGGTTGAGAACCACTGATCTAAGGTAATTAGGTGGACTGATGCTTTGACTATAAATGAGTTTATACAAATAAAATAATCTGCTATGCATCTGTATTTTGAATATTTTAGAACAAATAAAAGTATCTTTGCTGTCTACCCAGTCTTGTTTTATAGGATTCCCTTCAGTTGCTCAAGTAAGGTTCTCAAATGTATATAATGAAAGATTCACCTCAGGCTTCTGCTTCTGCTGGTTCCTGACTAGCTGTTCAGGGAAATTTAACTGTATTTCTATTCTGTCATTTTCTTATGCATTACTGATGGACAAGCCAAATGTTGTTTCCTTTACTCAAGCCAGTAATCAACTGAATTATTTTCAGAAGTCAGAAGAGTCAGGTATGACCAGTGAACAGGTACAAGGTATGTACTGAAAACAAATAGGTTTTGAATATAGATGAAGTGCAGAAATCACTAATTGTTGCAACAGTTAATGCAACAATCAGCACTTAGACCTGTGTTGGCAGATGAGCACTGACAGCATCAGGTCACCTGCAGGCAGGCAATTTCTCTACAAAATAATGCAATCTAGTTGGAACATGGGTGAGGAATCCAGATTGTTCTTTTTATCATAGTCCTGTCAGGTACTCACAGTCTATCTTGAGCAAGTCACTTCTCCCGTGTCTGTTACCACTTTGAAAGTACAACATACCACATGAGTACTTCTTAATCATCACATACAACAACTACAGCAAAAGACCACTAAAGTTCCACTCAGATAATCTAGTGGTTGCATTTCCTAACATATCAACCATGTCTAAGCAGGTAGGGGCTAATCTTCCACTGACTGCAATGGCAGTGAGGCATATAACCAAATTAGACATTTTTGAAAACCCTGCCTATCTGCATCTACGGGAGGCAAGTCTCTTTGTAAATCTCATGCTCAGGCCTTATATCACAGCTAAGTAGTATTTTTCAACAGCTGAGCACCTTAAAAAAACACTGGCTTGCTTTTTAGAGGCATTATTGGTTAGCCAAACTTCTAATGCAACCTGAAGAGCTGGTTAGCTGCATTAGTCTGAAATCAGGCAGAAGGCAGGGCGGGGCAGGGCAGCACCTTGGAGATTAACCTACTCTCTGAATCAGTCTCCAAATGCCACCCTGACCTACCTTCTGGTTTACGCAACCTAAATAAGTCATTTTTCTAAGCTGCTTCTGCATCTGGAGGGTCATTCAAACATTACTGTAATAATTTATGGAAGGCAAATACCAAAACACTTTCCCTACCTCTTGACTGGTATTGGTGAGCTCCTTGTATGCTGAAACAATGATTTTAAATCTGAGATCTATGTTCTTGACTTTGCATATGCCATACATAGAACACATCATGATCTATTAAAGAAAAAACAAAGCGATGGGCAGAAATGCAGGAAATGTTTTCCATGTTTCCTTTTAAGAAACAACACCTTTCTTCCCCTAATATTCTTTCACAGGCTTACCAGTTTTTTCTTTTGATATGCTTCCAGGTCCTAGTGAGGTTAATGGGAGTTCTGTTACTGACTTCACTGAAGTCAGGATTTCACCAGTGCCATTGGGAAATGAAAGTAAGGCTCAGTAGTTCCAAGATTCTTACTACCAGGGGTGGATCTAAGTGGGTTGGCAGGGGTGGGGTACTGTGAAGTGCCCCCCTCCCCTTTCAAAGTGTAGCATAGGTGACTTGTCCCTACCCCCTAACAGTGGGAAACAACACCTAGGCAATAGGAGGGCTGGTGGGGACGGAGCAGGTCCAGGATGGGGTGTTGCCTGCTGTCGCCATCTGGCTAAACCCAGCAGCCCATTCAGCTGTTCCCCACAACTGGAGTCCCTGGGTTGGTAGGGGACATCAGGGAACCTGGTAGGAAGCAGGTATATATACAGGAAAAGGGGCCACTGCCCATGCTATCCCTGCTTAACCCCAACAGCTGATGCAGCCTCTCCCCTGCAGCTGGAACCTCCAGGTTGGCAGAGCACACCGGGGGAACAGGTACAGGAAGGGGGGCCCCACCTGCTGGTGCCACTTCCCAACTGACCCAGAGCTGCTCCTGACCTGCTTGAGCCACCAGCTGCAGGAAGCAGCAGTAAAAGATACGAGGCTCAGCCATGAACAGTGGTAGCAGTAGCTGGGTCCCCCTCTTCCAGAGCCTGCTTTCAGGTGGCCAGGAAAGAGAGGGCCTGCCACCTGCTGCCAATGTCCTGCCTGCCCCCTGCTGCCAATGTCCCAGGCCAAGTCCAGCACACTATGCAGCTACAACCCATGGCTTGAGTCAGGTAAGAACATCTCTGGGACTCCTTGCCCGTGGGTCAGCTGGGGACAGCAGCAGCAGTGGGCAGGTCCCTCCTTCTTGCACCTGCTCCCTGTCTGCCCTTTTGCTTGCTCCCCATCCAACTGCACCTTGGCCCCATCCCCCCATCGTCAAAAGGAATGGCATCCTATTAAATCCTGGGCCAACTCACACTGATTACTCAGACTGATCAATGATCTACCTCATAGTGAGCTCCAAGAGAAAAAAAAAAAAAAAAAAAAGCAAACCACAATTTCTTTCTTTTTTTGAGGATGTTTAGTAAACCAATATGAAACCTAAATATGAACTTGGAAGATAAGGAATAAACTGCATTTTTAGCACAGAACCACAACCAAGGATCAGGGGGGTTGTGGATCAGTTACCACTCTGTCTCCCCAGGCAAAAATTCATATTCTTACAGTAATCTTTGGCTTCTACTCTCTAATTTGACAACATTTAAGTGGTGTGCGCTGTATCTTGGACAGTATAGCATAATGAACTGTAGTACTTAACAATAAATTGCAAAACTGCATCAATGCACTATATTCAACTCATTTCTGCTTTGAATAAGCTACTTTAATAGGAGATAAAGCTCATACTTGGATTTTAAATAATTAAAAAAAGATAAATCAACCAATAAGCAAACCTTTTTTGGAAAAGAAAAGTATTTCTCATTTTTATATATTACCTGGTCTAAGTGCCTGTCTCTCATAAGTTCGTATTCATTTTGCAACGTGTGCTGAAAAAGGGTCCAGATCAAGTGTTCCAGTTCAGGGTGTTCAGAGAGAAGCCGAAAGCAGAGGGTATTCAATCGAAGATATGCCAGCCGATATACTTGTGAAAAGAGGAGAAAAATAAATCATGCCAGGAACAAAAAACTTTCATATACCCACTATTAAGACGGCATCCCTGTAATGGCTGTACCAGATAGTGAAAACCATTTAGAAAAACTAATTCACATTCCTCTTTTAGCTCAGAGATGAAACTTTCATGCTTTTATGACTGGGGAACCTGGGTATAGTCCCTAGTGATAACAAATGAGGAAGACTTTTATATATGCAAGGAGTGTGATCTGTAATTGTACTGCTGCTATGCTGAAGGGTTCAATACACGGACTTTACTCATGACCATTACAGATTAGAAACAGAAAGAGCTGGCTGACAATGTTATTTCATCAGGGAGTTTGATATTCTCCTTATATTACCTGATTACACTTAGTTTCTATAGTATTAAAATGTTTCTGTATAAAAACGCAGTTTGTGCTTTGAGATTTCATAAGTTTGTTTATAGGAATTTTCAATATGAATTAACCTTTAGATAATTATACTTTATTAGATAAAAATGCATTTTACAAGTACTGCATTATAACTCAAACCTTATGTATTCTTTCAACTTTATAATATATGGCTGCTGACAGATGTGGGGTGGGGTTGGGGAGAAGAGACAGCAATTTACCAGAAGACGAATTATGTCAGTTTGATCTGGCTCCTCAGGTCTAATAAATGATTCAATCAGCTATTAATTAGATAAAAGTGCCAAAAAGCCCTACTGAAGCACATGAACTATACAGATGCTGGATAAGCCGGGAAAAAATGATGCAATTCCTCTTCTCGGCATGCACTGTGCTTGAATGGGGGCGCACTGAGCTGAAAGTAAGGCACTGTTCCCTTCCCACCCCACATTTGTAAGCAGCCCATATGTCTGTTCATAAATTCATTTTTAAGTCAGTGTATGTGTATATCCTATGTACTATTCCATTGTAATTATTTTTATTAATATCCTTCTTAATGAATTGACAACAGCTAACAGTTAGTGCAGTACTTTGTATTTGTATCATGTATTTATTACAGTTCCCCAATATATATTTTAGGAATTTATTAAAAAAAGAAAAGAAAAAAACACAAGAAACAGTTAATGAAAGATGACTTTGAAATGTTTTTGCATATAGGATGTTCTTCTTTCTTCATAGAGCCTACAAACCTTTTTTGTAAAACAGGGAGAGGGAGGTAGATTTCTGTGGTTTCTGAGTCTGGGGGGTCACAGCAGACTGAGCATCTGTAGGAGGAGTACAGTTTAAGTGAACTGCAGATCCCTTTTTCTTAGGCGACCTCACAGGAGAAAGATACCTGCATATATAGAATAGATAAATATGAATACTGAAATGAAAGCCAGAAAGATATTTACTTAGAACAGAAAAGTAGTAAATAAGTTTGAATGCAAAATACAAGTATATGCTCTGACACTCCTCCAGTGGAGTGGAAGAAGTGGATTCTCATTGAAATAAGTCACTCATACTACCATAAAACAAAAATTAAAGAATTGTTGGAACATTTAGTTGTATTCCTCCTTTCCTGTAGTCCGAAGAAAGGAGCTGAGGAAATAGTGCCATGTTCCCAAGAGGCCTGAGCAAATCAGAGCTCACAGACAAAGCTTCTCTTTGATCACCCAAGCTTGTGGCTGCAAGCTCTTCTTCTAAGCCTCATTGTGCAGCCATGAGTAGAGAATGCTCCTCTGCCACTTTCAGCTGAGGCTTGCGGCTCGGAAATTGCTAGGTAGGGAGAAATACTAGTGATGATGCTGAGGAGGAACTGGAACACTGCACATTGTTTGTGGCATCACAAAACTTGACAGTAAGTTCCAGATAAAAATCTAAGTAAGAGAGTTGGATCCATACCAAGGCAGATAGGGTCATGCCACAGAACATAATGCTTTTAGAGAAATCTTAACCCACAGAAATAAGACGAAGTATTTTTTTATATAGAGTTTGGAAAAAATAAAAATATTGAAGATTTGGCTAGGCAGGACTCATTTTCACTGCATGCTACTCTTGCTGCAATTCATGTCACCTGTAACTTTAGCATCAAAGTCTAAGAAAAACAGCAGAATAAAATAAATAAATAGTTTTAAATACTATGAAAGAAATTAATTCCACACTACATTATATGTCCATCCTCCATACTTACAGGTCTGCAGCAGTGTGATTATGCTGGAGAGGCAGGTTTAGAGTGCAAGTGGGTTCAGGCTGATCAACCTGACCTTCTCTTTCCTTTGACTGCCTGATAAGATCAAATAAAGGTGAATCCTAAAAAGAAAGTCACAGTAAAGTTTCAGTTGAAACTGAAGGCAAAAAACAAATAATCCTGATAGAAAATTGTTAAATCTATTTTTAAAATCCACTTTGAAATATACAAATCAGTATTTTGTTTGTCCATAGAAAGCAATAAAATTGCTAAGATGCTCTAATACAGGGATAGGCAATCCCTGGCACAGGTGGCAGTGTGGCACACGTGCCACAGGGCAGACAGCGGGGAAGGGAGGGAGGCTGCGTTGCCACAAGTATCAGACCACTCATGGCTCCCCCACTGTCTGCTCCTAGCACGCCAACGTCTTGCAAGTTGATATTGCAGGTGTTTTTGGCATTCTGACCAAACACACCACCAACCCCTGCTCTACATATTTTTTCAGTCAAGAATTAACTGACAAATTCTAAATAAATGTTAAATAGCCCTGTTAAATTTTCTCTGGGACACAAGCCACCTGTCATTAGATTCTGAAGTCCACATTCAGAACCGAGACATATTTAGATGTTGGAAGTCTTAGTTTTTCTTGATACAGACATTTTTACAAAGAAGAGCAAAGAGAATCAGGAGTAGAAAGCATGTAAAGAAAAATGGCTATTACTGTTCCCACAAAATAAGAAAATTGAATGAGATTTATCTCATGTTCACTACAACCAAATATTTTGCATATGAGGATACATCCATTTAACTTGGATGACAGAACTCACTTAAATCTTATACAATCCAGATTATTGTGTGGTGCTTGTTCCATGCCCTACTTCTGGCACTGGCCCTAGCTAGTTCATGAACCCTCTTCCTCTTCTTTAAACTCCAATTAGGACAGGAAAAGGAGGGTTTGATGGCTCTATGCTCCTTCAGTCTCTCTCTATATAGCCCTGTTCCAATCCTGTCCAATACATCCATATATTAGATATAGAAAGGCTCAAAAAGTATCAGGTTGCAACTCAAAGGCATTTAAAATCATTTTGATTTCAGATTGGCTACTGGAAGTGACAGATAAGACTAGGGAGTAGTAGCAAGAGAGTAAGGGCCTGTCCACACAAGCATGCACGTGCCTCTTGACCCGCCTCAAACCCCTTTGAGGATATCCAGGTGTCTAAAAAAATATATATCTATATCTATATCTATATATATCTATGTTAAAAAAAGTGGAGCAGGACACAGTCCCTGACCATGTCCTGAAGCAACCGGAGGCTGGGTCCTCCGTGGAGACGCTCTGGCTGCCAGAGCGTCTCCATGGTTTGCCCTCGCCCTCGTGCTGAAACACATAGCTGGCCAGGCTGCATGTTTCAGCACCAGGGCTCCGGTGCTGGTATGGGGTTGGGGAGGCTGGAGGAGGGGGGTCAGGGACCATGGGGGGGAGCCCCAATGGCTCTGCCCACTCCCCCAGTACCCTGAGGCCCCCAACCCCTAAAGGGGCTGCCTCGCCCCAGCCAGCCCCATCCCCCCAAACCTCTCCATCCCTGCCCCCACATCCCATAGTTTAAAAAAACAGAAAACAAATTAAAAAACTCCCCAGCACTTACCGGCAGCTCAAACTGCCGTCTGGCTGACTGGGGCCCCACCTGCACAGTGAGGGACAGGCTGACAGACCCAGCCCGGGCTCTGCGGCGC
>NW_017728906.1:152002790-152008968 GCF_001723895.1 Crocodylus porosus | reverse complement strand
GGGGGATGGGGCATGTGGGCCTTGCAAGGGGGTGGGAGCCCCTGTGGGGGCCATTTGGCCGAACCCCCTGTTGGGGTGGCATACCCCTTGTGTGGGGGCTGAACCCCTTGTTGGGAGGCTGAACCCTTTGTGTGGGGGCCATTGCCCTGTGGGAGTGCAGCAAAACATGTATTCATGAAACATGTATTTAGAGTTCGCTTTATTATTACGATAAGAGACTTACTTTAACACTGTAGATGTAGCAATAAAACATTGTCCAACATTTTTATGTGTGGAGGAATATGAATTTAGGGGTATTTTACAGAGTGACTTTGGGATTTTTATTTATTTTTATTTTTTTTAAATCAGGGATTTTTCAGTTCTCCAATAGGGAACACCAGAATTCCTGCTAGGGAGGCCAGTGGCAGGACCCTGCCTGCTCAGAGCTGGCACCTTGGACCCAGCTGGCTGTGGCTGACCTCCTGGCCAAATGGGGCTAGGACATGCTTTGACAGTTCAAAGCAGGCCACCACACCGGGAACATCTTCCAGGCGATAGCTGCCCAGATGGCTGGGCAGGGGGCACACACCGTAGTAGTGCCACACAAAAAAGCCAACCCTGCAACTGCAGCCCGCTGGCAGCTGGCCCAGAGGGGCAGATGCCTCTACTGGCTGTGCAGTCCCCATCTGAGTCTGGCAGGTGCACAGCAGGTCACAGTCAGGCACCAGCCCCCACTGCCAGACTGCTGCAGTGGATAGAGGGTGGAGGGAACTGTTAGGGCTGCTTTAGCAGTCCAGCTGACACAAGGGGTAGTGTCCCCAGGTACCAACTGGCTGGGCCTCAGAAGCTCCTGAGAGATAGTAGCCCTGAGCTACTTGCCAGGGTGGCTTTTTCTACTGCTGGGGCCAGGACAGGGCAGCTTTTTATACTGCTGGGGACAGCACAGGTACTGGCCCTGGGCTGTAGCTCCCCCTGGCTGCAGATCCAGGAGGAAGCAGGGTTATTTTGCCCCAAGTGGCACAATTTGCTCCACACCAAAGTGCATGTCCAAGCACATACACCAACGCAAAAAGCCCTAGCTCAAATTTGCACCACTTCTATTTGAGCTGCTGCAAGACCACATGCTTGCATGTGTGGACGCGCCCTAAGAGTACAGTGGAGAACCTAACAGGAGGAATATACAAATATTTATGTTATTCAACATTATTCAATAGCACAGCCTCCTAAACGTCAGAACCTCATATTTTTCACAGCTTATTTTAGAAGCTGCAGGTAAAATTAGGTTATAGTTGTGGTACTGCATGGAAAAACAGTCTGGCTTTATACCTTTGAACTAGTTTGAAAATACAAATTTGCCCTTTGCATCTATTTCAATAAAGTTTTCCCCATTAACAATAGCATTGTTGTTCTGAAGCCTGGCACCAAAAACTATAGAAACAGGAAGGACTTTTTTTTAAATTTAACATTAGACTGGATATTTCTGGTGAAAAAGCAGTTGTTAGTTAGTAAACAGGATGACCTAAAACTGAAACAGAAAATTAACACTCCCTAATCTGCAAAACACAAAAATCATGATAGAGGCTTGATTTTTGTTTAAATTCATTCTGAATGTGCTCTGTGCCTGCTGAACATCCATTAGATTCAGTGAATGCATGGATTACATGGACGACATGGGGGAAAGAGTAATTTAAAGCAGTACAACTGACAAAGGGAATCTATAACAATAAAAATATGAATGTTGTACTTTGTAGCTGCATATGTAAATGTAAAACAAACTTACTATCCAGCTCAGCACTTCAGGATAAAGAAAAGTTAAAACACTTTTTAAAAAAAGCTAATACTAGTGTTGTCCCACCACCTACTTCTCTGCAGTCTAAAATGAAAGTGCAGTGCCGCAAACTCTTATAACGTTACTGTGAACTTTAGGATATGTGAGGGTTATTCCCTTTTCAGCACCTTGAGTCAAGTGATTCAAGTAAGATTCTTTCTTTTAATATAAAAATAAGAAAACCTCATGGCTATAGAGCCCATATTTTCAAGTTTTTTCCCCGTGAAGTCTCAAAAAAATAGGGAAAAAAAAAAAAGCCAGTTAATCATTTTTCAAATCTCATGATAGCTAAAGTCATGATTTCTCACAAACCTGGAATTTTTAATGACAACAGCAGAGAAATTACATAGTTACTGACTCATCATCATAACCACATCATTTTTTGGTTATACAAACATTTGCAACCTCATCAGCAGGCAGTTGGAGCTAGTTGCATGACTTCCCTCAGTAACTGTGAGGACCTGCATAACTCTAACCCCCTAAGCTATTACTACTCTTCCTTAGCATGGTCAGACATAGTTTCACTCTTTCACCCATTTCAAAGCTCAGTTCCTCCCAAGAGCCTCCAGATGACTTGGTCTTGTGTCTCAACGAAATCCAACTAAGTTGCTTTCCTTGAGCAATTACTGACGGGTTTTTTTTAAAGCTTCCCCTCTTCAGTCAATTTAAGCAACAGCTTCACTACTGAAAGAAATAGGCAATTCCTGAAACATTCACTTCAGGTTCTCAATACCTATTATTAGAAAATAATTCTTGAAGAAACTGGATAGGGAGCATTTGAGGAAAAAGAACTGATTTGCAGATTTCCATCAAGAGATGGAAGGACAATAAAAAGCAGGAAGAACAAATTTGAGTGAGAAAGTTACTTCTCATGGTCAGCACATGGATCTGGGAGTTCCCAGCCCTGTCCCTGACCTTAAACATACACAAACATTTTTTTTTTTTTAATTTTCTTGCCATTATTATCACTAGATCATGTGCGTCAGGAGTTAGTAAGAGTCATGGCCCACAGTACAGATAGTCTATGTGGCAGGAAGCCACCTTTGTTTCTCCCCAAAATCTCTGTGCTGTGACAATTTTATTAGGATGGGCCCAGCAGAGGAGACACACCTTTACCCTATCTCTTTAGGTAACCTGAAATGGCTACATTCCTGAGGGAGATGGGGGAAACCTGCTCCCTCTGCCTACACGACTGGTATCAGCTACCTGGGTGAGGGGCTTCTACCTGGTGGGCTAGAGTCTGCCCAGCAACTAGTGATGTATTTCAAATTGGTTGGCCGACAGCCAACAGGTGCTGGCCTCCATTGGACCAGGTGAACGAGGTCACAGGGGCTATACAAGTTAAAACTGCCCAGGAGGAAGGGGCAGCAGCCATGCAGGGGACTCGGACTTAGAGAGGAGCTTTACCATCTGAAACTCGCTCTCTCCCCCATAACTCATGAGCTAGGAATGGCCTGCCTCCAGAGGGAATCTCCAACAGCCTCTGGATGATGCTTGTGAGTAAGCTACTTGAGATCTGGTTAAATATATAGCTGGCAGTATGCCAGACTGTTTTGCTCTATGGGATTTTTGTGATATTGCTCTATCTTGTACCCTATTTTCACCCTGCCCCCTGTATCAATGAAGTTCTCCTTTGTGACCGGTGTAGGAGACTTATTGAAGGGTGGGTCTAAATTATGCCTAAGAGGCCCCTTAGGTCTGCAGACTAAAAGGGACTTTCCTTTCTGGCCCCCGACTTGGAGAAGTGCCCCAAGTGCTTGTACTGGGTCGAGTACCCATAGGACTATTAGTTCTGTGTTTCCCTGAGGACACAGGGCCGAGAGAGTCCCTTCTTGGGGTGGTGGCAGCTTACGTTACCCCCAGACTAGCGAGTGTGCTCCAGAAAGGGGGTCAGCCAGACACGAGACACCCCTAGGGAGGAACTCAGAGCCTGGAAGGTGGTTGGGCACAGTGAGGTGGGTGGCTCAATGCCAGAGCACCCCCTACTGGCCCACCACACTCTACTCAAACGTTGACACTTTCGCTTGCTCTATGGCAGTGTTTCCCAAACTTAATACCTAGAGCACACTGTTTTCTGGATTAAAATTCGTAGCACACTTCACTTTTACACCCGAATAGGGCATATGGTGAAAAGTAGGGTTGGCAGCACAAATGCAGTTTGCAGATGTCTGGTCTTGGTACAGTTCCCTGGCAGCTGGAAGCTACATGTAAGGCACAGCCAGGGAGCAGGTGGCTGGGGGAAGTGGCAGCAGCATGGGCATGGGGAAAGCCCTCCAGAGCAGAGGCACTGTCAGGCTGAACTGGGGCAGCACCCTCTCTGACAGAGCGTGGAGTCACTCTACTGTGCATCCCAAGCCTGAAGGGGAAGAGGGGAAGGGAAGAAAGGGTCAAACTCTATGCTGCTAGAAAGCAACAGGGTGCAGGCATGGCTGGGTCATGGAGAAGGGCACAGAAACACTTGTTGGAGAGGGTTCCCCAGAGCTAGGCATAGCGGGGGTAGAGGCTGGGTGAGAGGACCCTCAGCTGCCCATGATTGGCCAGATCTGGGAGGGGAGGGAAGGGGGTACAGATCTGTGCCCCTGCTGGGCGAGTAGGAGCAGAGTGCATGCAGAGCAAGGGTGCAGCAGAGCGTAGTGAGATGCAGGCAGGGAGTAGTTGGCAGCACTTTGTAGATGTCCAGTCCTGGTGCCACCCCCACTTTTCCCAGCCCCCTCAGCCACCAGCTGCAACACACATGCAGCTGTCAGATGGGACAGGAGACCTATGCACTCCCACTGCTGTGTCCTGCTTGCACATCAGGGACACAGCCACACTCTGCTCTGGTGGGCCCTGCTCTGAACAAATGCTGTGGCCCAGCTTAAAACACACTTGCCCTTTGGGAATCTCTGCTCTAAGATGTAGTGGATGCAGAGGTTAAAATATGCCATACACCAGCTATCTACACCAGGTCTGCCCAGCTTGTGGCCTGTGTAGCCCCTAGCTACTCCTTTCTGAAATTGGACAGTCCTGATCTACGTTACGGCTCCTAACAGGAGTTCAATCAACCCAGCCTTAGCAACAAAAGGAAATATTTAAGAAATCCCTTTATTATAGGCAAGGCTTCTGACTCACCATATGACCTTGGGCAAAGCACCTGACTAATTTCTGATTGAAGAATTATGAGCACTAATGTTACACAAACCAGGAAGACACCCTGTGTGATATTTAGATTTGGGTTGAGTTTACAAGGCCAACAGTCAGACAATTTTCACTCATAAACTGAGCAAATCTGAGATGGAGAGCCTTTGAGAGAAAGATAAGAAAGGTATCCCAGCAATGCAATTTTTCTAGTCAGATTTCCACTTATGCAAGTCAGATGCAGTAATGGCAGGCACAGGCAAAGATGACACCCTCATGAAAAATAGAAATGTGTCAACTCTGGAAGCACACTGCAAAGACTTGCTTTTCCACTTCTTCCTCTACTGCTGAATATTTTTATTGAGTCATTTCCACTTAGAGGCTTAAGTTATGTTATTTTTCAATAAATTAGTAATAATCCACATGCCCTTCCCTTAGCAAAGGTGATCTTTTGAATGCTATGGGTGTGTCCAGATGAGTGTGGACATTTGGTTACCCAGGGACAAGCAGCAGCACCTTGCGCCACGGCTACTTATCCCTGGGGAATGCCTGTGCCATTAGTGCTTTGGCACGTGGCAAGTTACCCAAGGAAAGGTAGTGGAGGCTGAGGCCAGCACTATGCTGGCCCCGGAAGCCTTACCTGGAGTCCTGGGGGCCTCCTAGGGCTGCAGCTGTGGAGATCCTGCCAGGCAAAGCCTGGCTGGCAGCCACAGTGCAGCTCCGGGTAGCCCAGGTCCACTTTTCCGTGTGCACTGCTCTGTTTTTTTGACCCCTCGACTGATTGATTTAACTTCAATATAGTAACACCCTAAAACTAGAGACGTCCCTAATCAAACAAATGTCAGGTACAGTTTTATAATCAAGGCATACAAAAGAACTCTGTAACCAGATCCAGCTTCATCTATTAGTAATATTTGTTTAGTAACTTTTGTTTGTAACGTAACTTTACACACATTATCTTTTCCAGATTTTATATTCTTTTCTCAAATATTTTAAACAGGTCATTAGGTTCCCTTCAAATGATTCTTATCACACGAGTAAGGTTTCTTGCACGAGTAAGGTTTCTTGCACTCTTACTTTATTTGAATGTATGATTTCATAGACTTCATAAACATTAGGGCTGGAAGGGACCTCAGAAGATCATCGAGTCCAGCCCCTCCGCCCGAGGGGCAGGAAGTCAGCTGGGGTCATAGGATCCCAGCAAGATAAGCATCCAGTTTGCTCTTGAAGGTGTTCAATGTAGGTGCTTGAACC
>NW_017728906.1:151991983-152002518 GCF_001723895.1 Crocodylus porosus | reverse complement strand
TGGCTCTCCTCTGGACTCTCTCAAGCTTCTCCACATCCTTTTTGAATTGTGGAGCCCAAAACTGGACGCAGTGCTCCAGCTGCGGCCTCACCAAGGCCGAGTACAAGGGGAGAATGACGTCCCGGGATTTGCTTGAGAAGCATCTATGGATGCAAGCCAGCGTTTTGGTCACTTTAGTAGCCGCAGCATCGCACTGAAGGCTCATGTTCATCTTGTGGTCAGTGATGACCCCCAAGTCTCTTTCTTCCGTAGTGCTAGACAGAAACTGAAATTTAAGGGAAGAAGAGTACAATATATGCACTCTATAACATAATACTGAGGTTATGTACTGCCTGCATATTCTTTTAGGCAGTTTGGCAGAAACTACAGGTACTGCAGTATTAAGTGTGTAAAAGCTAGATATCAAGGTATTCAATTTATTTCATATTTTTGATTATCTACAATAACTATGAAATGGGTAAAAATAATATTAAAATATCTTAATATTAGGAAATTAATATTTATTTACAAACTACTAAAAATTGGATACGTTCCTTTCATTCCAAGCAAAAAAAGGCCTGAATAAAAAAAAAAGCCAGGAAGCTGCTTAAAGTTGACATGCTCAGTATACAGCTGCCCACAGCTGGCCACCAGGCAAACAGAGCAGAAGAACGCTTTGCAGAAAGCTCACGCAGAGCAAAAATGAGCCTTTGTACACCTGAGACTTACAACTTTGAATACTCTTCTCAAAGAAGCTGCCTATATCTTCTCATTCGAAGTACTGTGGAGGGCTCATTCTTTTCTAGTGTGTGACCTTGTGGTTAGACACTTACCAAGGATGTAGAAGTTCAAGTCTCCATCTGCTGAAAGACTTTCAAACCCAGATAACCAAGAACAGCACCCTGACAATTGAAGCTCTTTAACTGAAGCTCTGCCACAGCACAGGATTCAAGACTCATTGGTCTGGGAAGGGGAGTAGGGGAAAGAGGAGAGGGGAAGAAGCTTGCCTGGACACATCTATAATGCCTTTTTTAGCCCTCTTAAGACTGCTGCCAAAAGCTAAGATTTGCCCACCTGCTCCTGTGCCACATACTCCAAACCTTCAACTGAGATGCTGAGGAAGCACTCCTTTTGAAGCAGAGCCTCTGCCCCTTGCATTCAACAGTCATTGGTAAAAATGGATGGAAAGCAGTCCAGGGGGAAGCTTCAAAACCTCAAATGTGAGCAAGGACCCAGACTAGGACCCAGGGCACCCTCCTTTTCAAGCCAGCAGCCACCCCATTGAGCCATACATCTTCTGGCTCACTCTACCTCCTGGTCCCATGCATCTTCCACATACCTCTCCCTCCTGGTGCACCAGAGAAGGTACTGGTTAATACCTGACCTGTGGTTAAGTGTTGCATTGTTGGTACGGAGAAACCCAGGTTCAAACTCCCTCTGGCTGAAGGGCCCTAAAGCCCAGGACCTCTGGCTTTCCAGAAGAGTGCCTTAGCAACGCAGCCCCTGGCAGCAAAAGACAGGAAGTCTCCCTCCCCTGTGCAGGCTATGTGGTCTGAAAAAGTATTCTTACCTGTGCTTAAGTGGAATATTTTGCATTTAGATGGCCAGGAAAGAAACAGAGTGGCACCCTAATGCCTCCAGTCTTTCTCTGGAAGCTATCCTTGAGCTTTTAGAAACTGAGCTTTTTCATACTAAGAGAGATTTTCATTTATTATTCTTGAGACATCTTCCAAACAACTGAATGTACTAAGCTTTACAGGAATTAGACTGAGCTAGACTATAATTCATTATTGCTTTCCTCTGTCCTTACCCCTCTGTCTCCTTTAAAAAATAAGTCTTAACTCTATTTTCTCCAGAATTTTAGAGAGCAAAAGAGTTTGTGAATAGGAAAAAGTCTAACCAACCAACCACACTCCTAGCCCTTCTTTCTGCCCTTTATATATATTTGATCTGCCATGTGGCAGATGATTTCCACATGCTGGAAATGCAACTCCATTAGTTAAGCTTCAGTGGGCAACAAACCCTTACCAAAAGAAAAGAAAAAAAAGGCTGCAAAAATATTTAGAAAGAAGGCTAAAGGAAAGGGGGGAGGAAGACCCATCAATGACTGACTTAGAGTTTTATTTATATATTTATATAACCCTTACCCTAGCCCCCCCCAATCTGGTCCTTAGCACAGCTTTGGAATCATGACAGTGTCACCCACACTCAGGGGAAAACTAATTAGCTGTTTCTGTCAGCCAACCAGAGTGCGAATAAAGCATTGTAGACAGATCGACTTAGACTTTTATAATGCTAGAATATATATACACCACAGCAGTCAACCAAAACACTTCTATTTTTTTTTTATCATTTACCTGTCCCAATGACAGTTTGATCATTAGATTTGACATTTTTACCTCTCAATCATAGTCCAAGAGGTTACAGATGTAGTTTTTTTGACTGAAGTAAAATGCAAGTTCTGTTCTTTGACAGCGGGTCTTAACTGGACAAGCTGTTTCATGTCATTATTTATCTGTACTAATTAGCTACCAGCTTGAAATACTCCAGTAAAACACTACAGTTCAACTTTTTATAACCCCATTCTGTGAAGACACCCAAAGTAATGTCACAGCCCATTAACTATGGAAATTCATGTGGATCTTGCTGGATGACTAAGGCAAATTCTTGCAATAGTTTCAAAAGACTATATTTTGAAACTATTGCAAAGAAACAGTACAGGCATGTGACTATGGACTTTGCACTGTGTCTGGTAATCAGGAATTAAATATCTCTAATGTAAAGTCAGAGGTCCTTACAAGTGCTGTCAAATTTATAGGAGGCTGGGAATAATTGGGTGGGAAGATCCAATACACGCTTGACACCAACAATCCTAACATCCAATCAGCGAGTACCTGGGTTCTGGCAAGAGTAGAAACAGATGGTGGGAAATTTAGGCAAAACAGCTATCTTGAGAACCAGCAAGTGGTCACCTCAGAACCATCTGCTTTTGATGTAGGCCACTACAGGACACCATTTTCTTGCAATTTATTCAGCTAGAAGATATTAAAATCTTCCCTGAAGTAGGGTCCTTGCTTTAGCTGCCACTACATGAATGCCAAGATTGTTAACAGTGGTAAGTCACTTAAAACCTTTGGAAACTGCAAAAGCACATGGTTGCACACATTTTATTGGTCCTTTAAGTTAATTTCTTATTCTGTTCCTATTTGACATACTAGCAGTTTTACAAAGATTTCTTTCAACTTGCATGTTCTTAATGGTGGTCTTACATTGTTGTGAGATTTGCAGGAGGAACAATACTAGGATATAGCAATGTGGCAACCGAAATTTAATTTTTCCCTCTTTGCAGCTACCTAGGCACAAAAATAAGATGAAAAGCTTAAGATTTACTTAATTTGGCTGGGTTTGTATTCATTACGAGAGGAGAAGGTTTCTTTGTTAATATCAGTATCTGTCCTAGTCCCTCATTCTTCATTTGGGTTTTAACCTCATAGCCCCTTTAAAACTCTACACAATTACACTTTCTCCAACAAACTAATTTCTTCTGATTTCTTCTGTCAAACCCCCTTATCCAAGCGTGCATGTGCATTTCTTCTTCTCACTCACTATGTTCAGAACAGCCTCACAGTTTCTTTATGAAGTTTCTCATTCACTTTCCATCATTCCCAAAACTTTGAACTCAGGCAGAAGTGTTTTAACTGTTTCTTCTTCCTTAAACTACTAGATTTTAAAGTTGATGAGATCTATTCTACAAGTATTTTGTATGGGGGTTTGAGTTACTTCCCTAATTTCTGCTAGAAATGTCTTACAGAACACTCTTAATAAGAGAAATGAAACTTTCAAATAACAAATTTTATGTTCTCTGTCCTTTGGTTTAGAAACCATTACATAGGTCAGAGGAAGCATTACTCAACAGTTAGGTGTAAGATAAGCCTCAGTGTCAAGAGATCCGAATTACAATCTCTTTTCTACAATCTTGTGTAACCCTTGCAAAGGTTATTTTTACCTCTGCCTTCATTTCAGCATCCATGAAAAAGGGCTTACTTTACTAATGAGGAAAGCTAAAATGAATTCACTAATGTCTAAGATGACTTCTAGAAAGAAGAGTGAAGGCTAGAACTGATCGACTCAAACACTTTGTTCTACTTAAGGCACTCCAAGTTAAACTGTTTCCCATTACGTACAAGTCCTTTAAGATAGGGATGACCAAACTGCAGCACGTTTGCCACGAGTGACACAGGCAGCTGCTGTGTGGCATATGGCAGATGGAGCAAGCAGCAGAAAGCAGAGCAGCAGTTAATGCAGGGAACAGGATGAAAGCTGCACTCAGGGCGAGCATGGGACTTCATTTATGTCACCCTTGGCATAAAGACTGGCCTCCACTGTTCTAAGGTATCTGGTCCACAGAGAAGACCATATGGAGGAAACCACCATTGACACTTGGATTTCACCCACTCTTCTTGCCAAGCTGTCAGTTCACCAGAACTGTCTCAGACACGTGGAATAGCATGCAAATTGCCATAAGCTCAAACAATGGTGCCATCAGGGACCTGAGTTTTGGATGCAAGGTCCCACTGGAGAACTCTCTTTTACTACAACACCATGGTTAGGCCCCTAAGGAACTTCTGGCTATCTTCTTTATAGCAGTTTTTCAAAGGATGTTTTAAGTAGATTATTTGTTTAACCAATTTTAAGCAAAATTCCACAAATCAATGGAGTTTATTCAGCTTTATAACCAATGCAACAATACAGCCATGAGGGCAAGTGGTTGATGCTACTTCTCATTTGCTAGTGTCTTGTGATATACAGCATTATTCTCTAGAACTCCATTAGCTCTAGTCACTCTTACTTTTATCAAAACTTTCACAACTAGTAAGGGGAACTATGCAACTCATATGCCAACTCATATCAAACATAATACAAATAAAATGTGTATTATTAATGTTAATCAAACAGCAGCTTGTTGAGTGTTATTCCTTTGTTGAAACTTTTCTCTGCCACATTTAAAACTACTGAAAATTGCTACATTATACAATGTATCTAAGAGGAAATTGCCATTTAATCTTTCCAATTAAACAGTGGCTCCCAGGAAGTAAAAAATCCAGGAGTAAAATAAAAATAAAAGGAAGTGTTAGACAAATAACTTTCAGAAAATTGTGATCATCTAAAACATGGAACAAAGGAATTCTGCAATGGTGCTTTTCAAAACAGATGGTTTGGGAGATCTTCAGGGATTAGGAATAGTTCTTAGTGATTGCTAGCAATTCCTTTTATTCTACTACCAATTTTATGATGCAAAGGTCATACGGTAAACGGTAACCTATGCTCCTTATTTTTTTTCCTGTACGTACTACAGCACACAGACATGACAATGAACATGGCCTGGTACCTTCCTTTAAAAATATTTTGTTAATTATATAAAAAATCCAGTAACACACAACGCACATTTTGTAACAAACCATTAGCACTATCCATTTAAGACGTCGTCTAGACACGTAGTAGTTCGCTGCTAAGTAAGCAAGGACATGGATTTACAACACATCACCAACCCACATGGGCACTTAGGGCCAGATCCTATTCCATCCATTAATGGCCCAAAGCAGCATCTGGATTTTATCTCCCACATGCACAGAGTATATTTACACATATTTAAGAGTCTATTACGCACAACCAATCTTGAACCTACTATGCACGCTCAAAAGCAACCCATTACAGCCACTTAGCTATATATCTCCACTTACACTGTTGCAATACCATCTCACCTGGAGAAGCGCATTCATTCTCTGAAACTTTAGTTACAGAAAAAATAATAACTAATGACTATTTAACGAGATGACCCAAGTGGTGATGTCCTTACCAACAGCACAACCATTAGGGCACTTGCTTGGTACACAAAGGAGACCTAGATTAAGCCAACCTCAACCTGGCAGGGTTTGAACCAACAGCTGCTTTACAGGCGAACGCTCTAAACACCAGGCTATGGGCTAAGAAGGGCTGAGGACATCCTCCAAGTTGGGCCACTGGAAAGCCAAAAGGGAAAGTTATATGGTTAAAAGTAAAGCAAGCAAGAAGGAGTTAGACTCTGTAGCCCATGAGGTGGACATTGCTTGGAAGGGAGGAAAGTTATGCGCCCAATTCCAGTTACCAGGTCCGCTTAGGCGTTGTATCCATGCAAAACGTATAAGCAGCCTTGAGAAATGGGATCAGTGGCAACTACCCAAAGGGACCCTCCTGTCCCAGAAGATACAGAGAACCTAAGGGAGAGGGTGCTTGCCTACTGTTAGGAAAGGAAGCCTGTGGTGCAGCCAGAGACAGACTTCTCATCTCAGTCTTAACCACAAGAAAGTACTTCCTGATTACGAGAATTGTATAAATAGTTAATTAGAACTAAAACATTTCCTAAAAGACTCATCTTACTGTGAAGAGAAACTAGATAAGAGCCTGAAAATAATACCTTTTTCAAAGACCCTGGTAAACTGAGCATTTGTCCCCACTGCAACAATAAGTTTGTTACTCCAACCAAGCTAACCTAGCTGGTAGAACAGCAGAGTGACTGCAGCATGCAAGCTACACAGTGACTGGATTAGTTGCACAACAGAACTATTTAGTAGTCAGCAGCATTTAAAAACAGCGGCATGTCACATTTTCTTTGTTTAAGTGTTCTCCAAGGCAGAAAGGTTGGTTGCCAGTGTCAAAATAAATGTAGCATACAAGACAAATCCAAGATTCATAGTGTTTCTCTTTGACACTAATGTAAATAGGATCTGGCAAACTTGCTGCAGAACTACCAGAACTATTACTATTACACTTTCACAATGTTGCTCTTATGGCCAAGAGCACTTTGAAAATCCTACAGATAACTAAAGTCCTAAATTGTTTCATTTCAATAAAATATTCCCTTGCCAGTTAACTTTGGGATTTAAATGACCTAACTTGTTTTTTCAGTGAGGGCAGGGTATCCAACTCCCTTTATAACATCTGGGCTAGGAAGATGAAGATGCAGACAGCAGCTCTTACTGGCAAATTTCCCTCCTGTATCTCTGTTCCACAGCTAGGATACTTTTTCCACCCACATATATTAACTGAATTGGGGGCATCAACAAGCGAGCACCTACAAATTCAAACGAGAGAGAAGGAGCACTGTTTCCATTAAGGGGGCAGCCAACAAAACAGGTGTACAAAACCCATTCTCTGTCAAAGTGTGGGATGATTTATGGACTATTATTTGCTACGGAGAACAACAGGAATTGTTCACTCTTTTTCTCAGTATTCTGGAAGCTTGCTAATGGAAATTATCTTTGCTACCACGGGCAAGCAGTTCAGGCTCCTAATTCATTCCTCCTACTAGCTTACAGAACTGTTATATGCTCCACATATTAGTAGCAGGATCACTTTCTTCGCCAAATATTCTGTCCTAGATCAGAGAGAAAAATCTCCAACCTGCACTAGCCTCCTAGGAGCTGCTCTCTCCTGTCCTAGACATCGAAGTGGTGCCCAAAACCCCCAACACTTGTTCCCACATGGAAGTGCTTTACAGGGTCATTATAATATGTACTACCCAATTGCCAGTCAAGAATGACTTGGGGGGAGGGGGGGCTCTCCCAGGCCCAATCTCTCGCCCCCCTTTCCCCATTGCCACTGCACTGGCCTGGGCCCACTCTTCACCCTGCCCCCACTGTCGCTGCAGTGCGCCCACTCCTCCACCCACTGCCGCTGCATCGGCTCTGCAGGCGGTAACAATGGAAGGGGGGAAGGGCAGGCCAAGGTCAGCACTGGTGACCTTGCCCCCCCCGGGTCCCACCCTCATTCTCCCCTCTGCACCACCACCTCCAAGGAGCAAGGGGGGAACAAGGCCAGCTCCAGTGGCCTCACCCTTGCTCCCCTCCTGTGTCCCCACCATCATGGCAACACTCTGCTGTGCCACCACCTCCTGTCCCAATGCTGTATTCACACTCTGAATGGTTGTTTCAGTCAGCCAATCAGAGTGCAAATAAAGTGTCACAGGCAAGCAGAGGCTTTTATCATATTATAATTCTTTCCCTAAGTTAGCTGGCAAACAATATATGTCTGTAAAAAACATCTGGGCTTTTTTAAGGACTTCCCAGAATTGAAAACAGTCCTGCCCATGGCAGAATTTGAACTAAGAAAAGGGAAGGATGAAAAAGCTTCTCTCATACACACTCTGTACATGCACTGGAAACCTTACAGCTCATGAGAACTCCAACAGTACCTGGTATACCGAGTTAGATGCTCCAGCAAAAGTTCTCTAAAAATATGTATATTATTTGGGATATTATTATTCTCTCCTGAAGACAGAATGCCTTGCATTCAAAAGCTTATCCAACTTTATCCCAACTATGCCACTGGCCCAATAAAAGACATCCCCCCAAAAAATTCCTAGCTTCTCCCAGGATCCAAAAACGGTAATGCGATTCATATGCATTGAAGTAGGATCATACATGCTCCTGCCTTGAGCAGGGGGCTGGACTAAATGACCTTGTGAAGACCTTCCAGGTCTACCTTCCTATGATAAAATGCTAATCTCACATAATGCTTTATATACTAGAATATCCTGTTCAAGAAGTTCTCCAGTTAGTTTACATTCCCTCCTAGTTAGGCTTCAAGCCCACCTAATGAAGAGGAGCAGAGGGTAAGGAAAGCAGGGGAGAAAAGCAGGAGTAGACCCTATCCAATCCACTGCAACTAAAGTTAACTCTTCAAGGAGAAAAAAGGACCACAGAATGGGCATGACTGGGACACTGACTGATGGACTAGCATCACTGAGCTTACTTAAATTTAGAGAAGTTAGTCTAACCATGCAGGCTTAGAAATGTAGCTATTATTGTCCAATTCTCCAAAAATAGGAAGCACACACAAACCCGTTATGCTAAGGAAACAAAGGCTTGCATTAACTCAATAACAAAATTGAATCAAGGTCTCAAAGAATATGGAGAAGAAATCTTTCAATTACTAGGAGTCTAACTAACAGCAAGAGTAACTGAAAATCCTCATAGATGAGACTCAATGCGATATAACTGGCATTGCTGAAACCCAGTAGAAAGATCAGTAGGCTTGGAATATAAAGTTATTAGATATAACTTGGCTGGGAAAGTGTGGGTAAAAGGAACTAATTCCATTACACTGATAACTAAAGCAAGGATGCAACTCAGAACCACAGGAGTTTGAATGCATATAAATTAGTGTCCGGACTAACAAAGACCTCCCACTTCTGTCCTAGAGTGCTCTTCTACTTCTGCTTGGCAATTTTAGGCATCAATTCAATTCTTAATTTATAACTTTTTCTGAAAAAGTTCCTCTGAATGCCCTCAGACTGATAGATCTCCCAGATGAAAGACTGTATTATCTAGCCTGAGTTCGTTTATATTGCAGTCCGTTATACGTGGAAAAGGCAGAAGCAGGAGAGCACTACTGCTCTCCCACTTCTGCCTCTCTTCCACATTCAAACTCTCCCTTTTCTCCCAGTGCTGTTCCTCACAGCAGGATCTATTGGTGACCCATTCCTTTCCCGATTAGAACATATCTGAGCAGACTTGATTAATTAGAACACATCAGAGCATGCGTACAGGCACCCATACCTTTCATTCTTTAAATATGTTTCCAGTCCTTTTCATTGTAGGGGAGAGCTTGTTAAAAGGAAACCTACATATAGACCCAATATTTTTTTAAATCTTCATGTTTCTTAAGGACCCAACTTATGATTTCTGCATTTCAGGGGTTGCTAATATTGGGCAAACACAGGAGAGTGATAAAAAAGTAGACAAGTGATTTGGGATCCGAGTCCAAGCCTAATGAAGCAAGTGGAAAGATACTGCTTCTATAAAGCACTCAAAAATCAAAGACAAACATCATTAGTGCCATTTTATGGATTGGGAAAGCAAGGGAAAGAAAAATGAAGTGACTTGTCCATAGTCACCTAGTACGCCAGTGGCTTACATAGAAACAGAATATGTGTCTTCCAAGTCTCAGTCCAGCGTTCATTCTGTTAGGCCACATCACCTACATACAACAACACTGGACAGGCTTGTATAGAGACAAACTCTGGGCCTAGAAGTCAGGGCTCTATAATCATTTCAACAATGTCCTTCCTCTGTGGTTTTTGATAAGTTCTTCAAGCAAAAACTAAACTGAATGTATTCATCTGAATCTAAAAGATAAACACTTTTATGGGGAGGCACACCTAGGCCAAGGGTTAGTGAGGAACTAGTTAGGGAACTTCTGGAGGGACTGGATGAATTCAAGTCAGCTGGTCCGGATGATCTCCACCCTAGAGTACTGAGGGAATTAGCTGAGGTCATTGCGGGGCCCCTGGCACAGCTTTACGAGCACTTGTGGTGCTCTGGTGTGGTGCCAAAGGACTGGAAGAGGGCCAGCGTGGTTCCCATCTTCAAAAAGGGGAAGGAGGACCAGGGAGACTATAGGCCAGTTAGTCTTACCTCAATCCTGGGCAAGCTTTTTGAAAAAATTATTCTGGCGCATATCCACGAGGGGCCACCAGGGGAGATCATGCTTAGGGGCAACCAACATGGGTTCATTAG
>NW_017728906.1:151985564-151991205 GCF_001723895.1 Crocodylus porosus | reverse complement strand
ACATCCTGCTGCGGTCGTTTGACCCCAGTACTCTTTCCTGCCATGGCAGGGCATCGGACTAGATGATCTACTCAGGTCCCTTCCAACCCTAGAAACTATGAAACACTTAAGTTTCACAGACTCACTGGATTTCTTTAGGGTTATTAATTTAGATACCAATACATAGATCACAAGTTCTACTTTCACAAGCTGAGTAAGAAATGAACTCAACTCCTAAGACCAAATCTATAACCCAATGAAAAAGTGGAAAGGCTTCCAGTGGGGTGTAGATCCATCTCCTACTTCATAAGCAAACAAAATATTTACTTGCATACCACATGGGCCTCCCCGCCTCCACCCCACCACCCAAAAATCAGCCCTCCAAAACTGTGGTACATTCCTTATGCATTGAAACTGGGTTTCTTTACTGGAACAGAAACATGAATAGAGCAAGCAGACACTGACTCAGGGCTGCCAGCTAGCTGCTGCTTGCTGCAGAGAAAGGGCAGAGTCCAGTGTTAACCCTCTCACAGCTGCTGGGGAAGCAGTGGGTCATGGTTGAAGTGCCACCGAGTTACCTAATGGTGTGTGATCCGCTTACACATTTTGCGTCTTGATGTGACATCCAGTGTAGAAACAATACTTTATTACGGGGAACTTACCCTGTATTTATTTCACTAGAAGATGACCCTGATTAAGATGATCCCCCACAATAATTCCTTGTCAGGCCAGGCATCTCTTGGTCTGCTACCTGGTACCATGTAAACCAGTAAACCTGGTTCCGTGGTTGGCTTGTCAGTGACTAAACTGACACCCCCACCTAGGCCAGGCTGGGAGAGGAGGGTGTGTGGACATCCAGCAGGACTAAAAACAAGACCTGTCAAAGGACAGATGAGCTACCTGTGAGCCAGGAGGCCATCCATACCTGGAGAGGAGGTGCGTGTCACCAAGTCACTCTGCCCGAACAATCACAGCATCTAAGGTGCCCCAGCAGTTGCAGCGGCCTCAGGACTGACTTGACCCAATAATTAGATTATATACATGTAAAATGTATCCTGTTGAACTCTATCAGTAGATTAGGTGAATGCACTTGGAAGAAACAAAGTTGCCAACCAAGTCCAAAAATAAATTCGTAAAAATTCATAAAGAACACATTCAAATGCATTCCTAGTTTCTATTTGTTAAATCTCACATAAAGCAACCAGGACAAACACTGTCAATAAGAAGCTAGCTAATATTTATCCTCCTTTATATTGAATTACATCACAAGCTTACTGCAAGCCTTACCCTAGCCTGATTAAAATTTAGATCAGATCTATGTCAGACCACCACACATAAAATAAATTCCCTTTATAAAGCTGAAATACTCACTTTTGGTGTCAGAAATATGCTACCATACCCAAAGCACAATCTTATTGAGAAAAATATTATTTTTCTTTAAAAGATAAAAGGTACTTTAATGAGTATAACCTATTGCATTAAGCAGTGGTTAGTAGTGATGTTTAAGAAAAACGCAAGTATTTTATTCTTCTTACTTAACTGCAGAGCTGCAAAGCTTAACTATCAGGACAAACAGTGTGATACACTTACCTTTCAAACAAAGGCAAAATGCAAACCCTGCCCCATAGAATATGCACTTTAGAAAGTCAAAGGCAGATGTAGGGAGGGGAAAAAGAAAGGCAACATAAAAACAGAGCAATCAAAATAGTGATAATCAGGTGATTAATAGCTGGAATCTTGGTTTTCTACATTTCAATACTAGGTCACATGAAAGGTTTCTTTCTCACAATCACCCTCAACATAAACTCCTTTCTTCCACTTCCACAACAATGCCTGCTTTTAATTCCACTGTCTTTATGCCTTTTTATGTCTTTATGCTTTTTAAATCATTATTAACCTCTCTCACAAGAAAATAAAGTAAATTCCACTGGTTTTAACAGGGTTGGCCAGGTCGGGAAAGTTACACAGAACCTGAAGCATTTAGAGAATCAAGGCCTAAAACTATTTAATCAGCTAGTTTCTGATTCTTGAGGCATATTGTGTTTTATTACAGAGTTCAGGTTTTTTGAAAACTACATCTGTAAGAGAATTTCAGAACGTAATATGACAATCTATGATCATTTAATCTTACTAGCAAAGAAAATGAAATGTTTAGTTATTCACATAGCTCAAGAGTTTTTAAAAAACCAGCAAAACTTAAAAAGCACAAGACATATTTCAGTGGAACATAAAGAGTTAAAAGGGGACTGCTGTGCTAGTGACTATTTGCATGCCTCCAAGATACAGCCCCAGCAGACAGATTATCAGATTAAAGAAATGCAAACAAACTGAAATCATTCTTCACTTAAAGTCCACCCTCTTCTTCCAGTGATGTCATTGTACAAATTGAGCCAAGTCCTTTTTTTTTCCTCCCCTCTTCAGACTAAGCAAGAAATACTATACAATCTGCATCAGAGGTCTAAATTCAGCAAGAACTAACATGCTTTGGAATTTATTTCTGAATTTTATGCAGCTTGCTTTCCACCCCGTGTGGTTAGTAAGTCAGAGAAGCTGAAAAGCTTGTTTTACAGCAAGAAAGCAGCAAGGGAAATGGAGATGCCTACATCTTACAGAGTGCAGGAAATCTCTTCCTAAGAAATACATGTTTCCAGTTACTTAAACAACTGTGGAAAGTTTATATTCGGAGTGCTTCTTTACATCACAACTTGCAGCTGAACAAAAAACAGCAGGTCCTACAAAGACATCGTTGCAATTTGGGAAAACAAATGTAGAATTAAATAAACTTCAGGATGACCTCATCTGCTGCCAACATGTGAATTACTGCCCAGCGCTGGGTACACAGCTATTATAGTATTTGGAACTGAAGATCAATCAACTGGCAATTACCAGAGTGGAATCTTTTTACTGCAACATTCATGTTTCAGTTTGGAATTTATAAAGTGAAATGGAAAAATATAAAAAGCCACTTGGAACAAATGCATCTGCAAACCAATCTTGAGATTTTCAAGTAAATACAGCAGAATACAAAAAAGGATAGCTGCCAATTAAAGGATTTCCGAATCGTAAATTTAAACTGCTAATATGATGGTAAGCTCCAATTGTTCTGCTGAAGACTCCTTTAAATATATTTTGTATGGATGTATGTTTAGTATGGTGTTCGTTCTTGGTCTAATATCCAATTGTGTTGCTCTCTATATATTTACAATCTCATTAAAAGTGCGAAATGAAACTACAACTTACATGCTTAATTTGGCAATATCAGATCTGCTTTTTGTGTTTACATTACCCTTCAGAATATACTACTTTGCACTAAGAAACTGGCCATTTGGGGATTTACTTTGCAAAATTTCTGTCACACTGTTTCATACAAACATGTATGGAAGCATTTTCTTTTTGACTTGTATAAGCGTAGATCGTTTTTTAGCTATAGTATATCCATTTAAATCCAAGACTCTTAGAACCAAAAGAAATGCAAATATTGTCTGTGTTGCAGTATGGATAACTGTGCTAACAGGAAGTGTACCAGCAAGCTTTTTTCAGTCCACCAACTCCCGAAATGACACCAGAGGAAATGAACAAAGTACATGTTTTGAAAACTTTTCAGAGGATACATGGAAAACTTATCTGTCAAGAATAGTTATCTTCATTGAAACTGTAGGATTTTTTATTCCACTGATCTTGAATGTGACCTGCTCTACAATGGTTTTAAGGACACTGAAAAAACCAGTTACATTAAGTCGGAACAAAATAAGTAAAAACCAAGTACTTAGAATGATTTTTGTCCATTTGGTGATTTTCTGTTTCTGTTTTGTGCCATATAATATTACACTGATACTTTATTCTCTTATGAGAACACAGACATGGATTAACTGTTCATTTGTAAGAGCAGTCAGGACTATGTATCCTATCACTCTATGCATTGCAGTTTCAAATTGTTGCTTCGACCCTATAGTGTACTATTTTACATCAGACAGTATTCAAAATTCAATAAAAAAGAACAGGTCAACTAGAACACGTGAAGTCAGATTCTCTGAAACTCAAGCTGCAGAAAACTTTATTCAACACAGCTTCCAGACCTTAAAATCTAAAATATTTGACCATGAATCTACAATATAAACTGTTTGAAAGCATACTGGAACTAAACTGGAATGAAAATTTACACATTTTTTCAGCTGTAAAAATATTTACTTATACACTTCCTGCACCTCAGAAAAAAGGATATATAATGATGATAATTTAAATGTCACTTGTATACATTTAAAAAATGATACTCTGTAGAAAAGCATAATTACTGTAAGAATGACACTTTTTTCCAACCTCCTTACCAACTGTATTTCCTCCTGTGTCTCTTTACAATTTAAAGCCATATTTTTTTGTGTTTTGGCATCAGCTTAAGATAGTCAATGAGGTCCAGAGCTGGTTATTCAGCAAATCATAGGAGATGAAAACCAGATTTTCACACATAGATCCTAACAATTTTAACAAAAGAAAAACAAAATTGGGAAGCCATGGCTATTTTGAGGTTTGTCACAATGGCAACTGTGAGGGCTATGTTCTGAAATGTATGGATCATATTATTGCAAATGTGCTGGCAGTTCCATGTTTTTTTCCTACCCTTTTATATATCCCCCTTTTCTCTGCTTGCTTATAAAGATTAACCATTCCTTTTTAAAACCAATTATATGTACAATAGGACTTATGAGGATGCAGATTATTTAAACTACAACTGTTTGTAGCATCTTAACATCAGAAACCTCTCCCCCGCACACAAACATGGTTAAAAACCAAGCACCAAAAGATCTGGTGTCTTACAGGATCCCAAAATCCAAGTAATTTAACAAATTTAACTTTTTGGTAGTTCAGGGAATTGGAATGCAAGTCAGGAAATTTGAACCTCTGCATTCTACAATTATGAGATTTTTTTTTATATATATATATATATATACACATATACACAAATACTCTTTGGTTCCTCTGTCCAGAGAGTAGAAAATGTAATGCTCATCTTTATAAAAATCTTTGAGATCTATTGACTGAAATTATTTTGTAAAATTGCACGTAGTTTTTTAATAGACTTTTCATTAAAAACAGTTCCTAAGAAACTACAGCAAATAAAACTAAACCCCTTTGAATAAACCCTGTTTGAGTTGTATAATTTAACTTCAAAGTACTTCTTTGTTACTAAAGAAAAAAAGCCTTTTGTTAATGAGTATTCCTTGGACGAATACAGGGATGCTGCATGAAAAATTAAGTATTTTGCCAAAAATCCCCAGAAATTGTAGTTAGCCACTTATTCTTGTAATGTATCTTCTCATAAATGTTTGCGTCAGAGAAGTATTTTGATTTTAAACATCAGTTTGGAAAAACCTTAAACTTAGTTTCACATTCAGGTTTCTTTACACATCTAGAAAGTACATAAATGCATTATTTGAGGTGCCTGAATACTGGAGCCATAAATGCAGGGGCAGGTTTCAAGTTAAGGTTTATTTCATAGATTTCATAGACATTAGGGGCGGAAGGGACCTCAGGAGATTATCGAGTCCAGCCCCCTGCCCAAAGGGCAGGAAGTCAGCTGGAGTTATAGGATCCCAGCAAGATAAGCATCCAATTTACTCTTGAAGGTGTTCAATGTAGGTGCTTGAACCACCTCCGCTGGCAGGCT
>NW_017728906.1:151978258-151985464 GCF_001723895.1 Crocodylus porosus | reverse complement strand
TCCAGCTTCTCAAGGTGTTCCTTCACGAGGTCAGCATTTATGGAGGGTAGGGGATCCCCATCACCTGGATCTCCCTGTCCCATAGCAGGTTATAGCTATCATTTATCTATACAAATAAAAAAATCTAAATGGAAACATACTTTAAAAATGTCCCGCATTTCATGAATTCCTCAGCTGAGGAAGTACTGTGCATCTTATTCAGAACTTATTTAACTTTACTGAAAAAATAAATTTAAGAAGTCAAAGGAACTGTGAAGTGGTATTTGCCCCCCTTAAGGATAAAAGTAAAGAACTAAAAAAAAGCAAAAAAAGCTACAGTTGTACTTGCCATCTGGATTTGTGCATTTAGCTGAGTTTTTGATCACTTAAACACATATAAATCTTATAAATCTGGGCAATTAGAGAAAGGATGATTGCACATTAAAAAATGGTGTGCCATACTTGTAATTCAATATCTAAGCAAACTAACTGGGCATACCCCTCTGGGATAAATTTTATCAGCCTAATTTCATCAAAGTCCAAAATGCATTATGATTACTGTCACTGAAAAAAATATAGTTGGGCCCTTGAAGGAGTTTACCAGAATTTGATTCAGAATGACTGTTCATTTAACCCTAATAACATCTTTATTTTTTATAAAGTGAGCTACACAATTTTAATATGCCACAGTGGTACCAAAAGGAAAATCCAATGTTCCAAAATGTAATCAACTACTACAAAAGACAGCATAAAGTGAACTAGATAATTGACAAAGCTCCACTATGTTAGAAATTCTTGAATATTTTCTCAAATGTATAGTTTGCATATATTCTAGAGTGAATTTACAAACTAGAATTAAGATACAAACTTAAAGAATTATGTTAAAATTTAAAAAAATATGAATCCTGTAACAGGTTAAAAACTATTAAGACTAATAGTGCCTAAAAGCACAGTAAACCATACAGTATTCTGCAAAACATCTTAAAAACTTGAGTCTTACACTAGTATGGCATGCATCCATCCATCCATCAGTGAAGGCTATGAAATTATCTCTAACTGCACTTCAGACATCATCTTTTTGGTTATAACCTGGCTTAAGAATTTTTTTAATCCTGCTATTTATAGGACTATGTTTAACCATTGTTAGCCTTCAAAAGAACTATACAGATTTGCCAGGGACTATATTAAAACCAGTAATACATCACATTTTACTGTAGCAATTCAAAGAGCTCCTTAACCCAATGTAATACTGGCACATATAAAATAGAAGTGTTAAGTTGTAAAGTGATATTTTAAATCCTAAAAGTTAGTTTATCAAGAGCATTGTTTAAATGTTGATTTCACTTTAAGTTCTATACCTGGAAATTTAGTTTTTTTGATAAGAGATTATGTTCAATCATTTTATTTAATATTCTGTCTGCTGGTAGATGCATAAATAATTTTCAGGTTGTTTAGTAACCATCTCTACAGCTGAAAGTAAAGAGAATACAGATATAAGAGTAGACTTTTACATTTAGATTTTTAAATAGATTTGTTTTATGTTGAATATCCTTTCATTTTGTTCCTCTCTTGCTTCCCTATGAAGGCCCCTAGAATAAAGTATCAAGACTCTTATCACAGATACATGCATGGGCACACAGTCCTCAGGCCATCTCATTCATCACCAGCCTACAGAGAACAATTCTCGCTAGCTAAAGAAGAAACAAAATTGCTTTTCAGATAAATTAAAGGGTTAATTGTTTCACGACACCACAGCATTACAGAATCCAAGCAAGCCCTTTTCAGAGTGCTGGAGGGAAAGGTGGAGTTCTCTCCAAGATTACCATGCCAAAAATTGCATGTTTATAACAGAAGTCACAACAGGCGGAGGAAATAAAACCAAGCATAAAGGAACTGCTCTTTTACTCAGACTTTCCACAGTATCATTTAACAAAAAAGTAAAAACATTAAACAACGTTCTTCCTCAATTCTGGATTCAAGTAAGATTTTCACTGAACTATGAGCTAAGCACAGAACCAAAAAAGTGGAGCTGGGCAAAAAATTCTCATGTGAAAATTTACAAATGTTTCTATTCTGTATGAGGGTGAGATGTTTCTCACCACAAACTACACACAACAGAATGCCTCTCCAATCTCAGAAGAGTCAAAAGGCTATCTACCGGGTAAATGGGGGCATTTTTCCACATGCTGGGACACAGTGCTGGGTGCTTATTAGTGAGCCATGCTAATTAAGAGAGTCCACCTGTCACGTGTATCAGCGTCACTGCACATCCCCACTTTGACAAAACAGTGGTGGGGCACTTTGAACAAAAGCTCATTGGACATGTTTCATTTCAAAGCGCACTGCCGCCATTTTGTTAGCGTGAAGATGCTGATACACAAGGCTGCTGGAGCACGTTAATTTCCGTGCTTCGGCAGACTCAATTAATCGAGTCTGCTCCGAAGCACCGGATTTCCAGCATGTCAAAGCAGGCTCCATGCATATATATATATATATATATATAGGAACCCAGGGAGTCCAGGTTTCAAGTGCCTGTTCTGCCTGAATCAGACCAAGGAAGCAAACCCGTCTCTCACATTCTAGCCAAGTGCTCTAATCAGCAGACTACTGGCTATTTTGGACAGTTGACAAATGGTCTCTTTCCTTCTCCCTCAAAAAGAAACTTCATGACTGCTGAAACAGTTGATTTCTATGGAATCTTTGGGTTTTAACAAATGAATATTTTCCAAAATGTCAAAGAAAAGTCTTTGGTTTCAGATGCCGATGACAAAAAGGTCAAAAGGCTAACATAACATATTTCATCATTATAGTTCCGTATCCAACCCCACCCAGCCTAAATGTAAAACACATGTGCAGTCAATCTCGCATGAAACCTAAGAACACACAGAGTCTGTTCACAGTCATGACTGGCAGACCTATAATTGTTCAAGTCTGGCGTGTTGTAATAGGCTACCCGGTAAACTATAACTTTGGAAAGATTTCTGCCTTCTGTGGAGACCTCCACACACACCCAGGAGACATAGTCAGCGATTTGGCCAGTCGCTGACCTCTCCCCACCTATGGCAAAAGTTTTCAGGTGTATCTGTTCTGACAGCTCGTCCGTTCTCATCAAGAGCTCACGAAAATCTTCAGATCAAAGTTACCCGTATGCTTTGCTTAAAATCTGCACCACACAGTTTGTAATCTGTGCAGTGAAAACATCTGCAAGCTGAACTGAACAGCTCAACTTCTCTTTTTACACCGCGCAACCACAACTTCTTCCCTACGCTACAATCTCCTGTAGTGTAAGTAAAAATAAACTTTCTGTATAACCAAGATGCGTTAAACTTCCCGACTCCTCTCGCTTACCTGTCTACCTGATTACCTTACCCCACCCGCGTCCAGCCAGTCGTGCCGACCCAGACTCGCGGGTCAAGGGTGCACCGGTCCTCGGACGCGACACAAAAATTGCCCAATATTTTTCCTGGGTAAATTTTTGACTAGTACCAATCACAAATTCAATTTTTGCTTTGGCATCAAATCTGTGTAGCTGGGGTAGGATCCTTAGTATATATATTTGTTTTTAATCTGTGTGCCTAAAAAGTCAGGAAATTTCACAACTTGAAAATTGAATTTGAAAAAGTACTTGACATGAAGTTTGCTCTACTGCAATTAAAAAGGCCCAACTGAAAATAAAAAGAAAAACCAACCAATTCCCAAAAACATGTGTACCCTAGAATCCAGAACTGAAAGGTTTTCAGTTTTTCAATAAAAAGTAAAAAAAAAAAAAATTGTATAAGAAAAAAAAAACAAGGTCAGTTCTAATTGTAATATGTAGTTAAATACCTCAAAGCAGAGAAGATTTAGAAAACAGATATTTAATAATATAGATTTATATTTTTTTTCTGAAATGGATTCTTTTCATAATGCATGTCATCTACTATTACCCATTTAGGTCAGAAAGGTACAAAAAGAATAATGCCAAGTTAATAAATGATTACAGCATTCAGGAAATATGTAAGTGCCATGGTTTCATGGTCCTTTGTTAACAATGAATTATTTTTGCCATAAATTATAACTACCAGCAGTTATAAACAATAAACGTGAAACTTTAATTCTCAAAAAAGAAAAAAAGAAAAGAAGAGACACCCACTGCAGTGTAGGTACCTCATGAATGTAACAGGAAAATATGATATATCCAGTTTTATATCTCAGCCCCAGTTAATCCATTGAGGGTGCCACTCGAAAATAAAATAAGACTAACCCTGCGGGGCGGATCCAGTGTGCAAAGCTGATCTGGCACAGGACCACACGCTGCACATGCCCAAGACCACACCTGTGCATTGCATGCCTCACCCTCTGGCTCCAACCCAGTGCAATATACGGCAAATGAAGCTGGTTCAAGGTACACGTTTCATGTGACATGAATTAGACTAGCCCTGCATGCTGGGTCTAGCACAGGCGGCTCAGTCTGGACCAGCCCTGGATCCAGCATGTAGGGCCACTCTAACGTGGATATTGCATGCAGTGCACACCCCAGACTGGCCCCATGTCTTGTGCAGCCTGCACCATGCAGGCTCTATGCACCATTTGCAGTGTGCAGGGCCAGTTCCAGCATGCTGCATTGTGACAGATGGCACTGAAGACTGGATGACATGGCTCCACTGGCCTAATCCAGTCTCTGGGCTCTATCTTTTAATAACTCTGATTTCAAGTGCCTTCTGATACAGCAATCCTACTTATTGCTCCATATTCAAAGTTTGACCAATAAGGACTAAATTTAGCCCATAATATTTTATATTCAGTATCAAATGCATGCATCAATAAATGCTGGTTCTAGCTTTAAAATGCTTCTAAAAATAACCAAATGTTTGCTCAAATTCAAAAGGATTTTTGCTTTCCTTTGGAAAGCACAAATTTAAATGTTCCATTTTAAGTTTCCTAGTATACCACACAGGGATTCTATTGTGAGGAAACTAAACATTAGAAATATCGTATGCAACTATCACAAAAACGAAACAGCTTTTGATCAGGACTAGCGCTCATAAACATTTCCTCTGTATGCTTTTAAATCAAACCTAATGTTTCACATGCTATTATATTCTTGATGTTTGTGGGGAGGCTAATTTGATTAGATTAGACATGTGAGAGAATAAAAGAAATATCAAGTGGTCTTCACACTAGTCAGTATAGGAGACGGAGGAAGGGACAGGGAGAAAACTTAAGTTGAAATAAAAACAAGTTTGTAGTTACTATGTTTCAGGATTAAGAAGAATGAGTATGTACAGTGTCCAGGCACAATGGAATCCTTCCCTATTAGGCTAGGGACAGACATTACACACAGGCCAGTTTAAGTGATCAGAAAGTGGTTTAAACCTGTAACAGAACAGATGTTCAGTGCACATAAACCAGGATCAAAATGGCCAAAACTGGTTTGAGATGAACCTGGTTGAATGTAGTATCAGATTTAACTGATTTTGCTCAAACCAGTTTATGCAATGTCTGTCCTAGATTCCTTGCTGTTTAAGATAAACTAGACTCCCCCAGCATCCGGGAATGCTCTCTAAGCTGGGCAGGGCTCCCTGTTCTACAGCAGGACTGGCCCCTCCCCTCTGCTCTCTAGCCAGAGCAGGGACTGGCCCTAGCAGAGATACCAGGGGGCATGGCCCTGTTAAGGCGAAGTGGGCAGGGAGGGGGTTAATTCTTCTATCCCTCCCCTCTTCCCCACTGCAGCTGAGGTCTGCCCATCTGCCAGGGAACAGAGGGGAGGGGGCTGCAGAAGTGGCCCTTTGGAGCTGCCAGACCCCTGCTGCAGGGAATGGATAGAGGGAGAAATTATCCTTTCTCCTGCCCCCTTCACCTTAATGGGGCCATGTGGGGTTGGCTGTCCTGCAGGGTTGAGAGGGGCTCTGTTCCATGCCAGGGAGAATTTTTCCCCCTCCTATTCCTCCCCCCAGGAGGGCTACAGGAGTACAGAGCCCAGCTGGGCAGGGTGAGGGTGTGCCAGGTGGGAGGCATAGGGGCCCCACACATTCCCACGGCATGCAGCCCCCACTGTCTGGCAGCAGCAGCAGCAGGCAGGGACATCAGGGTGCTTGTGCCTGATGCAGGCATGGCTCCAGCCAGCACTCTGTGGAGCAGGGAGCAGAGCTTGCCTTATCCCCAAGACTCTGCTCCCCACGCCTCTCTCCCCAACTCTGGCTGCGCAGTCCCCCCACTCTGCCGGGAATGGAGAGAGCCCCACCCCCTGCTTCCCCGCAGGGTCCATTGAGGGGTTTTCCCTGTGAGTGTGGAGCAGCAGGTGTTTGGCACAGAGCCCTGGGGATAGAGCAGAGGTGGGCAAATGCAGCCCAGGGAACAGATTTGGCCCATCAGGCCATTCTATCCTGCCCATGGGGCCCCTAAAAAATTTACAAAATTAATATTTATCTGTCCTGGGCTGCCTGTCATGTGGCCCTCAATGCCTTGCCAAAACTCAGTAAGCAGCCCTCCACCTAAAATAGTTGCCTGCCCCTGGGATAGAGGCAGCCAGCACTGCACTGAGTGAAGAGTGCAGCCATGCGCAGCCTTCCCAGCCACTTCATTCTCCTGGGCTCCATGCTGCGCACCTGTACCTCTGCACTAACAAGGGGAAGCCCTGCACTGGATTCTGCCAGGAAGCAAGGAGCAGGGCACCCTCCATTCCCTGCAAAATGCAAAGACTGAGCAGCCAGGAGTGGGAGAGGTAGCAGGCTCCAGGGCGGGGCTTCTCCCCCCTGCAAGGAGTGGAGCTACAGGTGTGGGGACCAGAGACTTGGGGATAAGGCAAGCCCTACTCCCTCCTCCACGCAGCACTGGCCAGAGTCGCACCCGCATCAGGGATAAGCACCCTGATATCTCCAGGCAGCAGGAGCTGCACGCCAAGGGGGGAGTGTGTGGAGGTCCCTACACCCCCCACCTGCACCCTGCCCAGTTGAGCTCTGTGCTCCTGCTGCCCCTCTGTGGAGAGGAGGAGCACAGGGAAGAGAGTTCCCTCCAGCATAGAATAGATCTTCCCCCTGACCTGGGAAGGGAGGTGGGGGGAAGGGGAAAGAGTTACCTATATAACACAAAAATACCCTTCCTTTTGTCAGAAATATTATTAAAAATGCATTATCAATAGCTGTTAGCTCCCATCAATAGTGTTGTCCTCTAAATAAGCACGGCTGCCAGCCCTCCTTGTCTCCTTAATGAGAGAGGGAAGGGGGGGGTTGAAAACTGAAGGGAAAA
>NW_017728906.1:151962316-151977943 GCF_001723895.1 Crocodylus porosus | reverse complement strand
GGGGGCAGCAGAGTGTTTGATCTTTTGTCTCACTCTCTGACCCTATTTGCAAATATATACCTTTTGTGTTGCTAATAGAGTGTGTCTGTGGCTGAAGGTTTTTTTCGCCTCCCGAGAAATGAACCGCGATTTTTACATCACTTTTGCTGCTGCTGCTTTTATTTCAGAAAAGGTAGCTGCAGCCTCCTCTGAAACACACATACATATTGCTAATACCACAGTTTTATACTATAAAAGTAAACTCAGTAATGTCACTTCGAGGTGTACAAAGGATGCACTTCTTGAATATAGCATTATGCACCTCAGGGGGAAAAAAGACCAAAAAACCAGAAAAGAAACTGTGCAGCTCAGAACGAAAACAATTAAAACCACCTAGAAAAAAACCAAGTGGGAGGTAATATTTCAGTTTGACAACTGTATACTACATTGCCTCCAGATACAGAGAAGTAGGCACACACTGAATAAAGATCATATTAGTTTGGATGACTGCTCTGGTGACTAGTGGAACATTTCTGATTTGCAAGGAAAGTAAACCATTAAATGACTCAGCTCACAACATAGTACAAAAAAAGCAGCTATATAAACTGCTCAGTTATTTGAGGGTGTGGTTCGGAGATATCAGGCCAGACTGTTAATCCTTCCTGTTTAACCTCACTGAATTCAACAGTTGTACAGATGTACATCTGTGCAACTGAATCTAATGTTATCCAATGGTGTTGTATTGGTATAACAAGAGAATTGGCTCAAGAATTATTTACTTTCCTATGTAAAGAGTCGCACCAAGTTAGCCCAAACTTCAGGCTTTATAAAAAACAAGTTTTACAAAACCTCACAGTAAAAAATGTATTTCTGTAATATTTAATATAAATCTAATGGCAACATTATTTTAAAAATCCTAAAAAACAAACATTCCCTTAGTGTTGGCAACACAGGCTGCTTACAAATGTAACCCCCACCCCACAAAATGGTGCCTTATTTTAAATCTGGTGTGCCTCCCACACCGAGTGCACTGCATGCCCAGAAGAGGCAATGATGTTAATTTGACCCAGCTCCCCAAATGTCAGGCACTTCAGTGGAGCTTTTTTGGTGCTTTTATTTAAGTGCTGATTAAATCAGCTTTAGATAAAACCACCACAAATCTCTCCTGAAATGCCCAATCTACATAGATGCTGCGGAGCCCAGTCGAGTTAATGTGCTGCTGCTTCCAGTAAAGTGCATTTTTTTGGTTTTATTTTTTTAAGTCTGTCAGCAGCCACAAAAATATTATAAGACTGCGAAAGTTAAATTTACTATTCCATACTCATTTAACAAACACAGCAACACAACAATACATAAGGAATGTAGTGAAAAATTAAATGTAAAAATTCTCTCAGTTCTAATGCATTTATTTCATATAAATTAAAAAGCAGTATCAAAGTTCAGAGAGACTTGTTTCTAAAGGTATGTCTGCATGCACTTGCCACTGTGATGACAGCTCATGTAGACAGACCCAACCTTGTTTGAAACGAGCTAGACTTGGTTACTGCAAGCAGCACAGAACTTGGTACAGGCTGCAAAATACCTGCGAAGCAGGGTCAACACCTGGGTTATTAGCAACAAGTAGCCCAGAGTGTGGTATGCAAAGACATTTTGCTTGGCACGCACACCTTGGGGAAGGACTGAGGGGAAGGGGCCGGGGCTATACTGCCAAAAGAACCAGGTCCTTTGTGGCTCCCCCACCGCTTTGCCCTTGGCACACCAATGTCCTATGATGTTGCCAATAACTCTTTGATTTCTCTTATGACTAGTTCAGATTCCTTTATTAAAAGACATACTAAAAATTCAAAATTGTATAAACATGAAAAGAGAAAAAAACCTCCAAATATGTAAAGTTTCAGCTTTATTTATGATTACATTTGAAGCGGCTGCATGATATACTTCACAGTTGCTGATGGCTGATTAAGTTCTCTCACTGGACATGCTTGCACTCGAATCAAAACAACATTTGTGAGGGCCTCACCTTTTAATGGGGCTGGTCTAAGATGAATCTTTATTAGTGAAGTATATAAATGTATGAATCTTGTGTTAACTGTATCATGACCAACACCTTAAAAGCCAATGAAGTCTTCCAAACTTTTGGTATAAACAGGGCAAAAACAAAACATTTCACCCACATGGATCAATGTAAAGGGGAAGCATTAAATGTTCTGTTCTCCTTTACAGTAGTGTGAAAGACTAGGTTCAGTAATAGCAGTAGCAGCATCCATCTTCCATTTTTCTGTTTTCACAGTACACCAGAGTGGTGGTCACAATTCCCACCAAGGCTTGGGCCTGAACACTACAGCCAGACTGTGACAGTTCCTTCTTTGCTGTTGTTCAGCTTAGTTACAGCGGCTGCTTTAATTGGCCCTTGGCTAGACTACCTTGTTAAATGTTTTGAGCCTTAATGTGTTGCTGTTAATGGACTCAAAAGCACCAGATCCAATTCCCGAAGTACAACTCTTCGCAAGTATGATGAAAAAAATATGCTCTTTCCATAATAAAAAGATTCATCACAGGCATTTCTGAACTTTCATGGCATCTGAATGTCTGTGAATAAAAAGCTGGTCTTTGGTCTGGAAATACTCCTCGTTTGGCAGAGCTATCAAACAAACACAAAAATCCAACGGTGATCTGACTAGTTCTTAATACCCAAGAACTGTACCTGGAAATCAAGCAGTACAACTGAGAAGATACTGAAGTGCTATGTATCAGTTCTATGGCATGGAGCCTACTTTGCTTTGAATGCTTGTATGATTAATCTAGTGACTTAAATTTTTAGTTAAGTGCATGCATCCAGCCGTGGTGTACTGTATAAATTCATGTTTAAATCTCATCACAACCTTCCTAAGAGAAAGTGGCTGGTAACAAGAAACCTGGCTTAACCTTATTTAAACCAGCAAAATACCTTATGTGAACAACTACTGACTGTTATAATCCATAGTACAGTGATTAGAAAGGACATTGCACTTTTCATACAAGTTACTTCAATTTTCCTACTTGTACGTGCCCAAATTACAACTGCTGCATATTTATATGAAATTATGAAAAAGATGTGCGATTTGAAGAAGGTCAAGATGACAATGGACAAAAAAGAGATCCAAGAGGAATATCTAGATATAGAAGCACGGAAGAATTTAAGATTAGAATAGAAGGTTCATAGGTCAAGATAAACTGCCGTACTTAAGAGAGTATGTCATCCATAAGAACCAACTTTGTTGCATTGCTTAAGGCAGGGTAGTCAACCGGGGATACACATACCCCCAGGGGTACTTTGAAAGGTCCCAGGGAGTACACGGGGCAGGCGGGGAGAGAACGCCACCAGGAGCAGGGCTGGGGCAGAGCCACACAGCCAATGTGCTGCCACTTTCCCCCTAGGGGTACACCTATTAAAAAAGGTTGAAAACCCCTGGCTTAAGAAAACGATAGATCAGGGTGCTCTATATGACCTTTATGCTTCCATACTAATAAGCAGGGATCCTGGTTTGCTCTGATTAAAAAAATCCCCGTTTTTTAGATATAAAAAGGTAACCCAAAATCTACCTTTTCCTGTGATTAAAATGAATCACCACTATACATATATATCTATCTATATATTAGTGGCATCTCATTTTAATTATAGAAAAATGTGCATCTTGGATTACTTTTTAATATCCAAAAATAGGGATTTTTCTTTTTAGTCAAAAAAACAGGATCCCTGCTAATGAAGTTAGAAATGTCAGAATAGCAAAGCAACAGTCAAAGGACAATATAGCATAAACACTACAGTAAATTAGCTAAGACCTCTCTAACATTCATTTCTTTCTCTCAAGAAAGTGCAAACAAGGCTGGCAGGCTAGAATTAGGCCTGCCAAATGTGGTTTTGATGATGTGTGCATGCCATGCTCTTCTCCTAATGTAATTCTGAAAAGGCAGTGCACCAGGGTTTTCAAAAAATCCACACTTCAATGGTTTTAAACTTTTCATTTGTGGACCCCTAAAAAAAATTTGAATGGAGGTGTGGACCCCTTTAATTTGTAAGGTTGGATATTCAGATACTTTTGATTGATCATAATAATCTTTCACAGACCCCTTAGTAAGTACAGCCTGAGAATCCCCACCAGTCCACAGACCACAGGTTGAAAACGACTGCTCTAGAAGAGAAGTCCTTGCAGACATCAATATCCTGTCTGTGTACATGCAGCCTGCCTTTGGGGAGAGCAATGAACTGGGGACAGATCACTAGATATATCCCTCCTCCCTACCTCCAACCCCCACTTCCCAAGACAAGAGCTTACTTCTTATCTGGAACAATTTAGCATGCACTATGGCAGAAGCCTTATCCCTGCACTTGCATGTTGGGAGCTGTGAAAAGCAATTTGTATGTCTGAATGCTGCAACAGCAGTAAGAGGAGTAAGCAACTGAGGTACAAGCCTCAGGCATTGACTACTGGGGGGGGGGGGGGTGTTGGAGGGGAAACAGGACAGAAACAAGGGGCTGTGCTTAGCGAGGGTCCACGCAGCAGCTCTTAGCTCTAGCAGGACAGATGCAAACCGGAGACAAGTTTCCCCTCCCCGAGCTGTGCAGAAATCTTTTACAGCCCTGATACGCATGCAGATTGGTTGGCAGCTGTGTTACTGCAGTAGAGGGCAAATGAGGGCAAGACAACAAGCCTGCAGCCCCAGGGTGAGTCCATGCCTTGGCAGGTAAGCATCTACCCAACCCTCTCCTTTTACGTTCAGCACAAGTGCCTTCCTACCCCCACCCCCCCAACCCCTTGCCAAAGCACAGAAATAACTAGTTATGTCTCTGGGATGCTGGGCTACTCCTTGGTTTAGGACTGGGGATGTTTCCTTTGAAGAGGTATCTGCCCTGCCTGTAGTTTTTTGTTTCTCCCTCCTTTTATTATATCTGTGAAAACAAATGGATATGGGATAAAGTCCTAAACATAACCTATTCTGGTCAACTACTTGCTTATTAGCCTAGTGCTCCTCAACTGTAGTGCTACAAGATTCACAGAAGTCATGGAAGGGTGCCTTATGCCAGAAAGGTTGAGAACCATTGCTCTAAAGCGGGGGTGAACAAAATCCAGCCTATGGGCCGGATCCAGCTAGCAAAGGACTCCATTTCCTGGCAGCCCCTGCCTGAGTGGCTGGGCCTGTTTTCCATGGAGCATATAGTTTTCCCAGCAGCAGCTGCACTGTGATTGTGCAGGGCTAGGTTTCCATGAAGACTGCCAATAGCCTTTTCCTGGTGGGGGGGATTGAGCAGGGAGCTGTACTGCAGGACAGAGCAGAGCAGGCTTAGCTGCTGCCACCTGTGCAGGGTGGTGGTCCCACTGGGATGGGTGGCTACAGGAGGGGGCTACAGAAAATTTTGGAGTGGCTATAGACACCCCCCCCCACCACCACCCCATTCCCACTAGTGCCGCCCCTGCTGGCAGGGTGCGTGGCAGAGCAGGGCGCTGCTCCAGAGCTGAGCTGAAATCTTGAGGCAGTGACAGCGTGGTCCGGAGCCAGGGCAGAGCCGCGAATTGCGGCCTGCATGTTCCAGGCAAGGGTGTGGAGGCAGCAGGTGACAGCTTTGCCCCAGTTCCAGACCGTGCTGTCACCGTTGCAAGAAGCCAGGACAGAGCCACGATCCACTGCCTGTTTGTCCCTGCAAGCTGCAGATCACGGCTCTGCGCCATACTGTCACCGCCACAAGATCCCAACCCAGCTCCGAAGCAGCTCCATGCCCTGCTGCATGCCCTGCCAGTGCTGGTGGGGCTGGTCTCCAAGGAAACCATGGTCCCACATTATCACAGTGTGGCAGCTGCTAGGGTCTCCATGGAAACCAGCCACAAGAGCAGTGCCTGCTGGGAAATGGAGTCTTGCTCCTGGCTGGTTCCACCATTTTGCCCACCCCTGCTTTAAAGGATCCACTTCTGCCACTGTTGGAGACAGGATAAAGGACTAGATGGACCACTGGTCTGATTCAATATGGTACTTCTTATGCTCCTTTTTCTTACCAAATAATTAAACAGCACTATGAGTGGGCTCCAAAATCAATTCCACCCCTCTGAATCTAGAAGGATTATGCCCTCAATGATAGGCGCTGCTTAAAGTGGATGAAAACATGGATGAAAGTGCTACAGAAGGAAAAATATACTAAAGCCATATGTATGTCAAAGGATAACACATTTTCAAAATTGCTAAGCACTGAGAGCAGCCTTGGAAACTGTTCATCCCATGCTTCTGTCAGGCTACATCTCATACTGAAACTGAAAATAACAAAAGCCTGCTCTCCTTGCCAAGTCTAGATGACTAAATCTAATAACCATGCAAAAGCAGTAAAACTAAGGCCAGTCAAGTAACTGGGAAACAAATCAACATGGTCGTACCAAAACCACGAGGAAACAGAGACCTAAACATTCATTTTACTCTGGGTGAAAAAACAACCACACACAAAGATCAAATAGGCTCTTCATTTTTTTCCTTAGAGAAATAATATGAGATGCCCTTAATTGTACAACTCTGATAGTAAGCTTCCACAAAGTTCATTCTTTATACAGTTTGTCCCTAAAATGTTTTAAGCAATATTCTATCTAGTATCTTATGGTCTATTAATTTTCCAAAGCAGACAGGAACAGCAAAGGGATGTGGCTGGGTGCCTGGGGCACATGGGCAGTGGTAACTTCTGTTTTTTGCTGTGATTGTATAGCTGCTGGCATCAGCTCTTTTCCACTCCCTCCTCCCCATTACACCACTGGCAAACAGTGGAAAAACCAAAACAACTGAAGGAGGACAGGATAAAGGAGAACAACTTATCTGAAACAGCTGAAGAAAAAGAGAAACATAATGGCTGCTTCTTTATATACTACCTATCAAGCAACAGTGGAAGGAAGACCTAAAATAGAATTACACTGAAAATGACTCAACTGCAAATATATGCAAAAGGAAACTACAACAGCTTTTTTCTATTATTTTTAAATAAACTTTCACTGTTATTAATCACCTGGTTTATTCTGAATTATTGTACTTTCATTCAGATTTCTCTTGCTGAGTGGCAAAGTACACTGTACCGCTAAAATATTTCTAATTTTACCTGTGTAAAGAAATGTCAGTCTTCCCAAGATTCTGTCTTCTTTGGATTAAAGGAAAGGATTTCTTTCCTTGTTTAATCCCAACAATCACATTTCCTGACACGCTACATGTGCCTTCAAAAGCCTGGTGCTCCCAAGCCAATCAGTACACCAGCCACGCATTCAGTTTAAGGTGCGATGGGAACCAGACAATATTACTTTTTTGTGTAATAATTTTGTGGCTCATTCCCTGTTTTATCGTGCCATTAATTGCTTAAATATGTAGCTGAGTTACTACCTAAGACATGATGAACTGGTTAATCACATCTTAACATGCATCTGGGGCCTCCTCTATTGTGTAATGCTTGTGAATCTCCCATGAACATTTATGGTAGTTAAATAAACATAATGATTTGTATGTTGTTGCCTGACATAAAAGTTAAAAATTTACTACTGCATCTAATTATGGTGACTGACTAGTCAATGCTATCTGTTTTACTTTGTACCTTTACTCATTTCCTATAAGCTTCTAGACAAGTACAGGAAAGGTGACCAGTTTCCTTTATAGACTACTTGGAATCCAGACTGGGCTTCCAGCCGTGTTAAACAAACATCTAAACAGATGGTGTTCCTGATGACGAACCACAAGTCACATGGCTTTGCCTTGTTCCTGAAGAGTACTTCGAAATATGTATACATGGTTCAACAAATCTATGCTTTCCGGGAACAGCTTCTAGCAAAGTACATAGAATACATGCATCTTTTATGCAACTGTGTGGAGACAATATTCAGGTAATGACCTTACTAGGAGTGCAATAAATTATCACTCAATTAATCTCATTCCCTATTCTCTGCCCACTATTCAGTCTCCCCAAAACACCTGAATAACTATCAAATAGCCACTTTTTTATGATTTGCCACAGAAATCATTTCCCCTTTCTCCAATAAATCACATTTGGTCACAGACAACACGTAATATTTTCACTGGCTCAGGTATAAGATGTTCTATGCCTACAAATGCCACAGCTTCAAAATCTGCTCTGCTTCTCATGGTGTAATCTACAGGGCAACAAGATGAATCTTCCTGTTTTCCACAGGACCCAACATTCACTTCCTAGCCTTGGCAGGACACAAGAAACGCTTTATATTTATGACACCTTTATGTCTAAAAAAGCAAACTTAAATCAATTTTAGATGCCTTATACATTACTTCTCTCATAGGAACCTAAAGTTGGACTTAAAGTGATTAAGGTCTTATACCTCAACTCACATGCTGTTTTCACAGCAAACTATGCCAAGCAACAGCTCTCTCAAAACACACAGTACTGTTCTATTTTAGCAGCCTCCCACACCAGCAGCAGTGTAGCTGGATCCAGGTAGAGTCCTGAGCTGGCAAATTATCTCCACTCAGTGACCGAGCTAATTAAGTTGTTTCCAGCAGGATGTGGAGATAGTTGCAAACATTCCTACTTACAACTCAGCCTACATGAAGCAGCAGATCAAGCTACAAATTTGCCATTCATCTGCAGTAAGATGCATAAAGTTGTTTAGTTGTTTCTTGCATGTCAGTCCTACAGAAGCCCGTATCCCACAATGTGTTAGGCTTTCCCTACTTATCAAGCCTGAAACCTCTGCCAAATACCATGGGCAAACTACCACTGGACAATTTGTTCAAGGTAGAGAGCTACTAAGAAAGTAAAAACCTCATGTAAATGCAGAGCCAAGGCAACCTGATATTGGGCAGCACTATCAGTGTCACAGGTATTGACTGAAACACTCGTCTTCAACATGACCAACAGTGGTGAGAAAATTTGAAATAAAGTTCAAAATAAATGTGTAATATTTATTTCCTGGTTTACAAGGAACAAAATATTGTCTAAAGACCAAATTACATTTGTCAGTCGTCCTACTGATTTATATTAATAAATATAAATTCTATTTTGCCTTTAAGGATGTGAATAAAGAAATTATTTTTTGTATTAAAATTTATTTTATTAATACAAGCAAATACAACTTAATACACTATAATACTGGAAGTAATTTCTTTTCACCCCCTCTCCCTCCTTTCACCCCCACTACCTCCTTCTATATGTATGGACAAGCACAGTTTTATTTTAAAGCATTACTTACCGATTGCCATGCAAGAGATTCCATAATTCGATGTTCGCAGCGTTCTAGATGTTTTATCATCTCTCTTGTCAAGCTTGGTTCTGCTTTAATAAAGCTTTCAATCACCTTATAGAAGTCGAAGGCTTTTAAATCAAATACATTGAGTATCCATGGGAAAGAGAGATCTGTTTCAGCACTGGTACCATCGCTTTGTGAAGCATTCCCTGAGGTAAATAAAAAGCCAAAACTACTTAGTATCAAAGTAATAGGATCGATTTTCCCCTTCTCACTGTCTTACTTTTTCAGTTCGGACACTTTAAACCGAATATGCATATTCAGTTGGTAATTTAATAAATTCAGTGTAGATAATAGCAGTAATAAGCAACAATAACACCACCCAGTACTTCTACAGATTCAACTTACTGCCATATGTAGCCATGACAACTTCAACAGCACAAGCCAGAAGAGATGTGTGGAAGTCGTTATTGTTCAAAAGTTTGCTGAAAAAGAACGAAGACCTTAACACTCATCTAAGCACAAACAGAATGATCTTCTGTTGTCAGTTAGGAATATATACCTAAAATTGTGCACTGACAGACGTTCTTCTTCCTGAAATACACAAACCAAAACAAGGTTGTGATTTACTTAAATTGCCTTTCTGAACTTCAAAGCATAAAAAGTATGGTACCTACAATAAACTTACTGATTTTAACATGGATTCCATTACTCTATAATATAGCCGTACACCAAGCTTGTATCTCTGAAAATGAAAAAAAAGCCAAGAACATTAAAGTTATAAGAAGCTAGCACCTGTGCATAATAATCTTTTATTCAGTGGCTGACAAAGCACACATGGCTCTGGGAGAACTTTGATTGCCAGGGCCAGGAAATCAGGGGACGCTTGATTTGCCCTCACCAATAGTGCTAATATTATCCAACAATACTAATATAAGGTCCACTGTGCATGAAACCACAAGGACTACCTGGGTTCATGATCCGGGCTTTCTGTTTCCCACAGAAAAAGAGTAAAATGCAGATTTTCCCCCTTTCTGGAGATTGAGGCCCCCATAGGGAGGGAGATGGACATGGCTGGAACTGCTGCCCAGCCAGGCAGTGCATGGGGCTTGGGCCCAGTGCCGTAATGCACAGCTGCAGGGCCGCAGTGGGGAGTAGGAGAGGGCTGGGAGTGGCTCATTCAGGGGGCAGGGGCATGGGGCCAGCTCCCTGCTGGTGCACACACTCTTGGAGGGGCATCTGATCCCCAGATCTGTACATGGGGTAGAGGCAGGCTGCCTGCTACAGGTGTGGGCTGCCTGCCCTCAGAAGGTGGGACCCAACGCAGCATGGCAGAGCAGAAGGCGGCCGCGCAAGAAAGCCACTTGTTGCTGCAAGCTCTGTGCTGCCCTGGTGAAACACCCCTATGCATGTGGCTGTGCCCCTCACTGCAGCAGTGCAGGCAGAAAACATTGCGCCTGGGCCGTGTGGAGCTCACAGTAGCAAACAAAATTCTCGCAGTCCTACTCTGCCCTGCAGTGCCGAGTTACACCTGCTAGGCTGCAGAGACTCCAGGGGAAGGCAGCAGGGTGGGACCCCTAGCCTGCAGAGGGCAGCCTGCGCCCATCTCCACCAGCACACAGAACCGGGGGGGGGGCACAGGTCCCTCCTGCCCCTCTGGGAGTGCATGCAGCACCACAGAGCCAGGACCAGCCCCTACCCAAGCTGGCAGCATGGGGCATGAATGACTGGTGCCTCCCAAGACTGGGGGGGCACCATAGTGGTGAGTGGTGACCACCTGCAGATACCGGCATCGGTGTCATTGTCAGCAAGCAGGGACCGCCTACAGATGCTGCTGGCAGCCAAATCTCAGGGAGGCACGTGCCCCCCCCCTCCCCCCACCCGTGACCCCTCTATGCATCGCCTATGGCATGGGAGTATCTGGGTTCTGCTCCACTGCCACAGCCACCACCTTCTGTCGGGAGCAGGGGGCTGTGAATCTAGGTCCCTGGCCCCATATCTCTGGCAGCTGGGGAAGCAGGAACTGTGGGTGGCAGGTGAGGGGCACTAGAGAGGGGAGGTACTCTGGGGGGCTAGTGAGGGGTACCTGCGGGGCCAGGGGACATGTGGGGAGGGGTCTTTCATTTTACTCATGGATTTGGGGGCGTTAATCAGAGAATTCGCAATTTTAAAGTCATGGAAAACCAGGATCCCTGCTCATGACTAACGTAAGCCACATGAAGATGAATTAAAATATTTAGGTCAGTTTTCAGTCACCAGGATGAAGCAACAATGTTGACACGCAGAAGTTCTTTGGGGCACAAATTAGCTGAATTTGTTATGCAAATCGCTGTAGGGAAATATATGTGACCTTATGATTGGATGGGGAAAGTAGTTCACAAAGGTCTGTTTAAGGGCCCTTGTATCCTGTTAATTAGGACACATTGAAGTAAAATAGAGAACTGTTAACTTTGGTGATATAAAATCCTCTGCTAGCAATTTCAAAGATTCATAGATGTCAGGGTTGGAATGGACCTCAGTAGGTCATCAAGTCCAACACCCTGCCCTGGGCAGGAAATTTTATCTTAAGAGCCTCTGAGAATTATATTAGCTCAAGAAAGCATTATTAATTTTTATTGCAACCAACACCCACAGTAAGATCAACATCTGCCTCATGTTAGCTAGCACTAATAGCATTCAGTCACATAATTTCAAATCAAAGTGTTAGGTGCCTGTGAGCCGATTTCAGCACAACCCTGTCCAACAGCTTTAGCAAATTGCTCCTTGAAGATGTGCCCAAGATCTTCTACCCTTTTCCTGATGCCTTCCTCAGGGTTCACTGTACAGTTCTGAAATATTAGAAAAGAGAATATATGGCTAACATTAGATTTTTACAGGCTATGATTTCCACCAACTCAGCTCTGTAACGTATCATTAAGTAAAACTGACAAATTGGCTCTGGAAATTCTAGACATTTGAGAGAGATAAGGGAGTCATTTTATGCTCACTAAATTTCAATAATTAAGACCCAGATCAGCAAAGGCACTTTATCAATAACAAATGGTTAGAGTAGTTCCAATGAAGTCAACGGGACCATATGGACTTCACATCAGATACATGTTTAAGAATCTTCCTGAAATCAGGACCCAAGTTTCTCTTGCAAGTAATATGGCTTCATGTAATGGATTTTTCTTTGTAAAAAAAGTTAACTTGGTGTACATGAAGGCCGACTGTATTTTCAGCACAAGGTTAAAGACTTCAGAAAAGTGCTTTATAAAAAAAAGCAGTGTTCTTGACGTGCTTTCTCTCTCAATTCTTTTTAATATTTAAGCAGACCTCTTGCAATCATTCATTTTTGGCACATATTAGGTGCATTCCTAATGCATTGAGTTTCTGCACTACAGCAAAAAACTAATGCATTTGAAATAGAGAGATCTTGAACAAGTCCCTTCTATCAAAAACAAGAAAGGAAAGCTATTTAAAAAAAATAAATAAATAAAAAAATCATGATTTCCAGCCACTTAAATCCATAAATCACATGTCATAATACAGCAAAAGAAGGCACAAACAAAATTATTTTGGGGCACTGTTATAGAAAACACACTATATAATCTTAACTATCTATTTTAACAGATACTTCCTTATAAATGCTCTCTTAAAAACCTATTCACTTACATTGAAATACGAAATGAGAGTCTCTGACGGTTTATCAGTTGCTGAATTTAAGATCATCATTAACTGCTGTATAGTGTTCATTGCAGCACTGAAACAAAGCAAAGCAATAAAATATATGTTCAACACTAAATCTATACACCTTCCATATTTAAAAAAACCCTGCTACTTGTTCTCCAGCATAGTTTCCTGAAATGCAGAGAGGAGCTCTACAAACAGAGTAATATATTAAAGAATACATCTATAACTCAGAAATAAAATTAGTGAGAAAATCAACTGCATTTCCTTCATTTTATTACTCAACATCACATTAACATCAATGCAAGTAAAGAGCCCAATTGTACATAATGGACTAAACTAGCTGATCAAGACATAAAAAAAGCATTAAATTGGTTAAACTACAGTTTTGTATACACAAACTTCTTCACTTTACTTTATGGAAACAAAACAGCCAGGGATGTGGGTTTTCTGTTTGCTGCAGAAAAAAAATACAGATTTTCTCCTTTAAATAGAAGACAATGGATTTCTCCCTTTAAAGGAGAAAAATGCAGGAAACAGCAGGTCTCCCCTCGCAGGCTGGCAGAGTTCCAGCCTGCAAGGGGGTGCTTGGGGTTGAAGGGAGGGGAAGAAGGGAAATGGGGTACCACGTGAATGTGTGAGGACACAAGCATGTGGCAGGCAAAACAACCCCATGCAACATGGTAGAGAGCATCTCCTGCAGCTCTCTGCAGGTATGTCTACAGGGTTGTGGGGAACACAGGCAATGCGGGGGGCAACTGACGCCGAGTCCACACGGAAAGGAGTAGGGCAGGATTGGTGGCTTGGGCTGGGGGTGCTGCCCAGGCAAGACAGTACATGGTGTACAGGGCCAGGTTGGGATTGTGCAGCCATGGGGTCCAGCCAGGCAGCGGGACAGCCATTGACAGCTTGTTGGGGCGGGCAGCTCTCCACCGCTCATGTACTCCCGGGGAAGGGTCAGGTGCCAGAGGCAATGTATCACATCGGGGGTAACATGGGGCGGGGCACAGGGCTGCAGCCTGGCCAGACTGGCACCAGGCAAGAGCTGCCTCTGCAGCCCAGTGGGCAGGACCAGCCAGGGAGGGCAGAGCAGGGCAGCTAGACTCATGGCTGCTGCTTCCATCATAAGCCCCATGCCAGCCGCACCGCCTTGGTGAGGTGTCCCCTGGTTGCAGCCACAGTGGGGAGGCACAAGCTGCCTATGCTATGGCAGCAGCCAGTGATGCCTCACCTTGGCAGCCATGGTGGTGTGGTGGGCACAGGGTTCACAGTGACAGTGGCAATGAGTCTCACCACCTTGCTCTGCTCTCCCGCATCAGGTCCTGTGAACTGTGCTATGGAGGAGGCTCCTGCCCACTGCTAGCCTTGCCAGGATGCAGCCCTGTGCCTTGTTGGGGGCACACACCCCCTCAATGTCCCCCCCCCCCCAACCGACCCATTGCCTATGGTCTGGCACTACCCCCTGCCACACATGCTGAGGAGCTGGGGCCCGGGGGCAAGTTGGAAGTGAGGAACACCAACAGGGCTTGCAGGTGTGGAGCTGTGAGTTAAGGGCCCAAGTGGTGACAGGGGCTGCAAGTCACGAGTCAGGGGTGCCAGCAGGGCTGGGGAGCCTGTGGTTGGTAGTGACGGATAATGGTATATCACAGCTGCTCAGTACCACAAAACAGCGGGGAGACAGCCGCAGCTGAACCTGTATCCTAGTGAGCAAAGAGGGCAGGGAGAGCTCTTATTTTCCATAAGAAGGGAAAAAAAAAATCATATGCCAAAATACACAAGTATTTAGAATTTAATTTTATTGTGACTGAGGCACTACTAGGCTTCCAAATTGCTTTAAGATGTAAATATAATCAATAAAACATTGTGTTCAACTTATATCTATATACAGAGTAGTTTTTCATTTTAATCATGGAAAAATGCAAATTTTAGGGTTTGAAACAGAGAATTGTAGATTTTTTAACATAGAAAACCAGGATCACTGGTAATACCACTATTACAAGACGACAGCCTATTGGTTTCAAAGTCATGAACCAAATTTTGTTTCTACACCATGCTCTCAATCATAATGTCATAAGATGATATCAACTTTAGATACACATTTTAGGGAAAAAATGTGTTTTAGTACTATGAACACTGCTCCCTTAATTCTTGCAATAGCCAAAGTGCATAACAAACAATTTTTTTCCACTTTTCAGAGAGAAGACTTCATTAAACCTAACCTCCTTCTTCGACCCTGCTCCCTTTCTATTCCACATAAAAGGCTGCACATGTTGGCAATCCATCCCATTGCCCCCTTACCAACTACCACTGTAGATAAACAAGAACTGCTTGGAGGTAATTTAACAGCAAAGGGGTTTGGTATTATGTAACATAGCTATGGAAGGGCAATTGAATCTATAAAATTAAATAAAATGTTCTTTAATAATACTAGGAAATAACTTGGATATCTGTCTTATATGAAAACAATACGTATAGAATCTCTTACCAGTTTCATAAGAGATCTGTTAAGTTTGAGAGCTACTTGCAAGCTCACAAGTTTTCATCCTTTACATAAACTGCAGGTTATATAACCACCACCTGGTGTTCACCAGAGTGCATCAAGGGATGACGAGGTCGAATGTCAAACTCCTACAAGACCATTTCAGGCTGGACATAAGGAAGAATTTCTTTACTGTCCTAGCCCCCAAGGTCTGGAATAGCCTGCCATCAGAGGTGGTTCAAGCACCTACATTGAACACCTTCAAGAGTAAATTGGATGCTTATCTTGCTGGGA
>NW_017728906.1:151935344-151962216 GCF_001723895.1 Crocodylus porosus | reverse complement strand
TCATGCGCATGGCTCTCCTCTGGACTCTCTCAAGCTTCTCCACATCCTTTTTGAATTGTGGAGCCCAAAACTGGACACAGTACTCCAGCTGCAGCCTCACCAAGGCCGAGTACAAGGGGAGAATGACGTCCCGGGTGATGCCAAATGTTTATTATGAACTCTGACAGAGAGGCAACGTTCCCTCTAAGGAGCAGCAGTCCGTGAGCGCGCTGCCTTGGTCTGACATAGGACACTTACTGAAGGGGGCTGGAGGCCAGGGACCAGAGGCTGGAGCCGGAGCCGGCAGAGCCCGCACCAGCTGCCCACCCCAGCCTCCATCCCTGCCTTGCCTCACCTTGGGGAGGAGCCACTGCCTGCCCCGAGTGAGGCTCTGCTGGCTCTGGGACACAACCCCAGAAGCCATGCTGGGGAGCGAAGCAGTGTCCTGGAGCCGGCAGAGCCTCACTCAGGGCAGACAGTGGCTTCTCCCCAAGGTGAGGTAAGGCAGGGATGGAGGCTGGGGCAGGTGGCTGGCATGGGCTCCACCAGCTCCAGGGAAGTGCTCCACTCCCTGGCCCTGATGCAGGGGTGTGGAGCACTTCCTTGAAGCCAGTGGAGCCCACAACAGGCTTCAGCCTCTCCTGGTGTGTGGCCTTGAAAAGGCTGTGCACAGGCCGCACTTTTAGGTGTGCATGGCCACACATGCACACACCTTAGAGGGAACCTTGCAGAAAGGTCACCAGTTCAAGATGACTGAACAAGGACTGCTTTCAAATGGCATGTACTTACCAGGGATGCTGGTGGAACTATTACTTCTTTTTTGGTTGTTAAAAATATATTCTTTCAACAGAACAAGTGCTTATTTGTGTGCTAGTGTCTGATCAACTGCAGTTGTCCATATAGTGGCGCTACTATATTATACTGCTTTATCATAATCATAGGCATGTGCACATAAATTGAGGGCCTGTTGCCTTTAGGAATCAATTCTAGGGTGAATGAAGCGCAGGTTTTCTGCACTACTCCATATTTTAAGAAAAGGTCTTTATGCAGCTTCTGTTCTTTTATGCATCATAAGGTTCTACACATAGCTGTAAGGCTGGAATTTTTTTTTTTTTTTTTTTTTTTAAGGTGGGACAACGTATTGACTTGTCAGTTTATCCAAGATACGAAAAGCAGTTTAACAATTTTGGCAGGTTGTACTTTCACATTATATTTTTCAGAAGTGATGGAGTTCTGAAATAACATCATTTTATCTTTTCTTAAATATATTAAAACATAGCAGGATATCACTGTTACCACAACTAAACAGTTATGATGGGTGTTCTGTGGGGGAAAAAAGATCATGCAGAAAAAGTGGCGTGATGCAAGCCTGTTAACTTAGACTAGTTTAAGCAGACATTTGAATATGGACAATCTTCTGATTTATGATGCATCAGAAAGATCAAATACATTACGATCTAAGAATATGCATCTAATTTTTACAGCTGTTATACTATATACATGTTCAAGAAATGTTAGTTACTAACAGTAAGATTTGTTCTTTACTTACAAGAGTTATATAAACTAGCAATGTAAGATGACTATTCATGAAGTGAAATCTAAGTTAACTGAATTGTCCCATTCTCCTCCGCTCTTCCTGCCCACAGCATCCCGCCACACACCTGTAAATGCTTTTCTAAGTTTGCCAGGCATAGATCGAGGTCCTAGAAGTCTATAGCTTTACTGCTGTTTCCTGTTCACTGTGAAACAGGAAATGAAAAAGAATTGGTCTGACATTGCCTTTTTTTTTAAACTTCTGGTAACAGGATTTCTAAGAAGACTTTTGTAAAGCAATGAGAACAGGCCTGAAAACCCAGGTATCTTGTACAGAAAATTTTGCAAACCACTACTCAAAGGGCATGACCCCAAATCTCCCTCAAGTCATTGGAGGGGCTTCCATGTTCTTCTAGGTACTTTGCTTCAGGCCCACACTGCATTGCCAAATGAGGGAATCTATACCAAATTAAGAATTAAATATGGCCTTTTCAGAATAAGGCAGGGTAGATTTGTACCTTATAAACTAACTCAGATTTTACACACGCACAGGCACACACACACACGCACACAGGGAAGAGTTACGTATTCAACAGACTTTTATATATAATGTATATATAACAAACTTTTGTGAGCCCAGGCTCACGCAATGAAATGCTGTGAAAAGACGTAAACCATAAACAGCACTAGGTAGGCTTACATCATGTACAGTCTTTCAGCCTAGGTGACTATTTGTTTACTGCCACCTACTGGCATTTTGGTGGTTTGTGCAAAATGAGTTGCTACTGCCAGTTCAGTTTCCAGTGGAAAAGTTATTCAGGTTTGACAGCCTCAGCTGGCATCCCTGCTAGTAGTCTAAAAAGGGAGGGCAAAAACTGGTGGTTCAGATTCTACCCATCTATTTTAGTCCCCAGAACTGCTTTCTCTCTGTCAAGTGCTGAAGTTTAAATTTGGTAGGACAACATGAAAATGTAGACTGCTACTCCTGCCCATTTTATATTAGCTTCTGAGGGTAAAAGGATTTGAGTATCGTGCATGGAAAATGTATCGCTTTACACAGGCATTGTGCTTTTAAATGCTATTGTAATCTGAAAAGCAGGTATAAAAATGACATCCTGCAATTCATTGATTACTTCCCTAGTAATCCAACCCCCAGCACTGCAAATTAAGACCTGAGAACAGAAATTTTTTCAAGCTAGAAAATAAACACCAGTAATAAAAAAAATTCAGAACACAGGACTGGACGTTCCTAGCAGTCATGCCATACAATCTTTTCCAAGAGCTAAACAACTCCACCTTATAAATGTTAGTCTGTTTGGGTGTTTATACACATGCTAGGAGGGGGGAGATAGGGGAGGCTTAATTAGAATGGCTCCAAAAACTGCTAAAATGAAAGTGCCCAGAGCATCTTGTGTGTCAGCGTCCCTGCACTTCAAGACAGCAGCAGGGATGCTTCATCAAAAGCTCGTTCAACTAGCTTTGAATAAAGCACCTCCCACTGCCATTTTGAAGCATGGCAATGCCAATACATGAAACGCTGGAGCAGACTCAGACTCAATTAATTGATTCTGCTCCAATGCACTGTAATTACAACGCACTGGAGCAGCCTTGCTGCTTGTGTATAGGTACCCTCTCTCTTCACTACTACTGGAAGCTGTTCCAAATCCACACTGCTCTAATACAGTGATTAGAAACCCTCTCTAACATCTGCTATTAGAATCCAGTTGATAAATTTTTTTGTGGATATGTAAACCTAGAGGGTTCACAGTTATGTTTTTTCCATTGTTCTTATGTTTTAGCTTTCACAGAGTTGGTACAATTTTGTCATACTTTTCCCAACTTTGCATGGGAAAACAGAAATGCAAATGAAGGTACTAGAGTTTTTGCTATTGTAAAGTTAAAAAAAAAAAAATCTTTGCACAGCAAGCACAGAAGAAAGCATTTTATTGACAAAACTTATAAGGACCCTCACTCAAATTTTGTGCCTGTGCAAAATTTAAAAGATGCATCCAATCAATTCTAAAATGTCCAGAAATATTCTGGACATGACTGGACAAAACGCTCCCAATTCTGGTGAAAAGCATTTCTCTGTCTTCAAATTAAAGTATCTGTTGGTGCCACCTATTAATACATTCTAGTTAATGATACACTTCTATCATCTCTGTTCCTCCTTAAAAGAGCTGAATGTGTTAGCATCCTAAATGACTCAGCTCCCAAATAAAAAGAAAACAATTATTAGGAAGGGAGTGTGGAGGGGTATCCCAAGGGAACAAAAGGAAAAAGCCGGGAAACCCCTCCCGTGGTGGGGACCAGGGCAGAAACAACCCGCGAACACAGAAAAGGAAAAAGTCCTGAAAACAGGGCTTACTTATCCATTTCAGAAATAAGCAGGCCTGACAAGCCGCACCAAGACAGGATGCCCGCACAATTCATCATCCGCTTTTATCTGTGACTGGGAACGGCGTGAGAAGATGATGTCATAGGAAAACGCCACATGGCAGAAATAAAAGCCAGCGGCAGGGGAACAGCTGTGGGGACAGTGCAGGGAACTGGCTGCAGAGTTGTCCCCTGAGCTAGGCAAGGCCAGGGAGAGAGGAGGCAAGGAGGAACCCATGGGCAGGGTCCAAAGATGTTTAAAGGAACGCGACCCCGGACGGTGAGGAGATGATGGTCCAGGAAGGACTGCATCAATGGACCACAGGTCCACAGACACCAGAGTCATGAGTGGGGCGGGTTGAGCCTTTCCTCTTCTTTTTCTTCTTTGTTTCAGTTAGTTGTTCCCTTTTCTTTGATTTTCCCTGAGCCCTAGGACAAGAAGGGCCAAGAGCAACGTTCATAAGATCAAGCAAGCCGGGGCAGCATCAAGGACAGCAGCGCACCATCAGTGACCGTCCTACGCCTGAAGGCATCTAGGTGGAGCGAGAACACCTGAAGCCTGGTAGACGGGGAGGACCCAGGAGGCAACACTGGAGGGCAGGCTGGCTGACCATCGATTGGCTGTCCCAAGAGCCTGGCGCATGGTTGGGGTGTAGGGGAGGCAGAGCCCCAAGAATACTCACTCAGAGTGATCCCTGACCCGTGAGGAGCAACCAGAAGGAGCCCCACCCCTGAATGGGAGATCCAAGTTGTGGCAGGGTTCCCCTCGGGGAGAACCTGACATGGCATTAAGGTTACTGGAGCAGCCTCGGTGGCTGCCCCCCAGCGCATGCTCCCAGGAGGCCAGGAAACAGCTGCACGAAGCCAACCAGGTACAAGGAGGAGAAAGGAAAAAAAACCGAAATGCTCTAGTATGAAAGGAGAATGGGGCATGCAGAACCCCTGGCCAGACAGGAAGTAGAAATAAGTGAAACAGCTACTGATCCAGAGTAAAATGGGAAACACTGAGGTTAAAGCGACTGGTGGAATACATAGCACCCTGAGCATGAAGAGGGTGAGGGAATTGTTGGGGGTTTCTGAGATAGTAAGACATGGGGTAACAGCACACAGGGAGCATGTAAGGGCATGAAGGTACATAGAGAAGTTCAAGGTACATGCGAGGAGCTTGTCCTACAGAAGGCAAAAAAAAAAAAAAAAAATAATATATGAATCCTAGTTACAGTACTCTTTATATACGTAAAAGTAACAAGCAGCTCATTTACATGGGAAGTTCTTGGTTTTCACACATCAGAAGTATGCTGGATGCTGTCTACATACTGGGTGCATCTACATGTGCAATTAATACACCTGGATTTTCTGCACAGAAAATTCAGGTGCATTAAACTGGGACCCCACACAACTCAACATGCGCCCATTGGGAGCAAATTTTCTCCCCATGGGAGCTGCTCCTGCTCTGTTTCCCTGCAGCAGCCAGGGGAGCTCCTGGCTCCTCCAGGTACTAGCCTTGGGCTGGCAGGGAGTACAGAGATTAGCCCTGATCTCCCCAAGGTAGGGGAGAGCTGTCTCAGCTGCTGAAAAGCTGCTTCCCAGCCACATAGAGAACAGGGGCCAATCTCCATGTGGCTGGGAGGCAGCATCCTGCTAAGCCAGGGCAGGTCTCCCTGCCCCCTGTGGGCTTCTGCTGCCTAGGCTGACTGGGAGCAATTTGCTCCTGGTCAGCATCTACCAGTGCGCTTTGCTGCATTACTTTAAATGTTCCTATAGGCATAGACTAATCTGCTGCATGGTAATTGCTGCACATGTGTAGACAGTTATGCTTAATTAGTCTTATGCGCAGTAAAGCATCTTGTGTAAATGCACCCACTGTCACCCAGATTAGGACCTCTGGTTTTAGAAGTGGTATTACTTTAAAACCAAAGGCATAGTTGAGATGGACCTCGTCAGCTAACTGAAACAGAGATGCATCTAGTTAGTCTATAAAAATGCATCTAACACGGCTAACTAATACTACTCTAAAACAACACTACCTACCTTTTGGAGCTGAAGAATTTTTAAAAAATTAAGATAAAATACATATTTTTGAATGCTTCATACCGAACTGGAGTCTGTGGAAGTATGAGATTGAATTCTTCATCTGGGTTACTTTTCCTTGGTGTTCTCTCCAACTGTAAGCATCTACAGATAAGGAAAATAAAACACAATGAAGTATTGGAGTTTCAATATAGCAAATCCACATTTTTTAAATAGGCATATTAAAGCAGCAGAAAAAAGCCATGGGACGGATTTTCATAAATGTTCAGTATCCAGCAGCTCTCATTCATATTCTTCATGTGCAGCTATATTAAGAGTTTATCCCAGCTTTACTCTATTGATTTTTAGTCCATTTTTAGTCCACTACTACATTTTCCTAGCCCAGACAAGGCCAAAGAAAATCATTTTAAATTTTGAGTGCACTAAAAATTCTCTTACCTCAATTTCTTAATTTTTGCTTTAAATCCAGGTGTCTATGTACCCGGACCAGACAGGGCCCACAAACTGGCTTCACATGTCAGATCTAGCACGTCCCAGAGCTGGCATTACATACCACAAGCATCCCAGAGGGGCCAGCATAAGATCACAATGCATGTGGCACCTATACTCAATGTATGTTCCATGCTGCATCCAGTGTGCATCCTGGAGCAACCAGAGCATGCACCGCACTTATTGTGGCACCTGTTCTGGGACTTGCACTAGATCTGGGATGAAGTGGATGGACAATTCCCAAGTGGCTGGAGTGGGCAACACATGCAGCATGATCTTGGAGCAGGCACTGTATGCAGAGCTATCCAATATGCACCTCATGCTGCAGATGGGTCAACTGAAACCCACAGGCAGTACCAGAGGTCAGATGATACAGCTCCACAGGCTTTGACACCCCTGAACTAATACTAGCTAACAATCCCATTCATTGTATGTGTTAACTCGCTTTTAAATTCCACTTGGCACTCAAAGAGTAAGACAGTAATGTTTAAAAGTACATTAACATATCTTAAAAGGTGATGTTTAAAAGCATAAGGATTTTCATATCAGAAGGACCTTATTTTTCCCATCGGGAAGGGAAAAAACAGAGCTCAAGAGAGGTTTCATTTTTTCTGTTGTAATATGGAAATTAAAACAAAAAAAGAATAGAAATTCATAAAAAGTTTTACCCATCTATGCGATCAGGCTGTAGAGTTTCATCATGGTCCAGAAACAATCTCGCATCTATGTCTTTGTTTTTCAGGTAAACATCTTCATATTGCCTTGAGAGAGTCTCAACCTCAAAAAGATATTGAAAAGCTTTATTACAGGAAAAATGAACACTACTGTGATCCTGTTGTAGGCGAGAAAGATTTGTTTCTGCATTATAACATAATTTATAATATTCCTAACAAACTACTCTAGTATCACAAAGCACCTGTCTTCCACGAGCTATACATCCTCTTGCCCAGAATACCCTCTTTTATACCTATTGTAGCAGGAAGTGTACCTGAGTGCTGCAGTACTCCGGTAATCCCCAGATAGAGTAACAGACAGATTACTCTAAATTGCAGCCAAGGTTGAAATAGCTCCAGCCTATGCCAGAATGTGTCCTGGAGCCACAATTATTATTTGTTCCTGTCCTGAGTGTAGCTATGATGCTGTCTCTTAACAGGTTTACTCAAAATAATGAAAGAAAAAAATCTGAGTTCTATTGCATAACTTTCTTTCCATACATGTCTGTAATTTGTTCAAAATTTGACCTTTTGTACAAGTTTCCAGAAACTCACATAGTTTGGATTTGTTTGGGTTTTTTTTTTTTAGAGGAATTCTTCCACTACAAAAGGAACAGCCCTTACAAACTATGCTGTTGCTGCTGCTTTAGCCCACAGGTCTTCAACTGAAAACAGCAGCAATAATTGTTTCAGTTCACCTGTAACTCCGACATTCACCATAAACAATGAATGTCAAATGCAGCAAGGTGGACAATATAAATGCAATTTAAAAGTACAGGAAGGTTTTCTTCATTTTAAAAAGAAAATTAAAACAAATGTTAAATGAAAAAAGTTCAGTTCCATAAAGTAAAACAAAATTATCCATGCTGCTAGATCCTGTTGTGCTGACCATAACTAAAGGCTGAACATAGTTCAGATGTAACAAAAGATTTTTTTTTTTAAATGTAGACTACATTTGACCACTGCCTATAATTGTTTATAGTTGGATTGTTCTGGGATATCTCTTGAATTACTTATTTCAAGGGAAAGAATGCTAGGGCCCTGGGTCTTCAATTCCCACCCACAAGAGTTCAGGAGACAACAATTTTCAAGTGGTGGTTTTGATGCAGGTTTCTATGTGAGGTTTATGTAGGACCAGCAGTGGTTAAACTGTGTTGTACTGGTAGGGAAGCCTTACTGATCTCACAATTAGGGACTATGTATTCTGCCTACTTTGCCTCTAACCAAGGGAGCTAAAAAGGTCAATTTTTTCTGGTTTGGGACCAATTGTTAAAGATCATCAAGACTGTAGCTGATTTAACGTGCACGACAACAACAACAACAACAACAACAACAACAACAACTGCCTGTGACAGGACTTACATTTGGGGAATTTCTTTTGGCCATGTTAAATGCCTAAATAAAATTCACAGTTACTTTAATAGTGGAAACCTTTATGCATTTTAAAACACAGATTTAGGTCCACTTTGCTTCAGTAGATATCAACTTTTTCCAAGTTACCAGCTTTAACATGGACTCAAAATAGTATGCTTAATTCTGTATTGATTCACCAATCAATCTTAATCTGATTTTCAAGTTGACAAGCTAATACATTTTACATTTCAGAAAAGGTTACTTCTTTAGGTCCAATCCTCCGAGTGACTGCAGGCAAGTATACTGTAGCATCCTTACAAAGATCCGAAATGAAAAGAGCTCTGCAAGGATACAACGGGCTATACCTTTATTGCCTGTAAAACACCATCTAAATCTTTAGGATATTTTTACTATAGCAAAAAAGCTAAATTTAACCAAATGTAGGAATTTCAGTTTGAGAAGGCATTTATTGTCTTATTTTTACAGGTGGAACACTTGGATTTTGTGACTTTTTCATTTGCAGTAATTCATACCTCACTGCAATGAGAGGTGCACGTCTTCATTTAACCCTGACTGTATTTTGTTTTCACAAGAGTAATGAATGCAATTCCTGGGAAGTTTATATAACATTTTATTCAGAGGGAAAAAAAAGCATAGAATCATAGGGCTGGAGGACAAGTCAAGTCTCCTCTATTCTAAACTCCTGCACATTTGAAAGATTTACTACTCCTAAACTATCCAAAAAAGGGAATGCACCTAAAAAAGGCAGATGTTGTAAATTCAAAAGCTGCCTCAAGACAATTGTTCTATGATTTAAGAGAGTATGTTAAGACATCGTGTTAAGTAAACCTCCCATGATGTTAAGAAGTAGGGGGAGCAGGAAGAGGAGTGGGGGAGGAAAAATCTATCAAGTGTCTTGGAAAACCCATTTTCTTTTAAGAGCCTGTTTTGTTAGATATCTACTAAAGATGATAATAGAATTTTGGCACATAAAGGATGTTCAAGCTAAATGTTTTAGGTTTTCAGAAGTGCAGAGTATTTGTTTAACTGTCTTAAATTACTCTAAATTACCTCTGGGAGTCCATTTGAAGCTACAATACCAACAGAATTCAAGAATGGAATGAAGCTTGTGAAATACACATTTTTGACCTAGAAAAAGTAGAGAGGTATAATATTACTAATGTACAATGATACCAAAACAGACACTGTTGTTAAACATATTAAAGCAGGGCTGACAGTGAGGAGTCATTCTTAAGTTACCAGGACATCAGCAGCAGCAGCAATCCCTCGCTGTTGAAGATAATTGTCTTTCATGATTTTTGCATCTGTCAGTCCAAAGGTGGCTGAAAGCCAGTCCTGGATTGACAGATTCTACTGCACATTTCCATGTGGGGTAGATTCCTGATTCAGTCTGCAACACACTCCCCGGGAGTGGTAGAAACAGCTTGCACCAGAACTACTACTTAAGTGTTTATTTTAGAGGAAAATGTCTGAACTTGTCTCGACCACTAAAATTTTTTAATTACGAAATTAGATGTGCAGGTATATAGAGATTTCTGAACTATGAAAGAAATAATGGTACTCTTACAAGCCTTACCACCAAGGCTTCCGCTCAAAACAGACTGTGGAGATATTTATAACCACCTCTTTCTTACATGCTTTGATCAGCATATACCTCAAAGGCCACTACTGTAATATCACAAAAGAAGAAGCTGTTGAATAAATAAAGAAGATTGGGAATGGCACATCACCTCCAGCACTAAAATTTAAATAGATGATCAGCTCTAATTTAAAAGTACCTCTAACTTCTGTTTAAGCTACTTTTAGCTGATATTGAATATAATATTAGAAGATGTTTAGGATGGGGAATCCAGAAAAAAGATGACAAAGCTGAAATGGAAATACAGAGTGCCCGAGCGAGGGATTAACAATAGAGGGATGGGGGTGAGGAGGGGAACACGATTAGGTTACAGGCGATACACATGTTATAAGAAGATCTAAGACTGTACCCTTTAAAAAGCAAAAAAGTGTTACCTCATCTAAATTACAATCGTGTTCCTTACAAAGGACTTCAATAACTTTCGAGTCTGTCTCAGTTTGCTTTGATGTACGTGTGCTCCTGTTCTGACCTCGCCTTGGAGTTCGAGTTGAGCCATTAATAGATACTGTATTCACAGCAGATTCTGTTAGGACAGTCAGAATTACCAAAGAATTAAAAGCAGATTTTTTTAACAATGCAAACTGAAGAAAAATCACCAAACAACTATGGTGCATTTTAAAAACCTTTTAAAGAACAGTACCTAAAAATTTCACCTCACAGAATAACAATAATAAAAAACCCACTTCTGTCATAAAAGGGTGCTACATCATAGAGAATCCACATTAATATGATACAAGCCTACATAAATCTTTAAACAACTTATCCTAAATTTTATTTCACCTCTAAAGCCATGTAAGCTGCACTCAAGCGCCTCAGCTGAAATTCTGCCTTGCTTGAATCCTTGAAAAACTGGTAACAGAAAAAGATGGGTGTATCTTCCTCATCCTTAATGCTTTTAGTGACTCTAATCTTAAGGCTAACATGAAGGCATGTTACAAACATTAATCCATTAACAGTTTTTCAGGACTTGACTGGAATGGAACAGTACTGCAGTTGGAGTAGAAACAGATGTCATCAAATGAAGTGGATCGCCTGTGCTGGGATGTGTCCCAGCACAACTGATCCAACTCAGTGGGTGAAACGCATCACCTATTGATGCTGCTGGACAACAAACACCACGATATCCCAGAGCTTCAGGGGACTGGTTCTGCATACCCCAGAAATTCCTATGTAGGACCAGGCCCCCTCAAACTGTGTGAGTGCCTGTTCAATGCTCCCCGCTTATTAAGATATGCCCCTGGTGACAAGAAAACAGGAAGAGAGCTAAACAAGCACGTAAAGACTTTGGTCACAAACTGCTCCATTCAATTAATCTAATCAAAATTTAAAATATATCTATTCTATCCTAACATACTTAAAAATATTTACAATATTCATTGTGGATACTATTAAAGCCCTACCAGGAACTTACGTGAAAGCTCAGAAATGAGTCAAAGTTATGAACACAAGATTAAAACCCTTACTGTATGGTTCCTTGAGCAATGCTGGTGGTGCAAGTTTGATAAAATAATCAAGAACACACAGCAATAACTGGAAAGAGATCACCAGGTCATCTTCCATCTGTAACACTTTTCCTGAAAAATGTAAAAAGCTTTGAGCCAATGCTGGGAGTTTTAAATAGACAGAAGGACTTAAATACTTAATTTAAAAACCCCTATGACTGGATTCTAAAAAACATCACCTAGATCATGAACATCTTTGAAGTCTGACGCATTTAAACCAGTAGGGCTCAATCTTTGGGCCACCACTAGGCCCCAAGCACCAGAGTGATCCAGCATGCACACTGTCATCCAACCTGTGGGACTCCCCACAGGTCAAAATATGGCAATGGGGGCACCTCCAACCATTAACTTATGGAACTCATTGCCACAAAATGGTGTGAAGCATGACAACTTACCCTAATTCAAGAGGGGACTGAATATTCTTGGAGAAAAAGTCCTTCAGTAGGTACTGAAAGTGGTAGATAGGGATACAGCCTCAAAGTCAGGACTTCCTAGCCTCTGAACACTGAAAGCTGCAACAGGACTGCCACATTTTTCAGCCCCTTCCCACCATTCAGCTATGGCAGAGGTGCAGCTTCCAGCTGGTGGGAAGCTGCACTGGGACCAGGTATCTGCAGACTGTGGTGCTGCTGTAGTTTCTACCTGTTCCCCTTCTTCCCCATGACTGCAGCACAGCCAGCTGGAACCTGCCCAGCCCCAGAGCAGCTCACCACCAGCCGGAAGCTGCTTCCATACTGCAGCCAAGGTGGGGGAGAGGGAAAGTGGCAGCAGTACAGATGCTGTTTGTAGCAGTGTGAGCCCTGGTGCAGCGATCTAAAGGCTGAAAACTGCACACATGCCACATCCAGGGAGCAAGGGGAAGTGACAATGCTGTGTTCCCAGCTGTCTGGCCCCAGCACAAGTGCAAGAAAAGTTCCTTACTGCAGATGCATTGCCAAAAGTACCTGGCCCATGTCAGACCACAGCTAGGAGGTAGAGCCGACCAGCTCCAGTGGCTCCACAGCTGCAAACTGCCAAAACCTGGCCTAAATATCTATGAAGGCATATGCTGGAAGAATACTAGCTCCTTCTCATTGCTTTAATTCAATAAAGGGGTAAAGCTAAAGAACCCACCAAATTTCATGTATTTTTATGCTAGAGAATTTTAACAAAGAATTTTTACTGGTTCAGCTGCTCCTAAGTAGGCTCAATTGATACATCTGTAAACATACCAGAAGACACAGGTTGGATGACAGTGCCACAGGACAGAGGTTGAGCACTTCTGTTCTAGTGAAGCCTTATAAGACCATACAATTATAACAATATGGCTTCTGTCTCATCCTTAACAAGAGCCCTAACCATTCCTAAAGGGAACCTTCCAGGCCTATTTGAAATATAAATGCTGCCAACTTCTTGCCAAGAAGACAGGACCAAATTACAGAACAGGAGCTTTCTAGATAACAAGAAATATCCTGAGTACTACAACATTTTGCAGTCCCCAATGCCAGACAAAGTTCACCAAAATTGCAGAAGAGGCAGCAAATTTCTACATGACTACAGAATTACAGAAGATTATGGGATCCCATTATGATATCTGTAACCAGGATGTTTCTCATATTGGAGATATAAAACTGAAATCCGTAAATTTTCTCCAATGAAACCATGAAAAGAATTCGATAATAATCACAACTTACCTTTAGCCAGCAAAAAAGTGATCCAAGAAATCTTTTGAACTAACATGGAATTGAGTTCATCAGAAATTCTGTAAAATCAACCACAGAAATGGGGTAGTGAACATTTCACAATAACAGTTCTTCAATTTTGAACCTAGTCCACAGAGTTTACTTAGGTCCATGAATGTATTCATTTAGGGCAACAAGCATTAGATATTTTAAAAAGTATATTGATAATCTCAATACATTCCTCATGAAATTAACACAGCAAATTTTGAAATGGAAAGATTAGATACTTTTCTTTTTCCTTTTCAAAGAAGTATACGTGTTACTTACATTATACAAAGAAAGTGAATGCAGCGATGTATTCAACGGTTCAAGCAACTCTCTCACTCACATTTCTGACTCGGGCTCTATTCACCAGTTACCGTATTTATTGAATAGCTCGCTTTGGGAGTTGTGCCAGCATCTTCTCATTCTTTATGTGATGCTAGAATCATAAAGTCTATCCTTCAAATGTTTGTTCCCTCCATATCAAGGTGAAGTCATTCAGGGAGCACAAAACACCTGACCAAGCATATTTATTAGCCATAATATACTTACTGGTAACACCAACAGATCCAGTCTTAGCAGTCAGACAAATAAAACACTAAAACATATTCTGAATCTTAATTTTTAGGTATAGTTTTATATTTTATGTAAACAAGAAAGTCAAATCTTACTGATTATTAGGCTGTGCCACATAAATAAGTCCACAAATCCTAAAAAACAAACAAAAAACAACATTGAACTGACTCATAAAAGATATATAAAATTTTTAAAAATTGCATAGTATCCTTTGGTTACAAAAACACTTGCTCTCTCTCAAAATGCCCACTATTCACAGAAACTATTGTTTATCTCCCTTTTGAGAATCGCAACTAATGTCAGACTCAATGACTGCTTTTAACTACAGCTGAGTTACAAGAAGCTGTTACTGTTTGAATTCTTACATTTAAGTAATAAAGCAATTTAAACTAGGTGTAAATAAATTGTGACGGTTTTTCTCTCCACAAAACCCCAGGATTCACTTCTCTCAGTGGCTTGTAAAGATACAGCAAAGACTGTAGCATCATAATTTGCTACTATGTGAAACAGTATCTTAAAGCAGTCTCAAAGCCTTCACTGCCACCTCATTTTACTGCATGTCTCTCAGTATCTGATGCTCCTTCTTTAGGAAGAAAGAATCACAGGCATGTTGAGTCCAGTGATTATGAGAATGTCAGACTGGAGTTAAAAAGTCCTGGTTGAAGAATGAACAACTTTAAATGTACCTGAAGTGTAAACTAAAAGCTAAGGGTCCAGAAATCAAGATGACAAGATTTTAAAAATCATTTAAGTTAGACTCATTTTCTGAGAACCCTATATTGGTTACACTGTTCTAAAGATTTTGTAATTTGTTTGACAGTCCCTTCTTTTGTAATGCCATGTGAACACCTCCCTGCCCTGCCCCTCAAAAAATAACACAAAAAAACCCCCATAAAGTAGGGACAAATACCACCTAACTATTAAAAGGGTAAGATTAGGAAAGAATGCATATTTAAAAGATGCAGACTTAAATAAGAGAGTGATGGCTATATAGTCCATAAAGAGCTATAGTAGGTACAAATAATATATTAAGCCTTTCAGGACACTTCAGGGATTCAGTATTCTAAAAACATTACTGAGATCCCTACAGCCCAAAATACTATAATTAACTGGGTTAGATTTCAAGAATAAAGAATGAATTGACACTGTTGCCTATTTAAGGAAGCGAGAAGACTAAACATACTGCGCTCCTTGATATGGCTGAATGTCAATGCAGCAGGGGAAAAAAAAACAGGCCTGTTGCTAAGCAACTAAAAAAAGAATAGTTTCTGAATATATAGAAATACTAGCAGGAGCAGTAACATGACTGGTACACAACAGAACAAACAGGAGCTGGAAATCAGTCTGTAGGCAGCCACTTCATAATGTCTGAACTTCATAGCTACCATCTTCAAAAGCATGTATTAGGATGGAAAATGCTTACGGTTAATTAGTACCTCTACCTTCACATCACTTTACTTCAGCATCTGGGTTGTGACAGCTGACTATAATCGATGTCACTCATGTGAAGGGTTAATGAATGACATATCTAGGCCCTTTGACAGTTCTGAATGCACTGACACAAAAATACAATGGTGCAAAGTTGCACAGCTGTAAAATACCTTGGGACTGTGAAACAAAACTGATAATCCCATGAGCTTTATGAAACTCTCCCATACATGCTGAATACTTTTACATACCCATGGAGAGCTACTTTACAGAAAAAACTTCACTGAATGCAGTTAAACAAGAAACTAAGCATTACAAGAGATGCTGAAGTAACAGCAATGAAGCACACACACGTCAGCACGTCACAGATTTTAAGGAGAGTTCACTCCTGCCCAATTTTACACACACACACACACTTACACTCACCGTTATCTTTGAAGAATTATCAACTGTGCTGAATCATCCCTTAAGTTATACCACTATTTTTTCCATCATTTGTTAAGGGATGCACAGAAAGCTCTAGTCTACTGCACTCATGGCAGGGGGTTGTCCTCACCTAGTTGATCTGGGTTATGCAAGCCTGCTGTCCATATCACACTCCTGTATGCATGATCAGGCAAGACAGTCAAAACTGCTCACCCTCAGACATGAGAGGACTAATGAAGAATAGTTTACCCTCTGAACTCCTGGGAGACAGATTCTCCAAATCAGAAGCCCAGGGTTTGTTTTACTCAACATTTTCCTCACGTATTTGGGGTGCTGTTTTGTGTGTGGTATTTTTGAACGAAGTCTATTACAGGTTCCTCAAACTTGAATGTAGATGCAATACAATTTGAAGGGGAGACGAAGGAATAGTAAAATAGAAGGCAAAGGAGAAATAAATGGAAGGAAAAGCAAAAAAAGATTAAATGGAGGAAACCTACAATATCTCTTTGGTTGCTGGAGAGAGAGAGATGTGAATGGCCTAGCACAATGGGCTATGGACCCATTTGCCATAGCAATTAAAAACAAAAACAAAACAAAACAGCAACCACAATGGGGTTTAAGTAACACACCATAATATTTAAGTGGTGAATATGAATTATGAATGTCTGAATAAGTGTTAAGTGCTCAGTTAGCTGATACTTAAAAACTAGGAAGTATATTCAGAATTTAAGATTGTCACTTCAAGTATCTGTATTTTAGAAATTTAAATAAATAAATATGGACTACCAAAGAATGCATCAATTCAAATTAAAGGAGAAAAATGCACATTACCTTTCAAACTTGCGATATAGCGCAAGTAATACTTCATATTTCTTCTGTAGTCGCGATACAGTACTATCAACATTCGTGCTTATGGTATCCATGTTACTATCCATTTGCTTCAACAACTGAAAAAATGTACATGCACTGCAAGGAGGAAGAATGACAAAGAACATTTTTTTTTTTTTTAAAGAAAAATAGGTAAAAGTCTAGAAAGTAACTGTAGTTCTACAAAAGTAGTTTTATAGAATTACATTCTCTTGTTACTAACATGTCCCAGTACTGAAGATCACATTTCTTTTGGCTAACAGCATCCCACTGGGACCGTATGCGATGCAGATACATTAAAGACACTGCAAACAAGTGGCAAAATGAGCAGAGTAAGTTTAACTGCATTTCTGTGGAAATTTGCATTTCCTTTTCAATACAAGAAGCCACAGGAGCAAGACTTCACATTAACTTGTGGGGGGGGAGGTGCAGGTTATGGAACCTGTGTGGAGAATACATTTTAAAAGTCCTCAATTACCACAGGGTATCTGTTCCAAGTGAGTATCCACAGATTGCATTCATGATGACTACCACGCAGTTGATGACAAGCTTCGAGTTGGGTATGAGTTTTGCTTGAGCACTGACTGAAAGACAGTACTCCCAAAACTGTCATCAACTGTAATAAGTTGCCACTGCATAAGATACACTTGGGGTGCAGACAGATGTCACGTTTGAAAAATTTCAAATACCTCTGAAATGCTCTATAAATAGGCAAAGTGCTCCAAAATAGTACCTGCTGAAGGGAGCAGAAACAGCCCCTTGAGATGGAGGTTCTGGAGAGGGCCAGGGAGCAGAACTGCAGTGTGTTGCAGCCTCCTGCTGTACTCCCTAGCTAGAGAGCATGCCACTGCATACAGCCACAGATACTGTGAAGCACTCCAGCTGTGGGACATGACCAGGGCTGTATGTCTGTCTAGTGGCTGAAATGCTACGTTCTATAAATGTTTCCAAGCCTATTGCACTTGGAAGTGGTTTCAAATATTATATCCATATGCAACCTTGGATAAACTCTGAGCAAGTATAAGTCAGCCTTTGTCAGAAAATGCCACAAACACCTTAGTTTTGTTTCTGAATATTTTATCCCATTTAATAAAGTGTTGACAAATATGGTTTCTTTCCTCTTTTCACTTCTTGCCTCTATAGCAATTATCAATGGAGCAGAAATTTCTGTAATGGTTGAGCTTCTCTACAAAGAGTGAAGGGCCAAGAAGCAGAGGATACCAACTTCCTGGTGGTGAACATCCTCAGAGGTCAGTAGGGCAAGGTAATACAAGGAAGTCAGAGGAAACATCCCACCTGGTATCCTATGACCTCTACATCTCTTCCAAATCCCACTGACCAATTCTGCTTCGGGATTTCTGACTTCAAATCAAGCTGCCCAAAGGGAGGATGAGTACATAAGGTTTTTTGTTATGCTGGTGGAAATGAGGACCAAGGAATGTGTCCCCACTAAGGGAGAGACAGTCCTATCATGATTACCAGACCAGCAAACTGGGGAGATTGGTCACAGTGATGTCACCCATACCAGACATGGAGACTTGATCAGGTCACAGATCACCCCTTCCTCCTGTACCATAACAGAGATGTCGCCTGCTCCAGCCAGTCTGGGACCCAGATGTCCAGCCCTGATGTGGTGGGGGCAGATGCTGTATACATGTGGGCGGATGCTGTATACAGAATGTGTCCCATATCTTGCTTGTGGGGCTGGTTTGACTCGTACCATGCCCCCTGTGGGTCTGCTCAGACCACAGGGCAGCCCCAGAGGCCAGATGGCAGGGCTCCACAGGCAGGATCTGACTTATGGTCAGATCCTGTCTGACACCCTTGCTCTACAGCAAGAGATTGGGTAAAAGCTTCCCCAAGTTTTCCTAACCACAGCAGTGGTACAGGATCCAACAACATACCGCAGTGCTGCATATTGTTTTACTGCAAAGGAAATTAGTACCAATGCCTCAGCTACCACAGAGACAGTCAGGACCAAAATTATGAATACTGCCATAATTAACAAAAGGAGAACTAGAAGTTGTAAAGTGCAACTTATCCCTGGAATAAAGTGGTAAAGCTTCCTCTACAGCGGACTTCAAGTCTACACAATAAATTTGTAGGTCCGAACCGACTAAAACAAAAAAGCATGGTAATCTCAGAGTAGAAACACTGCCCGATTATTTGATTGCTGGCACCTCAATTTTCACAGTAAAACATACCTTAGACCTATACTTTTCAGAAGCTCTGTAAAAGTGAATGTTGTTATCTCATCCAGGTCAACTGCTACAATAAAGATACAGATTCCCCATATCTCCTCCTTCTTTTTGATGTAGGCCTCCTAGAAGAAGAGAAAAGATAACTTTCACTTAAACTTCATGAATTACCAGATGAAGGAACATAAATCTGTCTACCTAAACAAAAAGCTAAAAACAGTCACTTACGATTTCTAGTTACTTGGCAATTCAAAGCATATTACAAATAGTATTTTTATCTTGCATAGAAAAATCCATTCAAATATGCATTCCTGCAATACAAGCTTTATTTTCTCTGTAAATTTTAAAATAGTTTCAAAATGGGTACTTTGCATTGGTCTTTCATCAGTCCCATGGGATGCCCATGCCCGCTACGGGACAGGGAGGTCTGGGTGAGGGAGATCCCCTGCGCTCCATCAATGCTGACCTTGTGAAGGAACATCCTGAGAGGCTCTGGATACCTTCAAGGTCAGCCGGCCCTGACAATCTACACCCCAGGGTACTCAAGGAGCTGGCAAGCATCATAGCCCAGCCTCTGGCATGGATCTTTGAAAATTCCTGGCACTCTGGTGTAGTGCCCGAAGACTGGAAGAAGGCCAATGCCTTAATGGCTACATGTCTGGAGTCATCCTTCTTTCCCATATCTGCTGCCAGGCATGTTTCTGTCATGGTAGTGATATACTAGTAATATGATACCCAGCTTATGCTATGGGTGGAATTTGTGAGTTCTTTGAGACACCAGCTATCATGGGTGACTGGTGCCTCCTGGTTCTCTGGCTCTGAGGCAGCACCAGTGGCTGATTGCCAGCAGGAAGGGGGGTCCCCCAGCAGCTGATTGCCAACCCCAAAAGTGCTGGCAGCAACCTGGAAGTGCCACTGGTGCTTTTTTAGGGGGCACCAGCTGGCGCTCCTCACTCCCTGGCCAGCAAGGGCCAATTTTAGCGGTGGGGGCACATGTCCCCACTGTGCTCCCCCTACACATCGCCTATGCCAGGTATGGTACTACCTTTATCATAAGGCATTAATTCATTTTTTCCCTTTACTTCCTAAACATAGCCTGTCCACCACGGTTATGAGCCACACTGGCTTAATAAGGAATCCAGAGATCACCTCTCAAAATAACAGATCATGTGGTTCTTTATGTTCACTCTCATTTCTCTCTTGTATAATGTATGAACAAGACTTTGCTGGGCTTATTGAGATAATCAGCCAAGTAAGAAATGTTCTTCTGCTGCCCCATAGAATTAGGTTACTCTTTGTATAAAACCATGTAGGTCTTCTGGAGAGGACCCTTGTTTACAGTCTGTCTGTACTAGCCAGATCATGAAGTGAAGAGGAATATTTGCAGGAAACAGAAAATAATACATTTCAACAGCATTATTTTTTCTGCTTGTCTAATGGTGTAGTTAACCTTCAATTCCTAGTCAAGTAGATGAGACCACTTACAATGCATGACAGAACTTTCATTCACACGTGTTATAAATTACCTGATATTTTGCTTTCTTACTAAGAAAACACTAAGTACCAAAAAAGTCAGCACCAGAATCATCATCTGCAAAACCAAGTCAGACACCAGAGTGACTGGAATAAAGGTTATCTGTACAGTGTGCGCCAATGCTGACAGAGTGGAAGAGCCTGAACTGTATTTACAGACAGTACAATGGACATTTGGGCTACTTACAGATATAACACCCCCCCCACCCTACACTTTTCTTTAAACTTGGGGTGCTCCCGAGTCAAGCCCAGCACATGCCCAGAAGAGGCATTGTGTTAGCTGGCCAACATCGGCATAGATCAGGCACTTCAGTAGCACTTTTACATAACAGCCAATTGAATCAATTTTTTGATAAAAGCACCAAAAAGCCACAATGAAGCACCCGATCCATAGATGCTGGAGAGCTAGGTTGAGTTAATACGCTATTTCTGGTAAAGCACATTTTGGGGGTTTTTTTCCCCCCCATGTGTGTCAGCAGGCTTGATAACTAGCTGGGGTTTGAGGTGGCCTATACACCAGTAGTGGTCTATACAGAGTCTTTCAGTTGAAAGGGCTCAGCCCAGGTCCCACAAGGTTGTGCAATGAACCGTCCCCTGACTCAGGACCCAGAGCCTGCTAGACTACATCAACAGAGCCATGTATGACTATAGCAGAAATTATTTGCCATCCCTGAATAAACTGCTATAAGGTAAACTGGCATCTAGCAGGTATAAAAAAAGCGATGTCTATTATTCACCAATACAAATTTCAAAAAGAAATTTAAAAGTTGACCTGTTGCAAAGAACACCTCAATTAAACCTTATTTACTATACATGAAATTTCATTCTACAATAACAGAATCTTCCTAAAATCCTACTAATTTAATACCATACTTACTCATATACACATTTCCCCAAAAAATTAGCCCTCCAGAATTGGTACTATGTCTCTTGAGCAGGGAAACTGATTTCTGTGCCAGAAGGGAAGCATGTAGACAGTTATGACTAGGACTGGCAGTATTAGATTATTATAGATAAAACATCAATTATACCTCATACTCACAGACTACGGTAATAATAAATTGGTAATAATAATCAGTAATAATCAAAATTTATAGAAATGGGACTGTAACAGGGAACTTTTACCCCTGTTACTAGACAGTGGGGAAAGAGACAAGAAGAGAGAGAGCCCAGAAAGGTTAAAGAGAAACAATAGGCAGCCTAATGACTCATCAATTAAGCAACTGGCCGCTGGTTCTGGCCTAATGACTCAGCAGTTTAGCAATCAACTGTTCTTCAGAGGTGGGGGAAGCAGGCTGGAGGGAGATAACCACCTGCTTAAATAAACTGCTACTCCAAGCCCAGAGTGGGGAAGAGAGAAGAGTATTCAAGGCTCTAGCCCAGCAGCAGCAGGATCCAGGCCAGGCCAGCTAACGGTGGGGACCACCATCACCTCTCCCCAAGTTCCCAGACTCTGGGAGTGCTGCTGCCCTCCTCTTCTGGACCCTGCCCACCTGGATCTTTCCGGATGAAGAAACACAGTAGGTAGGATATACTGATTTATGGATACTTTCTGGTGATTTTATAAAGCTTTTAACAGTCATGTCATTACTAAATTGTCCGCCCCCCAGGCCCCTAATTTCACGCAATCCTGAACATTTAAATTGATAAAAAATGAACACTGCCCCCTCATTATGCACAACACTGAAAATGTTAAATGGATTAAAAAAAAATTGATGGCAGCCATCTAAATTATATTAAAAAAATAAAAGTTTAATTCTACCAAGCCTAGTTATTACTGCTCAGCGCTGTGCTTCTCTCCCTTCTCTCTGGCCACCGTTCAGGAGAAACAGAGTCCACTTCAGCCTCAGAGGCAGAGTTTTAACCCTCTCAGCCGCAACTGAACTGGCTGCCAGAGGATTAAAATTCAAGCTTCTGCCTAGAGAGCCAATGAGCTGGCTATGGGCAAGAGAATTCGTCCATGCAGACAGCTTTCAGTCATGATTAGGGACCAACCCAAATCGAAGCAGGACAATTTGGTGGGCCAATCACAGCACCAGCCACCACTTTCATGGGCTTACCATGGCAGGGTCCCCCTCATGCCTCCGATTGGCTGAGGGGCCCCAGGGAGCCCACCCTTCACTGCCTCCTCACTGCTGACTGGCCAAGAGGGCTGCCCTTTGTGTGGCCCCACCCCTTGTTGCTGATTGGTGAAGGGATGTGGGGCCGCACAAGGGGCAAACTTCTCGGCCAATCAGCGGCAGAGCGAGGCGGCAGCAGCCACCATCTTAGCTGCTCCACACCCCCCACTCTCCCCAGCAGACTGCAAGGTTAGGAGCCAACATTTTCTTCTTAGTAAGTTTTTCCCCCCAGTGACTCCCTGGAGAGAGAGGAAAAAAACCACAAACAAACAAACCAACCCTGCTTTTTTTGGCCAGAAAGTTGCAAAAAAAAAAAATCATTATTTGAGTAGGTCCCGAATCATGACTGAAAACATCTTCTTTTCATTTTGCCTTCCCAAAACAAGAAGCATCTTATTTAGGAGCATGCAATGTGTGATCAAATACAGTATTAAACATAGTTAAGATGCAATATTTTGTAAATTTCTTTTTTAAACCTGAATCCATTCCTAACATCAGTTTGCAGAACAGCTACTTAAATAACTTCTTATTTTTAAAGGGATCTTACATGAATCATTTTAAATATCACCAGTTTCCTTTCAAAAAAAATTTGCTGGGGTAGAAGACACAGTATTCTAAGGACTTTTAAACCAAGTTTCTGGAAGAAGTTATAAGTAAAAAACATGAGAGCTTAAAACAACAAGCATATTTTCAATACAACTCCTGTTACAACTTCTGCCTTAAAAAGATAAACTGCTAAGTATTGCAAATGATATTTGCAATACTTAGCATCAGTGCCTTCATTGTAAAAGTGCCTAAAATAAAAGAAAAAATTAAATCCAGGTGTCACTATTTTCATAGTAACATCCTTTCAAAAGTCACTGAAAATGACTCCTCAAACTATCTTTCCTTTTTCACTTAAAAGAAAGCACGGTGGTTAATTTAATGGCTGTTCAACACATTTTTCTATCAAAGCTAGGGGTGCACCGATAGAGATGTTTGGGCCTGATACTGATGGCCAATTTTTAACAAGCCATATTGGCCGATACTGATCTGATTGCCAATATGCAGCAGGACAGCTTGGAGAGCAGCATCCAGCTGGTATATCTGTTGTTGGGGAAGGGGCAAGGGGAGGGAAGGGGCATGGGAGGGCAGATTGAGGCCTCCACAGTGAGGGAGGGAGTGGGGCTGGGACTGGGGCAGGGCACGTGACCAAGCCACAAGTGGCTCATCCAGGGATGCAGGTAGGGGGTTCTCTGCTGTATTCATACTCCAGGGAGGCCTTGGGGGCATGTACCCCCAGATCTGTGCACAGAGCAAGGGCAGGCTGCCATTGCAGGCTGGGACCAGGGCAGCACCAGGCTCTAGCGCTAGGAGGGGAGCTACAGAAAGGGCTGTAGCCACTCCAAAATCCACCATAGACCCCCCAACCCACCCTCCAGTGCCACTGCCACCCACCCAGAGTGCAGCCTGGCCCAGCCCCCCCACCGCCAAGAACAGCCCGGCATTGTCCTGGGCCTCCAGCGGCAGCCTGCCCTCGCCCTACATGCAGATCCAGGGACAACACCATGCCCTCATAGGGGTGCGCATAGTAGTGGAGCCACCATGTGCTCCCCATGCACGGCTCAGTCCCATGCCCTGCCCCAGCTGGGCAGCACCTGCCCCTGCTCCAGCCCCATTCCCTCCCTCCCTCACAGTGGGGGCCTTGATCTACCCCCCTTGAAGGCCTTAGAATGTTCTTATTGAAACCCCAGAAATCTTAGTAAATTTGTATGTCAGTAATAAGAGAAAACAGGCAGTCCTATTAAAAGTTTTTAGAAAATGTCAAGTATTATCATTCACAAGCACATAAACAACGTGCTTGCAAGATTTTGACATACTTCAATCTCACACAAAATACACTTGGTTTATCCACTAAGGAAAGATAATAGTTGTGGGTTTTTTTGTTTTTATCTTTTACTTTACTGCAGATTTTAGAGGGAGATACATTAATGTAGCCAATGTGAAAGTCTTTGATTAAATAACGTTTCAGGGTCAGTTGCATCTTCCATAACTACTGCAGGACAGACCTGTGGTTTTGACCTAGATTATGTTAGATTACATTTTAAATAGTTTTAACTTGCCTTAAATTTTAAAAAATAAGCACAAAATACTAAAACCATACTGCAAAGTTAAAAAAAAAAAAAAAAAAAAACCACAGTAAAATGTATTACTTCTAGTACACAAAAAGCATGTGCGCCCTGAGAGGGAGCAGATCACAATTTTAACCAGCTTGTCAACAAAATCCACTGTGGGCCAGCAGAAGCAGCCTATCATAGGAACCAAGAAATTGCCAAAAAACAAGTACACAGAGCAGCAATTCTCAATCTTATTAGATTCAAGACCCTCCCTCCCCCATAACTTTTCCAGATTTAGTGACACCCCATTTCAAAAACAAAATTTCACTTGTTTCTTGACTATGGAAAAATAGAGTAATTCTTTGTTGCAAAGAACTCAGAAAGATCACAACAGGTCAGAATGTTTTTGACACCATCAACTCCTATTTGAAATCTCTGGGTTTATCTTGTGAATCGTATGTGTTTGCATATCTAACAATTGCTAATGTCATACAGCATCCTAAAAAGGATCTCAAGGAATCACCGACAGTGGAAAAAAATCTGAACTTGAAGTGCTGAAACCCTTCAGACTACTGAAAATTCAGTAGTCCATCATAATCCAAAAGAGTCAGATTTGAACATTAACTGGAATTATCTTAATACCAGGCCTCAATTTCTCACAACCTGCATACCTGTCAGAAATGTTAAGGTTGCTGCCTCATGCCTCAAAAGCAGCTGTCAACTTGGGAATTATGAATAGGTCAGATGAGAAAAAATGGCCACAATACCACTGAAGTCAGATATCCATGAAAGTGCAATGCAATTGTGTGAAGGACTCACTACGTCACTAGCAACTGGCAAAAAACCCTACCCTTTTCTGAGGTACTTAAGTAGTTTCCAACAACAAGACTGAAAAATAACAGTTTTATTTTGTGCACAGTGAAATTTGGTTGATCTCATTGCATTAAATTTTGTCAGTTATATGAATTCCTGACACCAGTGATAGATTAGTAAACTAATAAGTGTCTACTAGATAGACTGTTTGATAATGACATCCTGTTTACCCACTGTATGCTCTGACAAGTACTGTTAGCTGACAAGACAAGAAAAAGATGATCTCTTCACTGGTACAGCAGTAAAAAAAATGAAATCTTTTTAAAGTGACAAACAATTCACCAGGTTTTTCCTAACCTTGTTCTCTGAAATGATTCAACTGTTTTGGCTGATTTATGTTTAAAAAGATTCAATCTAAGGCATATATATGTCCAACATCAAAAATTTCAGCCCAAAGTTATAAGCAAAGTGAAATAAGATCCTTCCAGCAGCCTTAAATGGCAGCACTGCCAGGCTCCACCTAAAACACTGAAAACAGGGAATGCCTTTCCAGATAACTTGTTTAACTGCTCAAAAACAGTCTTGAGTGCTTTCACTTAGCCATGTCAGGAAATGAGTATCCTTAAAAGGCAAATCTCAATTTACTTAAAAGCATTACACTATACGATCACAAGTCGGGTCATGAGAATAATATTCCACTAAGATGACCCTATCTGTAACATTTCCGAGCAGTCAAGGTAACATATTCAAACCCAATCACTCCTCTTAAATAAAAATTCCCCTTCCCACCCTGAAAATAGCAATTTGGTGTTCTTCCTAATAAAATATCCCTGGAACATCAGATCTTAGATATGCTACAACAGATAAGTTTTAGAAAACCATGCCAATACATCAGCTGTGTCCCTGCTATGCGTCTCACACAGCAAAGGAGGAAAAATGGGGAAGCCATTCTGGACTCTTTGTGGATGGCAATTTTGGAATGGCAGGAGGCCAACCACAAGAGGAAAAAGAGAGCAAAAAAATTATCCATTGAGGCAAAGACAGTGGTGCAGATAGGATGAGATCCTTTATTGCACAGCACTGCAACCAAGCTAATTAGTCTAAGCCACAGGCAGGCAATTATTTCAGGAGGAGGGCAGCTTACTGAGTTTTGGCAAACCATCAAGGGCCGCATGAGAGGCAGCCAGGGGCATATAAATATTAATTTTCTAAATGTTTTAGAGGCCCTGCAGGCCAGATAAAATGGTCTGGTGGGCTGCATCTGGTCCACATTTTGCCCACCCCTCGTCTAAGCACAGCACTGTACAAACACAGGTGCATCGCTTCTGACTAGGGGTGCACAGATAAAGATTTTTTGGGCTGATACCAATGGCTGACTGACCAGCCATATTGGCCAATACTGATCTGATTGCCAATGTGCAGTCCATCAGCTTGGAGAGTAGTGTCCAGCTGCTAAGTCTTTTGGGGGGGATGGGG
>NW_017728906.1:151926841-151935244 GCF_001723895.1 Crocodylus porosus | reverse complement strand
GCAGTTGGCGGGGGCGCAAATCAAGACCTCCACAGTAAGCAAGGGAGTGGACCAGGGGCAGGGGCTGCCCAGCTGAAGTGGGGCAGGGTGCAAAATGGAGTAGGCAGCTTGTCCGGGGGAGCGAGGGAGAAGTCTTACGCAAAAAAGCAGATTTGAAACGTTTGAAAACACATTTCTTCTACTATTTACCAAAAGATTAGGGATTAAACAAGTTCCATCTGAGAATGGCCATTAGATGATCTTTAATATGCTTATATAGTACAATTCAAAGAGAATGTTAAAAGAACAATTGTTTTTGAAGTATAGCCTAGTTTGAGAAGTTCACTTTCACTTCTTCACAGATTTCAGGGCAGTCCAGGTCAGAAACAAAACTGATGGCATTGATGAGGAGCTCTTTGCTATGGACAAGTATCATTCACTGAAACATCAAGTCCTACTCACTCATCTCTGAAAAGTGAAGCATATAAAAATTGGAGAGGTGACTTTCATTGTTTGCCTGCAAGCAAAGAGCCCTGGCAGGCACCTCCCCTTTCCACCTCTATACCCTTTGCTAGCAGTACTTTTATGAAACAATACAACATCATACAACATGGATTATATACGCAGGAACACAATGACACTCAACTATCACCTTCCAATCAGCTGAACAAAAGCATACATCTCAGCTCTCCAAGGACTTGGCTACTATTAGGTGGATGAAAATTATTTAATTCCAGGTGAATTCCAAAAAGATTGCCAGTGGAAAAAAGTAAGAGTACTCCGAGAGTTCACCACATCCAAAAAAGCAGCCTTTGGGAGTATCTGACAGTTTCAACTTCTGGTTTTAGATTTCTGGACTTCTCAGTAGCCAATTATTTAAGTAGCACATGAGTCACCTGTCTGCATCTATGACCAGCAGGAAGATTAAGTCTTTCTATCTCAGACTCAAACTACTCTGAAAATCTACATATTTCTGGCACCCACAGGTTTGAAATCCTCTACACACAGATGATTCACAATACAGCAGTGCAATAGACCAATGATATAAGCCATTGATAGCACATTGGCTTGATGTTTATTTCTAATGTAGCTACGTAGCATTTAAAGTGTCATTTCCAGGGATCCAGGTTTTCTGTTTCCCATGGAAAAACGAAGTAAACCACAGATTTTTACCTTTTACCAGAGGCAAACACGGATTTCTCATTTAACCAGAGAAACTGGTGGATTTTGCAATGAGCTCCCTGCAGGTTGGCAGAGTTCCAGCCTGCGGGGAACTGGGAGGGAGCAGAAGGAAGGCTGTGGGACAGGGGTCGCCACATGCATGTACATGCAGATGGTCTGAGGCAGCCATTTGAAGGGGAAGAAGGGGATTGAGAGGGAGGGAGGATGATGCAGGGCTGAGTCTGCTGCCTAGTCAGGGGGTGCTTAGGGCTTGAGGTCCAGGGCTGAATGCATGGCTGTAGGGCCCCAGTGGGGAGCAGGACAATGACATGGGTAGCTTATCTGGGGGAGGGAGAAAGGGCTGGCTCCCCACTGCTGCATGCACGCCCTGGGAGTAGGGGGGGGACCCGTGCCCCCCAGATCTGTATGTGGGACAGACACAGACTTCTGCCCTACTTCCCTCCCTCGTGGTCTCCACAGCCCGGCAGGCACGACCCAGCGCAGCAGAGAACAGCAGGGCCACACGGGGTTCTTCTCACCACTGAGAGCTCTGCACTGCCTGGGCGACACGCATGCTGCTGCTGTGAGGGGCTCAGCCCCATGCTGCTGCTCTCACTGCAGCCCTGCGAGTGGGAGGCACATAGCCAGGGCAGTGTGGAGGTCACAGTGGCAAGTAGCTTCTCCACACAGCTCCTATGCTCCCTGCTGCACTGGGTTGCACCCGCTGGGCTGTGGACTTCCCACGGGAGGGAAGTAGGGCAGCAGGGAACAACTGGCCTACATGGAGAAGCTGGTCATCACCATGAGCTCTGCCCTGCTTCCCTCCCCCAGGATCTCCAAATCATGGTGGGCACAACCCAGCATGGCAGGGAGCAGAGGAGCTGCGTGGAGAAGCTGCTTGCTCCACACTGCCCCGGAGACGCACCTCCTGCACACAGGGCTGCAGTGAAAGCAGCAGTGTGGGGCTGCACCCCTAAAACTTCTCCATGTGGCACTGCTGCTCCACGCCACACCAGGTCATGCCCACCGGGCTGCGGAGGCCCCAGGGGAAGGAAGCAGGGCAGGAGCCCAAGCCCAAGCCTGTAGCCTGCACCTGCCCCACGTACAGATCTACGAGGCGTGGGTCCTCCATGCTTGCCAGGAGTGAAAGTGGCAGCAGACAACCACCCACACCACCACCTAAGTCCACAGCAGGCAGCAGGGGAGAGTGGGGGCAGGGAGCTGCAGACCCAGGTCTGTAGCCTTGGCAGCTGGGGGCCGCTTCTGGCAGGGCTGAGTGAGCAGGGGATGTGGGTGGGGGATAAGGGGCAACAGCAAGGCCGGGCGGGAGCAGGGAGTGAGAGGCACAAGCAGGACCAGAGGCTGGGGAGGAGCAGAGGAGAGGGGTGGGGAGGGGAGGGAAGGGAAGGAGGGGCACCAGCAGGGTCAGGGGCACTGTAGGGGGACCTTGAATTTTAAACCACAGATTTGCGGTTTTTATTAGAGAATTTGCAGTTTTTTTAAATCGGGGAAAAACAGGATCCCTGCCATTTCCCATCTTTAAAATTGCCCGTGGGAGTAACTCAAGTTATACCTAAGAGGTCGCTTCACCCAACATGACCCATCATCCAATAGCAACATTCTATCTAAAAAGCAAGACTCATGAGCAGGGATCCGGGTTTTCCGTTTCCCATGGAAAAAATGGAGTAAAATGAAGATTTCTCCCTTTACTAGAGTAAAACACAGATTTCTTATTTTAGCAGAGAAACCCACAGATCTTGCAGTTTTGCAACACGCCCTGTGCAGGCTGGCAGTCCCAGTCTGCAGGGGTCTGGAAGGGAGCAGGAAAGGTGGTCAGGCAGGGGGGCACCATGTGCATGTTTACGCATATGGCTGCCAGACAGCTTGGAGAGCAGCTTCCACAGGTAGGTGGCAGGATTGAGGTCCCCATAGGGAAGAAGGGAGGGAGCTGAGCAGAGCAGGGACTAGGGCTGGAGCTGCTGCCAGGCCAGGCAGTGTTTGGGGCCTGGGGCCACAACATACAGTCACAGAACCAAGGTGGGGAATGGGACACGGCTGTGGGCACCTCATCTCGGGGCAGGGGGATGAGGCTAGCTCCCCACTGCTGTGTGCACTCCCAGGGAGCCAGGGGGAACACATTCCCCACAGATCTGGGCATGGGGTGGGGGCAGGGGCAGGTTGCTCGCTGAGGGCTTGGGCTTCTGTCCTGCTACCCTGCCCTGGAGCCTCCTCAGTCCCGTGGGTGGGACCCAGCACTGCAGGGCACAGCTGGGCCATGCAGGAAAGCCATTGTGAGCTCTGCACTACCCTGGCGATGCATCCTCTGCGCAGCTGCACCAGCAGGGGAAGCAGCGCAGCGTTGTACCCCTCACTGTAGCTCCATGTGCAGGGGACACATCATCAGGGGAGCATGGAGCTTGCAGCACTGAGTCAGGCTGCAGAGGCCCTGGGGAAGGACAGCAGAGTGGGAGCCCAAGCTCCACACATAGATCTGCAGGGCACAGGTCACCCCTGCCCCCCAGGAGTACACACACTTGCAGGGAGCCACCCCCCCTCCACCCAAGCCCACAGGAGGCAGGCAGCAAGCAGCAGGGAGGTGGGGGCTGGGCTCAATTCTGCTGCAGCATCCACTGCCGCCTCCTGCCAAGGGCAGGAGCCCATGGACTCGGGTCCCTGGAACAATTTTCCCTGGCAGCTGGGGCCTCCCTCCAGCAGGGCTGGTGGAGAAGGAGGCTGTGGGTGGAGGTGAAGGGCACCAGTAGGGCTGGGGGGTTTAATCAGAGATTTGGGGAGTTTAATCAGAGAATTCATGATTTTTCATCGGGGAAAATTAGGCTCCATGCTCATGAGAGAAGCAGGATCCACATTTCTTGACAACTGGCCCACCAATTTCAAGCTCATTCTGAGAAAAAATTAAAGATGTTTACAAATCTTATCCCCTTCAGAGCAAAATATAGGACTTGCTAACTTACCCCAAATCTCCAATAGCCAGTTAAATTTAACACTTTTTAACTGAGGGAAATCTTTTCTTAGTCATTTATTTTGACATTGGGGAAGTGCTTAGACATAATAGGGATCAATACCATATAAAGAGAAAGACATACCAGAAGTTTAAGTGTGGTTATTTTAAATACAATTACACACACACTTTGAATGGAATGGGAACTCTTAAGTGAGCAGCACTTACATTAAAACGTAGCATTTAAAAACCACACCTTTCATTCGCATACATTTATTAAGTGTTCCTGTTTCTCAATTCCATATTTTTCAGCCTGAAACTTTATGAAGATAGCTCCACCATGTGGTGAAATGATATCCTAATTCAAAAGGCAAATTTTAGAACTTAAAACCAACAAATTATGGTAACCTAGAACTGTCCAATTTTCATGGCATCTACACACAGCTTTGACTGACTTCAGCAAGTTGTAGGTGTTCCTGGCTGCTAAAAGGCTGCCAGTACATAAAATATCTGGTATGTTAGCAGGAAACTAGGTTAGTATGCAAAAAAGGGCAGGTCATCTTCCACAGTAAAATGATCTGGTTATCTCACTTCAATTCCCTATTTGTGTCCTTCATTTAGTTTTAAAAAAAAAAAAAAGAAAAAGAAAATCACAGCCATACTGGGTACTAACAAGTAACCTTGCTGCCCGTCTCCAAAAAGCCAATAAATTGAATGAGCATAGGAACTACAGAACTTTCTTGGCCAGAAGTGGTTCTTCTACAAAAACGCTGAACCCAGTAGTGGTCCAGCCTCACAGATGCCAGTCATATCTATCTCCAGACAAATAAGCAATGTTGAACTTTACCATTCAACAGTTTCAGGAGTCAACTACACTTGCTTCTTTAAAATAAAGGAGTTAAATTAGGAAATAGATGCAAACCAGTGCTGCCAGGTGTATGATAATTATTGTATTTGTACTACAATTTCAACATTTGTACGCTGTATGATCAATAATAGTAAAGGTATTCAAAATGTACAATAATTTTTGAGGCAGCTAATTGATGCAGCATATGCAAGACCAAAATCACTCTCAGGGAGTCTCAACTGACTTCTGGGTTTGATGTCAGGACTTTCTTATGACTGCCTGCCTTTAAATAAAGTAATGCTTCAACTTTGATGACCCAGTTCTCACTCACTCACTGGCAACTTACAATGAGCAATATATAAATATATAAATAAGAAAAAGACATACTTGCTTACTTATTTGCATATTTTTCAGTGTACAATAGTTTTTCAGAAAATACGATAACTTTGAGCTTCCAATATGATAATTTCATATTTAAATCCTGGCAATGCTGATGCAAACCCACCAATCAAGGTGATATACAAATAAATGTGTGTGAAAGCAGACTTGTAAAACAGTATTGTTGTGGCTGATGTTGCTTGACATTTAAACTTTCAACTAAGTGCTGTTGTGGGGGGGTTTTTTGGCAGCGTTGATGATCAAAGTATAATTTTTGAAAGGGACTCTCCCATTGTCAATCTCATCTGGTGCTTCTGAGTATTCTCTCCTCCGTGCTTTTGTATTCTTCTGCCTTCATCCCCAAGCCTTATAGACAAGCTCTCAATTCAGTCCCTACACCATAGGGTACCAACTTTTTAGGTACACGTCACAGATGAAGCCCTATGCCCTCCAAGTTCCACTCCAAACCTCTTCCCCTACTTGGTTTGCTCCTCTGCTTTTTGCTCCCTACCCAATCTGCTGCTGTGCTGCCTGCCCCTTCCTGATATGCCACAGGCCACACAGAACCACTCATGTGACAGGTTGGCCATCCCTGTCCTACACAAATAGTGAAGGCCAACAACAGCAAACCTATAACAGCAGGACAGCACCAATTCAATTCAGATATTTGTTATATGTCATTATTTTACTCGATCTTTTAACAATGATTAATTAAACAACAAATTGTGTAGAATTAATGCAATTAAAATCTGTGTGTATACTCATGCCTTTAAACCAAAAATTAGCATTACACTTAAAAACTCCAATGTTTCCTGCCTGCTGACTAATCTCACCAACTAACACTGGACCACAGAGGATATCATAACAGTGGTTAAATGTTTTAAATTTTGGATGTCACAATTGATAAAATGACTTCACCAGCCACTAAGCATTAATTGCCAACCCACCAGCTGCTAATCAAAGGATAATTTAGTAGAGGTGCACCAATACATTGGTCTAATTTTGAACAGTAAGAAAATTGGCTGTATCAAATTCAGTGCGATGAGGTCAATAATTTGGCCGATAAATGCTTGTGTGTGCACACAGCTGCAGCACAGTACTCAGGTAGCAAGGAGTAGAGCTGTGTGCAGCTGGTATGTCCATTGTGGTGGAAAGGGAGGGGGGAGGGGAGGGACGTTGGGGAGGAGAGGTAGGCAGATCAACGCCCCCTGCAGCGAGGGAGGGGGCAGGGGCTGCCCAGTGGGGCCGGGGGGATGGGATGGAGCCATAGTTCTTTCAGGGGCATGGGGAAGCTCTCGCTGCTGCTTGCAGGGCACAGGGAAGGGGGGCACGTGTCCTGGGATCTGCATGGGGCGGGGCAGGATGCAGCTGCGGACTGGAGCCAGGGCTGCACTGGAGAGCATGGAGGGTGGGGCAGATCAATGCCTCCCATGGTGATGGAGGGTGTAGGCGCTGCCCAGCTGGAGCAGGGCACAGGATGGAGCCACGGCTCCTGCTGCTGCTTGCACCCCAGGTGGAAGCACGTGCCCCTGGATCAAAGCAGGGCGGCCTGGAGCTGGGCTCTTCTTGGTGGGAACTGGGCTCAGGAAGGGGGCTAGGGAGGGGGCTGCAGCCACCCCAAATTTTGCCGTAGCTCTGCTCCCAGTGCCACCGCATGCTTGGCACAGCCCTGGCTCAATACCCGCCCCAATCAAGGGGCACATGCTCCCCCTCCCCATGCCCTCCTGGGGTGCAAGCAGCAACAGAAGCCACCCCCTCCAGGAGCCGCTGCTCCATCCCGCACTCTGCCCCAACTGGGCAGCACCTGTTTCTGCCCCCTCCCTCACCCTAGGGGGTGTTAATCTACCCCCCACCACATGCCCTTTCCCTCCATCCTCCCCTTCCACCACAAATGATTTATCAGCTGCATGCAGCTGTATGGGACATCGGATCAGTATCGGCCAATATGCCTCCTTAAAAATCGGCTATTGGTATCAGCCAAAAAAATCTCTATCGGTGCACCCCTATAATTTAGTACCTAATTCTCCACAAGTAACGTTACCGACTTGACACCAAGGCTTCTACTGTGGTTGTGTCAAATTAAAATTCAACTAACTAGAGTTACAAATAGAGACTGTTGTTTTAATATGAAGCAACTGCTATTGCACACTTCTGAAAGGAAGACTTAAACTAAACTAACAAAACATGAAAAATTCTATGACCTAATACAAGACAGACAGGAGTTCTACAGTATTAATATCTTAGGAAGTTCAAGCTGAAAATTCAGAAGTGACTAGTTTTAGTTGTCTTTTCACTTCTCAAAAAAGTTCAAGATAAAATTGAAAAAGAAAAAAAGTCATTACAATACCTCACGTAGCCCAACTGTATTAGTACAAAAGAAACTGTTGACAGCAGAGCTTGCTCCAAGAAGTTTGCAACCAGACTTTAAGAAAAGATGCAAGTTTGTAAGAAGCAAGAGGGTAAAAACATAACGATCATGTTTTGTATATGAATTGTGCACATTGGGTCAACCAAGGATAGTCTTGTTTGGTTAATGGAGACAAGCAAGCAAATGGCAGCAGTCTCCACTCACTATCTGACTAGCCCAGGGCCCGCAGACAGGATCTGATATGCAGAGGAGGGAGCACCTTCTCTGCCCTGCAGCAGTGTATGTTCCTCTCCCACATGCTGCTGATCAATCCTGCCTGCAGCATCCAGCGTCCCTGCTCTGTGCCAAGGTATCAGCCTGCACCACTAAAATTTATGGTTCCACTGGCATTGGAAGTCAACAGTAGACAGTGGTAAGAGTAGTAGAGCAGAGCAGGGAGGGATGGGGCACTGTGGAGGGGACTCAGCAGCCTCTGGCTATGGCTGGGTCACAAGAGAACCCTAGCAGCCAACCCTGGACAAGCTAGTAGGCAGGATGGCCAGATGGACAACTTAAGTAAAGGTGTTTCATAGTTTCTAGGGTCGGAAGAGACCTGAGTAGATCATCTAGTCTGAACCCCTGCCATGGCAGGAAAGATTACTGGGGTCAAATGACCCCAGCAAGGTGTTCATCTAACCTCCTCTTAAAGACTCCCAGGGTAGGAGCCAGCAC
>NW_017728906.1:151875838-151926022 GCF_001723895.1 Crocodylus porosus | reverse complement strand
TGTCATCAGCAAATTTGAACAGGGTGCTTTTTACCCCCTCGTCCAAGTCGCTGATGAAGATGTTGAACAGTGCGGGCCCAAGGACTGAGCCCTGCGGAACCCCACTGCCCACATCCCTCCAGGCTGAAAACGACCCATCCACCACCACTCTCTGGGTGCGGCCCTCCAGCCAGTTGGCAACCCAATTGACTGTGTGGGTGTCGACATCACAGTCCCCCAGTTTCTTAATGAGAACAGAGTGAGAGACAGTGTCGAAGGCCTTCCGAAAGTCCAGGAAGACTATGTCCACTGCTACCCCTGCATCTAATGATTTGATGATCTGATCATAGAATGCCACCAGGCTGGTCTGACAAGACCTGCCACTGATGAACCCATGTTGGGTGCCCCTAAGCATGAAATCCCCTGCTGGCCCCTCATGGATGTGTGCCAGCATAATTTTCTCAAACAGCTTGCCTAGGATCGAAGTAAGACTAACTGGCCTATAGTTTCCCAGGTCCTCCTCCTTCCCCTTTTTGAAGATGGGAACCACATTGGCCCTCTTCCAGTGCTCTGGCACCACACCAGAGCACCATTAGCGCTCGTAAAGCCGTGCCAGGGGTCCTGCAATGACCTCAGCCAATTCCTTTAGCACTCCAGGGTGGAGATCGTCCAGACCGGCTGACTTGAATATGTCCAGTCCCTCCCCAACTAGTTCCTCACTAACCCTTGGCCCAGGTGTGCCTCCCCTGGTGTGCACCAGGGGACAGACTTTTATAAAAAACTTAGGCCCTTGCCCAGAATGGAAGGAAGTGCTTGGGTGGCTGTCCATGAAACATAGCTGGCTGTAGGGTCCTTAATTATTTCCTTTAACATAAAGCAAATCAATAGCCAAGATGTTGTTATCATTGGGTTTTGTTTGCTTGCTTTTTGTGAACTTCCACAATTGCTGCTTCAGTAATATGCTTTCATTTATCAACATGTGACTGACACAACAATTACAGTCAATTCAATGTCCATTACATCATCATAAAGGAAACAATGTGGCACACAAGCAATGTGGCACATAAGTCTCTCAAAATTCTGTTTAATTAGGATTTCAAGCAGAAATTAGATTCTTGAATAGTAATGGCTTTTTAATAAAGCAAAGTTTCAAAGAATCGCAGAGGCAAACCCACAAACTAGCTTCACTAATTAAAAAAGGATGGGGTTGGCTAACTAAGTGAAGTTTGCAGAGAGTACAAAGTCTGTGATTAACAATAATAACCCATTCAGATCCCTAAAGAACAGTCTAGCTTTAAGGTGAGAGAGACCCAAATAGCTGAAACATTACCCTTCATGTCCTTTCTTATTTAGGAATTAGTGCTATTTAAAAATGATAGTTCCCTATGGGGAAATCTCTAATAAGGTATAGTAACAAGAAAGTCTGTATTGGGTGGCTTCAGAACAGGAACCAACAGCAGGTTTGTTCTTTGATCTGCACTTTTACAACCCAGAAAGGCACTTTCATAGAAATAAAATAACCCTGAATTCTTTGCTTCATGAGTTTTGACAATGCTAAATCAGGTAAAGGAAGATAGGCAGCAACTGGTAACTTGATTCTTGGATGGAGTAATACTGAATATCCATCCATCTAATCTATAGGATTTTTCTTTTTTTTCTTAGTTCATTTCTAATGGCTTTTCCACACTCTCCTTGAAACTAAGATTGCATGCCATAATGGGAGGTACGGACAAAACAGAAACTATAAAGACAAGGAACAGACTGGAAGTGGAGACACTTTGTTAGATTTTATGTTAATGAACAGACTACAGTAGGTAGATGACAAAATATCTAAGCTTGTATCAAGCTATTAAACCCACTCATAAGCCTTGTATAATTACTGTTTCTTTTGTAGTCAGATGACAACCCAGCTTATTAAAAATAAACACGCATTCAAAATGCACATGCTTCCAGCTGCCTCAATACAAATATATGCAAGATGAAAGCACATTCAAATCAAATCAGAAAACGAGCTCCTGGCACTTTTAAATCAATCAATCTCATAAGTACTTAGATGAAGGTCTGGAACAGACTGAATCACTAAATCCTATAACTTTATACTCTGAATGGCCCAGAATGGTCTGGCAACCCAGAAACGAAGTGGAACTGTGTAATTTTATTAGCAAGTGAAAGACGGGGATAAGTAAGTGGAATGAGAGATCATTCATGTTATGGAATGGAAAAAGTTTATTTGCTAGACTACAGGAAGTATAAAGTGAATAGTGTAGATATGGGGAGGCAGGGGGTGCAATGGTGCACTTGCAACCTCCTGCCCCTTTGATTTCTGCTCCATGCAAAGTTTAAAACCAACTGCCTGGTGGCTGCAACAGCGTTTCTATTCAGGCAGTAGCGAGAAAGTCAGTTTGACTTCATGGCTCATTATGATTTACCAGATTCCTTCTAAATTTATTACACGGGTGTTAGTGACCCTTTATCCTTTTTAATCATCTTGTTATTCCACTAATCAAGCTATCCTTCTGAAATCCTGCCATCTATGAGCTGCTCCTAGTAATATAACTCCTATTTCACAGCCCTGAGACTAACTCATGCCAATGAAATTATACTTGTTTTTGCTTCAATCTTAAACTACATAATACAGCCCTAGGCCCCTAACATTATTAGTAAATCTTCTACTTTATTTTTTACTGGTGAAAAATGTGTTTATATATGTGGTAACACACCTCACCACTTGTACCCCTCTTCAAAATTGTAGAACTGCTCATGCTAGGGTTCTACATAAATCTGACTAACCCTTTTTACAATATTCCTTTAAATGAGATGCACTTTTTAGAATTAGGTATTTCTTCTAGAAACAGCTTGCCTTTTATTTGATTAAAAAATAAATAAAAGCTCGTGTTCATACCACAAAGATTGTATCCTTGTAAATGTGTCTTTATTGGATGCTTTACTTTCTGTAAACTAAGACTCTGAAAATCTGATTTCATCTTCAATTCAGGGACATTTTATATTGAAAAGAATACAGGAATTTTTCTGTAGTACATTAAATTATCAACTGACTACTTCTTGCTCCTGCTGTAGTTTGCCAACCACTGATAAATGTTTGGAGTAAGTGACTGCTGTTCAGCAATTACTGCAAAATATACATTTTTGTCTAAATATGACTATAGTTAGAAAGAACAGCCCACTGCAATTTTTTCTACTAAAGTAATGAAGACATTCTTCTGAAATAAAAATTTCTTACAAAGTTTTTGGTTTTTACAGCTAAACTGGAAAAAAAAAAACACATCCTTTCAAGTAGTACAGAAAATAGGTCTATTAAATATCAATAAAATGTGTTATTAAAATTTGCTAATAAAATGCAAGGGAACCACCATGCTACTCAGCAAATGAGCCATACAATTACCATACATGTGAATAGTAATTTAAGCTTGTTCCAAGTCTTGCAGCAGCTACCTCTTCAACATTATCTTCACTTAGGAAGAACCTGCTTCAGTGCCTGGCAAGTCAGATAAATTTATAGTTTTATAGCTGGTATGGCGCAAGTGACATCTTTGTCAAAATCTGACAGATTAAATCATGAAAGAAAAAAAGCTAGTTCCAAAGGATAATAAAAACGTATCCAATTAGAATGTACACTGATTTATAGCATGTATTTTTTCAAACGTTAAAGAGTATGTGCCTTTTAGATTGAGTAGTAAATATGTTTATCAAAGAAATGATTCTTTGTTCTGTTTCATGGGGATAGTGGGAGCTGAAATATTTGAGAACCTTCAGATCTAAAAGCAGGAGAAAGTGCCACCTGTTGATCCAAAACTTTTGGCAATGTGCTTATTTTTATTTAAATCCTTAAAGGGATCCTGTTACTCTTCTGAATGTGTGCTCAATCTTTCAGTTAGTCCGAAGCTCGTCTTAAGTTGTATTAGCAAAGCAAGCATCTATTGCATTGACCCACGTGCTCCTCAGCACCCATCTCTTAACTTAAGTCACTGCCTAAAACCTATTTTCTGTGCCAGATCTCTGGTTCCAATTTGGTCAAAAGGAAATTGTATCTTGTACTGGCTCTTTCCTGTAAGGTTACTGATTGCCTAATTAATATGAACCTTTCCTGCCTATATTATGCAATGCCAGCTTTCAGACTTGCACTCCTTCCCCCCACCTGCCCCTGCCTTTTTTTAACCATGGGGATGTTTTCAGAGCTCTTGGACCTTAAGCTTTTTCTCAGACTCTAAATACAGGTTCTAGGATGAGGACCACCTCACATACTCCTGCCTGTGTCACTGGCACCTGTACCAACTACAACCACATTGCTGCACCCCGTTTGCTATCAGCTTCTTAATATTTCTTATGACACTGGCCACCTTCATGCCTATGAAGACAAGTCCAAGAGTTCATTATCATCACATACCCAGCTACTGATGCACCTAATGATTTACTTTTCTTCTACCATTGGTTGTTTCTCTCTCATAACAATAACCATCCCAGAGAATTACTTCTCCATCTCTAGTGCTAGAGCTCCTCATAAAGAAGAGTACACCAGTTCACCTTGGGTTCCTTTCCATCATAAAACTGACTTCCTTAGCTGGCACATGAAAACAGCCAGATCTGAGATGGACTTACTTTATAGCAGAGATTCTCAGTAGGATTGCTACAACACCCTGAGGTGACCCAATATCGTTTAAGCGTGGCATGCAATATTAGCACTGAGTTATGCAAACATCTAGACAAGATTTGCAAAATAAATCCAGAGATTTCAAATAGGAATCCACAAGAGTCAAAAACATCCTAACTTCTTTCTGAACTCCTTACAACAGAATTGCTTTATTAGAATTGTTTTATTAGAATTGTTTTCTGTAGTCAGAAAATGCACTGTAATGAATTATTTTTTTAAATAAAGTGCTAATGAATTCAAAAAGTTATGAAGGGATGCCTCAAGTCCCAAAAGATTAAGAAACGCTGCTCTATAGTCTCCTACACTATGTCTGGAACAGTCAGACTTTCTGCATCTCTATTTCAGCAATTCTGGCTCTCAAGTTCACAGGCTGCTTTAGCATGTGCATGCCAAAGCAAGTAGCTGTGCATTTTTCACTTTGTGCAATGCATTATTTATCCTTACCCTTATGAGTGTACTGCCAGTCTTCTACTTTCACTGTTAAGTAAGGTTGTTCCATTCTACCAGGTTGCGTATCTATATTTAAAAACTGAAGCTTACTTTAAAGCCTGCTAACAGCTCATTAACCCTTCAAAATGAGCTCCTACTATCTCTAGATTTTTATAATCCACAATCAGTATCACTGCATGGAGTCTTTGCTCATAACTAATTTCTGATAGCATAACACACAAAGGCCTTAATAATAAGAGCCAAACTGCTGAACTTATCTAAAGCTTGCTCACTTTAAAAACGCACAGATTTCAGAGTATTTGAATATTAGTTGTTACAGCACTATGCTGAGACTCACAGGGCATGTCTACATGTGCATTCAGCTGCGCCTAACGTTAAAGTACATTAGCTTAATGTGCATTAAGGCAATTTACGCCTGAGTCTACACGTGCATGAACTGATGCGAGACTAAAATTAGTCCCAAATCAGTCCATACACAGAGTTAATATGCCTTAAAGTGCCGGTATGTGTATTAATGCGCTTTAGCTATTTACACCTGTCAGAGCAAAATTTTGTATGTATGCTGATAACACAGAGTTAGATCTGAACATGCGCAGACAAACTTAGCAAGTGGAAAATTCCACTGCATGCCCAGCTTGTGCCCCCTGCTCGACCCCAAGGCTCGTCAATCAAGACTGCCATAACACATGCTCAGTTTACTCAGAGCATGAGGTAATCTGATCTAACGCACATGCTTAGTTCACTGACTCCATGATGTAATTGGACTAGAAATTTCTATGAAGCGAGCAGCCTGATCGGCCACTAAATTCATGTAAAAGGCTTGTGAACCGCCCCCCCGGCCCACCCCCTGGGAGGTGAGGTGGTGTGTGTGTGTTTTGGACGAGAGACTGTGCTTGACCTGTGAGCAGAGGCTAGGGACTGTTTCACAGGGAGAGAACAATCCTTAGAGCAGGGGCTGCGGCTGCAGGGGCTACTGCTAAGGAGGGCTTCTAGCCCACTGGTCTCTTCCTCGCTGCGATTTTGGATAGTCGATTCCTCTTCATTTCCTGTCTTGATCTTTTGGCTACCGGACTGATTCTGGCATCGACCCTGACCACGATTTCGATCAACCCGACTTACTGAGATCACGGCTTTACCTCATCGTACCTGGCACTGACCTTGGGATCGTTCTCCATCAACTCCGGCATTGATTCCACTTTGGACTGGCGTCACAACGTGTTACAGTTTTGTTGTTCGTATCCCTTTAATGAGCTGTTGACCAGCCCTGGGACTAGCGAGTGGGTAGTCGTACCTATCCTTCGGGGGCGAAAGCAAGGGCTCACTCGGGAACCCCGTGGGCCAACAGACCCCTCTGTTGTTCGTTTTGGTAGCACTGTAACTGAAGCAAACTTCCTACCTACTCTACAGAAGTGTAAGTAAATAAAATTCAACTATTTTTTAAACCGCGCGATTCCGCATACCACTCAGACTCCTCGCCGCTAATCCCGCCTGTTCCGTATATGAACCCTCAGCCCACCATGACCTTGGGGCCTTTATTCCCCGACAACACCTAAATTTGACACCTGGTGAAAGCTAAACTGCACTGATCCTACTATCTTCATTTTTTCATCAAGATCCAAATTTTTCCTTCTAGTCCCAATAAGTAGTAAGTTCAACTAAAACACCGGATCTGAGAAGTGGCCAAGAAAGCCACTGATGTTCTTAGCTAAACAAGTTAAGAATGAGAAGCCAGAAATGTGTATCCAGGACTACTCTTTTTGACACAGACTGCTTTAAATTTTCTTAAGTGTTGGATTTTTTTTTTTTTTAAACAAACTTGAAATTCTCTCTCTTCTGTTTGCACTTCTTAGTGTTTTCCCAGATGTCCAACTACAGAGGGAGCACTGTTATCCACTTACTTCAATTACTTCTTTGTTAACAGATGATATACTGTTTGCAGCAGTCTGGGAAAAGGGATGAACACACAGTGCTATCTATCACTGAGAATGTCAAACTATTTTGAGATGCTACATTTGTGGAAAACTGCCATCTTTTTGGAAAAGCTGTAGGATACAGAAAAAGTAGATAAGAGTTGACAGGGTTCCAGTATTTAATGTTCTAAGTTTTGCAATTATAGTTTTCACTGCACAAGCATCGATTATAATCCCTTCTACAAGTGTGTTCCTATAAGGCATCCATGTGAAATTTCTTATTAACTTGTTTATATAGTTGATTGATGCCATTGGCAACTTAACATATCGCATCACCTAGAATCATTTCAGACCCCATTAACTATTTTGCAAAATTTTTAGATACTGGCTTAGGAACAGCAAACCCTGGGCATTTGCGCACATTTGCGCCACAGCACCAGGCGCTTTTAAAAGTGCCCGGTGCGGCAGCACATACATTTGTATAAATGATGAAATACACAGCAGTGCTGAGAAAATGGCAGCGGCACACTGTTGAACATGAATGCCATCAAAGGTGTTTTAATTCAAAAGCGCACTGCCACCATTTTCTCAGCCCTGACATACATTTTGCTGATTAACTGAGTCTGCTCTGACATGCTGGAGATCGAGCAGACAAATATGTTTATAAATGCACCCAGTATCTGTGCAAGGGGTTGGACCTTGAGGTCCCTTCTAATTAGGATTTTATGAAAAAGAAGAGATGAGGTTTCAGGTAGAAAGACCTGATAAAACACTTCTAAAGACCTAATCAGTGAAGTCTCAAACAAGGCAGGAAATAAATCTTATCAGGTTTTAATTAAGTCAGGAGTAAACTGCACTGCCATAAAATGGATCTGAAGTCTTCTTCTCTACAACCCATTCCTGTCACTATGCAACAAGGATGGGCAAATGTTTGCCATAGTTTTCTGGTGAAAGCAATAAGAGGTAAAACTACCGCATCTTTAAAGGTTTGGTCAACATTTTAGATTGGATAGAAGTTTATCTCAGGTCTGCTGTTGCACCTAGAATCCAGACACTGAAATACCACTGCACTAATTCATATCTGGAAGACTTTGTTTTTAAAGTTTATTTAGTAAGTATTTCAAAGTTTTTGGTTTTAGAGGGCCAACCAGAGTTTCAACTTCTAAACTAAAGAATATTTAGCTAAAAATAAATAAATAAAAGTGTCTTTTTTCTCTTGAAAGCTAAAGTTTTGAAGCATGCAAAAAAGAACTTACTTGCTTTTCAGCTTCAGTCCTGAGCAGTCTGAAGGCTTTCCCTTCAAGTTACTAATAGCTAATCAAAAAATTAAGGGAGGGCTTAAGAAGTGTGATGGGGAAAAAAAAAAGAGAACGAAGAACACTAGTCAAATATCCCTAGCAAGGTCCAGGAGCTGCTGTGAAGCCTACTCTATTATCATACTCAACTGCTGGGATGGAAAGGTGCCAGCATTTCTCCCAGGTAGATGTCCCTAGACAAAGGATCAGCTATCTATGGCCTACAGGCCAGTTGTGGCCAAAAAAACTTGGGGGTGGGGGGAACATTTCTGTGGTATTGACATGAGGTGGGGATGTGGGGGCATGACTCGTCCTACACAGCAGAGAAAAGCTGCACCACTACAATGCAGCAGTGACTGCAGGAGCAAGGGCAGTTTGGGTTGGCAGTGAGTGGTCTGTGCTCACAACTAAGCTCCATTACAGCGTTTCACCCCCACCCCAAGCAGGTGCCAACTTCTACCCCTGACCATCAGCAACTGCTAGTGATTAGTAAATTGCATTTTCAGAAAATCCTACTTTGACTGGAAGCAGCATTTGCTGCTCCACCATCTAAGGACTTTTATGGTAAATGGCACCAATATCCATCTGCTCAGAGAGATGCAATAATTAACTGCTAAGACTGTTGGAAAAATTGTTTGCAAAGTCCTTAAAGGCAAGGAACATTCTTTTGGGTACCAGCAATTTTAGGGAGTGGGGAAGAAGGGCAGAGGGAGGTGTGGGGAAGACCTCAGGGAATTTTCACACTACAGAGATGATACTAGAGGTCTTACTGATATACCTGAATTAACTTTAAATGAGCTAGATAGCTTGGATACTGATAGCAGTTTAGTTGTAGTAGCTGGGGGCTCAGCACAGATTGCAAGCCCCACTCAAATCATTTATAAATGCTGTGGAGGACATGGGTGTGTATCCTGTACTGTTCTTTGTGCTGTCATCACTAAACCACTATCAATGCTTAAGACAGCTATTTTAAAATTATCCCAGGTATGCCTACAAATGCTTCAGTCATACCTTTGGCTGCAGTGTAGACACAGTGTTGCACACATACACTCAGTACCATAAATTTATGTAAAATAAACAGTCGGGACAGTTGGACAGTCGGGACAGCATTTAAAACCAGCACTATTTATCTATAGATATATATCTATAGATCTCTCTCTTTATACATACATATACAGAGAGAGAGAGAGAGAGATAAAGCAGTTTTTCTATATAGGAAAAAGGGGGACTAAGCATTTTACTATATAGAGTCATGAATACAACAGCATTTGTACATTTTGATTTGGATAAAAATCTTCATTAGAAAAGTGATATGGCAACACTGAGCTCTCAGACTTAATTTTGAATCATTTGCTTCCCAGAATGGCTGTAAAAATATGTCAAGTCCAAGCAAAGACATAAATATAATACCTGGAATCAAGGAATAGGTACCACTACTACAATATTATCATGAGCATTAGCTTTCCCCAAGTACTCACTAGAGATCCAACCACAGATGACACTTTTTCATACGTCTTCCATGCACTTGTTCTTATGACATCTGAAACTTTTAAAATGTCACAAAGTGCAACAAAATCTGCTTCTCCAAACTCAAGCCTAGCAAGAGAAGAGAAAATAAAAATAGTATTAGGCTGGTCTGTGCCACCAGATAAGGGATTACTTGTCTGACAAGCTTATTAAGTATTAAAATCAGATGTGTGGATCAAGACAATTGTTTGTCACATCGACAGCTAATTTCACAGAACATCTTACCAAAACAAAACAAAAAGTTAGGAACGTTGCCACACATGCAGAAATGTGAATAACCTGTTTATTCTGCAAAAATGTCTGCAAGGCTCAAACCTGTCAATCATTTAACATCAAGATTCTAGACTGAAGGATGCAAGATGGAGAGGATTTAGAGAAAAGCCTGAACAAGGAAAATAGTCTCTGCAGCAAAAAAAAAAATAAAAATCAAGCAACTCAGAAACAGGGTTAAGGTGTGAATTGACCATGACCTACATGTGCCTCTGGCAATCAGTCTAGCAAGGAAAAGGTAAAACAAGTTCCAGTTAAGAGGAGTTGGATGGTACAAATCTAGATTAGAAATAAGGCCCAAATCTTTTACACTAAGGTTAATTAAGCACTGAATAATTTATCAAAGAACATGGTAGATTCCTTATTACTAGCCATTTAAAAATGAAAATTAGCATTTCAGAAATATTTTGCTCACACAAGAATTTAGGAAAATCCTACAGATCACAAGACATAGGGCAGACTCAAGAGGTGGTTAGCCACATTAAGTCAGGCAGAAGCTAGGGCAAGGTGACACCTTAGAGACTAATTCAACAAGACATGAGCTTTCATTGGGTCCTGTCACCCCTTCAAATTAAAGCTGGACAGAAATCAGCTATATTATTGTTACACATTTTCAAGTACTAACTTCATAACTGACTGGCTCGTTTATAGCTGGACAGTCCTTTTTATAGTGTGATAATACCTTTGCATATGTGGCTGGCCTTAATTTACTGCATGCTTAACCAGTTAACTGTACGAGAATTATTTTCCACGTATGGCCAGCCTAAATGCATTATGAGATTTACCAGTTAACTGTTTAATATATACAACGTGTAGCAGGGGCCACAAGCAACAACCCACTTTGTTTGAGGCAGTAAATGGGCTGCCAGAAATAAATTATTTTATATAAAAGGAAAAGGGACAAGGGGAAAAAAATAAATCTTTTGTCAGATGCTACAAATGGACTTGCAGAAAAGAGCAGGTTGTTGCCCACACAAGGTCATGCACTCCCAAGCTAGGCCAGGTTAAATCAGTGGTTCTCAAGGAGGGTTTTTTTAGCCACATGCCACACCCCCCTTCAGAAAATGCCAGGGCTTCAGTTTCACTTGGGGGTTTTTGGATGCAGAAAAATATTAGAGCAATTCTTCTGTTTCAAAGAGCTCAGCAAGCCCCCCAACCAGGGCTGAGTGCTACTTCCTATGCTTCTGGGTTTTGCTAGTTGTCCCCACTACTAATGTGTTGGTGTTTTTAAACCTGCATCAGAGGCATTGAGTGTTGGCTGCAGCCAGGGCTGGGCACTTTCATTGGGATGTGCCAAGGCTCCTGCTAGGAATAAAGCCAGAGGTTCCTGGCTAGAGGGTCTTGCCCCTCCGCTCAGGGTCAGACTGACTGCAAGATTTGGGGATAGGAAGGAGTTTTACCCCATGATCAGACTGACACGGACTGTAGGGGTTTCTGGCTTCCAGGGTGGCAGGGGCATGGGTACCCCAAGCATATCCCCACAGCAGCAGGACACTGGCTGCAGGGCTTCCCCCATAGCAGGCAAGTGTGTTTGGTCCCTGTGGCATCAGGGCGGAGGGCAGCGCTGCAGAGAGCCCGGACAGGGATGACACCACCTCAGGGCAGGAAGCTGGAGCTCCCTTCCAGCCCCAGGTCTCTGTGGCTTAACATACAGATCCCTATTCGAGTCTAGGGGTGGGGGCGGGGAGGGTCGTTGGTTTATTTTACAAATTTCTACAAAGCTACAAGTCTCCCCCCACACGACCGGGGTCAGCCTGGGGAGACACCGCACTCCTGCACCCTGCCGGATTCCCTCCGCCCTCCAAGCAGCGGCCCAGAGACACCGCGGCGAGCGGCCCCACCCCCGCTCAGCTTCTCCTCTTCCAGCCCCGGGGCAGAGCCGCCGCAGCGGAGGGGACGCAGCCCCCTCCCCCGGCAGCGCGGAGCGGGCGGGACTCACCTGGGGGCAGCGGGCGAGGGCTCGGAGGGGGCCGCGCCGCGGTCCGGGCTAGCGCGTTGCCCCCTGAGGGCGACGGCGGCACCCCTGCGCGGGGGCCTGGGCGCCATGTCGGGCAGTGCCGCTGGGGCCGCGGTTTAAAGAGCCGCGGAGAAGACTACGCGGCCGAGCCGGGAAACCGCGGGAAAGCACGTCAGTTAGCCCCGCCCACAGTCATAGTTACTTCCGGCTCGCGGAGCCCAGGGAGTCTGCAAAGGGGCGGGGCTGAGGGGGAAAGGCCAAGACTGCGGAAGCGGCGGGCGGTCAACGCGTCGTGCCTCTCACGAGCGGCGCAGCTAGTGAGCTCGGCCGAGCAGCCGCCAATGCTGACCAGTAGGGAGCTGTCGCGGTGACGGGCTCTAGCGCAGTCATTCCCTCGCCGGTGGGGTGCCTCGAGGTGCCTACTTGCAGCCACGGGCGGGCGCAGGGATTAGGACGTGGGGGCCTCGCGGTCTGTTTCTCCAAGCAAAAATGAACCTGGAGCTTTGGTAGCAGGCTTGGGGTTCAGGCTGTCTTGAGCAGTCTGGGGTTAAAGCAGAAATAAACATACTGTACAGATTCCCATCGCTTTATGTTGTACATACGCTTCCGGGAAACCTCCCATCCTGCCACGTGACCCCTCCAGGGAAGGAATTCTACCTGATCAAGGCATCAAAATGCTCAACAGAGCTCACAAAGACACTCTCATGGACCCCAACGGACAGCCTTCCATCTTTAGCTCCATCTGTGAAAAAATTAAGTTTTTTTCCTACCCATGGGGACATTTTACCATCTTGTACCATATACACTTTTCCCAGAGCCTGGTGAAGGGACTTTGATCCCGAAAACTTGCAGAAAAGGACAATTTTCTTGTAATTTCCCAGTTGGTCTAATAAAAGGTATCATTTTGGAACACAGAGTTCTAGTTTTTTGTATGTCCTCCTGTAAAATGACACATAACTCAAATTTGCATTTGCATAAAGGGAACCCACTTTACAATGTAACAAATAGGGATATGAGACCTAGACAGCACTGACCCCCAGACTCATTTCTACCACTTTTACTAGTCAATTTTGGTACTCACCAACAGCAGGCAGTACACACAAGCACAGGGTGGGAGTGAATGTTACCGTAATGGGGATGGCACCTACAGAAATGCATGTCGGAGGCAACAAGCGAGGAACACAGACCCACACAGGAGACTATATTTTGGTGCGTGTCATTCCCCTAGTGCACTGCACAAAGCAGCTGACTGCGGGCTTCCAGCACACCAATCGCATACGCATGAATTTACCTCACATATAACGAATTTTTGGTATAAAAAAGGTCATTGCATAAGAGCAAATTTGCACCTACACAATCCACATACAAGGAGGGAAACCTGTAGTTGCTAGAAAATGAGATGAGGTTCTCCTGCTCCCCTTCCCCCACATCCCCAACATGAGGGGAAAGCCCCTTCTCTTATATTCCCTTAAAGTGTAGCAGAGCTGCAGCTCTGACGCTGGCCCTGAGCCTAGGTTGAGGCCAGAGTCAGACCCACAGCAGCAACATTGCCAGGTGTATGATAATATATGATCATTTTAACACTTCCAGTTCTCTCTCACTCACTGGAGAGTTACAGTGAGCAATATAAAGTAAATAAGAAGAAGATGTATTTGCATACTTCTTTCAACATACAATAGTTTTTCAGAAAATACAATAATTTGAGCTTCCAATATGATAATTTCATATTTAAGACCTGGCAACATTGCACAGCAGGCTTCTGCCTCCTCCTCCGCTTGTCCTCTGCAGTTTCCTTCCCTTCCCCATTGCTCTCAAGTGCAGCTAGCCTCTGGCTAGTGCTGGAGGGGTCTCTCCTGGGCACAGAGCCAATGGAAACTCCTTCCCCTTCCTGGTCAATGAGCAGCACCAAAGCTGCAGCTTGGCTGGACAAGGGCTAGTGCTTCCATGTGCTGTCATCCAGGAGGGAGCAGCCCAAGCAGCATATGGGGGTGGGGGGAGGAAAAGAGGCAAAGACTGGAGTGCAGGTGTTACATAAACTGCCAACTCTTCAAATCACAAGTGATGCCTTATGAGGGCGATAAGGCAAAGTGCTATGTTTATAAATTAAGCACTTAATACACACATACACACACCCCACACTCATACCCAATTTCTGTTCTGTGCTGGTATATATTATCAGTCTTATCGGTGCTCAGATCAACTTAGTGGACAGCCAAGTTGATCCAAGTGGGAGTCGGGCTTCTGCCAATACATCTCGTCAGACAAACCAAAGCTTTAGGCTGACGTGCAGAACAATACCCAAAATCAGTACATCTCACCCCATTTTTTATAGCTTGTCAAATCACCCAGTCCTCTGGGCTTTAGCTAAGTTATTACTGTGTTCTTTCTTGAAGGTTGATTGCCATTGTTTTCTCACTGTTCTGGGGTGAATTCTTCTCCTTTGGTCTTTTATTTGTCTGCATTCTTCAACCAGTTGCTAGCTGCTGTTTTCCTTTTCCACAAACATACTTTTACCCATACAGCATACAAAAGAGTAAAAGGTCGAGCACTTATGTCAAGCTACAGAGCAATACAAAATGGAGTTTCTTAAGGCAATGCAAAACTCAAGGAAATACATAAGATTAAAAGCAATGTACAAAAGTCTATTTCCATGTTATTTACCTAACATCAAGCTAGTATTTATGCTATTTGTATAACATTCCCTTCTTTGATCCTTTAAAACATTCTATTTTGAATAAATCACTTTATAATTTTTGAAAGGCTATATATTGTAAAGCAATTAAGGTATGTGATTTTAATTTAAAATACATGTGTTTTATTTAACATCATATACAACATATTACAATTAGCAGTATTTTAGTTAGTATAAAGAAGATGATAATAGAATGTAACATAACAGTTAGGACCACCGTTTATGATGGTAATATTCTTTGAAAGTAGTATACCAGTGGTATATTATTAGTTGTTTAGCTTGTTTAGAGTTTTTTAACCTTGGTGTAAAATAGTTATAGTACACAGTTGATTTTGGTTTTGTGTTGTAGTAGTAAGATAGCTAATTTGTGAATTTTTAAAACCAATAATTTAAGGTAGTTTAATTGATTTTTAAAGAGAAATGGAAATTAAATTATTGTATTTTTAGGGATGATTTTTTAAGATGCTTGCGCAATTTAAAATGCTTAAAAGAAAAGTAATAAAAATGTAATAATAAGCTAATAAATTTTAATAAAGCAATAAGCAAGGCTAAGTTAAAATATTTAGGGTTTCTGCCATGCAGTTTTTAGCATTATGTGCAGCTTTTATTTATGTCCCTTGCAAAGAATCACATCACAGAGAACTGGTAATTATCAAATACACCAAGATAGTGTCAGAACAACAAGAATCACAGGAGTGAGACACGCCACAGCTAGGTTTGGAGATCCACATGCACACAGACCAAATTAAATACCTTTGGGGTTTGCATTTTATGTGGAATGCTAACAAATGTAAGTACCACAGCCAGCCACATGTTTTAATGCTCAATATTGTAAGGAGGAAAATCAAGTACAGAACAAACTATTTTTGAGGAAAAACAGTCCTTCAGTTATAAGGTAAATAATTATTTAATCATTCCATATTACTGTGGCAGTGAAGCTGTAGCACTTTCTCTCTACCTTTGCTTTTAGGAAATCTTTTCTACTCAAATTAGAAGAGTTGTCCATAGTTAAAAGTCTAGAAGTGCACATATCAATAGTTCTCAACTTTTTTAGATTCAAGGTGCCTCTTGATAGACTGGAGGCACCCCGCAGAAAATGCCAACTCCTAGTTGTCCCTCAGTTTTTGACTATGGACAAATAAAATACTAGAGCAATTCTCCTGTTGCCAAGAACTCAGAAAGACCACAGCTGGTCAGAATATTTTAAACATTATGGAATCCTATTTGAAATGTCTGGGTTTATCTTGTGAACCATGTTTGCACAGTTAACAGTGATAATATTGCATGGCACTCCACAGCACACTTGAAATGATGCCAAAGCTCCTCCAGATGTCTCAACACCCTGGTTGAGAATCACTAGTATATATCATATGCAGTTAAAGGGATTTAGGATAGCAAGTTAAAATCCTAAACTGCAGCTCATTCTGGAGTCCTTTTTCAGGACTGGCTTTAGGAATGCAAAAGAATTTGAAATAAGCAAAACATCACAGAACATTTTTTTCCAGACATTAGGGATCTTTACAGCTGTCAACAAGTTGAACAAATAAAAACACACACCTTTTCTTTCTCCCAGCAAAGCCTCCCTGGGCAGCTGCTGTAGTGTTTTATAGTACCACCATAGCTCATTTATGTGACAGGCAAAAAGTCTGGGTCCTCCTTTTAACCTTTTCTGTATAACTGCCTAGGGAGCAAGCTTTTTATCTTGGCACAGAGTTCCTAAGAGATATCTGTTAAACTCCAGGGGAACATCCTTTGCTTAGAATTAGACAGGTATTAAGGGTCAGATTCAAAGGCAAACGTCAGTGGTTAAAGTCTGCCTCTGCCCTGTTTTAGGAACTGAAGTCCAAAATGTGATTCCAGGAAAAAAAACAAAAACAAAACAACTCAGCTGAGCTGCTCCTTAAATTTGCTAAGCCCTCATTGGTCAGAATGTTCCCTAGGTGTCTGCAGTTCTGCTTTTTGCACCTGCCCAGAACTGCCCCAGTCCAAGCAACTCACCATCTAGCTCTAACCAAAGCTTCATTGAAATCTATAAACTAGAGGAAGCAGCACCCAAGTTCCTTGAGCAAACCATTCTGATATGCAGGCTTTGAGTCTTCTTAATACAGCAGTAGCATTATGTTGAGCACAAAGCACAGCCATTTTCATTAAAAAATACAAGAGATGGGAGTGAGGTACCTGCCTGGTATATGATGGTTAGATGATTAGAGTTCTTGCCCAGGAAATGGGAGACCTGGCTTCTAAATCCTCCCCATCTTTTAGGGGCAATTCAAATCCACAGCTCTGACCTTTCAGAAGGAAGTCTTAACTACCAGACCACAAGCCAAGTGATGAGGGGTGTCCTCTATCCTTTCTGTTAAAACTGGATCATTGTGCAAGAAAGAACATCAGGTTCATTAAAACAAGGAGAATAAGTGATAGGAAGCCCAACTTTGCAAACTAGTGGTTAGGGAGTAGCATAACTAGTGGTAAGTAAGAGGGGCACCCACCCTAGATATCAAGTTAGGAGGGGGCGCTGGAATCGCCCTCCACCCCTGCAGAGTCCTTATATTGGCAGCTAGGAAAGCTCCATGGTTTACCCAAGCTGGAAACTCAAAAAAAATCCCCGGTTGCTGCTTCCTTAAGAGCAACAGCTCATACAGGCACAGTATGTGGCAGCAGTTCAGCCAGGGACTATTTAGGAGTTCACGGCTAGGTAAAACTGCTGGTTCCCACGGCCTCGTTACAGGAACCCATGCATTACCCTGCCGCCATCAGGTTTGCTCAGGGTGCCAACTCTGTTTGTTACATCTCTGTGGGCATGTCTACACAAGATGGTTAACGGTGAATTAGCATAGTTTACTGTGAAATAAGCACATGGGTCTATAAGTGCACATGCTTATTTCATAGTAAATCTCCCTAATCCCAAATAAATTTGCTACCTGCAAATGCAAGTAGCAAATTTACTTGGCATTAGTAATGGCATGGTAGCACTTGTGTAGATGCCTGGCAAATCTGCTGCTGGTCAGCCATCCACTAGGGGGCAGGAGATAGCTCCCTGTCCCCTGAAGCTGCCTACTGCCAGGACAGCTTCCACCACAAGAGCCCATGCAGGAGCTATGTCCCCCTGCTCCAGCAGCAGTGATCTTCAAGCCCCCTCCTCTCAGATTGCGGAATAGGGGCTGGGAGATCCATATCTCCCAGTCACCGTCCCAGCATCATGATTGGGAGGTGGGGGGGCTGGGAGACCCTTATCTCCCAACCTGAGCCCTGCAGTCATAGGGCTTAGGCTGGGAGATAAGGTCTTCCAGCCCAAGCCCCATGACCACCAGGTTTGGGCTGGCAGAGAAGGGTCTCCCAGCAGTGGCTCCAGGGTCACAGAACCAGCACTGGGAGCTCCCTGGTGGTGGGGGCTGAGGAGTTTGTTCCCCGCCCAGCTCCACAAGCTCAGAGCTGGAAAGGGAAAAGCTCCCCAGCCTGTCCTCCCCCCGCAGATCCACACTCACGGATTATAACACACAGTTTTTCTTCTTATAACATTAAGACTCTGCCTTCTATTCTATACACTGAATGAGAAAGGGTTTCTCTTGAGGGGTGGAGGGGATCCCATGTAACCATCTAATCATGTACTATATCCAGGGCCATCCCTAGAGGGTGTGATTCGTGGCAACCACCCTGAGCCCTGTACTTCTGGGGGGCCCGCAGAACTGGCAGAGAGGCTGCAACTGCAGTTAGCCTATCCTCCTGCCTGGCAGGTTGGATAACTTTTTGCTTGCTTCGACCAGAAGTTCTGGCCACCACCCATCCTGCCACATCCAGCGTGCTAGGGCTTTTACTCCCCAGCATAAGTGGGATGGGAGCTTCACACAGGCTGCTTTGCCCTGGGCCCCGTACCCTGCTGGGTTCGTCTCTGACTATATCAATCCATATGAACAAGCTGAGGAACAAATTAAATTACATTGGCAACCTTCATTTTGCCATTTTCTAATATTTGAATACTTAGCTTTACAACATTTTTAATGAAGAGTGCTTCATATAAAATATAAGTTACATGAGAACTGAATCAAGTCATGGGCTTAGGTTTTGGACTTATGAAATTTAGTTACCAAATTTAGCCATTAAAAGGAAGAATGGATGGTTGTGTGGTTAATGCATTGAAGTAAGATTAAAGTTATTTAGGTTCACTTCAGTTCCTGGCCTTGCCACAAGCTTCCTGTATAACCCAAAGAAAGTAACTTAGTGCTGAAAAATATCTATTAAGCAGAGATACTACTTCCTTTCCTTTGTTTATTTTCTGTCTCTATAGAACAGAAGCTCCTTTAGCAGAAATAATGTTAACCCCTTATGGTATGTTGTATAAGCATTCGTATGAGACCCCAATATTTGGTATATTAAAGAACATGCAAAATTTAAAGTGAAAGTTCTTTGAATTACTTTCTTGAACAAGAAAATGAAAGTCCCCTTTTTATTTCCTGAATATAATAAGACTTAGCCAGACCAAGACTTAGCCTGACTTCTGCTGGAAGGTCGCTCAGCCAGATCTGATTGGCCACATAGGTTTTTCACCTGCATGGAAGAATTTTATTTAGTACAGGAGGTGAACCAGCCGACCAGGGGGAAGGCTTTGTTGGATTTGGTTCTAGTCAAAGGAGACAACACAGTGGGAGATCTGGGGATTGAGGGTAATCTGGAAGATAGTGATCATGAGAAGATAGAATTAACTATCTGTTGTAGGTCAGGGAAGTTAGCCAGTAGGGCAAAGGTGCTTGACTTCAGGAAGGCTGACTTTAATGAGCATAGGAAAATAATAAGAGAGACCCTATGGGAAGAGGGACTGGAAGGGAAGGGAATTCAAGAAGGATGGTCATTCCTCAGAGGAGTGATCCTTGGAGCAAAGAAAATGTCCATTCCTGTATGCAGGAAAGGTAGTAAAGGGGCCAAGAAGCCCTCTTGGCTTACCAGATGAGTCAAGAGTGCTTAAAAAAGAAAAAGGAAGCTTACAGATGGTGGAAATAAGGGATAGTCACCAAGGAGGAATACACAAGTATAGCCCATATTTGTAGAGAGAAAATAAGGAAGGCAAGGACAACGACCGAGATCAAGTTGGCAATCGAAATCAAGGACAATAAGAAGTCCTTCTTCAGGTATATAGGGAGGAGGAGGAAGAACAAAGGGAAATGTGGGGCTCTTGCAGAATGGGACAAGACAGCTGATAAAGGAATCAGGAAAATGCTGAACTTTTTAATGAATACTTTGTGTCAGTGTTCCTCCATACAAATGGTGGTCACCCACCTGGTCAGATGCTGGACAGATGTGGGGAAGGAGGGGGGCGATCGCCAACCAATCATCAGTGTCGAACTGGTGAGGGAGCACTTAGAGCGGCTGAATGTCCTCAAGTTGGCAGGACCAGATGGACTACACCCAAGAGTGCTGAGAGAATTGGTTGGAGTCATTGCAGGACCATTGGCAAAGGTATTTGAAGACTCATGGTGCTCAAGAGAGGTCCCAGTAGACTGGAAAAGGGCCAATGTGGTAGCAATCTTTAAGAGGGAGAGAAGGGAGGATCCAGGAAACTATAGGCCAGTCAGTTTGACCTGAATACTAGGTAAAATTTTAGAAAAAATTTACAAGAAGTCCATTTGTGAAAGACTTGCAGAAGGCATGATGCTGAGGGATGGTTTTGTTGTGGGCAGGTTGTGTCTGACCAACCTCAGCTCCTTTTATGATCAAGTAATGAACTGCTTAGACATGGGAGATATGGTTGATGTCATATACTTGAATTTTAAAAAGGCTGTATGGTCTCCCATGATGCTGTGATAAAAAAACTGGGGAACTGTGGCCTGACAGAGTCCATGGTCAGGAGGGTTGGGAACTGGCTAAGGGGTTGAACCCAGAGAGCGTTAATGGATGGGTCTGTATCCTCTTGGCAGGAGGTGGCCATTGCTGTGTTACAGGGTTCGGTTCTTGGCCCCTTGCCGTTCAACATCTTTATCAACAATTTAGATAAGGATGTGGAAAGCATGCTGGCCAAGTTTGTGGATGACACTAAGTTATGGGGGAAAGTGGTCATGCTAGAGGATTTGATGTAGATCCAAGTGGACCTGTACAAGCTAGAAAGGTGGGCAGAGTAGAACTGGGTACCATTCAATAAGGATAAATGCAGAAGGCTTCATCTGGGGAGAAGTAACAAGCAACATGAATGTAGGTTAAGAGGAGATGTCCTGGCCAACGCAATGGCTGAAAGGGACCTCAGGGTTATTGTTGATCGGAGGATGAACATGAGCTGCCAGTACAACACTGTAGTCAACAGAACTAATAGCATACTAGGATGCATTAGCTGATGCATCATGAACAGGGCTAAGGAAGTGATACTTCCTCTCTACTCAGTGTTGGTGAGACCCCAGCTAAAGTACTATGCCCAGTTCTGGGCACCACGCTTCAAAAAAGATGTGGAGGTCCAGAGAAGGGCCACAAGAATGATTACGGGTCTGGAGGACAAATCCTATGAGGAAAGAGTACAGGATCTGGGACTGTTCAGCCTGGGAAAGAGAAGACTGAGAGGTGACTTGGTGGCCATGTATAAGTATATAAGGGGTGACTATCAGGAGCTGGGAGAAAAACTGTTCACTAGGGTGCCCCAGGGGAGGACAAGGAGGAATGGCCATAAACTGTTAAACAATGGTTTCAGATTGGATGTAAGGAAGAACTTCTTTATGGTAAGGGTGACCAGAATCTGGAATAGACTTCCCAAAGAGGTGGTGCAGTCCTCAAACTTGGAAGTCTTCAGGGGGAAACTGGAGAGAAACCTTGCTGGGAACATTTGATCTCAGCAGTATTCCTGCCCAGAGCAAGGGGGTTGAACTCAATGATCTTTCAAGGTCCCTTCCAGCCCTTAGTTTCTATGATCCTATGAACACCTCACTTTGAAAGAGCCTTTGAAAGAAATCAAGTAAGAGTCACCTTTACTTAAATAAGAAGTCTCATTTACTGTCAATACACTGCCTGGGTAATGATAATTAGGAAGGATCCATTTAAGATCAAATTTTGGTTTCATTTGACCTAAGGAAGCGTTGTTTCTGCAAGAATGAGACTGGATTCTTTTGGATGTTGTTCAATTTCTGCAGGAAACAATCTGAAGGAGAAACACAACAGAAGAGATTGTAACACAATTGACAGTGTTCTATTGCCTGCTTCTACTTTTGTTACTTTTCTACATAGAATAAATGTCTTAATATTTTGCATCCTCTTATTTTTCTAAGTAATACCATAACACAAGGCCTTTACATGATAGATGTGGTGTTCGTACCCTGAAGCAATAAATAATTTCAGCTTCCTGATCTTTGTTTCAGTGATTCTAGTAATTTGGATATAAACACAACACAGAAAACACCGAACACAAAATAAAACTAAGTCATGCATAAAACACCTTTTCATGGCCAAATCACTTAAGTAAAGTTTCCTCTATCTTACTTGTCTGTACTGATCTGTACTAGCTTTCAAGTTTCTTTCTAAGATTGCAATGTGAAAAGCTAAGATTTGTTCATGGAAACTAAATTTGAAGGAACTCTGTGACTCTTATAATGCACCCTGGCATTCAGTCATAGGAGATTGTATTGGATCATAGGAAATATAACTCAGCCAAAGATGTTGGTTTTAGAGAAAAATGGTAGCATTTAGCCCTTCAGACTACAGTTCTCATGAGGCAATGTATCACAGGCTGGAAATATGATTGATAGGGTAATTGCTTAGTTGTTGTAAGTATCCTTGGTAACCTACCTTGAAATTTGCCTCCCATCTCTGACAATCTTAGCAATGAGGCCAAGTGAGAGAGAATGGGATAAGTAGGGTTAATCTGCACTCCATCTACACTTTGAAAAGAGTTTGCAAATAAGCGCACAATTTTGTATCCATATTTGATTGTAACATTTCTCACCTCTTTCAGATGGTGTTTGTTTTCTAAGACAACGATTCTGTACCCAAGAAAACCCATATGGACTAAATAGGATCCCATGAGGAGCTAAGGGTTCATTTGTAAGGGTCAGATTGCAAGATTAGAGTTAGATTGTTGGATCTCAAGTTGGGGACCATAATTTCACGCGCATTTAGTACAGGGCCCCTTACAACAACATCCGATCAAGTATTTTTGCCAGAATTAAAGTTCCAGGATTGAGCTGTAAATTAATGGATTGCTAGAGGATTACTCACTAGAGGATTAATGGATCACTAAAGGATTACTTGCAATTACTTGCTGCCGCCTACTGTGGGCTCTTCTAAGGCCTCCACCCAGATGGAGCTCACTGTGGGGTCAGTGGCCCCTTGCCCCCCCTGTCTGTGGAGGGGGCTCGGTGGGGTCTGGGGGTCTCCTTGCCTGTCCCTCCTGTGCAGGACTTAGGGCCCTGGAGGAGCAGGTAAGCGAGCTCCAGGCTGCGGCGAGCAGGCCGAGGGGGATCAGGGATGCAGAGGACAAAATTGATGCCTATTTCTGTTCTCTGCAGGCCCGGACGCCCACTGTACAGCCCCCACAGGAGACACATCCAATGCAGGAGTGGAAGAAGGTGCCCAAATCCAGAGCTACTAGGCCTAGAGCAGTGGAAGATCCTCAGGTTCAGCTGGGGAACAGGTTTGATGCTCTGGCAGCCGTGATGGAGGAGAACAGTGGAATTGCCTCTGGCGGGGACAATGCCACTCCCCACACAACAGGGAATGGGCGGAGAGAGAACACCAGGAGGAAGAAACACCGGGTCCTCGTCATCGGAGACTCCATCCTACGATAGTTCTGCTTCATGCCTGGGGCTCAGGTCAGGGACATCACGGAAAGGATCCCAGCCTACATCTGACCAGCAAACCAGTACCCCATGATTGTCATCCATGTGGGTATGAACAACGCAGCCAGGGGCAACTCTGACCGCATTATGAAGGATTTCAAGGCTCTGGGAGACAAGCTGAAGGAGACGGGGGCACCGGTGGTATTTTCCTCTCTTCTTCTGGTGAGTAGGTGGGGACGGCAACATGAGGCCTGCATTGGGTGGTCAGCCGGCACTTACACAGCTGGTGCCACCAGGCAGGCTTTGGGTTCCTTGACAATGACCCATGCTTTCGGGTGGGGGACTTGCTGGGGTGGGATGGGCTTCATCTTTCACCTAAAGGCAAGCGTGTCTTCTCTTCCAGGTTGGCCGATCTCGTATGGCGAGCTTTAAACTAGCCTCGCTGGGAGAGGGGGCTGCAGGAGGACAAGGAGACGCCGCCCGAGCAAGACAGGTGTCAAAGGCAAGGAGTGCTGAGGTAAGGAATAGGGGTCCAGATAGTCTCCCTAATCGGGGGGGGTGGCACACAGTCTTGCAAAGCCTTAAATGCCTATATACCAATGCTCGCAGTATGGGGAATAAACAGGAGGAACTCGACCTCAGAATAGCTAGTTTAAACCCAGATGTCATAGGGCTAACAGAAACATGGTGGGATTCATCCCATGACTGGGCAGTTAGCATTAGGGGCTATAGGCTTTACAGGCGGGATAGAGAAGGAAGAAAAGGTGGGGGTGTGGTGCTCTATGTCACGGAGCACTACACATCCCCTGCCAGCAGAATGGGGTCAGAGGAAGGGCAGGCTGAAGTGCTCGGGGTCAAGATTCAAGGGGGCCGTGAGGAGAGCGATTGACGGTGGGGGTCTACTACAGACCCCTCAACCAAGGGGAGGAGCTGGACCAGGAATTTTCGGGCCAGCTTGCAGAGTCACTTAAGGCAAGGGATGTAGTTTTCATGAGTGATTTTAATTACCCTGATATCTGCTGGGAGGAACAGTCGGCCAGGACGGACTGTTCCAGGAGGTTCCTGGCTGAGATACAGGACCTCCATTTAATTCAGGAGGTGCATAGTCCCACCAGAGGAAACGCCCTGTTGGACCTGGTCCTGGCCACAGGCAATGACCTGGTAAGGGGCCTCCAGGTTCTTGACCATCTGGGCGATAGCAATCATTGCTTGCTAGAATTCAACATCCAGTGCAGGTTGTCAAGGGCCTGCAGCTAGACTTTAGGAGGGCCAACTTCAACAAGTTGAGGAGACTAGTGGGAGAGGCACTGGGGTCCTTGAGGGCAGGGGAACTCAGTGTCCAGGATGAGTGGTTGTTCCTTAAGGAAATGATACTCAGGGCCCAAGGGGTGTCCATCCCAACAAGAAGCAAGGGGGACAAGAGTGCCTGAAAGCCCCCCTGGCTCACCAAGGGCATCTGGGAATGCCTGCTTACCAAAAAGGTGGCATAGCACCCCCCTTCCACTGGGTGCATCTCCAAAGAGGAGTATACCTCCTCTGCTCGGGCCTGTAGGGGGGGCTGTCAGGAAAGCTAAGGCGGACATAGAGCCCACAGAGACCTGGTACAACCTATCCAGTTCAAAAAGATTGGGCACCTCTATTCTATACCAGTGATTCTCAACAAGGTATCATGGCACCCTGGGATGCCTGGAAATGTTTTCACAGGTGCCATGTCACCACACAGTGTTAGCACTGCTAGGTGCACAAACATTATTTGCATGATAAACCCAGAGATTTCAAATAGGAATCCTTAGTTTAAAAGACCACAGCATATCAGGAAGTTTTAAAAGTTCTTTGTAACAGAAGAACTACTCTATTACTTGTATGTAGTTAAAAATTAAGTCAAAACTAAGAGCTGGCATTTTCTGAGGGGTTCCTGGAGTCTAATGAGGATTGCAAAACACTGTTCCACACAATGACAGAATTAGCTACTGATGCCCCCTTGTGATCTGCCAGGCATTACTCACCCTGCCTGTTTTCATCCCACCCCTCAGAAATCTGCAGGCACCAACCTGGAAATACAGTGGCTGGTGACTTAGCCCTCCACATAAGTTCCATCCATTTCAGTGTCAATTTGTTCTAACACTGACGAAGTAAATCACACACAACAACTCGGGGCTGGATAGATCGTTATTTCATTGCATTTATGTTTTGCTCTATAAAGCATAACATTCATATTCATGCTTAACAAACAATAACAGTTGTTTCTAATATACCTTTTTAAAGTATATTTGATCAGAGGCCTCATACACCGATAGTTCTATTTAAAGTGACATTGACATAAAGAGTCTCACAAATTTGCATCTTCAAAACATGATGGTAAGAGATGGCACCAACACAATGAGGCACAACAAAGATGATGTTTCCCTTGTGGAAAATGTCAACAGTATGCATAATTTGATGGGAGACATATTTCAACCTGACTCCCATACCAAACATGATTCTAAAGGTGTGTACAGACATGCAGCAAGACACTTGCGATCAGGCTGTAACTTTTTACACTTTACAAAAAGTGCTAAAAGTTACAGAATGATCAAACAGAACAGCAGGAGAGGAAGGGGGCTCAGAGCCTCCCTGCACTGGCTAAGGAATGAGGCAGGGGGTGCTGTTGAACATCAGCTCTGGGGGCTGCTGGACACTTAGGAGAACAGCCAAAGGAGTTAGTCATCGGTAAAGAGCTTGCCTACCTGGGAGGATGGTGTCTATACCCAGAGCGCCCTCAGGACCAAGGGAGCCAGCAGCCTAGCTGGGCAAGTTGTAAAGGGTGGGCCATCCCCTCTGCTTGCTTTCGCAGTCCCAAATGAACAAGCAGCAGGTAAGACCAGGGTCTGAAATACAGGAGTGAGGATCGGAGGGGCAGAGCCCTCCCATGAGATGAGGCCCCCTCATAAGAGATGAGAGCCCCTAGCCTGCCCTGCACCTTTCTAAGCAGCTCAGGCAGTGGCAGCGGTGGTGGCAACTCCTTCCAGCAGCCATTGTTGCAGACCCCCTCCAAGAGTTGGAGTGTAATTCAAACCCTGGGAGAGACCCCTCCCCCCACAGTGCACCTGACAGGGCTGATCACTCCTCCAGTCCCAGAGGAGCAAGGAGGAAGAAGAGCCCCCTCCCCATAGAGCAGGGGCAGGCAATTATTTTGGGTGGAGGGCTGCTTACTTAGTTTGGGCAAGCTGTCAAAGGCCACATGGGTAGCCACGCCCCTTGACAGGTGCCCCACCCCCTGGTCACCATCTGGGGACCAATGTCCCAGGGCCAGCACCGGTGGGCCCCAGAGCAGGGTACAGGCTGGCAGGGGTCTGTGGAGCTGGGCTGGGCTGGACCAGCAGAGTGGAGGCTGGTGGCCCAGCTCCACAGAGCCCCTGCTAGCTGAGACCCTGAACGTCTGCCCTGGGCCCTGCTGGCACTGGCCCTGTGCTCCTATGCCTGCTCACTTCCCATGCCCCCCCAGCCCTGTGGTACAGGCAGGGGGCAGCACACAGCCCCAACCCACTGCTCCATGGCAGGGAAGGAGCTGATGCTGAATGTGTGGGGAAGAGTGGCCCCTTCTCCATCCAGGGCCCATGCTCCCTGCTGCAGCCGCTCACAGCCCACGTTCGGCTGTCCTGAGCAGGCACAGGCAGCCCCACGCAGGCTGCGAGTGGCTGCAGTGTGGGGTGCCAGCCACAGGGCGGGTGAGGGGCTGCTTCCCCCCCCCACCCCCCGCACTCAGCACCAGCTTGCAACCTGGCTCCGCTGCCAGCCTCGGCCCCACATTGGCTCTGGGCTTGCCCATTGGGATTGTGTATGGCAGCAGCAGCTGTGGCACCCCCGCTTGTCACACTGGGCAGTGTTTGCTGCTGCCCGCCCGGAGCTTGTGTGCTGGGCAGTCCAGAGGAGGCAATGGCAGCCTGACCACAGCCTACTGTAGCACAAGCTCTGGGTGGGCAGCAGCAAACCCCACCCAGTGCGGCAAGTGGGGGGGGACCGCAGCTGCTGTCCTGACGGGCAAACCTGGAGCCGGCCGGAATACAAGCTGGTCACGAGCACGATGGGGAAAAGCAGCCCCACACCCACCCCGTGCCCGGTGCCCCATGCTGCAGCTACTCACAGCCAGCATGGGGCTGCCTGTGCCTGCTTCGGACAGCCCCACGGGCTGCCAACAGCTGCAGCAGGGAGCACAAGCCATGGAGCGGAAGAGGGACTGCTTTTCCCCATGCTCAGCACCAGCCCCTTCCCCCACCCTCCCTTACCTGTGGTTCTGGTGTGGGGCAGCCACACGGTCCTAAGCCAGAAGCCCCTGCTGGGGCTTCCAGCTGGGGGGCGGAGCTGGGCAGGCCCTGCTGTTGCAGGAGCTACCAGGCTTCCCCTGGGTCCTACTGCCCCTGGTTCCTGTCATCTTTAACAGGAACCAAGCATAAATTAATTTTCAAAAAAAATTTTAGGTGCCCCATGCACTGGATAGAATGGCCTCGTCGGCTGCATCTGGCCTGTGGGCCAGATTTTGCCCACCCCTGCCATAAAGCATGCCTGGCTAGGCTGCCAGGTCCCATCCTGGGGGCACTGTGAGGACACCATCCCTTTTCCCTTCCTTAGCCAGGCTGTGGCTCTCAGCTGGCTGGAGGGATGTGGTGAGACTGGGATGAGAAGCTGTCACTGATAGTTCAGGGGCAGGGCTGGCCTGGCTGGGTTAGGGAGAAATGACAAGCTCTGGAATGCAAGCAGAATCACCCAAAGTTAACCCCCATTGTGAATCTGTATATACCTTTGCTAAGGAGCTCTGCCCCAGAGTACCTTCATCTGCTATCTCATCATACAAGGGTTACATGTTTGTGTGATTGGCCATTTTAGAATTACTCTGCAGCCTGAATATTTGTTATAGGGGCCTTATCATGTGAAAAATGTAACACCCTAAGAACGAACTATTAGCCATTTCCTGTAATGTATTCGCCCTTAGTTGTAAACACAAAATTACGCTCCCCTGTATGTTCTTATTGTTTTAACCGACGTACTTTTTTCAGGTTTCTTTAATTTAATAAATAAATTGTACCCAAGTGTAGCAAAAAGAAGAGTCTTCAGAAAATATCTAGCCTGAGCTATTCAATATGGTAAGGCCCAACATTTTTCAGAAATCAGTAGTAATATTCTGATGGGTTTCTTTCCTAGCAGCCTTTTTTTGTGCAAAATTTGTACAGAATTGTGTCAAAGCAAGTCAGACACTGATTTCAAAAAATGAGGAAGAGTGAAATCAGAGCAGTGATCATCAAAAGCATCTCTGTAAGAAAGGTTTAACCTTGCCCCCTCCTCCACCACAAGGGAAACCCATGAGTATATTGTAGCAACACTGGGAAATGATTTCTCTTCGCATACTAGAGTCAATAATTAGGAGAATTAATTTAAGTAAGAGCTGAGAATTAGCCACGGTCAGGACCCCTCTAGGCTTTGGCCATCACAGTAGACCTTCAGCACCAGAACAATTTGATGCTTTCCACAAGATGATGATGATGATGATGAATGACAACACATCATGAGTCAGGCACGTAGTTGAGACACTAGGCATCAAGCACCAACTCAGCACACACTATCCTCTGTGAGGACTCAAGCAAGAGAAAGGTGTTAGCAACATAGGTATATAGAACAAATTAAATCTGTAACTAGGAACAGATTCTTATTGATTTTCATGTTTGCCTTAACCTCAAAAAGAAATCTAAATAAATGTGGCTTTTAAAAAAACAAACAAACAACCCTTTCTCCAGACTAAGAATAGACTGTCAGATAAGCCAAATTTACAATAAAAAAAAATTACAGAAGAACCTTCCTCTAAAGCAAACTACTTTGTCCCAATCAAAGGTAATCACAACAGGAAGCTGGACAACAGGCTGTGTATAACACTAGGAAGCTGTTCTGAATCCAGTAAGATATACTCCCATTGCATTAAGAAAAAAAATAATAATTTCAAATAATAGAAATGAAGAGTTTAGTTTTGTTAAAAGACTTTGCACTAGTGTAAAGCAAAAATACAGACCCTATGATGTTACTGCATATTAAAATCAAAATAAACAGAGCTGAATAACTGCATACTTTTATTTTTTTTTGTTTTTTTTAAATCTCTCTACTTTTCTGATGTATCAGTGTCCAAAATTTAGTGGTTAAGACTAGCTCCCAGGCTCAGGAGCTCAAAAATGTATTTTTTGGGAAGCTTTTCTTGTGTTTTGTGTGGGATGCCCCATTTTTAATAGCACTCACCCTCCAGACAGCAGTTTGTAAGGGGAAACAGATTGACTTTTATTAGTAAATGTTTAGGATTGGGAATCCAGAAAAAAGATGACAAAGCTGATAGGGAAATACAGAGCACCCGAGCAAGGGACTAACAATAGGGGGGTGGGGGGGTGAGGAAGGGAACACAACTAGGTTACAGGAGATACAGTGTTAGCCAACTAAGCCCAGGAGTGGGGGATGGGGGGGGTTCACAACGCTGAGAGAGAAAGGAGATACACACAAACCCGTTACAATGGTCTGCAATGGTGGAGGAAGTGCCTCAGTCCACATAGAGTCTCATCGCAAGGGTCCTCTTAGGGTGGAGCGGGGTCACCCGTGGTCAAAGAATCCTCTCGGAGTGAAGGGAGGGTCCGTCTGGAGTGGAGGGGGAGGTGGCAGTTCAGGTGATCCCCTCCGCGTCTGGTCTAGCGGGGGCTTGTCTGGTGGGGTCAGAGTACTGGCGGTGGCCCGTGATGTGTTCCACGTAGATGTCGCAGGACCAACAGATGGCATCAGACACTGTGAGGCAGCGCATCAGCTTGGCGTAGCAGCAGGAGACGCGGCAGGCATACAGGAGGCTCTCCTTGCTGGGGTCCCAGGCTCCGAGCGTTCCCACGACGAGCGCGTCGACTGTCGCGTTGTAGCCTCGGCCCCTCAGGGTGTCAGCCAGCAGGGTGTACTTCTCCCACTTGCAAGTCTGGGCGTCGGTGAAGGCTTGTAGCCGATTCTCAAAGGGGGATGGTGATGTCCACGATCATGACCTTCTTGGTCTCTTCGTCGGTGATGACAATGTTGGGTCGCATCTGCCTCTTGCAGCCTGGGACGGTTACTACTTAAGTTAAGAAATGTCAAACTTAAATGTTTAGACAGACATGCAAAACACATTTATAACATGCCAGGTGATGCTAAGCAGCCATAGATTTCATAGACATTAGGGCTGGAAGGGACCTCAGGAGATCAAGTCCAGCCCCCTGCCCCAGGAGCAGAAAGTCAGCTGGGGTCATAGGATCCCAGCAAGATTAGCATCTAATTCTCTCTTGAAGGCGTTCAAAGTAGGTGCTTGAACCACCTCCGATGGCAAGCTATTCCAGACCTTGGGGGCTCGGACAGTAAAGAAATTCTTCATGTCCAGCCTGAAACAGTCTTGCAGGAGTTTATAAAAATGTTTGCCCTTGTTGTCCCTTGGGGCGCTCTGGTGAACAAACGTTCCCCCAGATCCCGGTGGACACCCCTGATAAACTTATAGGTGGCCATCAGATCACCCCTGAGCCTGCGCTTTTCCAGGCTGAAGAGTCCCATAGCTCTCAGCCTATACTCCGTAAACACACTTCTCCTAAGCTCTCATTCTGCGCACATTAAAAAAAAGTCTTATAGTCACATCTTGGTGCACATCCAACACTGCTCTCAGGTTCTCAGTTAGGCCAGCAAATTGGCATTTGAAAAATCAAGTCACTTTTATTTGGGTGATTCAAGACAATGGAAAACTAGAGCTTCCATTGATTCTACCAGCAATCTTGGGAAGGGAAACAGGCTACTGCAGATGTTTAATCATGAACTCATAAATCACCACACTCAATCATTGTGTTGCCACTAACTTAACTGGAGCTTTGTCAATTTATGCCAACTGAGGATGTAGCCATAGGTGCTGAACTGGGAAATCCCAAGTGGGAAAGCTTGGGTCTTTGTTTTTGGAATTCAAAAATTTAAATTTGAATGAAATAGATACAAGATATTGAATTGTGGAATCTCCATCCCAGGAAATTTTCAAAAGCAGGTTAGAGAAGATGCTAGACTGGGATGGTTTTCAAGGATGATCCTGTCTTGAGCAAGAAGCTGGACTAAATGACTTCACATACTCCCTTCCAGCCCTACTGTCCTATACTCCTATTACACTCGCACATAAAAACACTATTTTAACATGTCAAAAGTACTAATTCCTTAGGGCTGTCCTTGCCTGAGATGTATTTACCTAAGGAAAAATTATCATAGCCTTTTCAGTAGAGAGTCTGTGTTTGTATCTTATTAGAGTTGCAAACATGAAGAAGGGCTTATCTAACTTTACCAACTCAGTCATCACAAAGCACTTAAACCTTGCTAGGCCCCAAACATGCCAGCACAGTTGCACATTTGTGCATGGACTGAAACAGTCTGATTTTGAATATGGAATATGCCTTGTAATTATAGAAATGTCTAAATTAATAAACAACGTTATAAATAGTCATGACAGGGGCTTAAGAAAACGTAACAGAAGGGGTGCTTTGCTTATTTATTGCAAAGTTAGCTGTGAGACATTACAGCTGCTTTAGGTCTTCCCTGTACTCTTGTGCAATGTACACTCTTGTTTTGTGTAAACCCCCCCCCCACAGATTTGAAGGGGAATCATAATAATTTATTAGGGAGCTTTAATATCTGAGAACATACTGCTATAAAACATTTTGGACAATTATTCAGAGAAAACATTTAGATTTTTTGAAGAAACAGCATAATACAGGTGATATTTTAATCCCATTTTTCCAATACCTGCAAATGAGACACCTTTCAACACATTCCCAAAGAAAGGTAAACATCACTAGAAATCTGAAAGAATTTGAGGAATATTGGTCACAACTATGAACCCCACAGGCCTATTATCTGTGTTATATAAAGCAATTTTAAATAGCCATATAGGAAGAAAAACACTGTTTATGACAAAGTGTGCTAATGACATTGGATCAGAAATTAATGAAGAATGGGAGACCATCTGAAACAATGGTCCTCACACATCCATCTGCACGATAATAAAAGAAAATTATTTTAAAATCCTCTATCAATGATATCTCACCCCACATAAACTTAAACATAATTATGGTACACAAATTTGAAGGGAGGAAGTACGGTAAGTCAGGAGGATTCTATGGTGGACATGTCCCAAATTAAACTACTCTGAAAGAAGGTTGTATACATGGTGAGGAAAACAACAGGATGCCAACTATCAGATAACCCCTTAGAGTTCCCACTGAACCTCCCTCAAAACTCTGCAACATAAGAATCATAAAGAAATTAATTACTCATCTTTTAATAGCTGCAAGAATTATAGTTGCAAAAGAAGGGACACCCCTAAAATCACTGAGTAGTTCAAAAAAGTTTGTTAAGTTTTTAGTAAAGGAAAAATTGCCATATCAAGTCAGTGTTTTCAGGGAAAAGAAAAAGAAAAGATACTTACTTGGAAATTTATTGGACATTTATGGAATTTGCTTAAAAAAGAATCATCTACCTGCGAACAAGAAAATTTGAGAAACTTTTTTGAATACTGAAGGAAAATGCAAATTCTCAGCTAATGCTTAATAACATATTTGGAATAAATGAAAAATTGAAAAGCAGAGATGAGCAGAAGGTACTGAAATTTGTATTATACAGAGTTTTAGGGAAAAAGAGGATACATTATATAGAGACACAGCAGCACAAAAGCTTAATATCAACAGAAGTTTAAAGCAACTCAGACTGTAAGGAAGAGAAGGAAAGAACACAAAACACTGTGGACACTGACTTGTGTTAAGGGAACACAGTAGATGGAAGATAAATATTTGTCTCGATGTATATTTTAGAGGATTGGACACGCATTTAAATATCAAATATGTTATTTGGCAAGTTGAAATCATTAATCAAAGTTTAAAAAAAATAATGGGTAGCACTATACTCATTTTAAACAAGTAGCCAAATAATGTGCTTCTTGTTCCTTGTTGTTTTTCTATATGACAATACACTGTATTTTACTTTCATGGCTTCTCTAAAAATATTACTGGTAGAACAAGTTATCTAATCCTGTCTTAAATTTCTGTATAACATGAGCTAATTTGTTAAAATAATCACTATCTTTTTTCCTCACCCCAAAAATAACTATGAAAAAAAATACTGCAAGACTTTTAGACAAACAGGTTTATAAGATTTATTTTCCATTGCACATACATAGATTATATACAAGTTAGTAACATAAGTTACTGCTTAATTATCTAAAAGACTGTTACTGCAAACACTTGCCATATTAAAACATCAAATCAGAAATCAAATCTAAAAAAAGGTAAATGTGACAAACCAAAATTGCACTTTTTAGTTAGGAAAGTTTAGAGATATGTTTATATGCTATAACAAACTATAGCAGGGAATATTACAGTTAGAAGTAGCTCTTGCAGTCAATTTGTATATTCATAATTCTTTTCAATTTTAATTAAAAACTGGTGGATAATTCACATACTTTATCCTCCTAGTATTCAAGATTCATCACATGAAATGCACTAGTAACTAAGACTTTATACAATTACTATTCAAATATAAGAAAGACACCACACTTGAAAATAGGAAAAAACCTAAAACACTGATTTTAAAATGTATCGTGAGATGAAGAGTGTTGAAGGTGTTCAGCAATAAAGCCCTGTCCACTACTTACATAAAAAGATTTTTAAAAATAATCACTGCACACAATACAAAGGGTGGGGTCATACTGTTGGCTTAAGTCTTCAGTAATAGCAATATTCTTCATTACTGTTCACAGATCAGCGTTTCCATAGCAAATCTGTTCTCAAAGTGTCGAATTTTTCGGCAATTGCTGGCTTCACGCTTCTGAATTCCTGTGATTTGGGGACAAGCGAAATACAGTGATACGTATTACAACGTATTAGAATATTTACTGTGGTTGAAGTTATGAGGTCAGCACCACCTCTTTTTGTCCCCTTCTGCAGAGAAAGCAAACACTCAGCGAAATAGGAAATTTACCAACGTTTTAGTGAGTCCTAATAACTTGTGCCCTTCCATTATTATGGGACTCAAAAGAAGCCAAATTAACAGGCTCTCATTTACAAAAATTGTTTGGAATCATTTTAAATGCCTCTACACAAACGCTCATAGTATGGGAAACAAGCAAGAGGAACTTACCCTCCTGCTAGATGACACCAACCTAGACATAGTGGGGCTCACTGAAATGGTGGGACCCAACGCATGACTGGGCAGTGAATACCAAGGGATATAGGCTGTACAGGAGGGATAGGACAGGGAGGAAAGGTTAGGGCGTGGCGCTCTACATTAAGGAGGAATACACATCCTCGTCAATTAGCAAAGAGTCAGAGGAAGGACACTCTGAAGTACTCTGGGTTAGAATACAAGGCAATAGAGGGGAAAGAGACTTAACGGTGGGGGTTTACTACAGACCACCCAACCAAGGGGAAGAGCTAGACCAGGAATTCTTAAGTCAGCTCATGGAGGTAGTTAGGTCAAAAGATGTGGTCATCATGGGTGACCTGAACTTTCCAGACATCTACTGGGAGGAGCAGTCAGCCAGGTCTGACCGCTCATGTAGGTTCCTAGCCAGAATGCAGGACCTCCATCTAACTCAGGAGGTGCACAGTCCCACCAAGGGAAACGTCTTGTTGCACCTGGTGCTGGCCACCGGCGACGACCTGGTGAGAGGACTGCGGGTGCTCGACCACCTGGGCTACAGTGATCATCGCCTGCTGGAATTCACCATCCAGCGCAAAGTGGCAAAGGTCTACAGCAAGGCAGCAGCCCTAGATTTCAGGAGGGCGGACTTCAATGAGCTAAGGAGAATAGTCAGGGAGGCACCGAGGTCCTGGAGGGGAGGGGAGCCAGGTGTCCAAGAAAAGTGGTCACTCCTTAAGGAGACAATCCTCCAATCCCAAAGGGAAGTAATCCCAACACGGATCAAAGGGCGCAGGAGAGTGCAAAAGCCCCCATGGCTCACCAAAAGCATCCGGGAATGTCTCCTAGCTAAAAGGGAGGCGCACACCCAATGGAAGGGAGGGGCCGCCATCATACTGCAGTTGCTCGGGGATGCAGGGGAGCAGTCAGGAAGGCCAAGGCGGAGATGGAACTGGGACTAGCTTCCCAGATCAAGGACAACAAGTCCTTTTTTAAATGCACTGGGGGCAAAAAGAAGGTACCAGGTAACATGGGGCCCCTGCAAGACATACTAGGAAATTTGGTTGTCATGCCAGACAACAAAGCTAACCTATTTAATGACTTCTCTGCCTCCATTTTCCTAAAATTCAAATTTATACTGAAAAATTCTGCACAAATTTACCCGTTTTGCAGGCACATTATTATACACCAGAAAATATAGCAGTTCAGCACATGTGCTTTGAATTCTTCCTTAAGAGTTAAACAAATTCTGAATGCAAACTGTAATCATTAGTTATTTGAATGACTTTTAGTTTCTTCCATCTGAGCTTTTCACATACAAATGCCGTATCTTAGTTTCCCCATAAAGTATACTAGGATTATCCCCATTTTAAAAATGCACTTAAGTGACAAAACATTTACTGCATTCACCCAGCCTGCAACCCTCTGCATTGGCCCCAAGGCCATACAGAAGACCGAATCATGGTTAAGTGTACTGTCAGTGTATGTGACTAGCAGTCAGAGAATGGCACTGTGATTACTACATTACTATTTGCACTATACCTTGTAAAGAAATTCGAGTTGGTGTAAATATTTTTCAGCTGAAATATGAATTCTCAAACAAAAATGAAAGTCTGCTTTTGTTTTAAAAAAACTGTGCTAAGTTTGTCAAAAAACAAACAAACAAATAGGAGAACCCCCTTCCTTAAATATACAAGCCTCAAGCAGTTTCTCATTTTTATAGGACAAGAGACTCCTTTTCACAATAAAAGGTATTTGCTTCACCATATCAAAACTACTGAGAAAAGCATTATCATCATTAATATTCATTAAGACACAAGATCCCATGCTCAAGAGTACTAACCTTTCATAATTTCTTTGCGCTGCAGTTTATAGGTTTCCTTACCACGGCACAGACGATAGATAAAGAATCCCAGCTGATCCACATTCTCAATGCGATCAGTAACAATCATCTGTTCGTGAATCAGGTACGACTGTGGTAGGTATGTTCCAGCCTAAGTTAACAGGAATACAACAACGCATTACCAAATATAAGAATGAATGATTTCATATTAAGTATATACAAACTAATTCACATCAATAATGATATAAATCTCCAACACAGCCGTTGCATATAAAGGAAAACTATCCTGTTTGTAGACTTTCTGAATAGATATTTGTAAGCCAAATTTTCTTTTAAACATTGAAAACTTGACTGCTTACTGCTTTTTAGAGCAGATAGAAGAGCTGAGAATTCCTCTGTAAAACTTACTGGCCTGTGCATAGCACTGCACTAACATGGCTATATTGCTTCCAGCTCTGGAGCTAAAGTATGCAGAATAGGTGGCAGCATATGTGAAGACAACACCCTGTAGTACAAATGCACCTATTATGTGGGGTGAAAAGCTCACTGGCCACGTTCACAGATGACACCAAGTTATGGGGGAGTGTGGTCACACTTGAAGATAGGCTATAGTTAAAGGGCAAACCTAGACAGGCTAGCAAGTTCGGCAGATTAGAACCTGATGAAGCTGAATGTAGAGAAATGTACAGTGCTCCACCTCGGGATGAGCAACCCCCAACACACCTAAAGTCTTGGCGGCACCAAACTGACTAGCACTACGAATGAAAGGGACCTGGGGGTAATAGACCACAGTATGAATGAGCCAGCAGTGCAATGCAGTAGCTAGTAGGGGAAAGAATACTCTGGCATGCATCAAACGATGCATCTCCAGCAAAACTAAGGAGGCGTTTTTTTTCCATTGTACTCAGCGCTGGCAAGACAGCAGCTGGAGTACTGTGTCCAGTTCTAGGCACCACACTTTAACAAGGACATGGACAGCTTGAGAGACTCCAAAGAAGAGCCACCTGTACAATCAGTGTTAAAAGACAAGTTGTATGAGGGAAGGCTGAGGGGTCTGGGACTCTTCAGCCTGAGAAAAAGAAGGCTGAGAAGGGACCTGGTAGCAGATTATCACTACACTAGAGGACTACATCAAGGGCTTGGTGAGCAACTGTTCACCAGGGCACCCAAGGAGAAAACCAGGAGTAATGGCCACAAACTCCTGGAAGATCTTGCCCTTTAGGCTCAACATTAGGAAAAACTTCAGTCAGGGTGTCCAGACTGTGAAATTAGCTCCTTCCAGAGGTGGTGCAAATTGCCTACCCTGGAAATCTTCAAGAGGAGACTAGACAGTCACCTTGCTGGGGTCACCTGACCCCTAGTTGTCTTTCCTGCTTGGTGGAGGGGGCTGGACCTGATGATCTTCTGAGGTCCCTTCCGGCCTTGCAATCTATGAACCTATGTGCTTCAGATAGAGCTGAGTGACTTCAACAGTGAAATGAAGAGTTAAAGCACATCTTTAAAGTTAGGGTATTTCCTTTCAGATCCTTGCATCCTACAGAAAGGAAGTAGACCAATTGGAGAGAGTCCAGCAGAGGGCAAAAAAATTGGTTTGGGGGCTGGGGCACATGACTTCTGAGGAGAGACTAAGGTAACTGGGCTAACTGAAGAAAAGACTGAGGGGGGATTTAATAGCAGCCTTCAACTACCTGAAGGTAGTTAGAATACAAGGCAATGGTCAAGGGTTCAAAAGAGGGTGGAGCTGGACTGTTCTCAGTGGTGGCAGATGACAGAACAAGGAGCAATGGTCTCAAGTTGCAGCAAGGGAAGTGTAGGTTAAGATACAAGGAAAAACTCTCACTAGAAGGGTAATAAAGCACTGGAACAGGTTACCCAGAGAGGTGGCAGAATCTCTGTCCTTGGAGGTTTTTAAGACCTGTTTAGATAAAGCCTTGGCTGGGATGGTCTAGTTGGGGACAATCCTGCTTTGAGCAGGGGTTGGACTAGATGACCACCTGAGCTTCCTTCCAACCCTAATTTTCTATTGTTCTATGAAATAATAACCAGCATTTCCAAAATGTGAATGCGTAGAAAGAGATTCCATTTAGTGTAATTCTTAATGATGATAGTAAAGAAAACAAAACCAGGAAAAAATATATATTTTAAACAGTTAAGTTCAAACATTTAAGTTAGTTCAAAAAGAAACAGCTTAGAATTGGAAGCAACTCTTGCTCAAAATCTAGAAAATAGTACTAGCATAGAACTCAGTGAAGCTGGTCACAGATCACTATTCTTACTGTTAATAAACTGCTGAACAAACTTCAAGTTAAGGAAAAAACCCTATTGTTTTTGCAGTCCAACTGCAGGTTCAAAGTATGATGATAAACTTTTCTTTTATGCTTTTCTTTTCAATAGTAAGCTAGTAATTACATGATATTTGCTTTCTGTTAGAGAATAGTCTTGACCACCTCAAAAACAGGACAAAAAGAATGAATGGCCTTTTCAGATGACCTTAACATACTGCGCTTACTTGCATACACACCCATTCCCTTTCCCCCAAAAATCAGGCCTCCAAAACTGGGGAACGTTTCTTAAGCAGGAAAGCTGATTTTTTTTTTTGCTGGAATACAAGCACTAGACGAGCCCTGTGCTAAAATGGATGACACTTCTCCTGGGGCAGCAAGCAGTAGTTGTTTTAACCCCTTCACAGTAACTGGATAGGCAGTTACATTTGGCAGAAGAGCCACTGAGCTGGCTGTGGGCGAGTGAGCTGCTACGTGCAGTACATTGCATCTTGATAAGGCTTGCAATGTGGAACCAACACTTAATATTTACAGAAACTTAAAGAACTATTTATAGTAAAGTTAAATCAGTCTTGTTACTACGGCTGCAAGAGTTTGGCGCCTCGCCTTTGCTGTTCTGATAATACCAGGAAGTTCCTGCTGCTTCACCCAGACTACCTCTCAGGATATCACACTTCCCCTTAGCAGCTGGAGCTTTTCCTGAGTATGCTTTGTGTTCTGGTGGTCCCTGCTGCTGCAGAGGAACCACACAGGGTCACAAAAAATTGGAGGTGCACTGATATATCAGTGCCATATCAGACCAGCACTGACAAAAGGAAAATTAACATTACCAGCTATCATCTTTTTTTGATTGTGTAGCCAATAGTGTACTGATAAATATAACATGCCTTCCAGCTCAGGTCCCCAAATGCTGCATGCACGCGTGCAGCCACATGCATGCATCAGCCAGGAATGCAGTCAGACAGCCAGCGCCCTACAGGTAAGCCTGTGGAAGGGGAAGGGTTTTGGGGGTGCAGATCAAGGCCCCTATGGTGAGGGAAGGTCAAGGCCCCTATGGTGGGGGTGCAGATCAAGGCCCCTATGGGGCAGGGGCTGGGGTTGAATGGGACCCTGGGGCAGCAGGATGGAGCCACGGGCTGCTTGTTCAAGGGATCAGCATCCCAGTGCTTAAAAATGGCAGCGGGGGCGCTTGAACTAAAACTTATCAGATAAGCTTTAGGTCAAGCGCCACCGTCACCATTTTTAAGTGCTGGGATGCTTTTAACTGGAGCGGAGCCGAGTGGGGTGAGGATGGAAGTAGGCTGCCTGCTGCGGGCTCAGGGCTCTTCATCCTGCCCTTGCCCCAGAAGCTGCGTGCTGGCTGTGCCACACCACACCCCACGCCCAACCAGCAGCTGAAGGCACAGCTTGCCACAGCCGCCATTGCCACTGGATGGGCAGGAGGTGCAGTGCAGCCAGTGCATGGCTCCTGAGGCAAAGGCAACAGGGCAAAGAGCCTTGAGCCCACAGCGGGCAGCCCATCTCCACCTTTGCGCTGCTTGGCTCCGCTCTGGTTAAAAGCACCCTGGCACTTAAAAGTGGCAGTGGCAGTGCTTGTGCTAAAGCTCATTTGATTTGCTGTAGTTCAAGCACCCTCACCACCATTTTTAAGCACTAGGAGGCTGATCCCTTGGACAAGCTGCCCATAGCTCCATCCCGCTCCCTGCCCTGGCCCCAGGGTCCCATTCACTGCCCTGCCTCTGCCCCTGCCCAAACCCTCCCCCCATGCTCCTCCCCCTCCCCAGACTTACCTGTAGGGTGCTGCTCTCCACACTGCCCAGCTGCATTCCTGTAAATTGGTTATTGGTTCGGTGTTGGCCAATATGCCTGGTGAATAACCTGGCTATTGGTATTGAACAAGAAAATCTTTACTGATGCCAATACCAAAAAGGTGTGTAGATGCAGTTATTCTACTAGAGGTGGCAGCTGTCTGCCAGCCCAAGTTAGGGCAACGGAGCAAGGTAAGTATAGACAAAGCTTACAGACAAACAGCATACAAGAGTTCAACTGTATTGCATCCAGTTACTTTTATTAATTCAATTTATTTCAATTGCTAAACTTTATAAAACAGTTTGTAACATCTCTTCCTCCACAACATTCAAAGTTCTTTGAAGATAAGGTAACTATTCTGAAGACCGTCTCACTTGTGAGTTGTGGCCCTTGGGGTAAAGATACAAGCCTATTTTAAAACACAGCCATTTATGATTTAACCATACCTTGATGTTGATCAGTAATTCCAAGAAATTTTTGGGTGGCATAACGACTGAAGTGTTCAGAGGAATCACATAGCACTTATCCAGGCTGAGGTCAAGGTAGGCTGTGAGTCTCTGGTGAGAAAATGTACATGCTAATCAAAATAACTTTAACATCAGCAAAATTGTGCCAAATTAGTTATATGCACTTCTCACTCTCCTTGTAAATGACTTTTTATAGATAGGTGTGTCCTAACACATGCAGCACTGAAAAGCTTACTTGGAATTGGGTATTGTGCAAACCAACAGGTACCAGACAGTTCAGACACTATTACTATAACACTGACATCTCAGATGCAGTGTTAAATACAGCATTTTAATCTAGTTCCTTGGGGGAGGGAGGGGAAAGGTTGAAATTGCGTGGGAAAATCCTAATGTATAAATTTCTTCTTTTCTATATTTTTTTTTCAGTACTTGCATGAAAAGCAATTAGAAAATGAATATCAGATGCCACATGTTTTTTTTCCCCCAAAATACTATGCACCTGAAATGTTATTCTTTACTAATTGTACTAATTACTAATGTAATTCTTTACTACGCACTTGGGAGGTACTTGCTACCCACCAAAACCAAAGAATCTACCGCTTTAAAATAACATACTATTTGGATAATCTTAAAATGGTAATAGGAGCAAATTCATATGACGTTACATTAGCCCTTTTCACTAGAAGGAAAAGGCCCCAGGCTTCATCACTACATCTGTTTTTACTGAGGAAAATGTACCTAGCCCCTGTATGAGAGGAATCAAGAGAAAACAAGGCTCTTGCCACTCTAGTAGGGGATTGTATTCTGGCTTAATGCATGTAACAAAGGAGGATTAAATCCCGTTTCCTTCTCGTCTTATGTGAGAAAATGACTGTTTTTTCTTTTTACAACATGAAGTGATTTTTTAAATGGTGTCTTACAAACCAAGAGAACAGTAACCTGATTATACAACGTGTACTTTGTACCAGCTTAATAATTACTTCTCAGTTTGCTGACTATCACATGCTGAAGTTCCTGTTTTCTAATCAGTAAACTATAACTTATGAATATATCACTAGAAAGCAAATGGATTAAGTGCTGATGAAAAAGGTGATTCCAAATTATGTGAGTAAATGCTTTCAAAGATTCCCAGGAATTGTTCCTTACCCGGTGGAAATCATGAACAATATCAGCAGGGTCGCTATCAGCAAATTCTGGAACAGGCACACTGATGAATTCAACATCCTCTTCCTCAAGGATCTGAATGTTTTCCTCAATGGTATGGTAGCGAGCAGCAGGAGCTTCTGGATCAGGCTCGGTTAAAGTTAACCCATCTTCAATATATTGTAATCCACAGAAGTACACGCCACCTTGCTGAAGAAGAACACCAAAACCAGTATTTTGGCAAACTTCTAAAAGTTTAACACTTCGGAATGTGCTATGCAAACTTCCCCAGACAGCTCTGCTACTACACTTTAAATCTTAACTTAAATTGGACTTTGTCTCAAATCTTTCCTGAGCAACAGACTGGTAGACCATCTATACAGCATAACATTTCTCTGCTGATCTGTTCCACTGGCCTAAACTGGATTAATTTTAAAAAGTATCATCTTCAACAAGGTTTAGAGAAAAAAAACATGTCTCACTGGAATGAATTAATTCAGCCATTCATTTCAATAGAACATACATACTCATCTGTTTAACTTGTTTCTACTTTGCACCTAAAATTAACTGCAGATGAGACGCAAGCATTTCTAATGAACTGATCTGTAGGTAAAATTAAGTCTACATCCCTGCATTCAAGCCTGCTAACTGCAATTTTCAATAATTTAGGTCTTCATATGTTTGATGTTTTATATTATGACCTAAAACACAATAAAGACATTTATGCTGATCACCCATAACGCGTACAAAAAGCTATTATGATCACAGAGATTTCAAGATTTAAAAACATTTAAAAGTGCTTATAGAACAAATTCATGTCTTGCTATTCCAAATTAAAGCTATCTTCAACCATAAACTGTAGCACGTGAACTATACACATGTCCAAAAAAGATACACAAAAGAAACAAAACTGAAAACACACAGAACCATATGTAAGAATCAAGTGAGCTAACAGCTTGCATGTGTGTGCTCGCTCTTTTTGTGTGCAAAACAGGCTTCACAGAAAATGAAAAACCTTTATTATTCAAAATGTATTATCCAACTTACCTGGAATGCAAAATATTTGTACAGATAGGCTCCACCAAGTATAACTCCAGCAAGCATAAAAGCCAATCCAAAGCACATACACCAACACCAAGCTCTCCTCTGTCCAACAGGTACCACATCATCAGGGTCCTAGAAACAGATCAGATGAAAGCTGTCAACATGTTATCCTCCTGTCATACATGACTGGGCATGTGTGGAGGGCAAATATTTCCTGTACCATAAAAGAGTAATTTATTACCTTATCTTTTTTTCTAAGATTTTGTACTTGTTCTAATAAGGCACACAGTGTCACCACCTACTTTCCTTCCTGCCTTCTCATGTCCTTGTGCTTGTGACAAGGCATTTAGCAAAATCTGCATATTTGCTGGAACTGACATGGCCATGCTGTGAGCACTGCTGCTATGGCTTCAAATTTGCAACCTCTGGCCTGTCAACCAAGTGCTCTACCCATGCCACCCCAGCCTCACCACCTACACTGATATTTAGGAACAGCTGCCATCTTCTTGGATTGACCTATCAACAAATTATTAGTGTCAAGAAGCAAACAAGCTGAAAAATCACACTAAAGAGGACAGGGATGTTGAATTTTCCCTGAGACGTCTACTCTCACACACCTGATCTTTTCACAGACTGACCCCAGAAAATTATCCAATTTGGGCCAGCCTGTGTGAAACAATAATAGGTAGAAAATGCTGAATGAGAAGTGTTAAAAATTATTTCAGATTCTGAGGAAATAATGATCTTCAGGCAAAATTCAGCCTTGTGCAATGTGCTTATACAAGTGACAGTAAAGCCTTCCTCTTCTCCCTTGGAATGGCAGTATAAATATAAGATCATCAATTTAAAACTCTCCTAATCAATAGTTTGCTAACTGACTACTATGGGGCACACCCCATTTACAAGCAAGTCTGACCAGATTCCATTCTGTCTGAATGCTGTGATATGTAGCACAACACTGACTACTATTTACAAAATGACTCTTCTATCTGCTATGTCAGCACCAGCACTCTTCACTTCTGCCTCTTTTGTGTAATTCAGGTGAAGGGCAGGATTTTGCCATCACTTTTTATTAGGAGTTTAGGTGTCTAAGTAGCTGTTGGATCTGGATCCAGCCTTTAGATTTATCCTCTTGCAAACTACAACACTCCTCAAAAAGCATCAGAATTTCTACTGGTGGAAAAAAAAATCATCATATCATTCCAACCAATCACACCAAGAAATGACGACAAGCATGAAGAAAGAAAGAAGTGAGAAATGTGAATGGAAACACCTAGAAGCCCTTAGAGGAAAAATGAACTTCACATTAGTATGGCAGTCATACCTACATCTTCCAGCAAATACAAACACAAAATCTCAGAAAAGATGTTCAAGTACCACAAAAAATATTACCACAAGCTACTGTACTATTCAATAATGAAATATTTTTAAAGCTCTAATGCAATCTATTTTCCATATTGCTTCAAAAATAAAGCAACAAACAAACAAACAGTCATAGTACATAGCAATCACCTGTGTCCTTCTCTCAGGTGACAGTCGTCAAAAAAAAGATTCAGTACCTTTAACAGAGTTAAGAGTCTGAAAATAATTAATTCATATATGACACCTGGTGAGAACAAGCTCCAGTTTATAGTAATTTGCAGAAAGCTGCAAAACTCAAAATAAAGACAGCTTGTCATTCATTATAGTCCCATGCATCCCTAATTCTTATTCTAAGTATATATAGTATGCCAAGAGCTCCAAGAAGAGGCATGCTCTTAACCTGAAATGTTAGTGTTGTAAAAATAAGCTTTGATCAAGCCTTTTGAAACAACAGAAAAGCTTCCGGGAAAAAAGTAATTTCAACTAAGGCAGAGGTTTTAACTAAAAAAAATTTCCCTGCCAACATAAGGACTGCAGCATTGCCCTGTTATACAGAGACCCTGAAAGTGAAACTGGGTCAGAAAAAGAAAAAATGGTAAAAAATGTTTAGATCAAGTTATCACAGTGAAGCACAAGACAGACAGATTATTTATGTACATAAAAAAATCCTTCAGTTGTTATTGGTTCATCATTTAAGACAGGGGAGGGAGCAGAAAAGGTTGCCCCTCCCCCATCTAACACTGTGCTGCCTATCCCTTCCCTGATGATATGCCATACATAAAGGTTTCCCGTGCCAATTGTGGTACACATGCCAGGGATTGCCCCAAACCAGGCTCCCCCCTTTTTAACCCCTCCTTCCCAATTTAAGGATTTATTAGCAGCATGATTTTTAATCCATAAAACGAAAGGGAAAGACAAAGTTTAATACCCATGGTAATTAAATTAAGTTTCAGGCCAGGTTCACATTCACCATGGATTCTTCAATAGCCTTAAATTATAAAACTATGTAAAACAGGCCTGTCCAACTTGGGTGTGGCCCAGGATTGTACATGGTGCTGGTGTGTGGCTCATGGGAACCATCCCTGCAGTCCCCAGGAATCCTGCCACACAGGCACTGGCAATGGCTTGCACCTGCCATCCCACAGCAGTGGAAAAGGCAGCAGTAGGGTCCTTTTGGGCTACAGACCACCAGCTAGACAGCCCTGATATAAAGCAAGGGGTTTTTAAATATTTTTTATATTGGCCCTATACCAGCAAGCAATTTCACATCCTGAGATATTACAAAGCATGAGACAAATGGATGGTAAACAAACTTCAGGGTTCAATGTTCAGAGAGAAGGAAATATTATGCCAGAAAAGTTTAGGTTATCTTCATTTTTTAAATTATTCTGAAACGAACTGATAGTTTACTGGAGAAAATTAGAGAAAACAGTAATAAGAGAAGGTCTCTCACTCAGCTAGAGTTTGAAAAAAATATTTCCAAAACATCTATTCAATTCAATTATTAAAAATAAAAAGTAAATTGTGGAAGATTTTACATTGTAGACATATCATTGCATCAATAAGGAATTGAACTTGGCCAACAAATTCATTTTCCATAGATCCAAAGTATTATCTGACAGAAGGAGCATACTTTCAAGTTGCCACTAAGATGGGCTACGTTTGAAATGTTAGGCTAAATCTGAAATAATGGACTGTCAGTACTCATAAGCTAATGTGGTTGTTGGGGGGGTTTTCTGATTCACAACCAATAAATGCAAGCTGAACATTCAATAATATTTCACAATCCATCACTACATATGAGTTAATGTTTTTATTGAAAATACATGTCTATTAGTGGGGCATTAAAATATTTCATGTTGTTGTGGCTCACTTGCTGCACTTAATTTGCTTACAATCTGTTGACAGCTTTGTGCCAATTTTAGAGCATAGCGTAGCACATTTTGTAGGACAGTATATGTAATTATCACATCACAGTAGAACTAAACCACAAATCAGGCAACAGTAAAAATTCTAGACTAAATTAATGAAGAACAAAGAGCTGTTTTCTTTTTCTGAAGTGGATAATCAAGTGGATCATCAAGTGTTATTTAGTGAGGTCTTAAATGAAAGCATTTAAATTTATGTATAACAAAAATTATACATACACACAACTTAACTAGCAATCATAGTTCCAGCCTGCAATGAATGACTTGGGGCTGGGGGGAGGGCAACTGAAGGCAGGGCCCCACTCTCCTCCTCTGGCCTGGAACTTGGCAGTGCCTCCCAAGTTCCTTTCACTTTTGAATGTGGCACTGGAAACTCAGAGCTTGGGGCAGCAGCAGTGTAGGTGCCCAAAAGCAGAGAGGCTGCAGCGGCAACTAGCAGGCATGGTACACACCACGCTACGCTCCCCACAGAAGCTGCTGCTGCTGGACACTGATGACACATCAGGGTGTGCAGGGGCAACTTGCTCCCTCCCCAGATTTAATGTTCATTGATTTTATTTATAGAAAGGGAGGAAGGGAACAGGGACGTAAAGGGGAAACAACATCTGGGGCTGCAGTGCAGGGGGCGCTACATGTATATGCATGCATACACACACCTAGCCAGCAATACAGCCAGGCAGAGTGGTGAGAGGTAAGGCATTTGATTTTGTTTTTAAGGTGCAGGTAAGACGGAGGGGGGCGACTGGGTCTTGGAGACTGTCCCTGTGCCATTGGGACTAGGAGCCAACCTCTGGCGAGCCTGAACAAGCTGTGAGCCATCAGGCCTCCCCCACCCCATGATGGCACAGGAGTGGTCCAGGCATGTCAAAGCTTGGCAAACAGCCCGATGATGTGGAGCCAGTCCAGGCCATCAGGAACCAAGCTCTGGCAAGTCCAGACCAGTCACGCACCATCAGGGTGGGGCCAAACTCCAGAAGGCCCCACGCACTCCCTGGCCCCACACACCCACCCTTCCCCTGGAACCAGGAGGGGCACTAGCTGCCCAGGGGGCCTGTGGCTTGGGAGAGGGGCAACACCCTGGGCAGATGCAGGGCAGGGGCATAACAGGGCTGCTCAGCACCATAAAGCAGTGGAAGAGGCAGGTGCAGCTGTACCCGTGTCCTGGTGAGAGAAGGGGGCAGAGGGAGGTCTGATTTTCCATTAAAAAAAACAAAACAAAATCAAATGCCAAAACATATAGATACTTAGAATTTATTTTATTATAATGATTGAGGCAGTGGTAGGCTTCCAAATTGTTTTAAAATTATAAATACATCAATAAAACATTGTGGTCAACTGATATACACATACACATGCGCATGTGTGCACACACACAGATTTGGGGGGTTTTTAAATAATGAATTTTGGATTTTTTTTAATCAGAGAAAACAAGGCTCCCTGCCAGTCATAAGTCATGTGTCCCAGCCCCCTAACCATTTTTGATACCCTCTGCTGGACTCTCTCTAACTTGTCCACATCTTTTCTGTAGTGGGGGGCCAGAAACCGGACACAGTACTCCAGATGTGGCCTCACCAGTGCTGAAGAGAGGAGAGAATTACTTCCCTCGATCTGCTGGCAACAGTCCTACTAATGCAGCCCAGTAAGCCATTAGCCTTCTTGGCAACAAGGGCACACTGTTGGCTCATATCCAGCTTCTTGTCCACTGTAACCCTCTGGTTCTTTTCTGTAGAGTTGCTGTTTAGCCAGTCAGTCCTCAGCATGGGACTGTTCTGTCCTAAGTGCAGGACTTTGTACTTCTCTTTACTGAACCTCATGAGATCTCTTTTGATCCAATCCTCCAATTTGTCAAGGTCCCTAAATCCTAGCCCTACCCTCCAGTGTATCTACTACTTCCCCCCCCAGCTTGTTGTCATCTTCAAGCTTGCTGAAGGTGCACTTCAATGCATCTTCCAGGTCATTCATGAAGATATTGATCAAATCAGCTGCCAGCTAGACATCAAACCATTGAATCCAATGGTAGTCATTTTTCTATCCATCTAATAGTCCATTCATCCAACCCTTACTTCTTTAGCTTGCTTGCAAGAACATTGTGCGAGATTATCAAAAGCCTTGCTAAAGTCCAACATCAGGCACCCTTCATCAGGCACAGGAGAGTGCAAAGATTGTAAATGTTCTCCCAGGCAGAAATATTACTGTTCGCATATTTCTCATAGTTTCTCATAGGAGAACTTTTACAATCTTTGCAATCTCCTATCCCTGATGAAGGAGTTCTGATTCCTTTTGTTAAATTCCAGGTATATCATGTCCACTGCTCTTCCTGCATCCACAGAATCAGTTATGTCATCATAGAAGGCAATAAGGTTGCTCAGGGATGACATGGCCCTGGTGAATCCATGTCAACTGTTCCTAATCACTTCCTTCTCTTCCAAGTACTTAAAAATGGAGTCCTTGAAGACCTGTTCCATGTTTTGTCTAACTTATTTCCCACTGTGAGGTTATCACACTGTGGTGTCCTTGTCCTCTTCTTTCCAATAAGTATTCTAATCTTACACTATTTAAATTATAAGCTCTAAAATTCTACACCCTGAATGCTCCACAAACATTTTTTTGTACGTATATTAATTCTCCCATGATCCTCCATTTGAGATTTGACATTAGACCTGGTTCTATGATGGTTTGCTTAACCTAGCTTCTCTCTCTTCCTCTCTCCCTCCCTCTCTGCCACTTCAAAATGTGCTCAATTTTTTGTAGCCTGTCATGTTGGTCTTGGGCAGACTAACACAGTTAATTGAATATATACACACACACAAATTAATACACATACATACACACCAAATGATGATGCTTTCATCTGTATTGCAGAAACAATTAATGGTATGTTAGTCTGCCCAAGATAAACATGACAGGCTACAAAAATTTGAGCACATTTTGTGATCACTATGTAGCTATCTAAATGAAGTTAACTCCGTTTCAAGTTTAAAAAATTTTGATAAAACATTGCTTCAAAAATTCCATATTACTTTTGATCTGCATTTAAAAAAACCCAGATGTGATGTAGGTCCAAAGTTTAGTAATAAGATGGTTAAATCATAAAACACAAATAGGCCATAATTCTGTATCTGAAAATATCTATTCATGGGGCTGAAGTCCATGGGCACAGAATAATGCATTCTGCTTGGAACCTGTTCAAAAGTGTTCCCAGAGCCCTTGGTTTTCCAGTTTATTTATATAATTCTATGGCAAGTAAGAATAAAGGCTGTATAACAACTTGAAGGCATAATTGTAGTTCATAGTAGTGGAGCAGGAAGGGAACAAAACAATAACAGATAACAGGCTCCCCCAAAAAAGTATTTGCTTTTAAGGGACACCAATAGTTCATCAAAATAATATTAGCTAGAGCCTGCAAGACAAAGGGAGGAGAGTGGATCCGGCTAACTACAGGCCCATCAGCCTGACTTCTATCCTGGGGAAGATCTTAGAAAAGTTTATTAAGGAGGCCATGCTTGACCAATCTCATTTCCTTCTATGACCAGGTGACCTATCACCTGGACAAGGGAGAAGAGATTGATGTCATATATCTTGACTTAAAAAAAACTTTTGATCTGGTATCCCATGATCACCTCTTGGCCAAACTG
>NW_017728906.1:151864087-151875069 GCF_001723895.1 Crocodylus porosus | reverse complement strand
AACACCTTCAAGAGTAAATTGGATGCTTATCTTGCTGGGATCCTATGACCCCAGCTGACTTCCTGCCCTTTGGGTAGGGGGCTGGACTCGATTTCCCGAGGTCCATTCCAGCCCTAATGTCTATGAAATCTATGAAAGGTGCAAGCTATTCAGATGGAATTACGCTGACCAAGACATGGCTATCCGGAATTGTAGGTGACAGTTAAAAGACTTTCAAAAGCTGGGCAATTAGAAATTAAATTAAATTAAGGCAGAACTCTTAATTCTTCCCATAGTATCCTTGCTTAAAGACAGTTGTAAGCTTAGAATTCTACACGAATGGGAAATTAAGGCACTTCTGCAAAGTCTCCTATTCAGGAGAGATTCAGCAACTCTGGAGGGCCAATGTACTGACAAGTCATTCACGAAGCTTTTTTTTTAGTCCCTTAGTGTAGAAATCTTACCATCCTTTTTTAAGCCTGCTGTTTTTGCAAGATTGTATCCACATAACTTAGATACTTTGTTTTAACAACAAAGCTATTCCTCTGCAGTTATTTATTCTTTCTAATATCAGACTAAGAGGCCTTAGACTTTGCCAAGGCCTCTTCTGTATAGTTGATATCTGAAATCTGTAACTGCATTGAGATCACAAACTAAGAGTGGTCCATTTGGACAAAGTGTGACGGTTAGAAAGGTGTTTTTTCCCCCTGATCTCATCTGTGCTATTCACATAGCTTGAATGAGCCAAAAACTTAAATTACAATCATACAATCATCTGCTAGCTCACTGACACAACCAAAATCTCTCTCTGTATGTTTTACTTTTTATTATGCAATGGAGTGGAGGGGGTAGTGAAATTTGCACGTTGGTATGAACATGTTTTAGTCTCTGTGCACCAACAGGAAAACTGCTTAGTCCTAAAACAGTATGTAACACAGCAAGCACATCAAAGGATCCTTTTAAGTTGTTTTAAAAAGTTCTTAAGATTGGTCCAATATGATAAATTAAATTTGTGCTATTAAAAACCACAGCTTCAGCTGAACCATGCAGAATACAACAAAAATGCATGTCAACACAACCACTAAGGATGAAAAAATGTTAATGTCAGTCAGGCTCAAATATTACAGTAAAACAGGAAATACGTGGGAGAACAGGACCGATGAAGAAGTTAGCTGTGTCTAAAAGGTCTGAAGTAGGGGCAGACTAAAAGCAAAATTGAGAGAAAAACAGATATAAAGAGGAAGAGGAAATAACACTGCAGAGAAACAGGGTGAACAATAAAGACTACAGGCCAGATTTCTCCACTTCCCTATGCCTTGTTAGTCAAGGCAAGGTAAGGGTTCGCCTCCAGTATGGAGCCCCTGTCACTATACATGTGCCAGCAGTTATGCCAGCTAGGGAAGGTGAAGGATATGCTGACATAAGATGTTTTTTGCCAGCAATTTCACAATGTCCTCAAATGATATAAACTAAGCTGGCAGAAGCTTCTTCTGTTGGCAGAGCTATATCTCCCACCGGGTATGCCAGCAGGGATTCTGCTGCAGAGCTATGTCACTATGATCTATTCACACCTCAGCTGCTCTGCTTGCAGAAGTTTGTAATATAGACCAGGTCTCTGTAAAAAGTGCTGCCAACCCAGAACAGCAGCACTTTTATACCCCCTGCATTGCTGTGAAGCACTACACAAGGGGACAAGGAAATGCAGAATCGATCACATCCTGCAAGTGAATCCTGCAGTTCTTCCTGACGTGAGCAATCTCAGGTTACATGAGTAGTCCCATAGACCTTTCATGGCAGGGTTATTAAATCGAGTCCCAAGATAGTGGGGGGAAACAGGAAAAGGTAGTCTAAAAGGGATACTAAGCCATCTACAGCAACTTGGCTTTCAGTTAATTATTTAGGAAGAATATTGTTATGAACAGTTACCTTTTTTTATTAGTCTAGATTTTATATAGACTGATGAGTATACAAGAAAAATGTTAAGTGTTCTTAATGTTCAAAACAGAGAATTCAGTTAAAACACTTCAAAATTACCACTCCCAGTATTATACTTACTCTAGCATGCCTGCCAACCACAGCAACTAGAAAAGCAACCAAGTGCTACACAATACCTGTAATTTGCCCTTAAACACTACACCATGGCATGCAAAATACAGTCTGCAGGCCAGCCCGCCAATTGTGTCCAGCCCACAGCTGCCCCCACAGTGCCCTACATGGAATAGATGCTTCACAGGGGGCCAAGCCCTCCCTGGGGCAGCCTGTACCACACACATGCAATAGCACTGCCCTAGGCTGGGCCCCAGCCAATGTGCACAGTTTCTGGTGGGGCTGTTCTAGCTGCTGCTGCAGCCACCTAGGTACTACTCAGCTTCCCCTGCCTCTAGCAGTTCCTTCCCCCCTTCCTCCTGCCCTTGCTGCACCACTCTGGGCAGGAGGTAGCTATGGTGATCCATGCTGGGCAACACATGCCCAGGCAGGGGGAAACTGCAGCTGGGAAGCTCTTACCTTCCATCCATCTGCCCGACAGTGAACAACCACCTGTGGGCAGCCAAACACATGCAAGACAGCTAGAATGCCACAACATGGGAAGGAGGAGGAGGAGCCACTGGAGGCAGAGCTGCCAAGCAGGACCTGGGCAGCCGTGGAGGCAGCCATGGAAGCAGCCATGCCAGAAAGCTGTGCACTCTGGCTGGTACCAGGTCCACAGTGGTGCTGTTGGCAGGCATTGGGCAGGTGTGGGTGAGAGCACAGTGCAGGCTGCTCCAGGAAGGGCTTGCCTCCATTAGAAGTGATATGAGGGCAGCCCCAGGCTGAATGGGAGAGTGGGGGTGGACCACACCTGCACCACACCTCCCGGGCAAGCTCTATTGCACACATCCCCTGCCCTCCCTTCTCACTGCCTCCCACCCCCAGCTCGCTCCCAGGACCTAGTGTGCAGGCAGCCTCCACAGATGTGCACACCACCTCCACAATACAAGAGTAAGACTTATTTTGAGCTATTATGCAATTGCCTCTATCTACACCACTCAAAAACACAAATCGGGACAAAAATATTTTTTGAAATAAAATTAAAAGACGCTATAGTAGATGTTTGATTTTAGTATACGCTTTGTTTTCTTTCAGCTACAATTTGTTAAAATATTATCTTCTGAATGATTGTGTGTGTGCAGCCCTTGACAGCTCGCCAAAACTGAAGTGGCTTGCCAGCCAAAGTAACTGCTCACTAGAGGTGTGTGAAGCAGGTCGTATTCGATTCAGATTTGGCCCAATTTGGGGAACAGTGATTCGATTCACTGATTTGAATCACCGTCCCGATTCAATTCGGCCGAATCCAAATCTGAAGATTTGATTTTGATTTGGAGAATCAGTGATTCGGCAACAGACATAGCTTTACACGTTATTTCTACGTACCAGGCACAGCTCATGAATGATGAGATGGTGGGGCAGATGGAGCGTCCTCCGTGTGCTCGGCGGTGGACCCAGATCCCCACTGAGTGTGCTGGGGATCCCTCTGCACTCCCATGGGATGCTCCATCTGCCCCACCATCTCAGCATTCACAAGCCACCTGGTACCTTGAGTTACGTAGAAAAAACATAAAGCTGCGTCTATATCTGAATCACTGAATCAAACAGGAGGCTTCTGATTTGATTCTGAGAGATTAACGGGTCTCCTTATTCAATTCGGATTCAGAGATTCAGCTGTCAAATTGGGCGGAATCTCCTCTGAATCGAATCAGTGACCATAGCTACGCGCAGCCCTACCGCCCACCCCTGCAGTACATAATCCAAAACATACTAGAGGATGCTGACTCCACGGTTTCAGTAGGATGTATTCAGTGCACCAGAAGGAATGCAGTGGGCTGGAACCCATCCCACTGACTCCTGGGTGCTGACTCACTGGGAGCTACTTTTGCATTCAGTTCCTTCTATTTTGGGGAAGAGATGCAAGTTAACCCTTTCTGCCCTCATAGTAGGGTTCCAGAATGCCTTCCCACACTGGTTTCCTCCATTTTCAACCCTTTGCTTGGCTATGTATGCACATCCTACTCTTCTTACCCCATATTAGGGTACCCTAATTGTACCACATCTCACAAGACCAGGATGCCCCATTCTCCTCATTTTTATTTATTTAGGAGATAGGTCATTTAAGGCAGATGGCTGTAGGTTGCCACCCATGTACTGGGTTGCACATATTTCTTGTAATTTTCTTTTGCTATCCTGTTGGTCTCCATCTGATACCTCTTGCAATGAGCTGGTTAGACATTTTTTGTTCTCTGTTTGAATACTGCTCAACACAGTAGAGGGCTGGTCTACTACAAGTGCTCTTATGTGATGCATTACACAAATAACAATGAAAGGCATTAATGGGTGTCATCTACTCACTGGTTCATCTATATGTAATTATAGAGGTGCTTGAAATTATAGTGGTACTAAACAAACAGCAGGGGCTCCACACGTCTTTCACTTGCCTTCTTTTCAGTTTTCTGTCTTTACCCAAAAATATTGATATTGATCACAAGAACAATGCTTGAATTTCAGGTAGAGTTTAAAAATTCTACTTCTGGCTATAAAAATGGAAAAGCCATTGAACTGCATATAAAGCTTCCACATGCTTTACCAGTGAACAGTGCTAAAATCCAGGATATCAATGCATATCCACAAACATAAATTAAGAATTTGGAATATGTTCACTATGTACTTTTATATACTCAACTGGAAGATTTTGCTGACCTAAGTTTTGCATTCGATTTTCTCATGTATTTTAAGAAAAGAGGAGTGTTCTGATGCAACAGTCAAAGCATGCACTGAGTAGTTTTTCCAGCCCAAGTACAGGAGGGGCTGGACCCAATGATCTGTAAGGTCCCTTCCAGGCCTTAACATCTATGAAACGCATGATCTAGTATCACTAATCCAAATGATTACACCTGCATATTTACATCTAGCAGTATGTATCTAATGTAAAGTACAAATCTATAGCATTCTTTGCAGAATACTACATATAGCACATTTAAAGCGTGAAGCGTGTGTTGGGGGGGTTAAATGAAGCTATTCTTAATTGTCTACTTAAAACAATTGATATATTTGTAGCATGACATCAACACTTTTCAAAACAAATCCAAATTTCAGTCCAACGCTGAATTCAATTTCTAAAGCTTAGTAGGTGTCTGAAAACAGACACTGAGATAGAATGTGCCGATGCTACATAAAACACAATCCTTTGTCTGCTCTACTATTCTTGATTACTTCAGTCCTTGTCTCTTCATTACCATTGACATTCTACTTGTATTTAAAAGATTGACATCTAGATTTCATTCTGATACTTATTGGAGTCTCATAAACAGTAGTGTCAACAGAATGCCATGTGGCACAAGTTTTTCACAAAAGCTGCCTTTCCCTAGCAGCGATGTCCCCCATACACAATAGACCTTTCATACCACAGGCACATCATTAAGCCTTAGGATATCAAAATTCTATTCCTGGTTCTGTCAAAAATTGTGCATGATCTTAGACATGTTATAAACACCATGCTTCCGTTTCTCCATAGGGACAGCCGTATTTCTATACCTTATATCATGTAAAGTTCTGTTTCATTAAAACGTGTGAAGCAAGCTGAGATCTTTGTGGGAAGAGGGTCATAAGTGCCAAGGAATAATATCAGTATTACACTGAAGAGATCGTGGTAGAAGGTCTTAGATTTAAACAGGTTCTATTTCTAAAAGAAACTCTGGTAACTGCTTAAAGGGCTTGATTATAATAAAACTCTACCAACACACATTTAGCAGAGCACCTGAACATGCGCTCAGCTTAGGGCCAGAGTACTAAGAACCCTGCTGTATCAAGTATTATATCAACACCAATACTGGGGGTGGGGGTGTATTTAAATAGCTTTGCTAAATAACAAGAGAGTGACTAGAAATATGTGAATTAACCATCACACTCAGCACCTCTCCAAGAGTCTAAATGTCCTCTACCTGGAGAAAGTAATTTATATTTGAGAGGCAAGCAAAATGTCAACATAATTTCTTCATCAACACAGTAAGAGTTGGCTGGTAATTTTTTAAGATTATTATACAGAGGAACTGTAGTACTCAACCAGCAGGGTCCATTATGGTTATGAAGATCTGGGGTTTCTTAAATTCTTTCACTGATAAACTGTGTGACCTTGTACCAGGTCGTATTGGAAGTAAAATGTCTGCTGACTTCACTGGTACAAAATGGATCGTCTCCGTTTCTCTGTCTCTGACAAAACTGGGAAATCATTACTAATCTGAGATACTTTGAATCAAAAGATTAAAAAGCATATTAATTCACACAAAGGATAAAAAGCAATATGGAAGTACTAAGATAATTAGTGTTGTATTGTTCATTTGCACTAATAATAGATAACCCAGTCCAATGTACCAAATGATGGCAATCACAAATTAAATGAAAAATAATGCAAATGTAAAGCAACGTATTTATGTCACCTGCAATTCAGTTTCTAAAATGTACAATACTTCATAATGTTCTTGCAAATGTACCGTACTATTAAATGTGTAAAAATGATAAAGTCTTATCAATACAAAACTTACTACAGAAAAATTACTGAGAACTATGGATAAAGTGTGATCTTCTATATGATTTTTTAAATGTCTAGAACAGTGATTTTTAACCTGCAGACCATGGATCCCTGGGAGTCCACAGACTATGTCTATGGGGCCTGTGAAACATGACTATGATTAATCAAAAGTATGTTAATACCAACACTTACAATTCAAAGGGGTCCATTCAAAATTTCCAAAAGGGTCACATTCGAAATGTTTTTAAGGGCCCGCAAATGAAAAAATGTTGGAAACCACTGGCCTAGAACAAGTGTTGACTGTAGATCAACTATCTACAGAATTTCACATGCAGCAATAAAGCTACTTTTAAAAACTTCAGCAAAGTTAAGTAAACAAGTATCAACATGATTAGAAGCAAAAATATACATGCTAGTCGAGCCCATCAAAAAGAAATGATTAAGTACTGTAAAAAAAAAAAAAAAAAAAAAGATGTAGTAAAAAAGATGGAGCAAGTTTGCAATGGAAAATGCAGTTTAATCAAAACATTTTGTGGGAAAGTGTCAAAGTGCAACACTTTCATCAGGAAAAAAAATGAATCATTTGCATTCATTTTAACAAATACAAATGCTCCATAACAACTTCAATTTGATCGATGTAATTTCAAGATAAATTAACTGAAATACATGAGAGCATAAGAGTATGATGTGCTTTATAGTTATTTTTTCTTTTAAAAATGTTTAACGGTTCTAAATTTTTTTTTTTTTTTAAATTTTGTTACGAGGAAAATTTTGGCTCTTTATTCTGGTTTGGAATAAGAAAAACAATGTTTTAAACGGTGAAGATTTCCTATTCAAAAGAAATTCTCGTTTCCAAATAGCTCTACTGGTTAGATGGTACATTACATAAGTACATGATATTTATATTTAAGCTCATTTCTTTAAAACTTAATCAGGGAAGGGAATTTATTCATGTCTAGGAATACTTGGAAATGTGACGAAACAAAGAACATTTTTGTAGACACAAACATTATTCACTTATGTCACACTGATAAAAACAATTTATACCAATCATTGTTTAGGAAGTTATCATCCAGCCTGCTATCTATGATAGCATGAACAGCACAGTGACATGTAAACAGACAGGTCTCTAAATAAGCTTGGAAAAGGTAGCCCGGTATGTTTATTAATCTCTATACAAAAGCTATTTAGAAATATTCTATGTGAAACAATATTTTAATTTTCTATTAGTCCACCTTCCCTTCCCTGCATTGAATTGCTTTAACATGAAGTGATATTCATGTACACCAGAGCATACAACCAGCCAAAAAATAAATAAATAAAAAAAAGATACAAATGACTGCCAAGGCAGTTATTGTGGAGGTTTGAGAGAAACTTCCTGTTGAAAAAAAATATGAAGAAACAACTGTTTCCCTCTTACCAAAGCTTTATAGTTGCCACTCAAGTCAGGCAGAGATTTAAAATACAAGAAACAAAAAGGAAGTGAAATATGGACCATTTACAAGAACTCGTCTGCTCCCATATGTTCATTTCTTCTGCTTGAAGAAAGATTTGCCACAGATATTCCCAGCTAAAGGGGTCAGAAAGTTCAAGAAATGAATTCCAAGTTTCCAGACTAGACCATTAACATCATTTTTGGTAGATTTCCAATGAAACAATGTTTTGGGTTTTTCTCTATAATTACTTTGTGCGTATTAGTCACTCAGTTCTTGGCAGCCTCTACAAAGGCATTTTAGAAATAATTGTGCAAAGTCCATAACATTGTTCTTTTCAGAGAGTGCACTACTTAGTCAGTAGTGTATGCAAGAGTTTACCTTGCAGAACACTCTTACTTTGTTTCTACTCCTCTTCCCAAGAGTATCTCATTTGTGAATAATTCTAAAATTTCTCATGGGGAAAATAAAACCCACAAACCTTGTTACTGTGAAGTCCTTGGCTCTGCATTTGCACATTCAAGGATGGATACACTTGTAGAGCCAAATAAGTAACAGAAATTTCCCGATAATTGAGTCTGAAAATGAAAGTTGGCTTAGTTGATCTTGCCTTTGAGATCTGGAATGTGTTCAGTAAAACCCCCACCAACATGGCAGGAAGGATGCTGTTCTTCATCTCTTTACCTATTCTATTTCAGTATAGTTCCCTAAAGTACGCAACCTACCACAGGCTATCAGGTTCCTAGCAGCAACAAATGCTGTTTAACCACTTACAAGTAGAGGCAGAAGATAAGCCAAACTCCCCTTAAAGTCTTCTTCCTCCCTACAGGGAAGTGGTCTGAGCCATGAGAGGGCTTGCAGAAAGGGCTGAGGCTACAAAATCTCCCCAGAACAGTAATGCAAAGGGAAGAGAGAACCCCTGCAGAACAAGAAGTAGCTACATAAAGTGCTATGTCTATTTAAAATTTGTAAATTCAGTTTTCTTGACAGTACAACAATGCCAAACAGAAAAAGGCACACAACACAGAATAAGGGCATCCAAAAAGTAGTTCAAAACAGCTGTCACAGTTTAAATTCACACACTACTTTCTTTCACAAATCTCCCTGTCTAGACAAACTAGTTGTTAACCAAAGATTAACTCTAAGCTACCAAGATGTGCCCTGCTAACTTTGGCACATTAAAGCCATATTTAGTAAGCTGTACAGCCCTGAGAAAAACAAGATGCTGTTTGTTATTGGAGCAGTCTAAAATCTGGTGAGGGTCCTTTGGCTAGCTTAATCTACTACATAAGCCCTACCAAATATCTGAAGGCTTCAGGCAACCACAGAGAAGTCTCATCTCTCCAAAGGTCTATTTTATGGAGAAGTGTTAAAATGCCAGACGTTGTCAAATCATGAAATTAAATCATATTGTACTGAATATGACCAAGGGGAAAATTTAAAGGTAGTATGGGAACATTTATTAAAAATTATTTTGACTTTTGGCTAACATTTTGGCATAGGAAATTTTATCACAAAGTGAATAGCTCTCCTAAAATCAGCAGCTCAGAATGGGTGCCTTCATTTAAGTTGGGAGTCATTTTTGCAATTCTAGCATATCTTGATAGACAGCTATGCAAATTAAGGAATTAATGTTTTTAATTTAAAAAAGCCTTCCATTTATTGACATAGCATGTTCTAACAAGTTACTGTAAAAACATTATGCTGTCTTTTAGTTTCATAAAAAAGTATTTTAAAGAATAATTAACACTATATTCTTTCTTCCCCCCAGCCCCTGCAGCTACAATCCCCATAGTTCTCTCTTTCAGAGGTTACTAGCTGCATTTTAGGGTGTGCCACTTCACCAGAATATTATAGCTGTAAACCCTGTCTAACCAGTCCTAGGAGGACTGCCCCAGTACAAGTGTGATCCTCCAGTAACAAAGAGATGACGTAGAGAGCTGCTCTGACACAGTGCAAAAATAATAGCATGCAGCAGAAAAAGGCAGTGCAAAAATGGCATAAGCTCCTTTCTAGGGACAACTCCAACCCTAGATTGAACTCCTACCACCTGGTCACAGTAGCTTGGGCCTTATACAGAGAAACAGTTTGGTTTGTTATCATCCTACCCTGATGTTCATAATGACACATATATGTGGGTTTAATTTTGCCTCTCTTCTTCCACTTTACTTTTTCTATTATTGCTTGTTTACCCAAGAGCAAAATGTCTCCAAGGACTTTTTCACAAAAGAAGTTAGTTATGCCTGTGGTGTTTGTAATTGGGTTCCAAGACCTGTATGTTATCCTGCGGAGGCTAGAGGCACTCTGAGATACCAAGATGTAGGGAAGGAGGAAAAAAACAGCCTCTGACATGAAATGTAAAAATGGGACCACTTTGCTTACCAGGATTTATTCTTCTATTCTATTCAGGTTATTATGTCACCTTAATCACCATAGTATCAGAGAAACTCCACTAGTTCATGAAGAAAAATGACTAATACCAGTCACCTGTGGTTTATTCTTTTTACATCCTCTCCTCAAAAAAACAGCATATACTATGGAGGGTTTAGGTCTGACTTTGTCATAAAGATTTTTTTAAAATATATGCATATTAAAGAAGGCAAAGATGAAGAAATGCACTTTGCACTTACAGTGGAGTAGCAAGGTTTATGATGACCCTTCATTCTTGTTGGAGTTCATTCCATGATTTCAAACCACTCCTACAAAAACTGAGCATTTCTGCATTTACACTTATTAGAGGTGCACTCATACATTAGTCCAATGTCAGATCAGCACCAATGTAAAGATAATTGAGTGTATTGGAAATCGGCCTGATGTGGCGAGGAATTTGGCCAATAAATGCCTGTGCATGTATGCAGCCACAGCATAACACGTAGGCCGTGAGCATAGCCCAGGAGGTTGGAAAGCTGCAAGCTGCTCTGGTGGAAGGGGAGGAAGGAGGGAAGGGGCATGGAGGGGCAGATCAAGGCCCCTGCATTGAGGGGGGAGTGGGGCTGGGGCTGCCCAGCCAA
>NW_017728906.1:151856612-151863965 GCF_001723895.1 Crocodylus porosus | reverse complement strand
GCACAGCCCAGTGCAACCCCCGCCAGGAAGAGCCTGGCGCAGCCCTGGACTGAGCCCACAGCTGCAGCCCACCCTGCGCAGATCCAGGGGGCACACCCCCTCCTCCATCCCCTCCCAGACTGCACACAGTGACAGGAGCTGCCCCTCCTTCCTCCTGAATGAGCCATGGCTCCATCCCGGGCCCTTCCCTATCCTGACTGGACAGCGCTTGCCCCAGCCCCACTCCTCCCTCAATGCAGAGGCCTTGATCTGCACCCCCTCCCCACGCCCCTTCCACCACAACAGACTAACCAGCTGGATGCAGCTCTTCAAGCTGCTGGGCTGCATATCGGAAATCAGATTGGTATTGGCCGATATACCTCCTTAAAAATTGGCTACCAGTATCAGCCCCCCAAAACCTCTATCGGTGCACTCCTAACACTTATCAGTTATTTCTGTATTATCATAGCCAGTGTGTGTTGCGTAGTTCTCTTTCTCTTGAAACTGCATGCAACGATGCAATTCTGAACTGCTTTTACTTATGTTTGCAAGCACGCAAGCTTAAAAATAGCCGATTTGGAAGAATTTCTTGAGGCACTAGTGGCAGGGCCATAGTTTTGGCAACAAATAAAACGCATCAAAAATATATTCCAAGCTTCACCACCCCATAAAAGTGTTCATTTGCTGCTGGAATTGCACAGACATAGCATCTATTCCTGGCATACTATTTTAAGACTGTTTTTTCAACTCTGGTCAAGCAGGCTTTCCCCCCAAATATATCTGATAACAGGAAAAGGTCCAGAGAAACTTGTAAATAGCCACAGTGAAGCAACAAAGCCACAGTGAAGCAGTGAACCTCTTAAACAGTTTAGTACATGTCTGCAGTTCCTATCTGCAAGCAAACAAAATAGTAAGAACTAAGCAAAGTTAAGATTTAACCTGTATGTTTTACTCAGCTGCAACTACTGACAATCCAAAGGGCTCTTTCTCTAGTGCATTTTTTTTCCTTTCCCTGAATCATTAGGGGTAGTTGAAATCAAAACCCTGGACCAGGCAGACCACAGCTCCAAGGTAGTATGAGAGATTCTTTCAGATGCCTGGACAATGCGTCTTGCTCCCATGCTCAGGGTTCAATTGATCACCAAGTTTGGAACCAGTAAGAATTTATCCCAAAGACCAATATGACCCGGAGAATTCACTTCTACTTACAGAAAATGACTCACCTCCTAGGAACATCTAGGCAAAGATCCATTAAAGTAAACAATTCCTCCTCATTGCAGGAAACTTTGACCTCTTCTGTTTCGGACGCATAATAATGTGGTGTCCAGAGAATAGAAATGCTCCAAACTAACCAATATCACTGTGCTTGTTATATTATTAAACAGATGTAAACGTAATAGCCTGAGATACATGGAAGCTGAAACCAGATGATCTTGTGTGCAGAACAGTCCAAAATGAGGCAGGGAAGTAGGGAAGTTTACATGGGAGATTTAAATGGCAATTAATTCTAGCCACAATTGCTCTGAGGCAAAGTGTTAATACTTTTTTCACCCTGGTGAAGTCAAGGGTAAAATTAAATTGAGTCCAATGTATTCCCACTCTGCAGTAGGATTTCCTTTTAGATGTTTCCCTCAGAAAGGAGCAATAGGATGGATATGCTACTTAATTTGCATCCTCAATACTTGCTTTAAAAGTGACAAGTGCTATATATTCAGCTGACCCAATTGCATCTTTCACATAGGTAAAAGCAACTACAAGCCATACATCTTGCAGTTTATGGGGTCTGCCATTTTTAAACTTCTCTACCAGAGTCTCCTTTTAACTTTTTCTTAAAGCTTAGATTACATGACTTTTTAATTTTTAAAAACACACTTAACTGTAGTACCACAAAGAGAAAGAATCAAGGCTCAGCTAAGCTGAACAGCTTTGCACTTTCATAACATGAAAAGTAGATGGACTGGGGTTTTTTTTCTTTGTTTCTCTGTTTGAGGCTGTGCTTGGAAGTTTCAGCTCAGCCCAACAGACCTGCAGGAAAGAAAACCCCAAGCCGAATCCTGACACACAGAATGGGCGGAGGCAGGATGTGAAGTTTAAAAAAAATAACCAAACCCAAAAACTAAGACATCTGGTTTAATTATGGGCTGATGGGGCCCAGATCAAAACTGTCCAAACCAGGCATCCAACAGCAGTTCAACAGGGGCTCCAGTTAGACTGTCCAAGGCAAGTGGTCAATTCGGGTCCTTTACAGGCACTTAATGCAGGATGAGGGGCTGGGGGGCCTCCCTGGAGGGTGTCCATTCCTAACAGGGGAGGAGGACCTGTCCCCAACAAGGGGGTATGTGGGGGAAGAGAGCTGGGGGGGGGGGGCTGTCCCCAAGGGGGGAAGGGAACTGGAGGTGTCTGACCCTAACAGGACGGTCCATCCCCCAGGTGGGAGGAGGCCACCTTTAACAGAGGGCTGGGGAGGTATCTGCCCCCAAAGTGGGGTCCATCCCCGGGGGTGGGGGCTGTGCCCCAGCCACCAGTACGCGCCCTCAGGTACCCCCCGCACCGCCGAGAAGCAGAAGCGGTGTCAGCCATTTTAGAGGCACGACGTCGGAGCGCAGCGGGCCGCACACACGGGCCGTGCCCCGCGCCATCTTCTCCCCGCCACCCCTCACCTTGGCGGCGGTGGGCAGGATGAGCACCTGGCTGTTCTCCTCCTCCTTCTTGGCCACCTCCTTCTGCGCCAAGGCGGAGCTGAACGACACCTTCACCATGGCGGCTACGCCCGCCCGCGCACTCGCCCACCGCGGCTGTTGTACGGGCTGCGAGACCACGGGCCGCGGCGACTGCTGGTGCTGCGAGGCTGCGCGCGGCGCGGCGGGCGCGGCGGGGCGGGGCCTCCCGCCCTTAAGCGAGCTGCTCAGCAGCCCCTTGGGGCCCCGCCTTGCTTCCCTTTTTCTCCCCCCGCCGCTGCCGGGCTGAGACTAGGGGCGCTGCTGCCAACTGTTGTGGTGGCTTGGCCGCGCGCCCTCCCTGGATAGCGGCCTCCAGGGGTCACCTCGTCCAGCCCCTGCCTGAGGCGGGACTCTCCCGTCCACACCGGTCCCTGCGGTCCACAGCCCACGCTGCTCCTTCAACCCTGGCAGGACACGAGGCCAGCTCGAGGGCAGTGATTCTTTCCTGCTGAGGCCACACCTGCAATCCTGTGCCCGCCTGTGGCACCCCCGCTATGAGAAAGGATGTGGACAAACTGGAGAGAGTCCAGCGGAGAGCAGCGAACACGATGAGGGGCTGGGGGACATGGCTTCGGAGAAGAGGCTGAGAGAACTGGTATTTCGTCTGGAGAAGAGAAGACTGAGGGGGGATTTAATAGCAGCCTTCAACTACCTGAAGGATGGTTTCAGAGAAGATGGAGGTAGACTGTTTTCAGTGGCGGCAGATGACAGAACAAGGAGCAATGATCTCATGTTGCATCAAGGAAAGTTTAGGTTAGATCTGAGGAAAAACTTTCTCACTAGGAGGGTAGTAAAGCACTGACAGGTTACCCAGAGAGGTGGTACGATCTCCATCCTTGGAGGTGTTTAAGACCCAGCTAAACAAAGTTTTGGCTGGAATGATCTAGTTGGGGATGGTCCTGCTTTGAGCAGGGGGTTGGACTAGATGACCTCCTGCGGTCCCTCCCAATCCTCATTTTGTATGATTCTGTGACCAAAGAGAAAGCAGGGCAGCCAGTGTCCTCCTGCTTCTATAAAAGGCTGTTGCTACACACTCAAGAGATCCCAGGTAGAGGGCCAGTCACCCTCACTTACCCCTTCAGCTGCTATCACCGCTTCCTCTGCCACCCCAAGCAAGTGGCAGTGGCTGTGAGGGTGCCCCACTGTCCTGTACCAGGGCTTAGCCCTAAGGAGCTGTGCCAACATGGGCAAAAAAACCCATGCTGATGTTAAGAGTTAGGAGGAGCTGGCTGCCAACAGACTCCAATGGCACTGCAGCCTCAACCGAGTGGCAGGGTTTTGAGATTGTGCTGTCAAAGCAGAGGAGAGAGAGCAGAGGAAGGAAAAGGAGAGGAATCCCAGTCTGCTTTCTCCTGCAGAAAGATCTGTGACTCAAGGATTGGACTCTTCAGTCATTTTAAGCCTTACAATGAGCCATGGTAGTGATCATCCTGAAACAAGGCATTGCAGATGACAATGAGAGGATAAGGCCCTCTGCTACAGAAGCTGGCAGAAACCCTCACTGTTCATACCAACCCCCATAGTCAATACCAAATAATAGACAAACTTTTCTGTTGCAGAGAACTCAGAAAGACCACAGCAGGTCACAATGGTTTTAATTAAATGGATTCCTATTTGAAGTCTCTGATGTTTGTATCCCTAACAATGCCCATATAGGGTAGCACTCTGCAGCATCCTTGGAAGGCTCTCAAGGCACCCCATGATGCCATGGCGCCCTGGTTGAGAATCACCATCTTGGATAATAATATGGATTTAAGCCTTCTGGTAGTAATGTAATACAGATAAATAACAAGTCAAATTTATACACTGATTGACTTACCATTCCTTACAGTAGTGTCTAAAATCTAAAATATGCATGAGGTGAGAACTCAGAAATGGCTCATACAGACGTTTATACTAACATGAAGCTGCTTTGTTGTAGTCTAGGATTTCTAAAAAGAAAGATCCTAGTGGTTATGGCTGAGAAGAAAAAAAAACTCACATGGTCACTTTCACAGAACTTGGCAGCCTTTATTAGTGCTTGAACATGCCCTTTGGTTCTGCTTAGTTCCTGTTTTTTGTTCCTTCTTAACTGTGGAAGAAAATTTGGTATCTTTGAAACATCACCCATTTGTAGCATCAAAATGCAACTTAATTCCCAGTAAGTCTTCTACACCTGTAATCCTCTTCAGAGATGATCCGAGCAGGGTGTGGGGCCCAGGGCAAATCAGCCTGTACGGCGACCCAGCCCCAGATACAAGGAAGCCTGCAGCAGATTCGGCAGCAGGGTGGGGGTGCCAAGCAACCAAATGTAAAACTAGCGGCAGTGCGGAGTCACTGTGCTGCCCCGCGTAGCTCTGCAAGGCGCCCCAAAGCGCAGTGCCAAGGGCAGTTGCCCTGATTGGTGCCCCTCCCCCCCGCCCAGGGCAGTCCTGGTCCTTCCTCTTATTTTTACAGCAGCAGTGCCATAATTAACACAGTTGAAATGATCGTTACTTGACATCTTGATTTACTGTATCAGAGATGAGCAAGACATTTCACACCTCTCAAAGCTGTTTCTCTCTGCACTTTCCACAGATCCATCTCTATATCATTTTAAAATGTTTTTCTTCCCAGCTGTAAGCATTACAATCCTTATTTTTAAAACTGCTAAGATAGGATCATCCCTATCTAAACTATCTTAAGCTGGGGGTTGGACTTGACCTCTTGAGGTCTCTTCTGGTCCTTTTTTCTATGATTCTGTGCCATTTTGCACACCTTGATAGTCTGTTGTGAGTAATATTTCATTTTGGTGGCATCCATGAGGGGAGTTTGGTAGAGTACGCCCTATCTTCCTCTTACCCACCCAGTTGGACGCCTCCTGGACAAAATTCAGCCAGTGTGCACATGGGTCTCAGTACCACCAACTTCAGCAGAATCTATTCTTTCTGTCCCTGTGTTGTTATATGGCTCTGCTGTTCCTACATCACATGCACCACTGTCTGGCTCATTTAAAATCCTGTTCCAAAAATGGCTGACAGAACTAGTTTTAAAACTTTTTATCATTAAGTCGTTTAGCCCAACAGCCCTTGAACCAAGTCCAACTTGGCTCTTAAACTGGTTTCTTTCTTCTAACGATATAAAAACCTCAAAGGAAAACATTGCTCAAAACTGCTAAGTCTGCACAATTTCAGGGGAAAAACAACTGTTTGCATAGTTTGCATTAGAAACCCTACATGGTTCTGGCTTTGTGCAGAACTTGTTCTGAACTGACTCAAAATTCAGCCAAGCTTCACCAAAAGTGTTTGCAGTTATTTCAGACATCTTGGGCTTGTTTATTATTACTGAGTTTGACCTAGTTTCATTGTGAAAATCTTGCTCAGCTCTAATTACTATTCTGATTAATACATTACAATATTCTACATTGAAGTCCTAAGATGCTGCAAGAAGTTTAGCATAAACTATAACATGTAGGACTGCTATTACAATATTTTTTCATAAGGGAGGCAAATCCCAGTCGTTCAGTGAGAATCAGATTGATGGACCTTTGTCTCCCCTTCTTCAGGGTTCTGTGCCAGAACAGGTGTCTATCCCTTGTAGCGTTTAGCACAGAATCAACTCCCAGCTATTCAAAGTTTACAGTTCTCCTCTGAGATCACCATTATTTTTTGCCAAAACCACGACCGCAGATATTTGCATTTTTTCAAGGCAGTATCATAGTATTTGCCTGACTCAGTGAGTGGTTTACTCATCTCAGAGTTTTACCTAGATACTCAGGATCTCTGATTTCTATGGGTTGAGGCATAAGCATAGTTACAAAAGGCAATGAAGGATTGAGGCATTTGCAATTAGTCTAAACAAAAAAAAATGTTTTTGCTTTGCTACATGCTATGCATCCCTGTTCTTCAAGGTCAAGGATTTTCAGTTGGCTTGTTAAAACAGTCACAAATTATGTAGACTTATCATTAATATGTTATTTTAATTATAGTTTTAAAGTGCTGCTCCCTGGACCCCACTATTGGCACTGGCCTCAGGACACCAGCATGGGCCCTACATTCCTGTCCAGCTGTTGCTGTGCTTCGCACGCCTGCTTACTGCCACTCCTCCACCATGTGCTGCAGCCATATCCCTGCTTTCTTGCCTGCAGCTGCTGCCACTGTGACACCGTGTGGTTCCTGGCTTCAGAACCCAGCAGGAACTGGCCCAGACAGTACCACTAGAGCCAGCCAAGAATCGCAGGGGCCAGGCCAATTCCTGCTGTGTCCTGCGGTCTCAGTCATGCAGCTGGGATGTGGTGCTGGAGCGGTGAGCCAAGGGGTGGGGCGATGGGGAAGTGCCATGAGAAGGGCAGCAGTGGCAGATGGGAGGGGGAAGTGGCGGTGAGCAGGAGCATGGGTCCTGCACCAGTGCCCTGAGACCAGGAACAGCAGGAGCGCGGAGCCCAGGCTTGGAGGAGTGCTGGCAGGGGCACTGCCTGCTGCAGGATGGGGTGGGAGGGTACTGTGAGCAAACCCTCCCCCTCCACACGTTGCACAACCCTCCCTAGTCACCCTCTCCCCACACACAGCCCCACCACAAACCCTATACCCACCCACACCACACTCATCCACATATACCCACATGCTCCCTTACCCCACGTATACACCCATACCCACATGCCTATCCACCTCACCACAAACCCCACACCCTCCCCCAT
>NW_017728906.1:151848806-151856512 GCF_001723895.1 Crocodylus porosus | reverse complement strand
TTTCAACTAGCCTTTTTCTACTTGGTGCTGAGTAGCTGCTTGCTGTAACTCTTTCCCTCAGCTTCCCTCCCACAATATATAAGAGTAAGATTTCGTTTTAAACTATGATGCAATCACCTCTATGTACACTACACAAACACATGTAATTCAAGACAAAAATATGTTTAGAAATGAAATTAATTAATGTTGTAGTACATGTTTGATTTTTAGAATATAATTTGGTATTTTTCTTGTTCTGAAATGGCAAACTCCCTTGCTGAAAGGAGTACTTCTGGGCGACAAGGGGAGGGACTTCTGGTGGCAAAGGTCTGGCATTAGGGGGTGGGACTTCTGGTCCTACTATGGCGACAAGGAAGTGGGGGGTGGGGCACCTGTCAAGGGGTAGGGCTACCCTTGTGGCCCTCGATGGTTTGCCAAAATTCAGGAAGAGGCCTTCCAGTCAAGATGACTGCCCTGGACTATATGCTTCAACTATTGCATAGGTTTGTATTGGCATTGGTTTTCCATTGTTTAGGTATCACTACAAAAAGAGCATGTCATTGATTCTTTATTTAGCCTGAATAAAAGATCATTAATACAACCAACAACCTGGAGAAGGTGGTGTGGTTGCCCAACCCCTGGCATAACAGTAAACATGAGGGACTATAAACATGTTTTACAGCTGAATAAGTCAAAAGAGCCAAAAAACTTGATAGTTTTCAATATCTTAATCTGAAAGCTTTTAGATTTTTGTTAACTGATTAAGGCTTAATAATTCAGAAAGAGACAGCTGACAGTCAAGTATGTTTTAGCGATATGTCCATTTCCACACTATTACAGTAATATAGGATAGAAATGCAGTATTTGTTAAATGATCCTAAGAAAGGTTGGTGTCCAAATAGAATATTCCTGTGCCAGGTCCCTGAGTGGGTGAAATCAAATGATCAGCAGCAAATGCAAGTGAATGAGCTATGCAAAATAGGGACAATAAGACACTTCCTTCTTTCACTTTCTAATTTTCTTGCGTGTTGTTTATTCTTTCAAATGCACACTCATTTCCTCGTAATTCAAGTAAACCAGTGACAGAGTTTTGGGGATTGTTTTATTTCAAATTGCATAATTCATCAGAATAAGCAAGCCAGAAAGCTCCTACTTACTTCAAACATTGCATTTATGGGCTAGTTGTGCTAGACAATCCTTTTATTTCAAATATGAGACTTTTTTGAGCTTCTGAAACCCTTTGCATTTGCTGTATGCTGGTTTCCCAGTCTACTTCTAGATGAAGAAAGCTAATTATTTTACAGTTACATTTAATGCCACTTGGAAGCTGCATGTGACATAATGATACATCATGAATGTTGTTCCACACTAAATAATGTCTGCTTGGAATGAGTACAAAATAACCCATCTTAATGTGGACTGACAGTGGAAGTCAGGGAATTTTGTTTCTTTATTTTTCACACTGATTGTTTTCTGACTATAAGATATTTTGACATGGTAACCTATCTTTCACTTCTCTCAACCCTTCCCCCCCCAGTTTTATATCCCTTATATTAGCGCTTTTCTTTCCTAACTGAAAGTAGTTTTGACTATAGCAAGCCTTTTTAGACTCAAGGCACCTCTTGTAAGACTCAAGGCTCTGTCTGCTCCATAGCTTTTGTGAAGTTAGAGTCACCTCATTTAAAAAATGAATGTATTTATTATAGTGCTTATCTCTTTGCAGAGGGGTCAGGCACTGGGGGTGAGGGAGCAGACCCAGAGGGACAGCCTCAGCCTGCCCTTACCAGCTTATTTCCTCCCACTATCTGCAGCACCCTGGCTGAGGATCACTGCTATAAACAACCACCTCTTTCTGTTTGAGATCCAAGACTTTATGACTCAGAGTGAAGTAATTATTAGTAAAGTCCTTTATCTGGGACAGTGATTCTCAATCAGGAAGCCATGGCACTGTGGAACGCCTCAAGAGCCTTTAACAGGTGCCTCAACATGTGAGGAGATAAGCCGATGAGTGCAGACACAGGTTTGTCCCTGCGGATGGCTGATCCCCTACCCCTACTGCCCAGCTCCTCTGCAAGGAGGTTAACACTGTAATATATAAATTTGTTTGTGAAATTGGGTGCCACTGGAATCATAAAAGTTGTGGAGGTGTACCTCAAGTACAAGAAAGTTGAGAACTGCTGATCTAGGAGCTTACCTTGTTTCTTTTACATATTCCCAATCACCACATAAATGAGCCCATTACTTAAACACATCCTTTAATTCTTAGTCAAAAGGTAACATTCATGCACATTCTTTCAGGATGCTTCCAGGTAGCTCTGACTTTCCTGGCTTGTTCTTTTTTGTTTCCATGTTCAACATTTTCTATTTTGCCCTTCTTCCAACCTCACCTGCCAGGTCTAACAAAAATGTTTTTGTGCCATCTGCTATGCTGTCCCTTTTTCATAAAATGCTGCCCCTGAACTGATCCATATGAGATAGCCCTTGTATCTATAGTGAAAAGGCTCCTTAATGGAGATATTGCTTCTGCTGATGCAAGGAGTTCATTTGCTCTTGTAAGCTGTGTATACATGAAGTATTTTTGTCAGAACACCTATATCTGTTTGGGGTGTAACAATTGTTCACACTCCTAACCAACTAGCTATGCCTGCAAAACTTTACAATGTTGTCCTGGCCCAAGGCTATAGCTCTAGAAAAGCCTCTGCCACAACATTTTTAAAGGAAGCCAAACAAATAGAAGCCCTTGCTGATGGATGGGGACTTTGAGAGAGATGGCACTTACTAAAATATAGTAAGTATAAGAAAATATAATAATAAAGCAAATGTGTATCAAAATAATATTTATGTGATTATATTCGTCTTCCTCAAACTTTGTTTGTCACCTGTACTTGTAGGATCTGATGTAGTTCCTGTACAAGTCATTAGAACATACAGTACCAAAGTATCTGAAGGATCAGATCTTAGGTCACTCGATTCTAAATCAAGTCAGAAACTCTTCCCACACAGTTCTGTACACATCCAATACAATAGAGTCCTGCACTCCAGTTGGGGGTTTAGGGACTATTGTCTATAAATATGACAAATGATTTAGCTTCCTATAGTCCGTACAAAATGTAGGGGTTAGAAAATTATGGTATGTTGGAAATAATAATCCCTAGAATCATACCTCACTGAGCTCTCCTCTTTCCCTCCTTTCTTTCCACACAACTGAGCCTCTTGTCTAAGAGCTCACATATAGTAAGCTTCAACAACCTTTTTCTGCCTGACAAATCCCATCTTTTCCTGCTTTAAGCTATTCAAAATCTGTTGCAAAGTTCCTCTTCCAGGTTTGTTACACAGATGTCCCCCTTTGCATTTTCCACTAGCAGCTTCTTTTTCTTACTATATCAAACATGAACCTTTTGCTTTAGGTTAAGACTCTCCACGGCTTTAGCCTGGCCCCATCTGTCTGCATCTTATAGAAAACACCATGACTCAGACTGATTCTCCTAACCCAACAGACATTAGCTGTTGTGTTGAAAGGGTAGGTGATTAAGCTCCAATTTGAAGCCCATTAAGGGGGAGAGGCTGCCTCTTTCCCAAGCTCCATCCCTTCTCCTAGCTCCTATTCTGTCAGGATGGGAAGGGGAGAACACAGGGGAGGGAGGTCTGTCCTGGGGTTTTCCCTGATGTGCAGGAGTGGGAGGGTGGATTGGAACCGCTACCTCAGGGGGGCGCCAATCCACCCACCCCACTCTCCAGCACCGTCTGGGGAACTCCCAGAATGAGCTCCCTTTGCTCTGTTCCCCCTCTCCTATTCTGAAAACAGCCTTGGGAGCAGTGCTGGGCTGCATCAGCCAAGCTTTGCTCCTGGTTCACGCAGACAGGGTTAATAAAAGTGCTCTGCTTTGGAGCACCTTTGTCTGAACCTTCATGTAATGAAGGTTCAAATTGTGGCAGGATCAGGCCTCTCTGCACCCATGCACTTGTGTTTGATCATGGCTGTAGAGGGGCCAGATTGGGTAAAAATGATCACTTCTGTCTTTGCCTTCAGTAAAGCTAAACAGCTGATATGTTTATTTCACTGATCAGAATCATCCTCACTGTTACTTTTCCCCTCATCTGTTTGCCCTGTTCTCTCTTTTCAGATCTTTGAAACGTAAGATCTTTTCGAGCAGGTACTGTCTTTGTATTGTGTATGGTACAGTGCCTATTAAGAAGAAACAAGCAGTCACTGATTGAGGCTTCTAGGCAGTATTGTGATACAAATAATATAGCAATAAGAAAGCAAAAATATTCATAGTTCTCAGCTAGGAAGGCAGGGTGTCAAAGATGTGTGACTGGAACAAAATGCTCATTTAAACAAATTTATTAAAATTTCTAAATATCAGGTTTTTTTTAAAATGTTGTTCTACACTTCAGAGTGCTGGTGTGCTTAGAGAAGCAGTGAATTGACCTTTCCAGCTTCAAGCCTTAAGTCTTAGTCTACTTAGAAACTGTTCTAGAGTGGTATTAGTTACATGGTAGAAAGCTTTAAGGGCCTCTTATCTTTTTAAACAGGGCCTACAACTGCTGGCCCACACAGCCATGCATACAGAGCAGCTGAGACTACTCACTGTTTGAAGGGTTAATTCCCTTGGTTGCTTCTGTATATTACCTATTAGCATTGTGTGGCTCCCCAAGACTGCGCTTTCCAAACAGTGGGAATTACAGGCTGCACCCATCTGCTGGGGGATGCCCTGTATGTATTAAGGTATCACCTGATGTCTTTACATGAGTGACTGATATCATCAACCGGGCAATGGAGTCTGTACTGAGATCTACATGACAATCAGCTCTGTTCTTCCCAGCCCTTCTCCTCACTTCTAAAACTAAGCAGCAGTAAAAAATGAGGTAAGCAATCTAGAGGAGGTAAAGTAATAGGTGTTGGGTGCCAGTGCCTGTCACAAGGACTGAAAGTCCCTCAACCACCCCTCTTGAATAATCAGAAATAGAGGTACCCTTCCTTTGAATAGCGGATCAAAATATATTTGCTGATACTTGATTACCACTTGAGTGGCCTGGTTTCTTTGCAGACTTGCTTGGGTTTTGTAAAAGGGAATAAAGGTAATTCCCTAGAAGCAATGTATCCTGCATAATATAATAATATTATGTGGTAGTATGGTAAAGGTGCTAGTAAAGCAGAGTGCATGGCAATGATTTGTCCATTTATTAAAACTTCCTAAAAACAATAACAAGAAGCTTATATTTTTAGAAGTAGCCTCCTTCTGATGGAACAGGATTTATTTTCTGAAGATCACATATGTTTTTTCTGGCTAAGACTTGAGACCACTAGTGTCCGTCCATCAGAGCTTTTTTTTCTGGATCATTGAAAAACAGTAATTTTTCTGAAGCCAAATAGCAGAGATGCAAGTCCTGGAATTTTCCTTTTTTTTTTTTCTTTTTTCTTTCCAGGAAGTTTCACAACAATGATAAGACAGTTAATGGACTTGGCAAATACTGCAGCAGCTGAAAGAAACATGAGAAATGTCACATTACCTATGGCAGTTCCTCAGGCAAGCCCTATGGCTTGTTCTGAACAAATAGGATAATGTGCCTGTAAACTGTACCCAACAGAAAACATCACAGCATCAGCAACACCAGCGAAAGAGAAAATAACCAAACTATGGCCATGTAACTGCAAAAAATTCTCAGGATGGCTCAGACAGGTCATTGAGGAAAGAAATTTAATGAAAGAGAAATAAAAGCAGTTTGTCAGGAAACATCAAGACTTTGAAAGAAAATACCCTGCCTCAGTGCCAATCTACAGAAAACATCCCAGCTACTTCCAGTGTGGAGGGCAAGGCAAAAGGGACACTTTTCCCTACTCTGTTGACTTGGTTTTACACCTATTGAAGTTAGTAGCAAAACTCCCATTGACTTCAGTGGGGCAGGAGTGGGCCTTCACTGTCTTGGAGATATAGATTAGAAGCAAAACTAAAGTAAGTGTGTTGCTAGAAAGTTATCCTCTCTGTACCAACCATTTCCACTGTCCTGAAAAGTTGTTCCAACCATTAATAAAAATTAGGAAAGCTTTTGTGGTGAAAAATCTAGCCTTATATGTAACCGAAGTATAAAACGAAGTAAAGCCTGTCAGGTAAAATGGTGAAACCTTGGGTGTGTATCACTAAAGTAACCTGATAAAGCTATTATTAGGCAAAGTGTAAAACCACAGATCTATGCTTTGATATACATGCAAACCCATTGTTTTCTTTACTTCATTCTTCATATTTGATATTAACTACATACACAGCATTTAACCTACTAAATAATGTTGCATTTATTAACCAGATGCAGTTTTAAAAAAACAAGACAAAAAGACAATTTAAACAGTAACTTCCATATGAAGATCATAAGCATGTGGAAATAATAAAGAATTATCCAATTGGCCATGTTGTATATGGGCTGTGTCATGGCCCTAACAGGGAGCCTAGTCCAGGCTAATTGCCTAGTAGGTTACACCTGCCTGGGGCCTTGGCCATCCTTCCCCAGTTCTTGCTGCAGGTGTTCTCTGCAAGCTTCTGTGATTTAGTTCTTCTGATATCCTTCCTCGCTTGTTCTGTGCCTGGACTCTGGCTTCTGGATTTGGTAATATGGCCTCTGAGTTGCAAACTTTTTGATTTAGCTTGTGATTTAGACCAGGCCTGTAGATCTGCTTATCCATTTCCTCTACCCTGGTCTACCATGGCCCAACTTCCATTAGGCAAGACTGCCTTTGACCTGGTCTATTACAGGCAGACCCTTTACCAGCAAACAGCCAATCACAGGATTGAGGCCTTAAAGATTAAAAGATAGGCTTTCAGAATCTGGCACTTCTCAAACTGAATTCTTATTTCTTTTTCAATGGAAGATGTGTCTGAATGATGATTGTAGAAGCAAGTCCCATATTTGGAATATTCCAAAAACAAATAGTAAAAATCAGAAAGAAAAGCAGAGCCAAAAATAAATAATTCAGAGGAAAGGATGCAAGGAAAGCAAACAGTTTAATGAGATGGGGAATATGAGGATCAAATCAACTTTTCATGCTGCTTGAAAGCCAAGTTAGGCATAAAGTGAAGATTTGTTTTATTAAAAAAAGGGGGAAAGGCATGTTTTGGCATCTTGGATTTTGCTTGGCATCCACAAAAGCCATTGCCTGGTTTTGATCTAATGGGTCCTAAATAGCGGCATCCTGTGGGGTGAAACTATTTCTGAATAAGTTGCATTATGGTAGTGACTAGAGTTCAGGTTTATTTCTTCTTATAGCTTGGGTGAGTAGGTAGGGCCTACATTCCCCTGGATGGCATTTCTGTCTGTGGGTATGTATTAACTTGTGAATGCTGCATCCAATCAGTTCCAAAATGTCAAGGAATGTTTTGGAGCTCTGTTAATTTTGGTGGAAACTGGAACCCACAGAGCCACTTTCCTATGTTTAGCACAGGTACAGCTTCAAGGACTTTACTAATGTCTGCAGACCCAGTTGATGACACCTATTAGCACCCTCTAGCATAACAATATATTTCTGTTGTCTTTGCTCATCCCCCTAATAGAGCCTAACTTGGTGATAGGGAATGGCTTGTCTCCCAGGCAGAAAGAAAGCATAATCATAGCTGGTAGGGGAATGGAGATGTTAGAAATGGAATATTGTTAGAAATGCACAGCTTGCATCTTGCACCTGATTAGAAAGAGATACTGCCAAGGACTTTTTTCCTCTCCCAGCCTTGCTACAGCCT